>NC_045561.1:72747468-73422468 GCF_009819795.1 Aythya fuligula | reverse complement strand
TAAGCCCTGATCTGAAATTTTAAACTAATATGAGATGGAATAAACTAATATTGGAAGGCTTTTACCAGTATAGTTGTGATTGATATGTAGCATGTGTAACATATTTTCATTGGGCATAAATAAAATGAAAGGCACAAAATGCTTTTCTCTCATTACATGATCCATATATTCAAACAGAGATATAGCACAAATGATTAATTTCTCTTGCTGACCTCATGTGTCTTTGTTCTCCAAAGGTCATCTTTTTATGTCCATCTTGTACACATCCGGGCTCCTCGCATTCAGCCCATTTATGTATTTGACCCCCTCAGTGAGCTGTGCAGTGCAGATTCCTGCACACCCACCTCTGCAGTTTCCTTGACAGCCATGGCAATATACACTTACAAAATGCTGGACTCTCTGGAGATAGGAAAGCTCCTGTACAAAGACTATGAAACATTAACTGGAGCCAGATAAATAGATCCATGTAGATGCAGTGTTACTTTTTCACAGGCAATGCTAGGAAAGAGCTTGGCACAGGTGAAAAGTGTTACTGAAGGCAGCCTCATGCAAGGGCAGTGATTATCTGAAAGATGTAGATGTTGTTATTAGAGCAGATAGGAGTGCTACCTATGTGCTGCATAAATATGAAAATATTTTCTATTCTATGGATTTCCTCTACTGTCAAATTCCTCTGGTGAAAGAGGTAGATAAAATGGATCTTTACATACCAAGGAGTTAAGAAAAATAGTTCTTGATATGAATTCTTTTGGTTTGCTGCTCCTCAAAGAGATTAGTGGACTTCAAAGGAATCACACAAAAGACAAGTTTCTGCATTAGGCTTCTTTCATGGCATGGTATGTCCCTAGTCTTTGCGACAGACATTGAAGGTACAATTAGCTCAAACTTTTTCTGGAGTCTGGTATATTCCTTCTAGAAATACTTAAAATTAGTTTTTGTTTGTTTGTTTGTTTATTATTAATTAAAATAAACCAAATGTTTAATTAAACACAGAAATAAGCAACAAGACTTGAAACAAATTAAAATAAATAAATAAATAAGTGAAAATAAATCTTGCCTTATACAGTTAGATTCCTTGCAGAGGAACTGCTGTTCTCCAACCTTATATTTTAGTCAAGCAGTTTTCAGTAGCTGCTTGAATTAAACTTCCCACTGTGCCCTGCAGAAAGACTATGCTGACCCCCTAGGAAAGCCTCATTCTTTCCATCACCTCTGAGGACTGACTACAGAAGTATTCTATGGTGGTCCTACATCCCTTACACCTCCAACCACCTCACCATCTCCAGTCTGCAGTTTTCCTGCTTCTCAAGTTAATTCTTCTCTGCTTGCTCTCCTATATCCCAGACATTTTTCCAAAATTGAGCAGGCTCAGTTGTTCTCAGGGAAGAATCAATTATCTCAAGTGTGTAATCAGACCAGAATGCAACTGAAACCAAAACTATTAAAGAAATGTAATATCTGTCTCAGAAAGCAAAAGGTGTTACCACCCAGTTTGGTTTCCAGTATACTGTTATGCATTACACAGTCATTAATCCTACACAGATATTTTATATTCTACTTACTATTACCATTCCTATTTTGTTTTCTATTACCATTTTACCAAAGAGCTTCCTGAAGCTTCTGGTTTTGCCATACTCCATAGCAAGGTTGGAAAGCTAAGTATATTTTCATGTCTCAGATATTTCAGGTAAGAAACACTGACTTTTTTGAACTTCTACCTTGTAAGGAGTCTTGGGTACAGTCCTTCACATCTGGGCATGTGTACAAGTGTATGACCAACATTTCAAGATTTCTCTATTTTGTTAAACCAGTTGACTGACCCCACTGAAGAAGAAAAATCCAGGCAAAGATGTTGTCTTCCAAGTCACAGTGAACTATCTTGTTGTTTGTTTGTTTTTTTGTTTGTTTGTTTGTTTGTTTGTTTTTTCAAGCAAATGGGTTAGTAATGCTTAAATTATCTCACCTACAGTAGATTACAGACACCAAAGAGGAAATATTAGTAAGGTTCAGTTTTCTTCAGTTATGTATAGCTTCTCCCTGGTGCTTATAGCACCCAAAGCTCTATTCTCAGGGCTGCTGACTCTATGTTTATAATGCTACTCTAACATATAGATTATTTTAATAGTTTATGACTGCTACCAATAGTTGCTTACTTTACAATATTCATGAAATGGTTTCTTTATTGCAAAATATAATGTGTTGAAATGGGTTGTCTCTTTTCATCAATAATAATTTGTTCTTGACCAGTAAGAAATATAAAAGTTAAAGTTTTCTTACACAAGTACTTGTTCAGCTATTTGTTTTCCTTAGATATTAATTGCAGCATATCAGCTGTTTTTTCCAGGTTACTTTCTGTATTTCTTCTGAAATGATGGTTATACACTTCTACACATATGCAGATGAAAAGGACTATGAAAAGAACTGTACTCAGGACACAAATTTCTTAAAGATTAGAAATGTACATATGTATTTTCCACCCTCACATTTCATTTTCTTCCTCTTCTTCACTTGTATATAGCTCAAACTGAGAACAAGGTACAAAAACATCAGAGCCTGCTGTAAAGGGATTCTGAAGTTAGTTTGAACAACCAAAATTTAGATACAGTTTAAGCAGCAAAGAATGATCATTTCCTTCTATTTGAATAACACAACATTCTCTTTTTAGCATTTTTTATTCCCTCAGTTTTAAATTCTATATTAATTAACAACAAAAATATAAAACAAGGTCTATCCAGTTATCACTGCTACATTTTCCTTCCACATTCATAACAGGATCTTTTCATTTAAGATCTTTGTAACAGAAATCATTAAAGACTCACTCACTCGTGCTAGATTGCCATAGCTAAATATAAACATAAAAGGGAATGAACATTGTTCATAAGTTATATCTTTCATTGAGTTTGTCATAGACACATAATCTGTGTACGGTTTATAAACATATTTATAACTGGATTTATAAACAAATCATTCCCTTACTTCTGCCCATAGCTGCTAGCAGAACAATTGGGCTAGCAGACAAGTGTGGGGATTTGCTTGCTTGTAAGTTTTTTTCATTGGTATGTTGATTTTTCTGTGGGGTCCTCTATGAGGTGTTAGTTGAATTTGTGTTTTCACAAAAATTCACTGCTTAGTTGAATTTGTGTTTTCACTTCACAGTCTGCTAACTTGCGATACGATGAGACTGGTCTTGATAACTCCAATAGAATGCAATGGTTTTGCAAACTTCTGGTCTTCCTGTCTGAATTCCGTGTCTTGTAATGTTCTACTTTAATAATCTGTTCGCAAGATAGATGGGTGCTTTGCTAGGGAACCATCTTGTCATATATTGATTAGTCTTGCAAAAGTTGTCTGTCCAGCTGTAATACTTCTACTTCACTGTCCTTCAAAAAGACATTTTTGTTTTGATTTGGTTTATCCAGTTTATTATTAATATTATTGTTATTATTATTTGCAAAATTGGTTATATCTGAATATACTATTAAAAACAAAAAATGTTTTCCAGTTATGCATACCATTTTAAAACCTGCATTTCAGTTTATGTAGAAGCAAGCTTGTCTAATATCTGATATTCATCAGTAGTTGAGGTTACTCCAGCCTTGAGTTTAGAATATGAATTATATGAGTGAAAAAACACTCATTAATAAATATATATATATATTTTTGGCAGGTTGAGATTTTATTTAATGATAAACAGTTATGAAAGTTTCAGTAAGCAGTAAAGTATTAGATTCAAAACTGATGAATGCATTATTATAATTCAGTTAATAGACAAGTTTAAAATGATTTGGAGTCTTTTGCTAATTTATATTGTTCTATCTCTAACATGTCTTCTTCCCTCCATTTCCTTACCCTCCCAGCAAACATACAGGGGAATAATCAGGACCTTTGACACACTGCAGTGTATGCTTCACTGCACAGTCCAGAATGGAATAACTCTTTCCAATTTCACTTCTGTATCTCAAGAGCTTGTTTTTCTTCCAATATGGAACTAAAAGGAGACTTCAGATTAAAACTACAGAATCTTTCTAAAGAACATTTGATAAGGTTAACATATTTTGCAAGAGAAAGCAGATATGCTTTTAAGAGAAAAAATAATATTAAAAATCTAGCAAATTAATTCAAAGGTGTTGAACTGAAAACTTTGTATAAAGAAAAAGTCAACTAAAAAAAATTTCCATTCCACTTTTTCAGCAGCTTGCTGCTGACAAGAGAAAAGTCATTGAATACCATCGTCCTTGGAGTTCATAGGGTTACAAGGATATTACATCACCTAGCAACAGGAACATCTATTTAGGATACAAGGATCAAATGCATTCTTTTAATGTGTTGTAGATCCCCCAGGATATACACAAATAAACTGCCATAGAAATCCACATGGTTTGCAAGGCAGTCTGTTTGTTTGTCCTTGATGTATCAGTGCTTTTCATTTGGAAGACTTTGACCTTTTGCTAGCAAAACTGATAATAATCTCCTTGTTATTTCATTTGTGTGGTTGTTTATTTATTTTCAGACTGAAAATCTGTGCTTAGAGATTTACTTATTGTTCTTGGTAGCAGTGAGAGACTGACACTCACATTACAGATCACACTAGCCAGCCCATTCTTTCTTTTCCAAAGTGAGATATCAGTAACTATAGCAGGACCAACAGGAGTCTTTCCAGTTTGTAGAAAAAAATCTCTTTATTAATAAAATAAATAAATAAGTAAAAAGTATTGAACTTCACAGCAAACAGAATCTCTCAGCTCAGTGTGTGTTCAGACACACTGGCATGCTTGCGGGTTTTTCAGCCCATAACACTGATGGCAGTTCTCTGAATATCTAAGATGCTTCTCAGGGCCTTTACAATCAGTCCCTTTAGTCTCATCTGCCCCATGGCCACAACTTTCTAGGCTCAGGTCAGATTCACTAGGAATACAGAGAGCTTCACTTGCTTGGTTAGAGTAATGAAATGATTATATGAGGCATTGTTGATAAATCTGAACTGATTGCAGAAATCCATTGAAAATCCCTTTTTTTTTTCTTTTTTTTTTTTTGTAGTCTACAACGCACTCTATCTTGCAGAATACCATGATGATAAATTCCACACCTTTAACTTTCTCTAAGTGACATGCTACACTGTTATTAATATCACTGAGCTGGAGATGTGGGGCAAAACAATCTGCGTTGTGCATAACCTTTTATGACTCAGAAGTGAGTTCTGACTTTGCTGTGTGTTTCTCCGAGTGTGTGTCTTCCCTTTGTGCTTGAGTTCCCAGCCTGAAAAAAAAAATAAAAAAAAGAGAGAGAGAAAAAAGAAGAAAGAAAAAGCCTTTCCCTTTTTACTTCTTTAGGTACAGATCTTCAAACGGGTTAATGGAAATCTTCCCATAAGGCTGTGAAGTTTTGAGATCAAAATCTTGTCCCCAAGACTAATCTAGATCTCATTTTTTCTCATTGTTAATTGATTGTTGTATGATCAAAGTGTAGATAAAGACAAAGCTTGACTGAAGTGTGATTTACTGGGAGGACTAAAAGCTATACAGTTGCATAGTGATCTATCAAGTTGTCAACAGATTACAAGCAGGATTATGTATTCTAAACTGTTCTAGTCCTTTTACAAATCCAGGTGGTCATGCAACTGTAGCAACAGAAAGGGATGGGGAGCAGAATGTGGCCCTCACTATCCATGAAGAAATTGTTGGCAACCTGCTACAGCACTTGTATGTACGCAAGTCGATGGGGCCAGATGGGATCCACCCGAGGATACTGAGAGAACTGGTGGAGGAGCTGGCCAAGCCGCTTACCATCATTTATCAACAGTCCTGGCTATTGGAGGAGGTCCCAGTCAACTGGCGGCTAGCAAACGTGACGCCCATCTACAAGAAGGGCTGGAGGGCAGACCTGGGAAAGGCAGGCCTGTTGGTTTGACCTCAGTGCCAGGGAAACTCATGGAGTAGATTATCTTGAGTGTCATCATGTGGCATTTACAGGGCAACCAGGCGATCAGGCCCAGTCAGCATGGGTTTATGAAGGGCAGGTCCTGCTTGACGAACCTGATCTCCTTCTATGACAAAGTGAAGCGCTTGGTGGATGAGGGAAAGGCTGTGGATGTGGTCTACCTTGACTTCAGCAAGGCTTTTGACACCGTTTCCCACAGAATTCTCCTCAAGAAACTGGCTGCTCATGGCTTGCACTGGTGTACACTTCGTTGGGTTAAAAACTGGCTGGATAGCCAGTCCCAAAGAGTCATGGTGAATGGAGTCAAATCCAGCTGGAGGCCAGTCACTAGTGGTATTCCCCAGGGCTCGGTACTGGGGCCAGTCCTCTTAAATATCTTTATCAATGATCTGGATGAGGGGATCGAGTGCACCCTCAGTAAGTTTGCAGATGACACCAAGCTATGCACGTGTGTCGATCTGCTTGAGGGTAGGAAGGCTCTGCAGGAGGATCTGGATAGGCTGAACCGATGGGCTGAGGTCAACTGTATGAAGTTTAACAAGGCCAAGTGCTGGGTCCTGCACCTGGGGCACAGTAACCCCAAGCAGAGCTACAGGTTGGGAGATGAGTGGTTGGAAAGCTGCCAGGCAGAGGAGGACCTGGGAGTATTGGTGGATAGTCTGCTGAATATGAGCCAGCAGTGTGCTCAGGTGGCCAAGAAGACCAACAGCATCCTGGCTTGCATAAGAAGCAGTGTGGCCAGCAGGTCTAGGACAAGACATCAAGGTGCTCAAAAGAATCCAGAGAAGGGCGACAAAGCTGGTGAGGGGTCTGAAGAACAAGTCTTACGAGGAGCGGCAGAGGGTGATGGGTTTGTTTGGCCTGGAGAAAAGGAGGCTCAGGGGCGACCTTATCACTCTTTATAAGTACATTAAAGGAGGCTGTAGTGAGGTGGGGGTTGGTCTAAAGTAAGATTAGTTTTCCTACTCAAGCACACAAATGTTACTGCAGGCTAAAATACTTGCAAGGCTGATATACAGAAATCCCTTGGAAACAACTAGCTGGTATATCAAAGATTTCTCAAAGACTGATTATTAAAACACCAAAGCAATACAAATTTACTGAAACAGTCAGAAGACATTAAGAAAAGGCAGTTTTATGCCTATGTCAGGCCTGTTTTTCATATGATATAAGTCAAGGCAAATCCCTGTCACATCATATTTTCTTGCTGTGGGATAATGTTTTCTCTGAGCGAAATGAGAGGCCCACTTAGCTCTTTTAGTAGTTCATTTAAAATAACCCAGATTAATGGAGACCTGTCTATCTAAACCATATAGGGGATGCTAAGAAATATTATTGAAGAAATATTAAATACTAAGAAATATTATTGAAGCCATTCAGCTGCCCATTAATAATGCATTAGTAAATACCATATGATCAGATTTCATTGAAGTATGTTATTTTTACACCATCTTACAGCTGAGCCAAGTATTACCTTAAATACTAGCAATATTTCATTCATGAAGCAGGAGGGTTTAGAAGCTACTACAAGTACACAGGATGTGGTAGAGAGGGGAAAAAAAAAAAAAAAAAAAAAAAGTAATAATAATAAAAAAGAGGTCCTAGAAGACCTGAAGTCCTGTCATATCAAAGATGAGGAAGCATGGAACGTATTTTCCAAATAGGTAGAGAACAGAGTATTGCAGAAAGTACAATGGTACTTCTTTTGATTTTATCTGAAGCATAATGAGCCAACATTTCATTCTGCTTAAACGTCCCAGATCAATTCTATATCATGCAGCAGAGAATTCTTCAAAATACATGGCTTTATTTCCTTTCTCTTACTGAGCAAGATTAAAAATAATAATTTCAAACCTTTGGCAGGGAGCATCATTTTTATTCTCAGTCCCTGGGGGTCTGTCAAATTGGCTTGGGCACCTTAAAATTATTACATCCTTCCTTGGAGTTTCTTCTTTTCTAGAGGACTAGGTGTCCATTTTATACTTTCTTTAGAGATTAAGACTTTTTTTTTTTTTTTTTTTTTTTTTTTCTCCACTAAAATAACTGACAGTCTGTTTTGTAATGACTGTTCTTCCTTAGGTTTAAATTTACTGTTTATGGACAATAGTCAGTTATCAAGTTATTGTGTTTATTTATCAATGAGTGTAGGTAACTTATTTCTACTACACAATAACAATAATAGTGAACAAACTTAAAAGTGGTTGATTTTATATATATTATATATATATATATATTTATCCTTCTTGTCAAGTAAATATTCATTAAAATTTTGTATTTCTTTTTCTTGCAGGCATGCCTTTCTAGGTCATGACATGCCAGGAAAAACGTAGCAGTAGCTAATTCGGTCTCTGAAATTCAGATTCCATTTAAAAAAAAAAAAAAAAAAGAATTCTCAAAATTCTCAAGAATGCTTCTTTCTATTTTTTTTTAAGTATAGTCCACTTAAAAGATACAGATAGAGATGATATAGAGTCCACTTAAAAGAACCTGTTTTTTATATCTACATATGCATGCATGTATGTATAATAGGCAACATAATTTTCCACCACTGGATTTAGGATTTTTGGAGACTTTGAAGAGGTGTTGTTTTTTAAGAACTAACATCTGCTGATATAGCTCATAACTTTCAGAAGTTTAGATAACTTCTAGAAATACTGTACTAAAGATATATATATGCATATATCTAAACTAAATGTTACATTTGTCTTAATAAAGTAAAACAACAGAAAATTAGGTTTATGAAAGTAGACCAATAAACTTTTACAGAAATAAACTTTTACAAAAACATAATTGCCTTGACACAAAAATACAGCATGGTTTTAAATTTCTTTCCAAAGTATTTTGTTCTTGTGGTCAGCTTTCTTTTTAATTTTAATTCCTTGGCCTAAATAGGAGAGAAGAAATCCAGCCAGTGGTCATCTAACACTCCATATTATGTGACCTCCATGAGAATGAAATAATTCCAGTTTCAGTACTGTGATGTTATTAGCTCATGGCTCAAAATTTATTCAAACTTGCATCATTTTAAATATAACTACGAAGTGATGAAGATTCATTGCCTCACTGTTCCTGTGAAGCCAAACAGATAGAGATCTTTGTTACATTGAATCTCAGTAAAGTACCTTAAGAGGAGAATTCACTTTCATCAGAAGCAATCCTGAAATAGAATATTCTTTCTCTAAAATGAGAAAAAATCTAGTACATCTTCTACAGGTTGCAGAGCAGGAAAACATAATTTATGCTCTTTAAACACCAAAGCCTGGGAAGATCAAGAGAAAAACTTTAGTTAGACTGCAGAACATACTTTTCTCTCCTAAACACATCAACATTAGGATTTCAGAGATACTTAATTAGTTTGTCTCATGGAAGAAACTCTGTGAAATATTCTAACCAATATATATATTTATTTATTTATTTTTATTTTTAGAGTTGATCCTGATTTTGTATATTGCCCAAAGAGCACTTTCATTTATCCTTACCTTGAAATATTTCTCATTTTGCTAAAGAAATAACCCCAAGATTTGCTTCCTCAACTATCGCTGAAGAGTATAGAGGACTCATTTTTCATTGGATATTTCATAAAGAAATGATAATCTCGTAACCATAATTGTTTCTGTAACATCACTCATCAAAAGAGACAGGGTGTTAACGTGTCTACATAAACATCTAGAGGAATTCACGTTGGTTGATTAGAAACTGCTATTCCATCCTTTGTCCCTAAATATTCCTTCATTCCAGTATAAACACCAGTAGCTAATAGATGTAATATCTCACCTCTCTGTGATCTAAGACTAGCTTTTAGGACAAGAAGTAAATGGAGGGTTAATCCTTCTAGTGCTCCTTAGAGGTACTTAGCATTGGTCTACAAAGAACATTGAATGAAAAGAATTAGTAATGAAGACACCTACCAAGTCATGTGTCCACTTCTCTTCCAAAGCAAGACTGCTTCTCTATGATATACTGTTTATAAGTGTGATGTCCAGTCCAGCCTGAACTTATTCAGTTGATTTGTTACTGTTTCCATTATATCCTTAAACATATCAGATCTATTTTGTACTGTACTTCATTTTTTTGTTTCTTTTATTTTCTTTATTTATTTTCATTCATATAATAAAATACTTTGCAGTAGTGTACACAATCTGCTCTACCCTTGTACATGTACTTCTCAGGTACTTGCTGAGTTAGTCAAGCTACACCAATGTGATCATTTTTCTTGGCCACTCAAGCTGTGAAATAATTCTACCTTGCATACAAAATCACCTGCTTTCACACAATATTGGACTTGAAGATTAAATTTAATTTACTCTCTAGCACATTCATCAAATGTTATGTTTCTAATGGTATTTTGCTCTTATATCCAAAATTATTTTCATATATGCTAAGTCTTATGTGCAAAAATGTGTATGTAATGCAAGGAAATTTTCCCCAAGGTAGCATCCTGACCTACTTTTTCCTACTCATTGTGCCTTGATGCATTGTACCACCATGCATCAGAGTACATCATACATCAGTGGTAGAAAATCCTTTAAAGGAAAGGAAACAATTCCATTACTAACCTATAGATTTCTCAATTGCCAGAATCAATATTGCTTAGCATGTACATCCTAGTGAAAACTAAGAACTGCATATTTTTCTCTTCTTGGTTAAATTTTGCAGTGTTTATCAGAGTGAAAACACTTCTCTCAAAATTGAAAAATTTGCTATTAATCATGATGTGCAGCTTATATGGAACATTAGGGAATATCAAAGCACACAAAAAGAAGAAGAAACCTTTCTTTAAAACCTCATGCTTCTTCACTTTTCAATATTTTCTAAATAAATTAATCAACCCTCCTCCTTTTATTTCCATTAAAAAATGCAAAGCTCTAGGTAGCACTTACAGACAACAGTACAAAGCCTGTTTAATAAAAACAATTTACCTTGTTGGTTTGTGGACTTCAGCTATTTTCCAAGTATTTAAGAGATTTTTCACATCAGATCTTGAAATTTTCTTAATAATTAACATTTTTGTAGCTGCAGACTGAATACAATCTCCAGTCAGTGTAATGAACAGTCCTATACAGCGTCTATCCTATATACAGGCTATATACAGGCTATATACAAGCTACAGACAATTAATAAGGAGAAATAACATAAGAGTTTGTTTTCTAGTAGTTTAAAGCAACAGATTTACAGTAATTTACATCGTCTGAGGGTCTGATCCAGTGCCTCAGTAAGTAAACATTGAGAAAAAGATTATAAAAACAGGAAGTGGTTATTACTGTCTTTCATTATGTGACACTGATGATAGAAATAAATGTAATAAAAAAATATTTGGTTATTTTACAACACTCAGCTGTGGCACTCTGCCAGCTTTTAAGAGAGACAGGAAAAAGTCATCATAGTGATGTTAAGGAAGGTGAGCAGAAGTGTAAAGAGATTATTTCTTTGAGAATGGCAGGACTATGGAGAATATAGTTTTCCTCCTGCTTTGGCTTTAAACTTCCATTTTCCTCCAGCCTAGCACAAGGTTTTATAGACTGCAATTGATCATCTTTGCAGCCAACTCACTGGTGATGATCTCTGATTTTTTCTTGCTCATGAGAGAACACGTATACCTTTTTTTTCCATTATATTCATATTATATTATATTTCCCTGGTCTATACATCCAGAAACTGCAAATGCTTTATTTTATTCTTATAATGCCCAGTTGCATGGAATAGCTGTTGCTTTTTGTTTGTTTGTTTTGATTTGATTTGTTTTATTTGAAATCATCTCTTAATTGTTCTGACCATTATCAAATAACATAAATCAGACTAAATGACCTCATGAAAAAGTAAAAAAAGTATATTTTTTTTAACATATAGAACCATAAAATCATTTAGTTTGGAAGAGATCCTGAAGATCTCCTGAAGATCCTGAAGATGGTCCAACCATCTACCTAACACTATCAAGTCCACCCCTAAACTATTTTCCTGAGCACTACATCCACACATCTCTTAAATACCTCCAGAGATGGCTACTTCACCATTTCCCTGGGCAGCCTGTTCCCAGGCCTAACCAACCTTTTAGTGAATAAATTCTCCCTAATATCCAGCCTAAAACTCCCCTGGCATAACCTGAGACCATTTTGTTTTGTCCTGTCACTTGTCATCAGAGGAAAGAGACCTACACCAACCTTGCTGCAACATCCTTTCAGGTAACTGTAAAGAGTCTCTCCTCAACCTACTTTTCTCCAGACTAAACAACCATAGTTCCTTCAGTGACTCCTCATATTTCTTGTTTTCTAGTCCTTTTGCCAGCTTCACTGCTTTTCTCTGAATGCATTCCATTGACTCAATATCCTTCTTGTAGTGATATGCCCAAAAATAAACACAGTATTTGAGATGTGGTTTCACCAGTGTTAAGTAACAAGGGGCAACCACCTCCCTAGTCCTGCTGGTCCCGCTATTTCTGAAGCAGACCAGGATGGCCTTGGCCTATTTGGTCACCTGGGCACACCTCTGGCTCACAGTTAGCTGTCAACCAGCACCCACAGGTCCTTTTCTGCCAGGCAACTTTCCAGCCTCTCTTCCTCAGGCTTATACCACTGCATGGGGTGTTTGTGATCCAGATGAAGCACCCAGCATTTAGCCTTGTTGAATGCCAGATGTGGCCCATTGATTTAGGTTATCCAGACCCCTCTGCAAAGTCTTCCTATGCTCAAGCAGGTGTTGTCTGCAAACTTACTGAGGGTGCACTCCATCTCCCCATCAATATCATTGATAAAGATACTGAACAAAACTGTTCCGAATCCTGAGCTCTGGGGAACACCACTCATGACTGGCCACCAACCAGATTTAACTCCATGTGCAATGATGCTTTGGTCCCAGCCATCCAGCCAGTTTTTCACCCAGCAAACAGCACATCCATCCAAGCCATGAGCAGCCAGTTTCTCCAGGAGAATGCTGTGGGAAACATTGCCAAATGCTTTGCTAAAGTCCAAGCAAACAATATCTACAGACTTTCTGAATAGCTTTCAAAATGCTGGTTACAAGAATATTAAAATGACTAAGTAAATCACAATAGAATGAAGAAAAGAGAACATATTAAAATAAGGAAAGTTATTTTCAGTTAGCACTATCACAAAGAAACCTGACTATAATCTGTTTTGAAGAGTGACTTCAATCACTCTGTATGGTGGTGCATTAGAAATGGGGAGTGAAGAGCAAAACTGTCTCTATAACTTGTAAGGTAGCATATATTTTCTCTTAATAAAATATTGATGGTCACAGAGATCTGCTTTGGTTAATTGATAATTTGTGGTGTAATCCTAATTTACAGGAATGTTAAGAACCCAAGCCCTGGTAGCAGAAAGATATTCTGCTTCCTAGGGAGTTCCTATCCACAGGCTTCAGAAAGTGTATTAGTGTGTGTTTGGGAAGAATGGAGGAGAAAACATTGCAACCAGACTTAAAATACCTACTGCCTGAGAAAACTGGTAAGCCTATAAAATATCCAGAACACATTTATATATATATATATATATTATTATTATAATTTCTATGCGGCTTTATATGTTTCCATCAAAAATAATTTAATGCTGAGAAATGTTCCACAAAGAGTGCTGTGGCTGAAGTCCTCTTCCTACTTACATGATGCCATGCATGTTTGAAATCTAAATAACAATTAGCTCAGCTGGTAACAACTGCACTAAAGATAAAGATACACTCTCTGTAACGGAAAGGAAACAGCAAATATTAGGCAGTTGATGGATTCAGTAAGATTCTGTGATAGGGAAATATGTATTGAGGAATGTGATTGGGGAGCAAAGAGGAATGAAAGACGATATAAAAATAGCAACACTGTAAAGAAGAATGAGGCAGAACATAAAATTAACAAACTAATGGTTTGAAGGGATATAATACTGAATTCGCTATGGATGGAGGTGGTACAATATGCACAGTAGGAAATAGAACATTATACTAAAGGTAGAAGAAAAGGTTAGAACATGTTTCCCTGAAGCATTAGGTTATTTGTTCATAATAATGTATATATTTTTTATTTTTTTATTTTTTAGATTATGTTCTCAAGTATACAAACATCATTTACGTTTACCACAAGAGTTATCTGCTACATACATAATACATAATGCATACATGTCTATGTATTTATGCACATATGTATGCATGCATGCAGAAACTTTATCCACTTTTGACATGAGATTGAAAAGACTATGACTATTTTCTAGAACATAGAAACAGTGAAGACTATTTTCTGAAAATAATAAATTCTCAGAAAGTCTGAGCACATTTCCCAGAGTGATACACTCTGCATGTTTGAATTAATGGTCCTGCCTGCACCCTTGTTAGTGTTAAGCATGTAGTTTAAATAAAGAAATCACGTTCCAAACTCCAAATACAATTTGCCGGCTTTGCTTCTAGGAAGTGTGAAAGCAGCAAAAGTGAAAGTCATTTCACCGTCTGTTCAGCAACTCACCTCCTTAACACACAAAGGTGCAGAACATGCAAAGTTTAGTAAGTTTTCAGACATGAGGATAGTAGAAGTGAAGACATGGTATTTTATATTAACCTTATAAACATATTTTAATTGGAATTAAATATACCCAAATCTTAAAAAATTGCTAGCAATGTCATTCATATTAGATCTCATTTTCACAAACCTGTGCAATTTTATGCTAATACTTATAGCAGTTAATTCAAAGTATGACTGCTGATGATTTGGGATGATTTTTTTAAAGGACTACAAAATGAGAGACAGAGTGGAGACCGTATAAGAGAGAGAGTCCTTCAGAAAGAAAAATGAGTATCAGAATGATTTTCAATGTACTCTCACCATATATACTAGGCTGCATTAGTTATTAGTTCAGCTATGTATACCTAGAGAGGCACGTATAGTGTAGATCTACAGGTACTTGCTGTGGAGTCTGCATTACTGTCTGACAATGCTACATGTTATACTTATAATAAATAATCTATTAATAATAATAATAATAGTAAATAATTATAAATAATAATATGCAGATAATAAAATGCCAAATGAGATTTTGCACTCACTTGATCTGAAATAACTTGAATGTTTACATAGGCAATGACAAAATCTGAAAGTGGCTTGTTACCTCATAATAATGTGAAGGTTAATGCGTGTCAACAGCCTATCTGTATGATGTTCAGGTTTACAGATCAGTTTGAGTGCAAATCAAAGTCAAAAGATAGTGCACTTTCTTGCCCCATATACTCATTGTCCATGTGGTTGCCTCTTTCACACTGCTAGCAGTTTAGACTGTTCTTTGTTCTTAAATTAATGTATCATTGATACATTAACTTCTCTTTGTGCTAGGAATATGGACTTCTAAATCAATTCTTAATAATTTACCTTTGCTGTCTGCTCTCAAATTAATGTTAAAGATGAATAGGCAGTACTGAGCAGTGCCTTGATGGGAATCAGATGCAATAGGTAGGTCCAATCTGCAGCTGTGAAAGCAAGGGGAAGCTCATGGACTCCCACACAAGCAGTCTCATCAACTCTGTTGTGCTTGCTTTTAAAGGGTAATCACCATAACTGGGAATTGAAATATGTTACTCAGGTAAAAACTGTAATATATTGTATAATTTGAGTCCTTGGTGAGACTACAAGGCAGGAAAGCAGTATCCACCTGCAGATGGACTATACATTACCCTCCCTTGGCCTCATCCAATGCATCCTATGTATATATATATATTTTTTTATTTTTTTTATTTTTTTTCCCGGGTTCTCTAGGGTAGCTTATAACAGAAAACATTGTGTTATTTGAGTTATTGTTCATCTCTGCCTTCCAACAGTAGCTAAAAAGGGAAGGTAAATCATGTTTAGCCTCTGTACCTGCCAAACAGTACTACTGCTTTGGGAAGTAACCTGTCATAACTCCTAATAAAGAGCACAGAAGACAGCTCTAGACCAGGGAGCAACACTGTGACATCCTCCAATGCTCTTTCTGAGTGTGATATAACAGTGCAGTACCTACTAAGTCTTGTGGCTGTTAGCATTCTGTCAGAATACAGTCTTCACAAAAATAAAAATAAAATAAAATAAAAAAATAACTGCAGACATTCTCAAAAATGCCAGAATGCAAGTGATGATACATGGATTTTTCAGTTGAAAATATTAGTGAAAATAATAAAACATCATGATGAAGGTTTTTGGAACATTTTTACACTCACATGTATTAAATCTTATTTATGTGATTTCTATACAACTGAGATCTCACAACTTCAGAACTATTTTTATTTTTATTTTTATTTTTATTTTTATTTTTATTTTTATTTTTATTTTTATTTTTATTTTTATTTTTATTTTTATTTTTATTTTTAACTTGTTCTTTCAATGCATTCCACCATGCTCATTTGTATGGTAACAGGTTTTCATTTAGGTCTGGTGCAGATAACTAGTTGCAAACAGAATTTGGGTTCCTTAGTAAGACATTTTTTCTTGTTCATGCAGCTGAATTTCTTGTTGAAGCCACAGCAAAAAGAAGTTAAGCATGGTTTAAGGACCATTTACCCTCTTCAGATTTGAGTGATACAGATGTTTCACACATTTGAATGCTGGTTCTTGAAAGTGGATGTTTCCCCAGAATTTTTGCTACACTACAGGACAAAGCTCTCCACCATCTCCTTGTCTCTCATTGCTCCCTGTGCAATCATCCACACAAGATCAATATCAAAAAGTCATTTACATTTCTTCATAGAATTAGTTGCTAAAACAATTAAAAAGGCTGGAACAGAATTTGATCCATGCAGTTGAACAGATTTCCTCTTGTTCTTGACTTCAAACAGCAGGAAATGAGACTATGCGGAAAGAGGGAAATAATAAAAGAAAATCTCATAGGAAGGGATTTCCCAAAGAAAGAGGAAAGAAGATTCAGAAATTACTAAAGAAGTTTGACCTTGAAAATAATTTGGAGAGCAAGTTTCCATGTAGAAGACTAATTCCTGCACTGCTGATTCCTGTTGCTTGAGCCCGCTCTATGCAAGGAATCACACAACTGTACTGTAACTGCCTGGTAAATATACAGAAATATCTGAGTCTGCCCTCAGTTTTCTATCTCAATGTAAGATCGCCAGCAAATCCCACATTCTGGCTGATTACTTTGTCACTTATGAAAGTGACAATATTTTTAATCTCAATTTACTATTAAAAAGCAATACAAAAGCCCTGACAGTTTCAAACACTGGAGCACAAAATATTTTGTCTTGTGATGATGCATTAATTCAAAGCACTGCTGTTTTGATAATGGTAAAAAAAAATAGACAATAAAAAGCATACAGTAGAAAACTTGAATTTATGTAAAACCTTCTGTACAAATAATAATCTTGGAGCACTTTATTCAAGAGCCAGAGAAAAACAAACATTGGTTTGCTCAGCTTGGGGGGAAAAGGTGCGATGCTGACAGAGATTTATAATGTGAAAATAATTTGCTTCACTTCATTATTTTCAAAGGGGAAGAGAACAAGCATGACCTGATGATGATTAGCAGCAAGCAATCACAGACAGGCTCCAGGGAATTGGTGGTTGCATAAGCTCTTGTACAAAACACAGTTTTGGTTGTGATTATTTGCACCTATTATACATTGTATATTTTTTCCTTTTTTTTATTTTTTTTTATTTTTTTTTTCTTTTCCTTACTAGCTCTAGAGTTGAAATTTAATTACAAAGTAGCCAGATCTAAAGTAGAATTCAATAGCGTGCAGCAAAATTAAAGAGATTAAAACACCTTGTGGGATAAAAGTTTAACTTTTGAATATGGGTTTTCAAGAAGTTGCACATGGAACTTATCAGTCTAATGAAAGCACTTATACAAGACTAGAAATCCAAACTAGATATCTTAGCTTCTGACAAGACTGTGTTCCCTTTGTCAAAGACATCACTTGCTGAGATGGAATATAAAATTTTATTTATTTATTTATTTACTGGGGCTTTGGTCAACTTTTCCACAAATGTGGCAATGATGAACTATGTCAACATCAAAAAGTAGTTCTAGTTGTCACTCTGCATGAGCATGTCAAAACTTAAGGGTAATAGTGAACTGATTTAATTAATCCATCCAAGTTTGTTTTGTTGCTCCATATCTAGTTAATAAGTGAGAAGAAACAAAATGAAAAGGTCTCAAGACACCAAGAGATCACCAAATCCAAAGACTTTAGAGAAATGCTGGAAGTGACTAACTCACATGAGCTCAACTGTGCAAATATACAACTTAGAAAAAAAGAGTTTAAACATTTTAGCATCATTCACAGGGAACAGTGAATACTGTGGAAGATCAAATGTCTTTTTCTACTAATTATTCTATGAAACACACAAATGCTTATTGTGCTAAGGCCTGGTTTAACTTGAAATTAACCGCTGTGGGCAAACAAAAAGTGCATTTGTTCCCACCGTTGTCTGCATCAGCACACTCTAGACTTGCTATGGTAGAGTGAATCAGGATTAGTCTTAGAAAGGGGAAGAAGTGATAAATATTTGGTCTATCTATAGCTTCTCTAGTCTGAATCCATCCTTTAATTTTATTTTAAAGTGTTATTTTATTCTTTCGTGCATTGCTTTGCTTTTTTTTTATTATTATTATTTTTTATATTTTATTTTATTTTATGCTTTTGTTTCCTTGCTAAGCTGCTAAGCTGCCTAAACTTTTGGAGGTGATTCTGGAGATATAGAAAATTTCTTAAAAATAATTTAAATCCAGGAAACTGTGAGAAAATTTACTTTCCTGGATGTCATGTAGGCCTTCACAGATGCCTAGCCTACTTCCCTGGAAAGTAGTAATAACTACTTTGCCAAATTTGTTGGTAAATTATCTATTTATGGATTTGGGGTATGATAGCTTCAAGGAGGAATGATATCTAAATGCTAAATCACCAGGGTAAGCAACACACTTTTTTTATGGATATATTCTCAAAATCTTGCTCTGTCAGTGCTATTTTACCCTTCCAGGAGCCCAGTGAGGTTTAACAATTGATATTTTTATTATTCACTGGGGTTCCTCTGGGAACAATCACAAAGTAACACCACTTTCAGGTTTGCTTTTCTTCTTCATTATGAAATTAAAAAAAAAAAAAAATCCTAAAAAATATTTTTAATATATATATAAATGCACATATTGTTCGTTTTGTTTTTGTTTGTTTGTTTGTTTGTTTTCATATCCAGGCTGAATGCTCTGCTTACATAACAGGTTGCTTAGGAATAGACAGCCTGTAGGTTGTCTAGGCAAAGGTAGGAATTTCCTCTTTAAGGTATCATTTCTCATGCAAAGAGATGTACTCTTAGAAAACATGATATGAATTTTTTTAAATTGTGGACTGGAGAGTATTAGTTTTCATAATGAATCACTTTAACACATCTCTTTCCCTGCTCCCTCTCCATCCAATTGTCCTTCCAATAGATGTCTAAATTCTCCAGCTCCAAATTCTAAGTCCCTTTTACTACACTCTTCCTCTACTTAATTGTCACATCAAGGATCAGAGCTTAGATAATTCAGATAACTCTCTCAGGGCTTGAGTTAAATTCTCTCTACTGTTTATGTGACCTCAAGTGAAAGAGTTAGCTTGTTTTATGGAAATACCTCCTATAGATACTGCTCAGCTGAGACACTCAAACAGTGTGTATATGTTCCTTCTCTGTTATGGCAGGCACAGTTAGTTAGCTGAGCCCAGTTACATCTTTCATACATAAATATGGGGTTGGTAGGTGCTCTCTTGTCAGCAATCTCATTCTTTTATCAGGCAAGACTGGTGCAACCTGAACTTGGGTCTTCACATGTGAGTTGTGTGCCTGGCTCACTGTGCCATCTAGACTTCAAACACAGTAAATAACTCCTTGAATACAAATCATTTATAACCTTTGGCTTTGCATCTACAAAATGTTTCAATGCCTGGTGTTTGCTTTAAGTTGTTTTCCATACAGTTGGAAAATTTCATCTTCTTCTTTCACCTCATAAGCATTTAAAGCCTCTGTCAACTGTGGAGAGGTAAATGGGATAGATAAGCATGGCTGATAATTTATCCAACGAAAGAGAAAAGAACCAGCACTGAAATCAGAAATGTTGGTTTGTGCTTTATTTGTTGTTGTTGTTTTCTTTTTCTTTCTTTCTTTTTCTTTCTTTCTTTCTTTCTTTCTTTCTTTCTTTCTTTCTTTCTTTCTTTCTTTCTTTCTTTCTTTCTTTCTTTCTTTCTTTCTTTTTCTTTCTTTCTTTCTTTCTTTCTTTCTTTCTTTCTTTCTTTCTTTCTTTCTTTCTTTCTTTCTTTCTTTCTTTCTTTCTTTCTTTCTTTCTTCCTTCCTTCCTTCCTTCCTTCCTTCCTTCCTTCCTTCCTTCCTTCCTTCCTTCCTTCCTTCCTTCCTTCCTTCCTTCCTTCCTTCCTTCCTTCCTTCTTTCTCTCTTTCTCTCTTTCTCTCTTTCTCTCTTTCTCTCTTTCTCTCTTTCTCTCTTTCTCTCTTTCTCTCTTTCCTTTTCCCTTACATAAACTTCTCGGCACTTGAAATGTTAATTGGCATTACACCAGGAACCCGAATACCATTTCTCCAAGCTGTATTTACTAAAGCATAATACTCACAATAAAATCTGCTCTAACCATTTTACAGCAGAGTAGAATCAACTTGTGATCTCTCTCATGCTATCAATATTCTGTTTTGAAACAACTGTTATTTAAGGAAACTAAATGTAAAAATCTATACTGCTTTCACAATGTTTTATTCTTCATTAAAATTTTCAATGTCAAGTGATAAGAAATATCCCAAAGGATGCTTCTAAGAAACATTGATATTTTAGGTATTCTAAACTCTAGAATTATACAGCTTATACTGTATATCTCATTTTAAAAATAGATACACTGAAACAGGAGGGATTTTTTTCTATCTAATAAAAAGAGAGGTCTACATAAAATTTGCAGGTAAATCAAATTGTCTAGAGTTATATTTTGGTGTAATTTTAAGTAGTGTCCTAGATCTACTTAAATATATTTAATTATTCTTTATTTGTAGTTCAGAAGTAGTGTAATTTGAAAACATTTCAAAGTATAGACTTTTACAGGTAATACAGCCTTTTTATGACAAGTGGGTTTTATTATTTTACTTATATAGAGACAATTTTATGCTTAATAGAAGATAAACCACTATTAATTATAATAATAATAATAATAAAAAAAAGTTAAAAACGGTAATTCCCAAGGTATTTCCAGTTATATCTCTCTCAGCTATTGTAACAATTAGTTTAGAATACCTGTGTGCTTTGATTACAATATCTGCTTTTGATTAGGTTTTTAGTGGTGCACAGTAATGGATTACAAGTGTTACAAGACTTAAGGCAAATGCATCAAACCTGACAATTTGTGCCTTGCTTTCAGTGAAGTCCATGGGAAGATATTTCAACAAGAGCTCAAAATAAGGTGTGAAATTATTTTTTTCAAAATTTCTAAGAGTAATTTTTTCAAAATTTCTGACAGTAATAGGCTGTTTGGGAATACAGTGGACCAAAAAAAGGAGATAACTTAGTAATGATGTTGTGTTCGAGTTCTAGAAATAAGCCCAAACCAGTAGAGTTAAAATACTCAGAAAATTGAAAATTAAAAAATCAGGAAATTCAGAAAATGTTTTTATTATTGTTATATTGTTTATATTATTATTAGGCCTTTCCCATGGGGAAAAGCAATACAGACATGTCATTCAAAATAAAAAATATCTGTTTTCGTAAGAACAAGAGTATGCCAAGCACTTAATAAAGAGAGCAGAAGTTCTATTCTTTCTGCTCTTAGGGAGGGCAGTCAGGGAGAGCAGTATTCTTCTATATATGCTTTCCAAAATCTGGTTAAGAAATTTTCTACCTAAATTGTTTTGACAGTCATTGTCTTGGCTGACACAATGTTAATAGTTATATTTCTATAAGTCCTTCACCTATTATGTCCTGAGAAAAGTTGCTATCCTCTCTTAATTTGCATCTATCAAAAGTTATTTTGCAGAGTATTAATAAATAAATAAACAAACAAATTTTACTTTAAACAGGACTGTCAAAAATGTGACCGTGAATAATTATTACTTTTTTGAAATCTATGAATATGTTCCCAAAGTCTTCCATTCCTTGGTACTGTTTAAATTCCCTATAAATAAACACATCTTTTATAAAATACATTTGAATATTTTTGTAATATTCCTGATTACACATTTTCTACTGTCAATTATCTTCAGGGTTCATATTGTTATCTAACAAGAAAAGGTGATTATACCAAGCTACTTCTTGTGCTGGAGAGATTTAATTCACTTCTGCATATATTTTGAGAAAATCTGATATGATTTGTTAAGAAAACAATCAACTCTTGACAGTCAATATCTTCCTGCTAAATGTCCAAGCAGAATTATTGTTTTCATGATTGCTTATAATAAAGGCATATGGATGAACCATTGAAGTTCTCAGATTTTCCCTAACAGTATCTCTATCTCTGTACAATTTTATTATTACCCCTCACTCAGGATTTCCTGGAATAAATTATTTGGTTTTCAATTAATTGCAGCAACAGAAAGTGGAAGCTCTTAGCAAGCCTTTGGCAAATGTCTGGGCATTAGTATTTATTACGGACACAGATGCATGAGAGGTGCAATCAATTTTGTCTTTGTTGGATTTCAACATCAGTGAATTGTTCATTGATTTTGGAATTTGAGAGGATTCTAGGAAACTATTAAACGAATGGGCAATTTTGGGAATCATTTTATATCACATAAGACAATCTAGACAGCAGATGTCATGCTTTTTACAAAAAGTTCATTTCTTGCCTTGCTTAGTGCACACTGTCTTCCATCTCATTACTTATTAGCCTATGATAAATTGTGTTCTTTAGATAATTTCTCCCTTAAGTTTAAGTGAGAACATAGGCAAACATGCAAAGATCTCATAGACAGCTTTTGCTTGGTCATCATTATTTTCATTCCCATATGCAGTGACTTACTTGGTATATTTGAGTTCCAGAAGGCCATTAAATATATATATTTATAAATTTGTGCTTTGGGAATGTCCTGGTTTCAGTTAGAACAGAATTAATTTTCTTCCTAGTAGCTGGTGGAATGCTGTGTTTTGGCTTAGGATGAGAAGAGTGCTGATAACACCCCGATGTTTTAATTGTTGCAGAGCAGTGCTTATACCAAGCCAAGGACACCTCAGACTTTTGCTCTGTCCTGCCAACAGGCAGGCTGGGGGTACAGTAAGAGCTGGGAGGGGACAGACCCAGGACAGATGACCCGAACTAGCCAAAGGGGTATTCCATACCATCTGACGTCATGCTAAACAATATATAGGGGTGGCTAGCCGGGGGAGGGGGCCGGACTGCTCGGGGTTAGGCTGGGCATCGGTCAGCGGGTGGTGAGCAATTGCATTGTGCATCACTTGTTTGTACATATTATTAGTAGTAGTACTATTATCATCATTGTATTATTATTATTATTATTATTATTATTATTTTCCTGTCTTATTAAACTGTCTTTATCTCAACTCACGAGCTTCACTTTCCATTTCTCTCCCCCGTCCCAGAGAGGGAGGGGGGAGGGTGAGCGAACGGCTGCGTGGTGTTTAGCTGCCAGCCGGGTTAAACCACGACAGGGAATTAACTTGTTTTCCCCTAAGTCTCTGAGATACTTGCTTTTTGTTTGTTTGGTTTTGTTTTGTTTTACTAATACTAATACTAATTATTATTATTATTAATTAATTAATAATAATAATTGTTATTGTTATTGTTATTGTTATTATACTTAAAGTGTTTATCCAGTTAGATTGCCCGAACTACATTCTCTGAACTTCTCATTCTCTGAGACATGTTTGTGTAATTTTGGTAGTAATGTAGAGATGTGCTGTTTTACTTCACCTTGCATTTCAAAACCCCAAATTCCTAGGTAAAAACAAAGCAAACAAAGCAAGACAAGAAAAAATAAAACCCTACCCAAAACAAAATTCACAAAATGGGATTTATGTGCATAACTCCCATTGAAAAGAATGAAAACTTTAGGTATCTCAACTTCTTTCAGTAACTCTCCTTCAAGCACTTTGAAAACATAACTTTATTACGTTATTATTAGTCATCAAATAGTTAATTAGATTATGATCTATTTATCATTTGTTACACTGTATGTGTTAGAGGAACATTAATTTGCTGTTTTGTGGCTGGTAACTCTTTCATAATGGTCATGAAAAAGAGTATATATCTTACTGTGTAAAATCTTTTAATGCAACAGGGTAAGAAAATAAGGAGAAATCTTTTAAAAGAGGATTAATTTTCCCTCCCATGATGTAGAGTTTCCATTTCCAAATTTATGCTATCTTTTACTGGCAGCAGAGTACATCTGCCCACTTTAATAGTCTAATCCATCTCATCTCCTGCACAAGTTCTATCTTTAAATGCAATGTTGATATGTATGTATGCTATGTATGTTTTTCAAGATGATGATGCTTTTTTTTCCCTTGTTTTTTTTTTTTTTTTTTTTTTCTATGCCTATGTATTCATCTATAGACTTTTTTTTTTTTTCCAAAATTGAGACTAGCTAGTAGCATTACCAAACTATTTTAGTTGTTCTTGTTTCTGACACATAAAATTTCTGCTTATGCCAGCCATCATCTCATATATCTTTATCTTCTTATCAAATGGTGTGTTTGTTCAAAAAAAAAAAAAAAAAGAATTTTCCATTACATTTCTTTAAAACAAGTCCTTACTTGAACACTGACATACAGAAATATATGTTGTCATTAATCTAGTTCTGCATTTATTCAGATGTCATAATACCTTTTATTTTTTTTTTAGTATAATGTTATTGTCTTCACATCTTCTTTACTTTTTACTGCTAATCCAATCATAGCACTCTCACATTTAGACTAGCCACATCTGTAGTGATTGTGTGCTACCGAACATCCTCTTCCCATTTCATTTTCTTAGTCCACTCCTTCTTCAGAAAAAAATCAGCCTCGGTTACAAAAGTTAACCATCATTTCCTACCAGTCACACTCCACATAACTGTATCTTTCCCCAAGACTTTGAGATTCGTGGGATTTAATCAGGAACTTTAATATTGACCTTTTAAATAGAATCAATAAACTTAGAATGAAAATCTGATGTTCTTTGTTTTGTTTTGTTTTTGTTTTTGTTTTTGTTTTTTTTCCTCATGTTAATGGTAAATAACTATTTTTTATCCATGAGATGTTTAATCATTACTTTGTAATAGGAAACAAATTGTAATATATGTGTTTAGCCTGGCAGCAGAAATAAAGTTGGTTATAAAAACAAAAAGGAAATCTATCATGGTACATCCCTTCCTGTTAAAGTACTAGGTAGCATTACATACAGTTACTTCTGGAGTCTTCAGATCCTTTACATTGTTTTCTTGTCTAGTCCACATAAAACTGTTGCAAACTCAGGTACTGACACTTCTTGTTACATATATACATGTATATATATACTATATATTTATATTAGATTGTCAGGATATAAAATATCCACCTTCTGAGATTTATTTTTTTTCATTTTGCCTGGGAATTATTTAGTTTTACATTATTTGTTGCGTGCTGTATCCAAATATCCCTTTTTAGTATCAGATAATATTTTCATTTCCATCTAATACAATTGTTTAATGCAAGAGATTTCATTGGCTTTGGGTTTGGGATCTCTTGCATTTTTTCCCACGGAGTTATGGTTTCTTTAGAGGTTCTGCAGATTTCTCTGTGGTTTACATACATTTGTTTTCTTAGTCACCTTCTTATGAGTTCTCAAAGCAGACTCTGGACCCATGTAGACTGTACAGGAGAAGAGAGCATCACTATTCTAAGATTCTATGATTCTAGCTCAGTGTACCTGAGTACCCTTTAAGTCTTTTCCAGCCTCAGTCAGTTCTGATGGGGTTAAAAGTTTCTACCTTTGCATTTTTTGGTCAAATCATGGAAGGAGATTTGCACTTCGGGTGCAATTGAAGTTATATGAGCTAAGGATTCGCTAATAATTCTCAGGAGAGTCTTGTGGCAGACTGTCCTGTTCAATGTCAAGAGTATGATTTCTTCTTGTTAATTTGTGTCATCAAGTTGATCTTAGAGGGGATTCCATTTCCTCCTTCCAGCATTTAAAAGGAAGAAGAATGTTTCTTTTTTAATTTTATTTTTTAATTTATTTTATGATTTTTTTAAAAATCTCCTCTCCTCTCCTCTCCTCTCCTCTCCTCTCCTCTCCTCTCCTCTCCTCTCCTCTCCTCTCCTCTCCTCTCCTCTCCTCTCCTCTCCTCTCCTCTCCTCTCCTCTCCTCTCCTCTCCTCTCCTCTTCTTTCCCTCAGCAGACAGTGATTCACACTGGTGCAACACACCAAAGGAGAGTTTTCTGCTCAGACCTCTGTAACATCAAGACAAGTTCCAGTGAGCTCACTCAAGAAGAAAATGAGGACTAGTCCCTGGCCATACCTAATGCTGTTGGTTAAACAAGTGTGATCAGTCCTGAAGGAAAGGATGAAAATTGTTTTGCTTGAGGAAATACAATATTGAATTCTATTACGAAATAATATAAATCAAATTGACTACAACACACTACAGTTAAATCTGAAGCTTAACTGTATGTTATAACAGCTGTATTACAGTCCAACAGGGAATTTAGTTATCCTTTTAAACAAGAAAGTACATAGTACATTTATTATTGTTGTTGTGTTCTTACATAAATTAAAAATATCAATAAATTGGACCTGAGTTTCAAAATTTATTTTCAGTCTAATTGTTTGCCTGCAGGAAAATATGTGATATTCCAGTGTCTGAACTGCTTCAAGTCCATGTATTTCTTCTTGAGTTATGTCAGTTTACAATGGCTGAAAATTTTGTCAAACATTTTATTGACTTTCCAGCAAAAGGGGAAAAAAAATGTAATTAATTCCAGATGTTGAAATAATAAGTCAGGTTGATTCAGTTAGTCTGAAAATTATTGAATGTCACAGCTAAATTCTGTTTAAAACAAACAAACAAATGAAAAAAAAAAAAAAAAAGCAAAAAAAGTAAAAAATAACACCAGGATTGCACAAGTAAACACAACACACTATTGGAATTTAATATATTTATTGTTATTAAGGTGTTATTAAGAAGAATATTAAATACATCTACTGAAACTTTATTTCCATGTTAAGTAAATTACAAAAAAAAAAAAAAAAAAAAAAGAGAAAAAAATACATTTGTTAATTGATCTGATTCAGACTGTACTGATTAAAAATTGTGTACCTTCTCATTGCAGAAATTGTACCTTGAGTCCTATAGTCATGATCTTTGGCTATAAATAAATAAAGAAGGAAGACGCTTGACTCAGGACACAATAATTGTGAAAACTGCCAAAAGTAATTCTTACAATACTTACAATAAATAGAAAATATCTTGCTTTAACCTCCAATGTTTATTCACTTCTAACCACTTCTAGTGTGAATGTCTGCCTTTATATTTATTTGCATAATACAGTTTCAAACCCTTTATTTTTCAGAGAAGGTACTACTAGAAGATGTGGGACAGACTGAATTACCCAGTTTGAAAGAGTTCCTCCCACTTCTCTCTAGTTGCTCTGTTTTTAGTTCCTTAATTCTTTTCCTTCCCTTCACCTGCCATTTCTGTATAATAAATGTTAGTATCCATGAGCATACATGGCACTCTCTACCCCAAGTACATGGAAGTGCTGAGATCCTCTCTTGGTGAGGACACAGGCTAGGAGCTTGGCAGGTAGAGGTCTCAAGGTTTGTTGTGACAGGTGAGTGCGTAGCTTACAGCTGAAGTACTGGTTTGTGGAGAAGGGTTAAGTCTTAGACCTTCACCTTTTACAGATATCATGATCTTACTGTACCTTGGTTGTCTTAATATATCACTTGTATTATATTACCTGTCTTCTCTTTCTGTAGATGTGGAAATTCTTCACTCTTGCCCAAGATTTCTTTTCCTAGGAGACAATATGAAAGAGTAGGATAATCTTTTTTGTTTTCTCTCTCTCTGCCTCTGTTCCCGAGAAGAAAAGGAAACAGAAAAATATTTTTTCTTGAATACAGTTGAAAGTTTTTGGAGGGCTAGAGGCTTTATAGCATTATGAGGCTACTTCTAACAAAAGGTACTTTGCCAAATTAATACTGTAGCTACTAACCCAGTCTTTCAAATTATTACTCTTACAGATAAGTATTGAGGAAACAACTAAGATATTATACTGTTTCTGAGGAAGTAGGAGGTGTTACAGAGAGCATGACATGGTACAGAGTTCATCCAATCATTTATTGTTAGGGTCATACACAGCATTACTGCCTGGCAGTTTTGCAAGGATGCTCACTCTTTCTGAAAAGTTTACCTGTATAGGTTTTTTGTTGTATTATACATATCACATTTGCTTTGTTTTCCATGTAAAAGCTGGTTTCACAGAATCACAGAATGGTTGAGGTTGGAAGGGATCTCTGGAGGTCATCTAGTCCAACACTCCTGCTTAAGCAGGGACAAGTAGAGCATGTTGCCCAGGACCATGCCCAGGTGGCTTTTAAAGATCTCCAAGGAGGGAGACTCCACAACCTCTCTGGACAACCTATTCCATTGCTCAGGCAGCCACACAGCAAAGTTATATGGAACCTCTTGTGTTTCAGTTTGTGCCCATTACCTCTTGCCCTGTCACTGGGCACAACTGAAACAAGCCTGTCTCTGTATTCTTTGCATCTTCCTTTCAGGTATTTATAGACTCTGTGTTCATTCTAAACCTATGTTGCTTCTCTATTTCCAATATTAAACCAAGTATGGAAGTTAATTTTAAACTTACTGCAAGATAGGATCCAATATTTAGAAAAGTTATGGGTAAATGTAGCATATATTTCATGGCTTGAGTATCTGGATCTGTGCCATCTGAAGAGAACACTTTTGTTCAATAAGAAATGCTTATGCTGATTCTTGGAAGAGATATGGCTATAAAAGTGTAACACTATTTGGGTCCTTCAAGATTTACTCTACCAATGATTTTCTCAGTACATTAGAGAACTAGTTACAACTGTAATATAATGCAGATATGATCTGTGTTTAAATGAGGAAACCTGAACTACTATATTGTACACCACAAACCATCTTGTAACTAAGGATCTCCGCAGAGCCAATCTCAAACAAGAGAGAGAGGCATATAAATTTTTTACATCACAACACCCTTCCTCCCACTCCTGGGATTTTTCAAAAATCACTTTATTCACCTCCTGGAGTGGAATACAGAAGCTATTTAACTGTGCATGCAACTTTTTCAGAGAAATATATATATATATGTATGTATGTACATATATTATATTGTTTAGAATGAAAGGAATATTTTCATAAGCCACATCATAGAATCGTGGTTTGGGTCTGACTGGACCTGACCTCCCAGGTTGCTCAAAGCCCCATCCAATCTGGCCTTGAACACTTCCAGGGCTGTGACATCTGCAGCTGCTCTGGAAAACCTCTTCCAGTGCCTCACCACCCTCATAGCAAAATATTTCCTCCAAATATGTAATCTGAATCTGCCCTCTTTTAGTTTAAAGCCCTTACTCCTTACTCCTATCACTACACTCCCTGATACAGTCCCTTTCCAGCTTTCCTGTAGGCCTAATTCAGGTATTAGAAGTCTCCCCAGAGCCTTCTCTTCTCCAAACAACACAAACACGTCAGAATTAAGGCAATTTTGCTACTGCTGCATGCTTGTGAAAGGCTTTATTGTAAGTTTAATGGTGGCAAAAACAAAAAATGGCTTTTATATAAATGGCTGCCCTGTAACAAGTAAAAAAAGTTTCCTTAACAGAATGATGTATAAAGTTTGAATTTCCCATGGTTGCTCTTGTTTTTACACAAATGTTATTCAATTAAATCAATGCATATCTAGATGGTAAAACTGATGTGCAAGGGAAACATTAATCCAAAAAATATCTGAACACTTACTCAAGGGAAACATATTGCCTAATATACCATCTGACAAAACTTTCTTTAGATCAGATCCTTAGCTAAAACATATTTGGATATTAATCCAAAAAATATCTGAACACTTACTCAAGGGAAACATATTGCCTAATATACCATCTGACAAAACTTTCTTTAGATCAGATCCTTAGCTAAAACAAAATGGCTCACTAGTTTTTCCAAAGGAAAACAACTAGACCACTTAGCCTTGCTTAGTTTGTTAGAGTTGTTAAAGTGGTCACAATAAATATCAATTTTCTGGTATTTAGTAACTTAGTCATCAATCTGCAGAAAAGTTACATGCCAAAATTTGTGTTTACTTATAAGTGTGATTGCTGCAATAGGGTAGTCAAAGTTAACTGTGCACACATAAGGGTATGTAATCTTGTATTTGAATTCTCTTTGTCTGTACAGGGGGTATTTATATTTACATAAAGTGTATGGATATGAACTTATGCATTATTTTTCAGAAAACACAGTATAATGCGCTACAAATGTATCTTAGATTAAAATTGGGCATAGCAACAACTCCATGAAAATACAGGCTTTGTTATTTAAGGAGTTTTTCTTATGATATATTTTTTTCTCTGTTTGAAGTTTGTTGTCTCAAGAAAATCTTATGAACTCATAACAAGGCCTGTATATTCATCCGGTTTTATCAGCTAAGAATAATATCAAGATGACTGGGAAATAATGTACTGCTCTGACAGAGACTGAGTACATTGATATAGAGTTTGCATTCTCTGATGCAGCAAGATATATTACAATGGTTTATTGCCACTTTAATACTTTTTCATGATAACACAAAAAAGGTGACCATTGAAAATAAATAAATAAATAGACAGATACAAGTGCTAATTTCAAACTGCACTCCCTCCTGGTTGAATTTGCTTTACTGTTGGTCCTTTGTCTTTCTATATTTACTATGTCAGTGGAATTCAGTGCATAGCTTGTAGATTCACCAGGAGGAGGGAAACATGCAAAAATATTTTGCTGTTGTGATTTAATCTGGCACCACATTGCCATTCGCTGACTCCCCTGCAGTGGGATGAGGGAGATAGTGAGGAAAAAAGTAAAACTTCTGAGTTGAGATAAAGACAGTTTAATAGGACAGAAAAGGGAGGGGAAATAATAATAATAATAATAATAATAATAATAATAATAATAATAATAATAATAATAATAATAATAATAATAATAATAATAATAGTAATGAACAATAATAAAGCACAGAGCAAGTGATGCACAATTCATTTGCTCACTACCTGCTGACTGATGCCCAACCAATTCCTGAGCAGTAGCTGCCCCCCATTCCAGTCAACTCACCTCAGTTTTTATTGTTCAGTATGATGTCGCATGGTATGAAACATACCTTTGGTCAGTCTGGGACAGCTATCCCAGTTGTGTTCCCTCCCAGCTTCTTGTGCATCCCCAGATTCCTTGCTGGCAGGGCAGTATGAGAAGATGAAAAGTCCTTGACATAGCTTAAGTATTGTTCAACAACTCAAACATCAGTGTTATCAACATTGTTTTTCTCCTAAATCCAAAACACAACATACCAGGCACTATAAAGAAATTAACTTTATCTCATCCAAAACCAAGGCCTGTTTTCCTATAGGAAATTTTTAAAACTAACCTAATTTAAAACTTTTCTTCTGTATCTTCCCTCAGGCAGGAATAACCTTTGCTATGTGTGTTACTATCTCAATGTTACTATCTTAATATGTGTTTGGCTAATCAGTATACTAAAATCATATTTTAAAATATCTATTAATAAATATATATCTAATAAAATATTTATATTAATAAATATATATATTATTAATAAATGAGAAAAAGAAACAGAATGAGCTTTGAAAGATGGAGCTAAAGGTGAGAAAAAACAGCTATGAAATTAGAAGGGGAAAGACAAGTGGACAGGAAAGTGCAAGAGAAATGGCACTTGCATTTGAAGTGGTGTGCGATTGCAGACAGATCCAGAAGTGACAGAGGAACCAGCATGCAGCAGGTGCAGTCTCACTGGGAGACTTTGCTGTGGCTTCCAGGTTGATTGCAGGAGTGTGAGATGAGCACATATAGATTGGTAATCACTTTCAGTGACTCTGTTGTTTATGATTCATCTCAGAAAGGATGAGCAGCATCTGAAGGTAACCACAAAATGAACATCTTAAAGTTGTAACAGGCTGACTTGTGCCATTTGTCCTCTTTGTTACTGTCTGTCATGTGTATAGATTAATGTTAGGTTATTTCCTACTCCTGTTGCAGTCTTTTGCTATGATAATAAAGTATGAGAATTTGAATGTCTAGAATGTCCTTGGAGTACATCAGCATTTGACATTTTCCATTTTAGTACCTAGCTCTGTCTTCCCCAGAAATGAGTATGGCTGTAAATGTTGATGAGTAGAATGAGTTGGCAACCAAAATTAAGAATATTCTAAAGGTCAAGGTAATTTACTACTACCAGCCTTGGTATGCTTGGTGTGCTGCCACTAAACAATATCACAAACTCTGTGATATAAACAAGGGAAGAGCACACAGGTTTTCTTCAAAACAGTGAAAACAGTAACAGATGAAAAACAAGATACTGCTTATAATGCACATATAGATGCTGATTGAATAGTTTTCCTTTCCTTTCCTTTCCTTTCCTTTCCTTTCCTTTCCTTTCCTTTCCTTTCCTTTCCTTTCCTTTCCTTTCCTTTCCTTTCCTTTCCTTTCCTTTCCTTTCCTTTCCTTTCCTTTCCTTTCCTTTCCTTTCCTTTCCTTTCCTTTCCTTTCCTTTCCTTTCCTTTCCTTTCCTTTCCTTTCTCTTTTTGTTTTCCTTTTTCCCTATTGCTCATAAAAATGGAAAATCAAATGGCAACATTCTAAAGAGAAATGTAAATATGACATTTGTCAATCCGGACTGAAATGGTTGCAAGTGTTCTCGTAAAACACATCTGTGATATTGGCATAATTTGAGCCAAGTACACACTGTAATTTTAATGACAAAATGATTCTGTTGTTTAAAGCTTGCACAAAAACATGATTATGTCTGTTGTTCTGATCTCATCAAACTGTTAGCCAACCCCAGACATATGTTTCTATTATTAAACCTAATCTATCTTCACATCAGTTGCACTCCTCTTGCATTGAGCATTTTAAAAATATAGATACAGAATTATTTTGGACAGATTATGTTACAAGGGTAAATATTTAAAGCAGCACATAGGATTGGAGAAGGCCTTAAGTAAAAGTATTTAATTTCAAAATAAAACGTCTAGTGCAGACAGGACACATATCACTGATGTTGTTTCTCTGTTTTTTTGTTTGTTTGTTTGTTTGTTTTTGTGAACAGGAATTCATAGCCATTGTCTCCAGTTTGGCATGGTGGGATATCAAGTTTCACAGAAAACAGGAAAATAAAGTCACCTTATCCATCCTTATATCCCTTGCTAGACCTTTTCCATACTAAAATATCTATGCCAAACTTACTGAAAGAACACAGGTTTGGAGGAAGCTTTAATGAAAGATAGAGCCATTCTGAGATGTGCTTAAAAATAAGTTTTAAAAGTTTGTTGTTGTTGTTGTTGTTTTAATGAAGAATTCAAGCCTCATTCTTTTAACTTAGCAAAACACTAATGAGAATATGGTAAGTAGTTGGATTTTGCTGGGATTTGTAATAATAATAAAAAAATCTATCAAATTCATCTTTATAATGTGTTAATTATTTTAAAATCTGACTGAAAATTAAAATTGTTACAGTATTGTTAGAATATATTTTATTTTGTTGTTTGTAGTGCTATAAATAAAACCTGCGCTATCTAGAAACTTTACCACAAGGTGTTTTAGAATCATAGAATATCCTGAATTAGAAAGGACAGACAAGGATCATCGAGTCCAACTCCTGGCTTCACAGAGGACCAACCAAAAATCAAACCATGGGTCTGAGGGCATTGTCCAAATGCTTCTTGAACTCTGGCAGGCTTGGTGCCATGATGTGGTGTTTTTTTCTCAGGTGGGCAGCTGAATTCCACCATGGCCACTCTCTCACTCCCCCTTCCTCTTTGAGGAGGGGGAGAAAATATGACATAAAGAGGTCAAGGGTTGAGATAAGGACAGGGTGATTGCTCAATTTTTAGGGCGACGAAGCTGGTGAGGGGCCTGGAGAACAAGTCCTACGAGGAGCGGCTGAGGGAGCTGGGCTTGTTCAGCCTGGAGAAGAGGAGGCTCAGGGGTGACCTTATCGCTCTTTTTAGGTACCTCAAGGGAGGCTGTAGCGAGGTGGGGGTTGGCCTGTTCTCCCACGTGCCTGGTGACAGGACGAGGGGGAATGGGTTTAAGTTGAGCCAGGGGAGTTTTAGGTTAGATGTTAGGAAGAACTTCTTCACTGAAAGGGTTGTGAGGCACTGGAACAGGCTGCCCAGGGAAGTGGTGGAGTCACCATCCCTGGAAGTCTTCAAAAGACGTTTAGATGTAGAGCTTAGGGATATGGTTTAGTGGAGGGCTGTTAGCGTTAGGTTGGAGGTTGGACTCAATGACCTTGAGGTCTCTTCCAACCTAGGAAATTCTGTGATTCTGTGATTCAACAATTATCATAACAAAAAAAAACAGATTCAGCATAGGGAGATAGTAAAATTTATTGCCTATTACTAACAAGCTAGAGAAGTGAGAAACAAAGTAAAGAAAACAAAAATGCCTTCCCCCCCATCCACCCTCTTCCACCACCTCCCCCTGTGTGGCCTGGTGGCACAGGGGAGCAGAGGAATGGGGGCTGTGGTCAGTCTGTAGTGTTTCATCTCTGCTGCTCCTTCACGGTCACTCTGTGCTGTGGGGTCCCTCCCATGGGATGCAGTCCTTGTTGAACTGATCCTGTGGGGGCTTCCCACAGGCAGCAGCTCTTCAAGAGCTGGGTTGATACTACAGGGCCCATCCCTCAGGAGCAAACTGCTCCAACCTGGGTCCCCCATGGGCAGCAGCTCCTGCCAGATCACTTGCTCCTGTGTGGGCTCCTCTCCATGGGCAGCAGCTCCAGCTCAGAACCTGCTCATAAATGGGTTCTCCACAGGCTGCAGCCTCTGTCAGTTCAGCTCCACCTGCTCCACTGTGGTCTCCTCCATGGGCTGCAACCCTGCTCAACCATGGGATCCATGGGCTGCATGGGGACATCCTGCTTCACCATGGCCCTCACCACTTCTGCTCCTAGAGTACCTCCTGCCTGGAGCACCTCCTGCCCTCCTTCTTCACTTACCTTGCCACCTGCAAGGCTGTTTCTCACTCTTCTCACTCTCTCAGCTGCTGAGTCTCAGGACTAGCATTCCTCTGTACACCAATATAACAATGTTTATGTTTGATGAAGCCTTCATTAACTACTGACTTAGAAACTACTATAAAGTCATAAAAATATTTGTATGCTATTATTAGCTTGGCTTTCATAACTGATTAATCGTCTGTTAGTAATTCTTTGTTTAATCTTTGCTTTTGAGGGCAAACAATAAAGAATTAACAAAATTTAGAAGATTCAAGAATTTAAGTAGTAACAAAATTTCAGTGAGTTTCACAAAGGATCACACAGTGAGAAATGTTTCTCAATACACTTTAATAAGTACAGTGCTAGACTTTGATATAAATCTCCTTATTTGCACCTAGCATGGATGAATGTTTTTGCTTATGACCCGATTGAGCTTTGCCAGAGTAATGAAACAGTTGTATTTCTTTTCCTGAAAGGGGGATGGATCATGATGTAGAATTTTAATATATTTCTTTCCTTTTTTTTTTTTTTTACACCTACATATTCTCAAATAAAATTATATATATATATATATTTCTTGTATTTTCCTATAACTCAGATGTTCAAATGTGATGACTATTTCTGAAGACAGTATATATCATTTTCTGCTTAAAATGCAGAGAGGATCTGGGAGATAAGTATTCATAAATGGATTTTTCATTTCTTTTATTTGAAATGCTGATAGGCTTTTCTCTTTTTGACAGGCTTGTTAATGGCTTTTTGGGTGCTAAAAAAAATAATAATAAAAAAAAATCTAACTTTTAATATCATCCATACTTACTGAAGGTTGCCATAATCTGCAGTTTTTCTGCCTGGAATGTGCTGTGCTTATCATAATAGCACTGTGATATTTAAGAATGTTATCCTTGCCAACTAGTGGATGAGACTTGCTAAAAATGGTTTCTTTGTTTTGCTGACATGAAAGAAAAAGATGAAATTGCAAGAGACTGGGAAAGGATTAGTGGAGTCTGGTGAGGGAGAACATGATTCAATAACCTGTTATTTTAAGAAGATTTCCTTTGCTGCTGCAGTGTGTGTCTTGGAGGGAGCACTGTATCTCAATCTGCATGTGTTGCTAAAGTACACAGTTAAAGTAGCCTGGAAAGAAGGGTGTCAAACTGCAAGAGAAGCACAGGCAAGAAAGGAAAGTTTCCCCTTCTCCTCTGAGGAAGGCATTGGGGGACAGGGAGAAGGCAACCTCCCTTGTCTCCCTTTACTATGTTCTTCTGCCCATGAAGAAAAGAAATCACAATATTTGTTGTATTTAATCTCTCTACATACCAAGACACTGAGCATAGTAGTAATTTCATCTAATTAGTTGCCTGATAGTTCTCATTTTAATCAAAGTAAGTTATTGCTTATTATCAATGATTGAGAGAGCCTAGAGGAATGAGACAGTGGGACCTCTGTAATGCAATTATTCTGATCCTCTAGGGAACAATTCAGACCACAAAGCACAAACATCTCTCTTAGAATGGGATGAATAGCTCTCCAGAGATGCACCTCATTCTCTTCATTGACTGTAAGGGAAGCTGCAGACACCTAGCACTGATGAGAAGCACGGGATGCCTAGACAGATTTATGCAAAATGAATTCACTTCTGAATTTTCATATTATTGACACTACCAGGAAAAGTCATGATAATGAAGTTGAACAATTCTATTACTCTAATTTAAAGTTAAAGAAGAAATTTTCTCTCACAATACTACTATACTACTCATAAAGGTGAGAACATGATATGGAATGTCATTTGTCTAAAAAAGTAGAAATAATGTACCATTTTGATAACTGCTAAGGTAAGAATGTCAATTTGAAGTACAAAAAATGTTTGTACACTGATCTTCATTAGAGTCTTTAAAAAAGAAAAAAAAATCTCTTTGCTTCAGCTTTCTTTTACTTAAAATGAAGTATTTAGCTAACTAGAAGCAGAAAAAGTATCAAAAGGAGCAACAGATGTTATCAAAGATGTGGAATAGTGTACATACTAGAAGAGATTAAAACGACTAGTACTCTCCAACATTTACATCTTGTTTGAAACTGTAGTCATTTGCTGTAGTTGTGTCACCACAACAGGATGTTGTGGGTGGCAGAAGTTTATGTAGATTCAGGAGGTATTTAGATCTATCAAAACCTGTCAAAATAGTCTCTTCCACAACAAGCCCCTGAAAGGCTCATTGCCAAAAGCTTTCATAGCATTTCAGGCAACATAACACAATGTGTTTGTCCTGTTGATATGTACTTATAAGACACTTATAGGAAAGTTGCTTAAATAATTAAACCTTTACTTGGTTTGATAGAGAGTAATTTCGCAGCTGACCCTGTAAAATATTCCAGATATCTGTGAAACATTCTAGAACATCACATGTAAAGGTCCATAACTTTTTGAGTATAGTGATAGTTACAAACTTAATCTACTGTGTTTATTTACCAAGGCCAAGGAACCTTTTTAAAATCAAGTCATGTTCCACCAGTATCAGACAATTTACTGTGGCCTGCAGTGAAGTAATATCATTGTTTTCTCTGTATTTTGCATTATTTTTAAAATAATACTGAGAAGATTGAGGAGTTGGACTCAGTGATTCTTGTGGGTCCCTTCGAAATAGGGATATTCTATGATTCTAAGATTCTGCAGTTTCTTTGAAATCAGGCAACACACATACACTTGAAGATGGTACCTTCACTGGCTATTTTGTCATATGAGTTTATTATTCCTTACTGTTTTATTTGTAAGAAATAATATCAGTTCATCTCCCTGCTAACATTCCACTAAAGACTTGCTTTTGACAGCTATGCTACTACCATGCTGAAAGCATAATAGCTGTGATATACTAATGCCTGACTACGGACTCAAGACACCAAAAGCAAACAAACAAACAAACAAAAAAAAAATAATTTCTTGGTTTCTAATATACTTCTAAAGTGAAAGGAAAAATCAATCTAGAAGGTAATACTGTAATGGATAGGACTTGTAAAACTCCTGTCTTGGTCTTTCACAGCTCTCATTGAAATCAAGTTTCCTTCAACTTCAAATTAGGCATCAGTAAATCAATACTAAATATTTCTATCTTGCATGATGTGTAGGATCTTCAGCAATAGTGACAGATTACAGCTAATTATCATTCCAAAATTCCTTTGGGGCTATGACCAATTTCTTTTATGCTATTTATTATGTTCAGGGCATCCTTCTCACCACTGTAACTACACTGAAAGTAATAATTTTTCAATATGGCAGTTCAGAACAGATTGGTTATTTTTCTCCTATAAATTAATAATTGTAATCTGTAGCTCTTCCTGCCGATTTCATGAGCTCTTGTTTTATGTAAATGTGAGCCTGAACTAAATATATATATATCCTTAAAAGATGAAAATAATAAATAAATGAAAAAGAAAATAAAAATAACTGTAGTCTCTTCCATGTCAATGCCAGAAAAAAAAAAAAAAATATATATATATATATATATATCTCATTTTAACTAGTGGCAATTGCTACAACATAATAGATACCACTGTAAAACATATTAGTGAATTCAAATGCAAGTATCTGCTATGTTGATATCTGCACTTCTGTCTGAATTAATCTTTCCCAACTTTCTTTACAGCAGCTAGAGAATTATCATGTCAGAGCTTGACTCATAGGCATCCAAATCAGATGTTTTGACTCCAAATGTTTCTAACCTTCCTTTTCTCCAAAGAGAGTCTCGCTTGGATCAGATTTTTTTCTGTGGTCATTCAAAGTCAGGTGATACGAATCTCATTGGGTTAATTTTTGAAATACAACAACTAAATGGTAATGAACAAACATCCAGATTTCAGCCGCTATGCATACTTAGAAGTATTTGTTTATTTGATATGAGTGTTAGAGAAGAATGCTTTAAGTACAAGTTTCTAGATGCTTAGTACACATCAAATCCTTTGTTTGTGATACTGGAAAATCTTTTAATCCTTCTTCCTAGTCTGGAGCTCTCACAAATCTTGGGTATCATTACTAAGAACATATCCATTTTTGAAACAATTTGTTCCTTGTGTAACTTGCAGAAAGAATGATCTTTCAGATCATTCAGAGGAGATTTTAATGACTGAAAAGTTGATCTGTAGTTTTGGTTTGTATAAAACACAAAAAAGTCTAGAATCTACTCGGTCCTTCCAAAATATTGAAACGTGGGAAGAAATCAATCAGACTCAGATATTTCATTTGGTCAGGTAACCATACCCAGGATCACACTTACTGTTCCAGTAAAGTGTGTGCTAACCTCTAAGACATTTCTGTGAACCTTTTGTCTTCTCCTTTTTTTTTAACATGGTGATAATCAGAACAAATTGATTTTGTTTCTCAGATTGCTAAAATCCTCCCAACACTTTCTTCAGCACCAGTGCTGAATAAATCATTGTAATGTTCCCCTGAAGTGAATTGAAAATTAATTTACACAGCTAAGATGATCCTCCTAATAACAGGGTACATGGAATGGGGAAATTGGAAATCATTATCCAGCAAACATTATCTGCATTATTTTTGTAGCTGTTTTAGATTGCATTGTAATAGAAAATTAGGAGACTGGCTGTGAAGAAGTTTAAGAGGGTCCCCTGAAGAGCTTCTGCTTTAAAATTGATTCTTTAAGAAAGCATTAAAAAGCTATTGGAATTGATTGCCTGCTAATATAAAGGAAAAACTCTTTGCCACCATTTGCGTTGAAAAAGAGCATCTTCGTTCATGCATGTTATTAAAACTACTGGCCTGAAAGCCCCTGTAGAAAGATAAAGGATATGGATGGGATATTAAAACAGCAATCTTTACTTTATCTTGGATTTAAAGTTAATATGTCGCTTTTATTAATTCAGCAGGAACCATTAGTTAGCTTGTCAAATAAGGGATTTACAATTAAAATGCTATAGAACAGAGCTGCCTTTAGTAAACAGTGAACCAGGAATTTTTCATTAATCTTCCAAGCATGAGGTATACCCCTGTAAAGCATAAATCCTGAACTTAGTTTTCTTTATTGACTGGTTTGCTCTGCAGCAGCAATAAAAGTCAATGATAACACCCCAGAGTAGCTCCAGCAAGTTCCACTGATGTGGGGTAATGGTGAATCAGTTCTTAACCAGCAACAAAATGGGATCCACCATAACTTGTTTACAAAGATTCAACTGAGTGAGCTTTGGAAGTTGTCAACAGGTTTATAACATGATTTATAAGATACAACGGGTTTATAATATATTAAAAATATGTGGAAATAGAATTTCCTTTCCTGACTTTGAGCTGTTAAATGCTTTTCAAGGTTTTCTGATTTCTAACACATGTTGAAGACATTTCCCTTGTCTCTCTCAATTTGGGATAACAGCAAACATTAAAAGGCATATTGAGGCAAAAAAATGTAGATAATGATCCATAAGAAAAAAAAAAAATGTATGAGCCTTAATGCCACCATTTACACAAGTGCATTATTCAGGTTTGTTTTCATTTTTCTGAATTAAGAGACTGTATATGAGGGAACACCATCTTAGGAACTTTGCCCAACACAACAATCAAGGTGAAATCTCTTTAGGTAGGTAAAGTCACAAAGAAATGCAAGTTGATGAAATTTTATTTTAATTTCAGATAAGTAGAGAAAAAGAATAGAAACAGAAGAGTGACAAAACAGATTAGAAGCCAATATGGAAATTAAAGAAGTAGACCTATAAGAAAATTGACAAGTCTAACACAGAAGAAGGGCACCTAGCATATAATAGGAGTAAATGTATATTTATTTGGGATTTAAAATATCAAACAGTAGGAAAATAGTTTAAGAAAATAAAAAAAAAAAATGTTGGTAGAAAACAGGGATGAATTAAATTAAATATAATGGGGAAGCAAATAAATAATTAATAGGGATGCTTCTTAATGATCAGGACAAGATTACAAGAACAGTAACTATTTTTCCAACATTTTATAGTTTTATGATAGGAAGAAAGATTGTTTTGTAACTCACTCTATGTACCAACATTAGTTTTGGGGCTAAGTAGAGCTGAAGAGGAAAATGGAAAGACTGCAAAGAATTAAAAGTTTCTATAATCTGAGATAACATTCTTCAGAATTCCTGGTTCAACCTTAATGTCTATCAACTCTGGTGCCTTGAAAATAAGAAGTAATGGGGACTTTAACATGTGCCTCAGAATTCAATAGATAATTTTTTATTTTTTTATTTTAGTTTTTTAGACAAACAGCAAGAATTTTTGTCCCCAGAAAAATTCTCAGATTTTGGTCTTTGGCTTTGATGCCAAGAATCTTCACATACCTTTACATGAAATTTTATGTTCTGAAACATTTAATAAAGGGTGATTGAAGTGACAAACTCAATATGATAAATTTTATATGTCACAATAAAATTGACTTTGTTGAAATGACAGGTAATGATACTTATTAAAACAGAAAAAAAATCATAAACTCGATGAAACCTTTTAATTTTTTTTCCATACCAAGCTTTCCTAGCAGAAAGTACAGATATACCAATAACAGTTTCACCACTTCTAGTAATTACAACATTTTTGTGTGCTTATATCTCTTGGAATGTAAATCTTTATGAAAATATCTAATTTAAAAAGTCTATGAGTTTGTTGTTTTGTTTTGTTTTGTTTTCCTAATAAAAAAAAAATGCCAAAACTTAGGAGGATGTACTGGAAACCGTATATATATATATATATATATATATTATATACGGTTATATACTGGAAACTGTATATATATATTATAAGCCGTATATATATATTATATATTTGCAAGGATGAAATGTTTATTCCTGGGTGCTGGACTTATATTAACAAGATTAACAAAAAGGCATATATACAACTCTGAACATACTTACTCGTCTTAGTAGTCTTTCTAAAAGTGTTGCAACTGTCAATGACTGAAGGATTTAACTGCTTGTACCTATTGTTAATAGCCTGACTTTCATTGACACATTACCTGCGGGCTTCCCCTTGAGGTGTGTTTACCATCTAGTACTTTGGAGAAGGAGGAAGAAAAAACACCAGAAGTCTTCTGAGAGCAACCAAAGAAAGAGGAAAAAACAGTTATGAATTTCCTAGACAGACATTTATGAATGAGTCTTAATATGTTTTCTTTCTTAAAACAAAGAAGAAAAAAAAATAAACTAAAAAAGCATAACCTTTTACATGTTATGTTTTAAACTCTGTTGTAAAGTATTTGATAATTTCAAAGTTTAGTTTTATCTGCATGTGCAGATTGTAGATAAAATCACAAAGAAGCAGACAGCTACATGAATAAGTTGTCACAGTGTAAGCAGGGATGTAGATTTATAGCATTTTTGCTACCCTTTAACAATAGCCTGAGTGCTTGTTCTCACTCTGCACTAAAAATGAGACAACTTAGGCCTGACTGAAGTTGCAGATCTGGGATTTGAATGTTTATCTTTGAAATTACAGTTATAATACCATCCATTTTAACTTCAGATATACACATCCTCTTCTCCAAACAGAGTGTTTATTTAAAATTTACCTGTGTTCTTTCATTTTGGACATTGTTGTAATTCACTGAAGTCACATCCCTACCTAATTTTGGATAAAGAAATATTGTATAAGAAAAGCTTATGTCAGAAAAATGTTGAAGCGTTTGGGAGCACAAGTAGTGTTCTCCTCCATCCTCCTTGTAGGTGATGGGGACCCAAGAAGGAGATGAACAGACCCAAGTGAACAATTGGCTGTGTAGCTGTTGCCATTCTCAAGGTTTGGGGTTCTACAATCTCAGACATACTTTTGAGAGACCAGGCATTATTATAGTGGATGGGGTGCACCTGACTATCCCTGGAGGTGTCTTGAACACCTCAAGACCATGTTGGTTGGGGCCCTAGGAGACCTGATCTACTGTGTGGCATTCCTGCCCATGGCAGGCAGTTAAAGTTTCTTCCAACCCAAACCATTCTCTGATTCTATGAAGACATTCAGCATGATCACTGAAGGATCACTGCAGCAAAACTGAAGGATGTTTTCTTGTCCTGCTGCTCCAGGAGTTCTAGGCTGTCCCTGCATCGTCAACTTCTTTGCCATGTCACACAAGGACAACTTACATGAGGAACTGCTTGGAAATGGGAAGTTTGGGGGCTACTTGTATGTATGTAAAATAATAATTCTCACTTTCTCAGCTGTAATCCATAATGGTGCATGCTGAAGTGGTTGAACAAGAAAGTTTGCTTCCCCCTGTGACCCTGAAACAGATGCTGCACTGAGAAAAAAGCTGGTTAGCCAGCTTTTTGGGTTATACCTACAGACTTACCTAGAACTATGGCAGGTTATTCACAGTACTGCACAAGGCAAGCCCTTCTCTCCTCCCTCTGCTCCAACATCAGCACCCAATATTGCTTTGGCCTCTTTGAGCCATGCCTCCTTGGCAACAAGAACAGCAGGGAGTAAAGCTTATTCTGTCTGCACCCACTTCGAACCCTTTGCTGAGGAGCGGTCAGGATGTCCACCCACTCTTGTCTCCTAACCTTTGTTCTCACTCTTACATGTATGTGTAATTGGTTAGTACTTTGTAGAGCTGTGCCAAAATAATTGACTACCAAGGGGTTACCAAAAAAAAAACCCAAACCATCAGAAACAAAATCATGCCCACTGATCACTGATGTATGAGATTTTGAAGGTGTTCTTTTATTTTGGAGGCTGTTTTAAGATGGAGCAATGAATACATATACAGCATGTATTCTATTGCATGTTGGGAAAAAAAATACTGTAAAATCCAAATAATTCCCTTTAAAAAACCCAACATCAACAAATTATTTTTATGACGATGATATGTGATGCATTTTTTTATGGCACGGATTATGAAATAAATTATATGGATTTTTTATTTTTTTTTCCTGTGTCATATTATTCACATGGCTTCTTCAATTTGGAGATAGATCATGGTCTTCCTAAATTATATTAAGAAGTCATCACTCTATTTTTCTCCTCTTCTGCTTAGTGTGTTTCAGCAGCGTTCTTGATGGAAGCCTTTATTCCTATTGAAAACTTGCATCAGAGCTTTATTTCAGGCATATATTGGACATTCAACCATTTGCATGGCAATTACAAAGCAAATCAGTACCCCCTTGTAATTAAAATAATAACACAGTACTGCCTCTTCTTAGTGCCTAATGTCTGTCTCTCTTTTGCTCATTTTTCCCTTCGTTTACCACAGTGAACAGCTGTGGTCACATATATGGTACACCTGGCAGCTTCAAATGTCCAGATGCCAAGCTTATCTTTCCAGTATTGGCACTCATTTGTGAATTTAGATTTTATCTGAAATAGGGATTTTTCCTAGAAAAATGTTCCAAGTGACTATTGTAAGGAGAGGGGAGATGCTTAGCAGGAATAATTTACCTTCTGTTTGAAATTTGAGTGTTCACAGGTATCATAATTAAAAGGGCAAGTGAATTAAGGGACTAAAGGAATTTTTACCTATTTGGAATTCATTAATGAAAGTTTTAATAGTTAATATTGAACATTTAGTTAAATCTTCAAACTGACTTTTTGCATACATCTCCCTTGGCAAATGGTAAGGCCCCTGATCTTATTTCCAATTATGGTTAATAGACTGGAGTAGGTTAGAAGGTAATAAGATCTGCTTTTCTGGAGCATTCTATTCCATCGAAAAGTGCCAGAAGGTACCCTCATGACACCTTCACAAGACATACTGTATCATTTTCCCCCCAGTTTGCTGCAAAATAAATTGAGAACCAAAGAGGTTAAACTACTTGCCCAAAGATACATACAAAGCCTGGGTCACAGCCAGGATAAGAATACAAACTTCCTTACTCACAACCTATGTTTTGCCACAGGACCATTCAACACTTGGTAAACGTAAGACTTCTGACTCAGTCATAAAGAAAATACTGCAGTAAAGTTATTTTGTTATTTATTTATTTTTGTTTGTTTGTTTGCTTATTTGCTTGTTTTTCCACACTTCACAGTATGAACAAGGAAGCTCTTGAAAGGACAGTGTTTGGTAAGGAAGGGATCTGAACCTTAAATGTTTCTGAAATTCTTCATCTCTGGGACTATCAAGTAATGTCCATTTATAGACCCTATAATATTATATATAGTGGATGATTAAGGAATTGAAGAATTCATAAACTCCAAGGGTATAGTTCATGCTCTGTATGGTGGCAATCAAAATTGCTGCCTGAATTGTTGCAGAAGTATATCATTAAGTCTAATAACATTACTGTCTGTTTTCTTTTTTTCTCTGCTCTGCCTACCTCTGGTATTTTCATTCAGGAAACCTTAATAATTTTGTTAATTTACTCCTTTACTCAAATTATATAAAGTCCTCTCAGTAAGCTATATTTTTGCATCCTTCTTCTCTGGGTAGAGAGGTCATGTATAACATCTTACTCAAACAGCATAAGTATTATTTTTTTTCAAACGTGCCATTTAAAATGAATGTCAGGTTCCAAATCTACACAGTATGCTTTAGATTGTCAAACCTGAAATAAAATCAAACCTTCTCTCTAAAAAGGAAAAGCCCCAGTCTTTCTAGTTTTTAGAAAAAAAAATATTTTGAGAAAACTGGTGCTGACATGCATTTCACAGTTTCACCTTATCTCCCCATCTTTTCCTTGTATGTTTTATCTGAACCACAATGAAAACTATTCTGGTGCCTAACTCTATTGTTGTTGTTGTTGTTTTGGTTTGGTTTGGTTTTGTTTGGTTTAGGAGAAATTTGATGCCACAATGTGGGAAAGCAGACAGGAAGAGACGGATTGATTACATTCTTCATTACCGACCACTGAAATCTTTGAGATTGTCCAGAGAAAGTCAGACATAACTGATTACAATTGCACTAGACAGATAAATACAGATTAAGGAAGAACTAGTGTTTTCCATATCTTATATGATAAACTGGTCTCCAGGCAGTCTCAAAATCAGTGAGATATGAAAGGACACAACAGGTTGATCTCTGTCTCATTCCAACCTCTTAGAAAGGCTTGTACAAAGCAGTATGGAAAGAGTGAGTTTGCAACAAGACATCTCACAGACATTAAAAAAATGCTATTATTTGTAACTAAACAAATTACAAAGAAGTCAAAATCAGATGACTTCAAACTGAAGGGCTCCTGAAGGAACATGGAGCAAACTAAAACATTTGGCTAACAGAAGACAGTACTGATTCTGAATATACATAAGAGAATTTATTGGTTTTGTGCTAGGGATGGGAATGAGATGTTGAACTTTGCAGTGAGACTTTTAAATGTGAAACTTTTTTTTTTTTTTGTAAGAAAAAAGTTTACATTAAAATCAGAAACCACGAATAGCTATAAAACTAATTAAAGACATTATAAACAACAATTTTTGCAATTTGAATCTAGAAAAATGGTTTTAAAAGTGAAGTTAATATAATGTTTTCATTTAGAATTCAATTTAAGCAAGAATCTTAGTTGTTCTTCAATGCAGTCGCTTCCTAAAGGTTTTTTTGCAAGGTGTTCAATTTGTACATTGTAAAATTATGGCATTAGTCCACAAGCTGAGAACTTAGTCTTGGTGCCTACTCCTAGACTTTTTGTTTCACTCTTTTGTCATTTTAGGACATAGAATGACTTTAACTCATAAAGTACATGTGAGAGAAGATTTTCTTTGGGCAAATACTGACCTACTCACCAGATCTCAATAACATACAAGTCTTCAGAATAGAATGAAAGGTTTTAAAATAAATCTAAGAAGAGGGTCATAGTGTCATAAAACATAAAACATAAGACATTATCATAAAACACAGTAGAACTTTACCAAAGTTAGATTACACTAAATTAATCTGGCAATTATTTTTATTTATTTATTTATTTTTTTTAATAAAAAAGACATATCTGAAACGTTCTTTTTTCTGATTTTTTGGGAGAACATGCTTGTTAGCATGTAAAAGTTACCATGAAGGCAGGATCCGGGGCCTTTATGGGCAAGGGCAAGGGCAAGGGCAGGGGCGTGGGAGGAAGAAAGGCAAAGGCAAAGGCAAGGCAAGAAAGGGCAAGGCAAGAAAAAGCATGGCAAGGCAAGGCAAGGCAAGAAAGGGCAAGGCAAGGCAAGGCAAGGAATAGCTGAAAATACTGAAAGATGCATTACATTAAAGAATCAATTCTGGGCATATCTAATGTTTTCTATAGTGACATTGGTACAAACAAAAAAAAAATCTAATTTAATTGAATTTACTGATAACGCAAAGTTGGGAAGCATCTCCAATGCAAGAGAGGTTTGAAAGATCTAATGATCTTGGGAATTTGAGCAACAATAGTAGGATAATATTCAATTATGCAAAGGGCAATGTCATACACTTAGGGGCTAATACTAAGAGCTTCTGCTATGAGCTCAAAACATGAGAAAATGAAAGGATCTCCCTGTATGTAATGATTCTGAACCATAATGATAAATGTAATAAAGTAATTCATACTTCTATCAGGTGAGGTGTTTCCAGAAAGAACCATAGCAGTTAAGTGGCTTTACGTGAAAGCACAGCTGACCACTTTTGGAGAAATATCCATGATTTAAGACTGCTCAGCAAAGAACTGGTAAAGAAAAAGGCTCTTCTAGTGATCAGAGGACCATGAGTTCCAGAGAAAGAGTAAAACTGTATTTATCTTCTGTAATCTAATAAATCAGAGGCTAAAAGGATATTGAACTATGATCTATAAATATACAGGTTTGGAAACACCAGGGCAAGAGATGACCTATTTGAACTGAAAGATGGGATCGGCACAAGAACAAATGGGTAGAAACTGGTCATAAATTATTCTAGTGTAGAAATCAGAATGAGGTTTCTAGACGTTAGAAGAATATTCCATAATATCTTTCCAGAGGGCTTACTGCATCCCACACTCAATAAGCAGGAAGGGATCATGAAGAACGACTGCTTCTGGCATCTAGGACCCAAAGGCTCAGGAGCTTTCAATCTAGATTAAGTGTCCATTCTTATTTTATTAAATAAAGAAAATCTGCAGCACCTGGATTTTTTTGACAAAACAACAAGATTTTGAATCTCTTATCTTTGGTCAATTGGTCAAAATATATTGGATTAATTATTTAGAAAACAAATGCTTTGTTCAAGAAAAGATGACTAACTGCAAGATGTTTTATGAAACTGCCTCTTGATAATGGAAAGTCAGATCCTGTGTTGCCTGAACTACAAAAAAAAAAAAAAAATAATAATGTAAACTTCCTTCCCCCTTTAAATTTTACTATAGAGTCATGCCTGGGAAAGGATACTGCCTAAATCATTAGATTGTTGTTTATTTACTTGTACTGAGATTTATGTCAAAGCAAGACAGAAAAAAAAAAAAAAAAAAAAAAAAAACACCACCAACTAAAATACATTGAACTTCTTACTGTAATAAAGCTTGGCGTTTGACTTCCATTATAAAAAATATGAACTAAAAATGCCTTGGGGCACTATACCTAGTGCATCTGGCATTTATACAGCAGATTACCAGCACTCTTACTGACTTTGGCAACTCTGCAGGGGACATGCTTTATTTTCATTTAGCTGACTTGATTTAAAAAATCTCTTGTCTATGCGCATCTATATCAGGGTGAAGCTCAGCTCATTTCCATCACTTTTCTGAAGAGATTCATCTGAACTTCATCATGCTTTCAGCAAAGCACATCTGCAAAGGTGTAAAATAATCTGGCAAGTGTATTTAAAAGCCCTCTGTCCCAAAACCCTCAAGCTCTTACACACACTTGTAGCTCACCATGTCGAATATACACACATTTGTGGGAATTATCTTTTGCATACACTCAAGAGCTTACCAGATCAGAGGATGTAACCCTTAAGGGTCGAGCTTTCTCTAGCCTCTTCTGCAGCTGTGAAGAATAGTTGGATACAAGAAACTTTCCAGCTACTTACATGTTCTATCTACAAATTGTCTCTACCACTTCACAGCAAGTTTGAAATGTTGGCCACAGTAATCAGACTTGCTGGATAGTAATTAAAAAACAACTCACATGGAGGGTTCAGGAGAACAGTAACGTTCAAAAGGAAATGGAGAATCCACTCACTTTCTTTGCTTATCATTCCACTCCATAATCAGAAACCGTCTCCAAAAATTTTCAGTAGACTAGGCATCTCTGGGCCATCAAGACTTAGACATACTTTAAAACCAGTCTGGCTTGTGTTGCAGTGCATTGCTTTCCTTGAAGTTATAATAGTGGTAGCTGCAGCAATATTCCTCATCTAAATTTCTCCTCCTGTTAAGTTCTATTTATAAGAGGACTTCACATAATAAAAATGCAAAGAATGAAAATGAGTTCTTCTGGCAATCTATTTTGTGTGTTTACTTTCATCACAGTTTTCATTAAAAATGAAACTTAGTGGGTGCTTAGAATCCAAACTCTTTGAATTTTCTGAGAAATACAACCACCCAGATCATGAATACTGTGTTAAATATGAATTAATTTATTTCTGTCTATATTATTGCATGTAGACATACTAATACATATGTAGACCATTATGTGTATATTAACCTTCAGAAAAACTATTAAAAGATCTGTTTTGCTACACAGTAAAATGAATATCTATCAAAATGTAGAGTGTTATTTGGACATAATGGAGTATATAACACTTTTTTTTTGAATGTAGCATTTGCCATTCTAAAAACAGATCTGGTAAATGAACATACTGAGCTTCTGAGGAGCTTTATATCATGAACTTACAGAAGAGTCTTTTCTTTCATTGAATAAAGAGCATGTTAAGTTAGACATGGCTGTCTGAAATGTGTTCTAAAAATTAATATATATATATGCATTTTGAAGCTGAGAAACATAAAAAATTGCTGAAAAGTCTTTATCAGGTAATGTTTTCTATTTTTTTACATGTTCTTTCAAAATTGTTCATAGTTACTCTTAATGGGAGCAGAAATAACCAGAACTACCATACTGTAGCTTTGTTCTTGCAGTAGAAAACATACAAACCAACCCTCTTCCTTAGTCCCCACCATGCTAGCGAGAAAATAAGGTTTGCATTTATAACATAATTTTCAATAGGCAAAAACATTGATCAAAATATTCTCTAAATCTAATTAACCAATTGTAATCAATAACAGTCTCAGTATTTCACTCATTTAAGCAGGTTTTGTTCATTTGACATGTTTAATTTTGGCTGCCAAGCACAGAATGGGCTTTCTAGTTATTTAATTACCTGAAATTATGAAATTATGAGTATTTTCTTGATAGAAAATGCCACAGTCAAGGTTAGATAGTCAGGGCAGAATTCTTTGTTTGTTTGTTTTGTTTTTGTTTTTGTTTTTAAAATATTGCTTCAGCTCCCAGTCCTCATTCTTTTTTCAAAAGCAAGATTAAGAGAAGAATCATAGGAATGAAATGGGCATGGAATGGCATGTGCAGTGTTCAGTCAGATCCTTGGCCATGAGTAGTGTGTGCAACATTGTAATTTAGAGTATCCTTAAAAGGTTCTTAAATTATTGGGTGCATTTTCTAGACTAAATGAGAATTGTAAAAGCATGGAGAAATGGCTGAAAGGCATCTGCACCAACATTTCTCGAGGTACTGTGAAAGAGGGAACTCTCTGCTGACACCAGTGTAAGTATCCAAAATATCAAATTTCTGATATACTAAAAGCTTGAAACAATGAATGCCTTTTTTGTTGTTGTTGTTTATTTGTTTTAACTCTTTATTACTTAATGGCAACCAACAGAGGGCTGTCAGAAGGAAAAAGTATGTTTCAGATCTTCTCTTGGAGCACTATTTTCTGCTAACTTAGTAGGACACGTGGTCTACTGCTCTGTTAGAACCAGTCCTGTTATGCTTTTTGACATGAAAAATTAGAGACTGGGTAGGCAAGGAGAATTGTCGAATATAGCAGTGGCAGTTAGCATGAATATTAACATTTAAAGAGTGTTATATGCCTACATAAGAAATGAGACATAGTTGTATCGTTGCTATTTCTGTGTTGCAACAACTCCTTCAGGTCACACACAGCAAGGCAGCACCTCATCTAAAATGCAAGAGGGAACAAGTAGACATTGTTTCCATCTATCTTGTTTCAAATACGATCTTAGTTCTTGGAAGTAAATTTATACAGTTTCATTTCTCTCTCCAACATATGAAATTTCAAGAATGCCAATTTATTTTTCATACATATTTTTGAGTGTATTCATGCTGAATGTTGGTTTTCATGTTTCTGCAAGTTCAGTGCTTGTCTCATGAAACTTGAGATATAATTAATCACACAGGAGTAGGATTATATGTTTAACACTTTGCCGGTCTTTTGAGAAAATCAAACTCTCCAGAGGCTGCTCTGTTTTCAGTTTAGGAATGTTTATAAGGAACTTTCCATTAGCAGACATGTTTGAGCAGCTATACAGATCCTTATTGGTTTCCCAACAAAGAAAAAAAAATACAGGCTCGGTTACTCTAATGAGATAGAATAACTTGCTTTAAATAAGTTTTTGATGGGAAAAAAAAAAAAAAAAAAAAAAAAAAAGTGCATGAATGACTTTTCTAGATTCTTTTCATGGTTCAGAAATGTTTTAATTCAGTATGACTGATACATGATATACACTCACACCAGGGATACAAAAGAAAAAAAAAGAATCAGCCATTGAAACCCTTGGAGATTAATTCTCTCTTCTGTAGAAATTACAAGCACCAGAGCTCAAAGGAAGTCCTACAGCAAATAAGGGTGAAAATACCTTTCAATACTCTGCTGTGTTAGGCGCTCTGCATGGGATTCATCTGACCAAATGTACATTTCTGTATCTGAGTGGGGCTTTCTTTATAGTTTCTGCATAGAAATAGGCATTTATATGCTTAGATTTCTCTCATCATGAACTAAACATCTACATCTGGTCAGATGAATTATGCTCTCTCTCCTCACTGTACTTCTCTTCCCCAGAAAGTTCAAAGTGACTAGCCTTGATGTACGTGTCCTTATTGTACTTTCTGACTTTTAGGTGACAAGAATCCCACCCTAACAACATTAGTGAGAACTACATCTGCACCTGCTTACAATTATCTTTTACCTTGATAGTTATCCAACTATACCTTCTCAGGCAACTGTGAAAAACACTCCCTGATGGCAAACCTCAGCTGCGTGTTATTGCTGTCCCACCTTGTAGTGTCCAATAAAGACTCTACAAGTCCATATGGGAGGAGTACTGATCATCAGACTGACACATTATTTCCAGTATTATAAAATACGAATGATGACACATTAAGATCAGAGGGAAATTCAGTAAAATTTATAAAGCTATGAAGGCAAAGCAAGGCAAGGCAAAGCAAGGGAAAGGTAAGGCAATAAATACAAAGCAGGGCAGGGCAAGGCAAGGCAAGGCAAGAAACACTGCTTCAACTAAGTCAATCACAAATGGCTAAAATTTGTTGTAAGTTGAAAAATCATAGAAAATTTTAATGACGGTCGGAAACTATAGTCCTTCTCTTTTGCACTCTGACCAGAAATCATCTCAAGTCTGACCTGCACAATCCTCCTGAGGGTTCTCTGAGCACCCTCACTATTTCTCCTCACTATTTCTCTATAGAGATTAATTACAATTCTAATATATATATATATATAATTTTTTTTTTGATCTCCATGTTCAAGCTGATACTTATTAGCTTTTTATTTATTTATTTTTTATCATTTTATGTATTTATTTTATTTACTTCCCTCACTACCCACAAACATATTCTATCAAATAATAAATTGACCTGTTTCTTTTACTCAAATAAAATGTGCTTCCTGATACTACTAAAGCAGCCCTCTGTCTTCTCTCCCATTTTTAGTTGCACCTGGTCTGGATGATAAGTGAGAGGGAAAAGCACAGCTGTTCTTTTAGACACAATATGTACAACAGCAAAGGAATCACACCTTCAATCTGTTTCAATATGTATTACTCTGTGTTTAAAAAATGAAAAAGGAAAAAAAGAAAAAATAATTAAAAAAAAGAAAGAAAACAAAAAAAAATGAAAAAAAAAGAAAGAAAAGAGAAGAAAAAGAAAAATTATAGCACATGTTGAAGAGTTCTAAATTCTGCTAGGCAAATGACATTCATTCATAAATAACATCTAGCAATTTCTATCAAAAATACTGTGAAAGGTACTTTTCATCATAATGATGGTAGCTAGAAAGAGAAGCATGATCAACAGTTGCAAGTAGTTGATATGACTAGAAGCAACAGTTGAAGGTAATCAAAATCAAACTTGTCCATGCTAAAGAAAGTATATTCTGAAAACTGTCTTGGGTTGGCCTTGCCCAGAGGAATAACAACATCAGAAGGGCCTTCAACTGAGTATGCTGTCTCCAGCTGTCACTCATATGAGATAACGGGGGGAGAGTAAGAACTGGTAATGCTTTTTCTCTTTACAATTGCCCTAGCCTTTACCATTTTTCATCTCAGAGCATTTCCTGTTCCAGTGTGTGTGCTTATTGAGTAATCCTCAATGAATATGCCTCCCAGTCTACCCTGAACCCATGCATCCACAATGCCCTTTGGTGAGGATCTCCTCAGGTTTGCTACCTAAAAATTAGGACAACAGAGTAAGACCAGACACCACTAATGGAGACACATCTATATTTAATTCTTATCATATACATCCAGAATAGCTTATGAGGATGTTTACAAACCTATTGCACCTCCATTTACATCTACATGTATTTATAAATTATTTATTTATACTGCAACAGTGTTTAAGTTACTCAGAATTTCCAGTTACTGTCTCCAAATGGCATGTTCATATCAGTGGACATTCTGTAAGGTCTACGGTTTTTGTATAGGGGTAATTCATATCATGTTAAAGTAAATGTCATGTGCCAATTAATTTACAAGGCTATTATGCACATGAACCTTCTTGGTTTGTTTGTTCATTCCTATCTGTTATTGTTGTTTGGAGGAGAGGGTATTTTGTTGTTGTTGTTTTTGTTTGTATATTTGTTTGTTTGCCAGAATATCGTAAGTGGAGGTTTAATTTTTTGATGACTCATCCCATAAAATTTGTAACCCCATACTGTCTGCAGACTCTTCAGTGTAGTGTTTCTTTCCTTTTGAAGAGAAACTATATTGTGTTCTATCAATTTGTAAGCGGCATGAAAGCAACCTACTAAATCAAAGTTTTAGGCCTGAACTTGACCCTTTTAGGTTGGCTTTCTAATTTGCCATGAACCTTTTCATTTTGAATCTTGTACTTGTAAGAGAGTATATGGCCTATAAATCACTCTTCAGAAACATACACGGCAGTATCCAACAAGACAGTAGAAAGCTTTGTGTTTGAATCTTAAAAGGAAACATTTTCAGATGGATTCTACTGGAGCTAGCAGAAGAAATTATGAATCTTTTTTTATTATTATTATTTTTTAATATTTTTTTTTTCTTTTCCAAACAGAATAACTTAATAAAGTTGTTGTTGTTTTTGTTGTTGTTTGAATCAGTAAAAACATAATGCTCTGGTTTCCTAAATACATTGTAAATTATCAACAGTTTATGCCTTAATATTTTTCCCCTTGTGAAGATTTTTAAGTCTCAGATGCCTGGGTTTCAAGGACTAATGATATAGATAGTGTGAGAAAGAACACAGAGGCAATGTCTTTGTGTCTTAATTATAGCAGCTCTCTTCTCTCCAGCATCAACCAAGCTATACTCAGAGTATAGGGAGATAAATGTGGGAGCTGTAGGCTTGACGTCTAATATCTGCTACTGAAGATTTGGGATTTGATTTAGTGCCTCTGTTGGAAGGTTTGAAAAAAAAACAGGTCTTCCATCTTCTTTTAATAAATTCATTTTCAGACCTGCAATTTACCTTTTTGGCAGTTTTACGATTCAAAACAATAGGCCTTTTTTAGTTGTGTAATTTTTTTGGCTGTTTCCGTTTTCTCTCCATTTCTAAGTAGAAAAGTGGTGTTCAGTAATATACAGAATAGGGAAACAAGAACCATTTGTAGGTCCCTAGCTGGAAAAAAACTTCACTATAATTACTGATTGCAGTAAATGTTGGGAAAATATCTGACATTTTTAATACTGTTACTTGCACATAACCAGGCTACATCATATTAATTCCATATACACTTTTTATACTAGAAATTCTGAAAAGCAATGCGTCCAGAAGAGATTCATTACAAATAGCTCTAAGAAGGAAAAGAACTTTTTTTTTGTTTTTTTTTTTTTTGTTTTTTTTTTTTTTTTGCAAGGAGTGAAAGAATCCCAGAATAGAACAACTTTTGTTTTTATTCCTCAATAAAATAAAATTAAAATACATTGGTGTGGGACGGGGGGAAGGAGAAGTTTAAGTGGACAGAAAGAAGCTTTGGAGAACAGCGATCCTGATGATTCTGAGACCTCGTAAACTCAGGAAACCAAAAGCTGCCCAAATTTTTGCAAGGCCACCAACAGACATAGCAATGGTTGTGTAATTAATGGCTAAGTCCCAAATAGGGTTACAATCAAAGTTTACAAATTATTAAATGAATAGAGGTAAGCAAACAGTGCTGGGTTCACCGGGAGTCTCTGCTCCACCAAGATGCATGGAAGTTATATCAGGTGGCTGGTTTTTATGCTCCTAGGCGCCTACATATTCATTATTACTTCTAGAAAAGGCAGGGTTATTATAATTAGTTTCTGGAATCCAAACCCTTCTACTGGTGCATGTGTATCAGTCTCCAGTCACCTCTGGGGGTGTCTCATGCTGAAGGCTCGTAGTCTTCCTCCTAGGCTTTTTTTTCTTGTCCTTCTCCTTTGTCCGTCTTGGCTGGATGTCAGAGACTTGTGCAGTGTCCTCTGCAAGCTTTGTCTTTTAGTCATCCTTCAGCTTTCCCCTTCTTCTTAATCTCTTGGCCAGATATCGGAGACTTGCATAGTGTTCCATGCAATAGTCATAATAGTTAGCAGTTATTCTGAAACCCCTTTGTTCTCTTATCCTTTATTAACACAAATTGCTGGACTATTCCTTTGCAAGATACAAGAATTATCATACATTAACCACTCTGTTTTTCTTAGACTTGTGGTTATACAAGGGTATGTAAGACAGAAAGTCACATTCATCATACCATGCGGCCCTAGCATTGTTCCATATTGACACGAATCAGATGAACACATTTCACAGTTGTATGATTCAGCTCACATGGAAGAAGGTGGTGTATGCTATTCTTCCTAGAGGCCACTGATGCATGAGTACTAAGTTAACATTTTGGTTGTCCTCTTAATTGTTGCTCCCAACATGCAGTTATGAGAGTGTATGTGTGATTTGTGTGAGGAAACAAGTAAATGATCTGATATTAATAACAGGTACATTCTTCGAATAACAAAAACTTAATAAGTAGAAATTGTTCTTATGTCTTGAATATGATCTACCTCTCCTCCATCAAGAACCTGTCAGGGAAAAGAGAGGAGACAAGTGCAGCCCTCTGCATACATGCACTGCATCCTGACTGACGGTGTTCTTGAGTAACACATGCACTATAATTGTATTTTCTTAAAGAATTGTACAATCTAACTCAGAAAATTAACAAGTGGCAGAACTGTTAGGTCAAAATCATCAGTTTCTCTATTGTGTCAGCCTTTGATACCTTGAACACATCGTTCTGCAATTTTTTTTAAACAAATTTTAATTGCCTTTAGCTGTAGAGGAGGAATAAGATGTTCTGCATCCCATATAGGTAAAGACAGCACCATGTAATCACTTCTGTCAACTAAAAGAAAACAAAGAACTACTGAGATTAACACAATAACTCAGTTGCGTCTTATTAACTAACAAACAAACAAACAAAAAAAATAACATCATAGCAAACCTGTCTTGTTATGTCTGCAACAAACAGAAGACATCCTGTGCTCCAGGTTCCATTTCTTTGCTAGGGAGGAGCTGCTGGCAATGTCTTTTGGTCAGAAATTAAACACAGCCTCAAGGTTCTTTCATGTCTTGCTGTATGTAGGCCTACATAGGATCCCAGGATGTGACTGCTCTGTGTCCATCTACTTGTGCTGGCTTTAACATCCCCTGTCATTAGTTGTGTAAATAGGATGATTCAGACTTCTATCTGAACAAGATTTGTAATTAGTGTTTATGTGGGTGTTTCTCCAGGGAAAACATTTTCCATGTGTCAGATCCCTTAACGGCAAAAAGGCTGTGGTATGTTCTTATTCAGGTTGCTTAGGGGTCCATGAACAGAATGTGTCGTTAGCTATAACACGGATTTATTTTCTTTTAGATACTTTTAGATGGTGGGAGGAATCCGGAATGGTGTTGCACTTAGCATTTATCTAAAAAATAAAATTGCAACATTACTCATATAATAAAACATCTTCCCACTCTCAAGATTTACACAGAAGTTTACTATGTTATTAAAAGGGCAACACTTTTTTATTTACAATTGTGTTAATCAACAGAATTAAAGAGACTCTGTTGTAGGAGTCAGTGTTGTATTCTTGTTCTTTTGATTCTTCCAGATGACAACCTTTTCAGTAAATGAGGGCAACTTTGCACTTCCTATTTACATATTTGGTTAAGCCCAGTAAGAATAGAAGACCAAAACAAGAAACAAACAAACAAACAAACAAACAAAAACTTATTAACACAATATAAATAGGACAGCTAATGATCTAACCTCCACTCAGTACACAAACATATCTCTGATTAACATTACTGAGATACAGATTCTAAGACTGAAGGATAGATCCCTTAGCTCAGAAGAGAGAATTACTCTTCCATCTGACTGTGTCCTTTTAAAAAATGACCCTTAAGTTTATCCCACAACAACTATTTTCCCTTTTACTACATACTTGATACTAGTTTGAAGTACTGTCAGGAAAATAAAAACTTATTATAAAATTCCCCACTGAATTTGAACCACATGTTTAAAAAATCACTTGATATTAATTGCAAGATATGTGGAAATAAATTCTACGATACCCATGTGGACCATCTCACAGATGGCAAGGGAGCTATACAGATGTACAGGGAAGAGAGACCAACTTATGCTCCTTAATGCGACACCATACATGAATATTTTTGTAGAAGAGGAAAAGGAAAGAAAGGGAATTGGAAATGTTTTACCCCTTTGTTTTCTCAGATGTTATTATGACTAACAATCCACATATTTCCAGGCCTATATTCTACAGTGACAACAAAAATGTAAACATATACAGTTTTGGGCTCCAGTAAAATATATATACATATGTTTCAGATACAGAATCAGACAACAGATTATAGAATCTTCTGTTCCAATTTCCCACATTGTAGATGAGAGGAAACTTATCTTAGCAAGCGATTTACTGAAACAATCCTCAAACCTATTTCATTAACTCATGTTCCTCATATCAGCTGACAACAAAAATAGTCAAGGTTTTGCTTTCTCAGCTCTTTTGATCAGCAAAATATTATACCTCCCTCACAAATGTGCCATCATGCAGGGCTGCTCTCAAAACACTTTAAACAAGAGATGCTGGACTGGCAATTAAATTCAGTCTCTCTGTTTAACTAATTCTGAACACAAATCTCTTCCTTTTCCAAGTAAAATACAGAAATATTTCTAATTTACTGCATACACTTGAATGCCACCAGATTGTTTCTACCTACATATACCAAAGATAATCCATTGATTTGATCCCAGGTGCTGTAATTCACTTGAGTATATACAGTTCGATATCTCTAGTACTTCTCTGTGTGAAGTCTGTTATCTGCAGTAAAAAATAGATGTGTTTAATCCTGATAGCATGTGATTTTTCTATAAAATTTACTGAGAATGGAAAATAACTAAATAATGGTGTGTGGCCTAACAAGAATAATGCTCTTAGTTATTTTTATAGAAAAATATCTACTGAGAACAACTGGTGTGTTTGAGTTGGCTTCAGAGACTTTTATGAGTAAAAGGAATCATTCATTTTTCCACTCTGAACTCATTCATATTGTTTCATCTAGTTAGTGGGTTCTCTAACTTGGTTCTAACTAAAGCATATCTTTCAAAAAGACATCTGATTTTCATTTTAGGACCTTACCTGTTGAAGGACTTCTATACATATGTTGTTCCAGATATTAAACTCTGTGAGAAAATAACATTTAGCAACTTGTACTTTCATATGTTTTAAAATTGCTTCTATTCAGTTTCTAGAATTAGGTTATTCTTTCTATCATTAATAAACTTTAGCCTTTTACCACCCACTATTTTGTTCAGAAGCTCTCTCATTGAAATTTAATGATTTCTCTGTTTCTTTTTAACAAATAACAGATGTGTATGACTTCTTAAAGATTTGTCTAGTTCTAGGTAATTAAAAGTTATCTCAAACTAGTTAATTAGTTTCTCTAGTTTATGAATCTGTCTATAGCAAACATAGAGTATAATCTCATTCTTTTTCTTCTAAAGTTTTTGGCTTATATTATCATATATAGAAACAAGAAGACTGGTTTCCATCTAACAGTCTGGTTTAAGTCATAGGTAGGTGTAAAATTATGTAATGATTTCCTAAATATTGGTCAGAGTTTCTTTGCATATTGTCCTAACATTGATTTTGTCCTTTTACTATAACATCATCCTGGACAGGTTCTTTCCTGGACTATAACCAGTTCTTAGAATCATTGCTTTCCAGATTTGCGGTCCCCCATTCTGTAATAATGGTCGTGTTCTTCAGCTTTAGATGTATGACCTAGATCTAAGAAAATATGATTCTATGTTATACTACTGCTTTGTATTTCAAGCATTTTCTACTGACCTTCAGCTATGCTTCACCTTCAGTTAATAACAAACTTCTGTACAGGATGCTAGCATGACACTAATACTTAATGCTACCTCCTTTTAACTCTGCACAAAGTTATATAGGTACTAAGGGCTAGTGACTGACACTGCTGAGTTTCAAGCTTGCAAGCTTGTATGTTTGAGTGAAAAGATTAGGAAGTACAGCACTAGAAGATATATTACATCATTCTCAAATGCAACTGTGCCAACAGCAGCAGCTGGGAAGAGTATGGGTTTCTAATTACAAATTGCATCAATCTCTGTGAAAAGAAGCAAATCTCCTTCCTAGGTTTCAGAGTTGCAGCTTGTTTAGAGAGACATAATGAATTAGGATTAAATGTTCACTTACAATAGGATGACATTATAGGTTGTAAGCAGATGTTGCATGTTAGAGCTTTAAAGATATATATTTCAGTGCATCAAATTTTTGAACTTCTAAATAAAGTCTTTATTAACCTAACTGTAAGCATAAGAACTCCTGGCTCTTTTTCATGCAGAATTTGTCTTGCATGTTAAGTAAGACCTTAAACCATCTAGGAATATCTTCAAACAAATACTGGGTGGAAGGTTTCCACAGAAGAATGAACCAATTAATTTTGAATATGAAGAGAAAATGTGAAATTACAATATTACAATAGTACAAGTCAAAGTTTATCAGATCATATGGACAGCATGATATGTCTTATTATCATGTTATTTCTCCCATCAAAATATTAAGCCTCAAGGACCATAAGGTCCTTGACCTGAGGACAGACTATGTCCTGACCATCCCAAACAACCCAAGCAGGCAAGCAGGAAAGGGTGGTGACAGTAGTGGATTCTATAAATATTCCAGTGAAAATTAAACAAATGTGAGATGAAGAGCCAGGTCCAAGGTCAAGCCAACACAGGAAATTCAACCAATATCATCTGAGGACAAGGCACAAATATGTCTAAAACACAGCTCAGCAACAGCTGCAGGTGGAGTTCAAATTGGGTGCCCAGGCCTATTGGCAGAGCATGAGTGAGGGCAACTAAGGCCTGTGGCTGCCCTCAGGGTCCTGACACAGAGACACTTTCATTTTCGTTTGTCTTTGTTTTTGTTTAATGTTAAGAACTTTTTTTTTTTTTTTTTTTTCCTGGGATGTACTTGCAATGTAATTACTTTTCTTATGTCTTGATGGACACATACAGCCAGCTTTATTCTTCAAATACTTTAAATTCTTATTAGAGTATATATATATATTTTCATTTAAATAAGAACAACATGTATTACCTATTCATAAATAAGTATGAAACTGAGTCAAATTAGTTCAGTGACAGTAGTTTGTTTGTGTCTAAAAACATCCTATATAGAATTGGCCAAAAAATATGGAGAAAAATTCTCTTAGTGGTCTCGTAGGACCTACGCATGGAAGCAGGTGGATTTATCTAGCCATCCATTGCTGCAACAATGACCTAACTGCTGAGCCACATAATCTTCATGAACTACAAAAAGTCTAGTGCTTTCTGAAAGCTCCTGTCTCTTGCTTGCCATTTGTATGCACACACCTGCTTCCAGCAGCATGGCTCCATCCCTACAGGCAATTCCCAGGCACAGTGTTATTTTCATTGCTATGGGTTGGAGAGCTTGAATTTAACACTGAGATTACTTTTATTTAAACACTGCACAACTCAAGCAGCAAGAGCTTGGCTTTGACTGCAGACTGGAGCCTCAGGCTTTGAAAATAGAAGCCAAACTTTGTTCTCCGTAGCTGCAACCCACATCCTTACCAAAAAATAGCAACTATTCCATGCAGTGCTTATGCAGAAGTTGTACAGCTTCACAAGGATAGATTTTTGTTTAGAAGAGCCCTGGCACAGAGAAAATCTTACTATTATCAAAGTACTGAATAAACACGGTGACACAGAGCAAGGACAATTAGCTAAATTTGGAGCACAGTTTCAAAACCCTTCACCTTGTATTGCTGATTATGTCAGTTTTTGAAGCATAGCTGCCAATATAGAAAGACATTTCTACAAGTAAATTAGAACTGTGGTGGCCTGGAGGTGCTATTTTATTTCTACAGTCCATACACAAAGTCTAACTGACTTTCCTATTTTAAATGGTCTGTGCTAGGTGATTTGCATCTAAGCCTAGAATAGTAACTAGTAGAAATATCACTTCTGCAAATCTTTTTTCTTTTCCACCAATGTGTGCTTGAGTTTAGAATAAGATCGTCCATCTTTATCAAATGTATGATATGAGCACAGCCATTCTTTCCCCCCTGTAGGCTGCTCAGGAGTTTGTCTTCTGATCAACAGAACTTTTTGTGTGCCTAGAAGCAGTACTGGGAGGAGACATGGCTAGTTTGTTTTGGAGAGACAGTACAAACTCCTAATTGCTTAGCTCTTTTTGAAACTTTTTTTTTTCCTGTTTAGTTTCACAACCTTATCAACCTTCCTTTGGCATCTTTTTTGTGGCCACCCTTCTTGAAGAGAACTTTTCTTCTGTCACCCACCCATCTATATTTTGACCTTTTCTCAGAAACCAGAATATACCTTTTTTCCTCATCCTCTTCAGTATAGAGTATATTCTGTTTGATTTTACATGCTTGCCATTCTTGCTGTTGTGTTTTGTTTTAAGTTTTTTGTCTAAGTTGTATTTCTCTCACTGGATGTCTTTAAGGTTGGCACAGAGAAAGCAAAAAGTCTCATTACACTAGATTTTTAATGCTACTTGTGTATTGCTCTCCTATTTCAGACAAGTACCTTTTAAACTAGTTAATCTAGAGCCCCTCTAGTTAAGGAGACCTTCTGTTCTCCTGAAGCGCAGATTCTATCACACAGACAATATTATAAATACATTGCTGGCTTGCTCATTCAACATCTCCGTTATATATCTTATTCTTCTAAATCACTAACTCAAATATTTCTATCTGTAATTGGACTAAAAGTTGTCCTACATACTGCCCCACTTACATTGTTTATTAAAAAAAAAAAAAAAAAAGAAGAAAAAAAAGGAAAAAAAAAAAAGAAAAAAGAGAGAAAAAAAAAAGGAAGAAAGAAAAGACTTTTTAAAGAGTTCTTATTCTGAATCCAAGTAAAAGCCTGTCATGGTAATGGCTAGACAAAAGCTATTACCTGCCCTGACTTCTTTTCCCATTCCAAGACAATATTACTGCACATAACAAGTGCTGTTCTGATACTTCATCTTTAATTTAGATTTCACTGGAATTTGTCAGCTTAAGCCAAAGACTTAACATTGTTTTTATGCAGCTTTTTTGTACTTAACAACAGACAATCCATTTTGCTGCGGAGCAGTAAACAAGCTCACTGCAAGATGCCAATTGGGAATCACAATGGGAAATAACTGATCTCCTGTGTGATATTAGATAAAATGCTATGTCCTACAGCCAACCTTGAGACTTGGTAAAACATTATTGTATGAGAGATTAACTCACACTTAACACAATGTACAGCAAGTCCTATGCATTATCAGATAATATAAATGTTTTTTTAAAACATTTTTTAGTTTATTGAGAAGTGATTAAAGAGAGCAGCCTAGTTATGTCTGACAAGAGGTGTCTGGGTATTTATAGTTCACACGTGCATGTGTACATGTGCATATGAAGTTAAAGACAACTTTAGATCTGACCTGCTGTTTTGTTACAACTGATATCGGCACAGTACTGAGGTATTGTTGATTAAATACATAGAAAAATATAAAGGACTGCCTTTATGCACAGGTGGCCATGACATGCGATAGTTCACACCAACATAAAAGAACTATAAATCTGAAATAATTATCAAATTGGGGTTGGGTTTCTTACTATTTTGACTCAGAAAAAATAGTCCAAAGTGGCTAAAATATGCTAGTGAAGCTGGCAAGCAGTTTTAGTGAAACATTTTCATTACAAAGTAGTTAGACTGAAAGAAAGGAGATTGAGAAAAAAACATCTCTTTATATCTATCAAATACTTGTCCTTGCTCAAAAACAAACAAACAAACAAAAAATAAAAAGCTCAGATCAAAGTTTAATCATGGTGCATGTTTGGAGAAGAAAGTGTATAAAAAGAGAGCTTACTTTAAACTTAATAGATACCAAAGGATGATATATTGTCTTTGAGCTGTTTGGGGTTATTTAGGTCATGGAGAAGGTAAAACAAAATCCAACAATGGAAAAATGGTGTAAAAAGAGAACATGACTCAGGATGTGTGAAAAATATTTTCTTCATTTAAACAGATTAGTTGTGGCTACATGATTCACAATCTAATGATCGTTCTTTAGTACACAGACAAGAAAAAAATAATAATAATTCTCAGGTTTTTCCTTTCAAAGCTGAATGTTACTGCATAAAGCATAGTTGCATTCACTGTGAAAGCATACTGTAAGAAAAATCAAGGAACTCCAGTGGGGGAAAAAAGAATTTGTGGTGTTAGCTGTCCAGGTCTTTCCTACTGTCCTATTTCATGCAATCAGAAGGCTGTAATTGGAGATGTATCAGCGTACACCAGTCTGCGTTATTCCATTTTTTCTTGCCACCCACTGGCTGAGAATTTCTATCTTGTACTGTTCAAGTTGCTCTGCCACCTGTCAGTGTTATCTTGATAAGTACCTTGCCTTTCCCAGTAAAATGCATAGTAGGTCATGCATATGAAAAGCATTCCTATTTCTTGTAAATGATCAGAGCATCAGAGCACACATTATGTCCCGGGGTTGTAAAAAAGCCCCTATGAATATGTCCAACTGTTCCCCAGCTCAGGTGATGCTTAAAGTTGCACAGTATGAGCTTCAGGTATTGCTGCTATTAAATGCTTTTCTCTGACTGGGGAACTTTTATCAGAGGAAGCTATTATCTGCCTTGCCTCCTGGAAAACACCATAAAGCTCAAATTTTTTTGCTGCTATTTCTGCTACTTGCTACATTTAAGTTATCTGTGCTTTCCTTTTTGTATATGGATATATAAGAAAGTTCCCCATTTCGTTCTGCAAATGGAAAATTAACAATAGCAATTATCTCCATTTCTTGCTTAATTGCACTTTCAGGCACAGTTGCCTTTTTAAATAGCACATAAACAAAATGTGCTATTTGAGCACTGATAATATATATTCCCGAAACTCACTTTTACTTGAGGGGAAAGAAATGACAGCAGAAGTAAATATTTCCATATAATATGACTATATGAGAAATTCATGTTTAATATTTTACCACAGAACAAAAAAGGAATTTGTCTCTTACTCTCCTTGCCCTAAAGGCTACCTGCACCACAGGTTTCCAAGTATGTAGGACGGAAGTCTTGGTACAAGGACAGTGTTATTTCCACATGTCTGGAGAAGGGAATGGGCAGTGTTAGCAGAGACAAAGAGACCAGCATGGGGTGGAAAGGTTTTCTCTTTTTGGATGATGCTGAAGTCGTTGAGAACCATCACATGCTGTAAACATTATAAGGTAAGTGGATAAAAATATTATTTCTCATGTAATACATTTTTTTTTCAGGCTGTACATGTAGACTAATGGGACACGAGGGGGACAGTTTGCCATAAGGCTCATCCCTTGGAAAGACTAGAACCCAAACTTTTTACAGGAAAGTACATCATCATATAGGTAAGAAACAGAGAGGGAGCATGTATTTGGGTGTATTGCTGAGGGAGTCCAAACTTTTGACCCAGGTCTCTGATTTTTTTGTATGCTATTATCTTCATGGGAAGACCTCAGCCAGGCACAAGCATCTCTTCACACTGATGTCTTCTGGTATAAGACTACATAAGACTACATGTCTAGATCTTATTGTGAAAACAAACAACTAAAAACAAACAACAAAACACACACATATATTTTTTTCATTCGTATCACATTAGTAAAGGTAGAGCAAGGGAAACTAATTTCCATCACCTCACTTCATCATGAGGGAAGACTGAATTCATTAACCTCCCTTGCATCACCTGTTGCATTATTATTAATTATTATTAATTTATTATTATATTAAAAAAGCATTATTAAGTGTTATTTGAAAGAAACAGCTTAAGGAGTTTATATCCCTAGTTTCCTAGACTGTTAACAGTGAAGCCCAGAGCAACATGGCTCATATTATCAAAAAGCTAATCCAGGGCCCTAGCTACAGCCCAAAATTTACTCTGAAATAGGAAGTTCTTGGCCAAAAATGCAAAGATTTATATGGTTCAAATCAAGCAATGTATCAAAATTGAGGTCAGACGATAAGAAATGTGCTGTTGACCTTCTTGTAGTTTTTCTGTGTAATCATTCAAAAATGTAGCATAGATGACAAGTTCATGCACATTACACATCTTTCCAGTATCAATATTATTTTCCTTTTCTCTCAAATAAATCTAGAATCAGCATGTGAAAGATCACATCCACCATGTCCACCTTATATTTGAATTTATATCACACAGGTTACAAGCCTAATAATAGTGTTTTTGTTTTCCTCTTCACTAAATTCAGGTCTTATATTGCATAGGGAAACTGGCTAAGTTCCATCTGATACCCAGTCCTACTCTGGTATATAATTATTATCTGATTCAAAGAATTATCTAACTCATTAGCATTGGATTTTCTCAATAAATATACTGGAAATTGCAATTTTTTTCTGAGCTATTGGATGTGTACGTGAAACACTCTGTACCAGATGATTTCTCTCAAATTAATAAAATAACATTAAAAAGCAGAGTGTCAAAACCATGTTTGTTGATCTCAGGAGCAAAAGGTGTTGTTTCTTACATGCAATAATGCATAGAAATTCTGAACAGGGAATAAAACAACAATCAAGAGCTGAAGTGTATAAAATGAAAGCTTTTTACATTTTATGCTGAGTGGCTAGCAGAAAAAAAAATAGTGGAAAAACCCATAAAGCAGACAAATCAAGTCAATAGGTTAATTCCATATGATCAGCAGCATTTCTAGAACACTCATTACTGAACCAAATATGTTTCACTGGAATCCCAAATTATTAGATAAGCAAATATTTTGCCTTTAGAAAAACTCTGAATGATCTGATATAGGTCACGTGGCATGGTATAATTGTCTTCTGCTTTAATATCAGCTTGTTGCACTGCATAGTTTAGGACGAATCACTTTTTACCTCTCACCATCTTCTAAGCGTGGATAATTATATCTATGCTACTTCACAAAGGTGGTATTAGGAACAATTTAATTGATGCCTGTGTAATGCTTTAAGAAACTTGGGTGGGTAGATCAATGCTAAATTAGAGCAGGCAATTATATTCAGCCTGAGGGAGAGAAATCAATATCCATATGGCAAGGCAGGACGAATACTTTCATTGGCCTGTTTTAAATCTCCCTTACTCCACTCTCACATCCCCATATTTTGTGCACTTCCCTGGAATTACTTCTGGACAGCATTAGAAAGATGAAAGCACAGTCAGACTCAATGAGTCCATGAGCAGTGACCAAAATGCTCTCTGGGGTGCTGGAAGAGAAAACAGGGAGCAAAAGCAGTTACAGATGGAGCTGCCCTACACTGTACAGAATGTTTTGATTTCTCCACTGTTACACAGGCTTGGACTTTTGTCAAGTTTTATTTTTCTGGGGGGAACTTTTATTTGGTTATAGTCACCATAAAATTAATTCTTAAATGAAGAAATGCATGACCTGAACCTTCAAAATCAATTCTTTGATTTTACCTTAGGAAAAAAAAAAAAAAAAAAATCTAAAGATCTAAAGGTAATATATTTACCTAAATATATAAATTCAACTAATAATATGTTTCAAAATGCTAGATCTATCCCAAATCAATACTAAAACATGAAAACTGTTTTCTCGAGTGGAACATGGGGAAAAATCCAGTTCAAATTTATGGAGAAGCACACTTCTGCAAACAGAAAACGCTTTATAAATAAGTTAAAATTAATTTTGTTTTCATTCACAGGACCCAGACCTTAATTTGTTTTTGTGATCTCTGTAGCACTCCAAAAGGTTTGGAAAGCTTTTTTAACTGGCAGGTGGAGATTGTTCTCATGAGGGGTGAATTACAGCATCTACAGTGGTCCATAGTTATTAGAACAATTCCTTTGGGGAAAGGAAATTAGGTGACAGCTGGGATTATGCTGGGGTAGCCCTGGAGCTTGAGACCTCCTTCACTTCTCAGATCCTATGCCAGAATTAGACACCAACTGAGATTTGGGCCTGGAGAGTACACCACATTAGTAGACAGATGTCTTTGTGGAGAAAGTGCATGTGCAGGTGCAGATGTGTGCTGCACTTAGTGCTCCTGGGAAACAGGAGTCTTTCACGTCAAGACCAGATTAAATTTGAGCATAGGCTTTTCTTCTTCTTCTCACTAATGAAATGCGCCCTTTGCAAACTTGGTGCAACACACATTGGATTTCCACAAGTTAAAAAGGCTAGATCTTTTTATCAAGATGTTCTTCTGAAGTTGGGGTAGATCTACCTGAAATGTTTATGTCTGCTGTTGCTGATGATGTTGTTGCTGGTTGTTGGGACTTGCAATTAAAAGTTAAGTGAAAGTTTTTGTTTATTTTGCAGTAGAATTCTTAAATATTTATGAAGGACCATAAGACTAGCTCGCCTTGAGGAAATATATATGAATTAATAATTTATGTGGTTGTTTTGCAGAAAATTAAAGGTTGGGAAGAAGTGTTTAAAAATTAAATCATCCACAATCTAAGATAGCAGATGTTATTTTGTTAAAATCTCGCAAACAACAAAGTAAAATGAGGTGTTATCTTCTCCTTCGTCCAACAGAAATCTTAACGATTCATTACAATTGAGCAGATTCTAATGCCTGAGGCTAGCTAATGTCAGAATAATGAAGAGGAACTTCAATTACGTAGCCTAGCTTTTTATTTTATATTTTTTTTATTGCCTGCAGTGAGAATGACTCTATCTGTAGATTGCATAATGACTTGTAAGACGTTGCACTCTCACAAAAATCATTGTATATTTCGTTAACAATCCTACAGTGGAATCCCCTGCAATTAAAATATGTATGCATCTATTTATATATTTTTCAAAAGCAAAATAAAAATAACAATAAATAGGAAAACTTAGATGGGAAAGAGATCCTGCAATTACTTAACTTGATAGCTAAATGATTCTTGCTCTTTTTTTCTCATGTTATTTATTTATGTTCGTTTGCTGTTCTTTTGTTGTTATTGTTGTTTTGTTTTGTTGTTTTTTTTTTTTATCAGTGACAGCTCTCTCTAACTCTCACTTAGTCTAGACATCATAGCCAATTTCTGATTAGTATCATTAAGTCAATAGCCTAGGCAAGGTGGCTTTCAAACAAGGTTTATAATGGGTTTTCTTCTTGCCTGTAATGAGCTGTCCACACTATACAGTTCTATATTATGCTTTTGTATACAAAAATACCTTCCATAATGAAATCTCTATTCAAGAGATGTAAACAAACTAACTTGCAGGAAGTAAGGCCTGGCATGCAGGTAGTCTTTTTTATTTGTCTTTTGGGGATATAATTTTAGCTGCAACTACAGTCGAAAACATGATCTTTTAGCTTGGTCTGCTTCTAGATCTCTTTCCAGTACAAGGTTTTATTAAAATGTAGGGAATCCCACCACCAACACCACTCTGCCTCCTCCCCAAAAACATAAATAATAAAATAAATAAAAAAAATCTGTACGTCTGTGAGTGCAAAACTTTACACCAGGGTCCAAAGACGTCATACATTAATTTCTCCTCCTAATTTTTCCCCCTTTGACACTGATTTCAAACTGCATATATAAAACTTGGATGTTTTTGGCAACTTTAAGACATCAGAATGTCAGTCTGTAACCACAGTTGCAAATGTAAAAGAGATTTTTTACCCTTCAAATAAAACATCTGTATAGTGCCACAGATGAGAGAATCTTGTGCTTAGATTCCATCTAATAAGAACCCAAAGGACATCACTTCTATTAAAAATGTAAGTTAGCAGAGACATCTTAACTTTAAATAAAAAGTATATGTAGAAAAAATGTGGTCATAAAGGGGTGCTCTTTTAAGATACCATGTGAGGATTCAGCAATATGATTCCCAAGATGCAAATAAAGGCAGAACAGCTAGAAACTTGTACTTTGCTTGCTAATATAATTCAGCTCAGTAGTTTGGCATTTTCTGCTCAGAGGAAGCCAAATATTTACAAGTCTTACACATTGATGGTAAAATATGCTATAGAAATATGCGACTTCAATTGCATAGTAATAATAAATAAGAAAGTTTCACAAAAGCTACATACAAAATATTTCATAGATTCAGTCTGTTCCATTTTCCTTATAAATGTTCATCTATAATCAACGTTGAAAAATGTCTTTTTTTTTTTTTTTTCCTGTTTTAAATATTAGTTGCTCTTTATGAGATTGACTATTCCTAGTGATTTCAGAGGAAGCTAGTTTTACCTTGCACACATATCTTAATGAAATGACAGCACTCTGAATAAACTGAAGTACTTGAAAGTAGAATCACTTTTGTAAATATTAGATGTAAGGGACACAATATGCAGATTGATTTTATAGCGTTAAAAGCTTGCATCTCCTGACATTCTCTAGATGTGCATTTCCACATATGTAATCATTCCTTTTTTCAATGTTCTTTTTACTGAGAAAATTAATCTCATATTCCCACTTAGAGAGTTATTTTCATCATTGATTGTATCTGTGGTATTCAACACAGACAAAACATAAATCTAGTACCTCAGTTTTTAGAATCCATTATGAGATGACAACCATTTTGTTCTCCCTTTCCAGACACAAAATGCAGTTTATGTATGTGATTTAGTTCTGGAGGATTCATACATGGTGCAGAGCATTCCTGTGACAAGTACTAAACTTTCTAATATTTTGTCCACAAGGACATAAATATTAGAAATATTTAAATTTTGAAAGCTGCTGGATATGGTTGAAAACTACAGTGATAGCATACAAAAAAAAAAAAAAAAAAAAGTTCTTGTTTAGTAGTGGTTAAGAGAGGGAGGAAAGAAAACCTTTTGAAATTAGTCAAATTAGTCATGCAACAGAAGAGACCACCTGGCATGCTTCAAAATTTCTGGCAACTCAGTGGTTAGAGAACATGCCTCAAATCTTGAAATTCAAGGGTCAGATCTTTACTATGACTGGTTCAAATTATGCTGAAAACAAAATATCTGCCTTCCTCTTTCCTTACAAAGTTTATAAGAAATTTCAATTATTTTAGTTGCAATGAATTACCGTTTTATAACAGGGAAACTACATTTGGTCCAATGTTGTTAACTACCGAATAAAGTTTTATATTTTTGATTGATTACAGAACAGTTACACCTCTGTAAAATAAACTGGATTTAAATTTGTTTAAATGTCTGAAGCTCTATTAACTTCAGTAAAACAAAAACTTGTTTAATACAACTGGAGTTCTGGCCCAAAGAATCTAAGTAAAACTGTCAAGTGTTAAATGAAAATAGTTTATAATTACTAAAAACAAAACAAAAACAAACAAACAAACAAACAAAAAACCACTCCTTTTATTTAGAAATCAAAAGTAAAATACAGAAATATTTTAAGTTGATAGCATATTTGACACTTCTTCCAATTTCCAAATGATCTGGAATTCACAAACAGCTGGTTTGTATAATATCTACAAGCATTGCAGATTAGACGCAAGCTATCACTTTCAACAGGACTAGCCAATCTGAAAATGTGTTCTCCTTTACATTTTAGAAGTCATGTCTCATTACACAGCTAATGTTCTATTACTCTGTCTAATGTAACATGACATGACTGGTAAAAATTCAAGGAAGCAGACAATTTTTCATATTAGAAACCCACTCTTCCTCTTCCTGAACTGGTAGTTGATTCCATTTTAAATGCACCAAACTCTAATCTTATCTAAATCACCTATATGGAAGAGCTAGCTAACATAGCAGCTATCTTACTATTACGAGAAACAAAAGAAAACCTTGAACAACTTGTCATGTCACTGGAGAAAAAATAAAAAATAAATAAATAAATAAATAACCATAACATATGATGTTTGTTTCTTTGAAATTGCTTTGAAAACCTGTTATAGTTGAACACAAGCTTTTTCTCTTCTGTTTATGTATTCTACTACCCATACATACAAAATATAATCAGATTGTGCATTTTTTTAATTAAGGGAAGCATCACATATGTAGATATTAAAGAAAATATACTGCTAAATTTAATTCCTTTTGGAAGGTTAATACTAAGAATTGAGAGCATATGGAAACATCTTAGTCCTGTACATGTGACATCTATTAGTCCTCCTGTTAAATTTGGCAAGTGATCAAGTGATATGTTTTGGTAAAGATTTTGAAACATAATAAACAAATAAATCACTGGCACATCTATCTGGAGTATAAGAAGGACTATGTCCTGATCTGAATGGTAGCTGCAGATGAATCCTCAAGGAGATTAGTTTGCTTTTACCAGTTATCTTTGTTAGCATTAGGATTGTTATTATTTCAGTCATAAGACTGATCTTATGACAATCTTAAGACCGATATTACTTCAGTCTTAAGACTGGAGACCACAACACAGACTTAGGCCTGTAAGATTTCCAATAATCTGAATATGCCTCTGAGCTATGTGAGACTGGTATCAAAAGGAAAAACAAAGATTTATATAAAAACAAAGATTTATATAGATAAAGCCTGATGAAAGAAATATTTTAAATGAGACAAAATTGGACTCAATAAGTGCAAATATGATCTTTCTATAGGAAACATATAAAAATAATTAGATTCATATAGCATATTTCTAAATGCCAATGACCATGAGTTAGCATTTCAGGACAACATTTTCATGATCACTAAAGTGACCAGGTAAGATTAAGTCATTTACAGTAACAGAAGCACAATTACAAAATCAGTAATAACAGTAAGGGTAAGTAAGTAAGTAAGTAGGTTGCTAAGGATTAGCAACAATCTTACAAGGGTGGGTTCTCTCAAGTTTGTGTCAATCCTATGTTTTTCTATATTTTAGCAATTTTAATGCCTCTAGCTGGTGGCACCAATACTCCTTACTTACACATTGTTAAAAACAATGCTTATTAAAATGGATTGTTAAACAAAGCCCAATTGCATAAAAGGAGGGCCCTCAGCAAAAACAAAACAATGCAGAACAAAACAAAAACAAACAAACAAACAAAAAAACTGCTCTATTCTGATGTAAAGCAACACTTTCTCTATTTTTTTTTTCTACTAGTCTTTCAATGTCTTTGGAGACAAATTCTGTGTCATGGCAGTAGATGGGTTATTCATTAGATAACTATATTTTATGTGCATTAAGTGCAGCATTGCTAGTAAATCAAGGGAACTGTCCCACTCTACTCTGTGCTGCTGCAGCCTCACCATGAGTACATTGTGCAATTTTGAGCACCTCAACATAAGAAGGACATAGAACTGTTAGAGAGCATCCAAAGGAGAGCAACAAAGATGGTGAAGGGTCTGGAGGGCAAGATGTATGAGGAGCAGCTGAGATCACTTGGTTTGTTCAGCCTAGAGAAGAGGGGGTTAAAGGGAGGCCTTGTGGTGGCCACAGCTTCCTCACTAATGGAGCAGAGGGAAAGGCACAGATTTCTGCGCTCTGGTAACAAGAAATAAGACATGAGAGAATGGCATGAAGTAAAAGAATGGCATTGTGTAATAGGAGCTTAAGAATCATAGAATGATCATCCAGTTCCAATCTCCCTGCCAAGGGCAGGGACAACTCCCACTAGACCAGGTTTTTCAAAGCCCCATCCAACCTGGCCTTGAATACCTCTAGGAATGTGGCATCCACAGCTCAAATGGGCTAACTGTGCCCAGAGACTCAAGTACTGAAAGGCCATAAAGAGGTCTCCCTTGAGCCTTCTTTTCTCCAAGATGACCATCCCCATCCTCCTTCAGCCTTTCTTCATAGGAGAGGTGCTTCAGCCCTATGAACATCCTCATGGCTTCTGGACTCGCTCTAACAGGTAACACAGGTCTTCCTTGTGCTGGGGTCCCCAGACCTGGACTCAGGATTCCAAGTAGAGCCTCACAGGTAGGGTAGAGTAGAGAGGAAGAATCACCTCCTTCAGCCTGCTGGCCACTTCTCTTTTGATGCAGTCCACGATGCAGTTGGCCTTCTGGGATGAAAGTGCTCACTGTTGTCTCAAGGCAAATTTTCATCTACCAGAACCCTCAAGCCCTTCTTTAGTCCATCAAGAGCAGCGTTGCTTTCAGTGAGTTCTTCTCCTAGTCTGTTCTCAGGTCTGGGATTGCCCCAACCCAAGTTTAACACCTTGGTCTTGGTCTTGATGAAGCTCATGAGGTTCACAAGGGCCCAATTCTTAAGCTTGTTCAGATCTCATTAGATAACATCCCTTCCTTCTGGTTATTGACTGCAAGAATTAGCTTGGTGTCATCTGCAAACTTGCTGAAGGTGCACTTGATCCCATTGTCTATGTCATTGATAAAGCATCTATCCCAGTATGGACCCCTGAGCAACACCTGCATCACTGATCTCCACCTGGACATAGAGCTGTTGACTGCAGCTCTCTGGTTGTGGCCATCCAACCAGTTCCTTATCCACCCTTAGCCTTCCAGTCCATCTTTCAGATCTATATCTCCCCAATTTAGAGATAAGGATGTCATTTAGGACCATGTCAAAGGCCTTACCAAAGTCCAGGTTCTTCACTGAGATGGTAGCTGGGCACTGGAATGGGCTCCCCAGGGAAATAGTCATAGTACCAAGCCTTCCAGAGTTCAAGAAGCATTTGGACAATGTTTTCAGACATGATTTGATTTTTGGGTGGTCCTTTGTGAAGCTAGGAGTTGGACTTGATGATTCTTGTGAATCCCTTCCAACTTGTATTTTATGGTTCTGTGTGGAAGAATTCATTTGAGTTTTGGTGAATCAAAGCTTTACGCTCTTGAGGGAGGGTTATAATAGCAGTATTTCTACAGATATTTCAGAACAGTAGTGAAATCTCTAAGAGGAAAAATAACAAAATTATTTCTCATCACTTAATGACTTAATGATTTCATCTATGCATTTAGTATTTTCGATAGTTCATAATAGTCTTTCCTTAATTTAAGCATACATAACCAATACACAGCATATTTACACCTTGCAACAGGAAATCATTAGAAATATATATATATATATTTAAATAGAATTGTATGAAAGAAAGGTTTATTTTCAGTTTAAGAAAGGACATCCTTGCCCCATTGCCAGAATTGTTTAAGGCCAGGTTGGATAGGGCTTTGAGTAACCTGGTCTAGTGGAAGGTGTCTCTGTCAAGGAGGGTGGAATTTGATGTTTAAGGTCCCTTACAATTCAAATCATTCTGTGATTCTATGATTCTATGACATCTTCACCTTGCATTACTGATCATTCTAAATATATAGGATTTTAATAAACAGAAGATTACACATTTTCCTAATCTGCCAAGTTAAATATACTTTACTTTAAAAATATATATTACTTGATGATTTTATTTATTTATTTATTTGAGGTAACAAATACAGTAAAAAGTTTAATCTGGAGAATAAATCTATATGTAAATATACATATTTTATTTGAATAGCTGGGAATAAGAGACTGACATTAAAGAAAACTCCTGAATTTTACCTCATTTTTTATTACAAACATTTTGTTCAGGAAGGACATACTTTTACTCTATCTATGTTTTTCATACTTATAGAAAAAGACAAATAGTGAGGGAAAAGAGTAACAAAAGTTTACAATTTTTGTTAACCACACCATTAATTTCAAGAGAAAGGCAAAGCAAAGCAGGTCAAAGAAAGGACAGTTATTTGTTAAATGTCTGATACAGCAATGGATAAAATTTTGCTTACATAACTACTAAAACACATTTAATTTATTTTCTTTCTTTCCTTTTTTTTACATTTCTGGAAAGTGTTGACTAGAACCCATTCAACATATGTTGTCAAATCAGCTGTTTTTTGTGTTTTTTTTTTTTTTTTCTTGACTGATTTTTCTTGACTGATTTTTTTATTTCTTTAGATTTTTGTTTTATTTAGCTCTCCCATTTTTAAAAATCATATATGAAAATGAAATATTTGAATACTTGTTTCCTGTAACTTGAATACTCCTGGTTCTTTTTATTTCTTTCTCAATTTGTATCATTAATATGCACTCAGAAAACAGTGCACTATCTTGCAGAGTAGCCAATAAGACTACAGACATCCATTCTTGGGCAAGGAATTCCTCATAAATGACCAGAAGGTGACTTCATATAAATAGAAACAGTAAACATTGGGATGTTCTTAAAACAAAGTGTTGTGGATAAATACTTTCAGATAAAGTGTTTTAGGGATTTTTGCTTACCAGTCAAACCCCATAGAGAACTGTTAAAAAAAAAAAAAAAAAAAAAAAAAAAAAAGTTGGAAGAAGGAGCATGAAATGTCATTTAGTCATTTAGCTTAACTCTTACCCAAAACACACAATAAGTTATGACTATTAAAAAAAAAAAAAAAAAAAAAAAAGTGAAATATTTATGTTCTCTAACTGTTCTCTAAACTTCCAATAAAGAGATTTCCCTGTGTCTTGGTTTCTCAGTTTCTGTTAGGATAGAGTTAATTTTCTTCCTAGTAGCTGGTATGGTACTTTGTTCTGGATTTAGGATGAGAAAAATGTTGTTAACATGGTAATGTTTTAATTGTTGCAGAGCAGTGCTTACACCAAGCCAAGGACTCTTCAGTTTCTCACAGTGCCCTGACAGTGAAGAGGCTGGGGGTGCACAAGGAGCTGGAAGGTGACAGAACAAGGACAGGTGACCCAAACTGGCAAAAATAATTCCATACCATAAGAAGTCATGTTGAGAAATTAATATGGGGGTACTGGCTGGGGTAGGGGACTGCTGCCCAGGGATAGGCTGGGTCAGTGGGTGGTAAGGAACGCATTGTGTAGCACTTGGTTTTATATACATTATTATTATTATTATTATTATTATTATTATTATTATTATTATTATTATTATTATTATTATTATTATTATTATTATTATTGTTATTACTATTATTATTATTATATTATATTATATTATATTATATTATATTATATTATATTATATTATATTATATTATATTATATTATATTTTATTATATTTTATTATATTTTATTATATTTTATTATATTTTATTATATTTTATTATATTATATATATTTCTGTCCTAATAAACTGTCTTTAACAGAACCCACAACCTTTTACTTTTTTTTCCAGTTCTCTCTGTAAACCCAAGCGTGAATAAATGGCTGTGTGATGCTTAGATGCCATTGGGATTGAACCACAAAACCCTGATATCTGCAAGAAATCTATGCCTATATTTAACCACCAGAAAAAACTTTCATGGGCTGTAATCCCTACAAAGGCCTATTGTCTGGCAGAAGAGAAAAAGAAAAGGAATTTTTTCTTTTGCAAAGGTATGTTTAGGAGAGTTAAAGGCAAAACCCCTACCTGCTATCTGTTGTGGACTTCATCAAGATAAATGGTATTTTCTTCTGCTGAAAGGCAGAAGAAACTTTTCTAGAACTTTTCTTACTTTTCTAGAGGAACCAATATTTACATTCTGCTTTTCACTATTAAAGATATTCCAAAAATAGTCCATATTTTCAGTAGTCACTTTCTTTCTTAAGTCTTGTATTTGCTGGCTGTACGTATATATGTACATACTAGCTGTACATATATATGTATATACAATGTGTACATATGTTTATATACATACATATGGTTATATAAATAAATATATTTACATTTACAATACATACAATGACATATTTATATTATGTGTATTATATTCCAACCTGACACATAATTTAACTGTATAAGAGAACACATCCTTGCTATCATGTCTGTGTGCCAGCTGAATTGGTGTCTTTTTCTCTTTGTAACCAAGACTATTACAATGAAATTGTCTCCAATTGTGATTTCTTATTATAAGGAGTCCTGAAGCTCTGACAACTGAAGGCATTATGATATACTTCTCTTATTCTGTTAAAGCAGACATGGCAGCAGGGTACTCTGTAGAGCATAAAGATTTATAGACCTGGTGAAACACTCTTCCCTGCTGCCTTCTTAAAATAATTATGACTTTCCATGAATCTCTTTCTAAATCAAGTGCAGGAAGACAAAAACATAAGGAAACAAGCCACAGAAATGTCATTTACAATAATCTGTAGTAGACTTATTTCAGTGTCATATTACATCCTTCTGTGAAAACTGTATATAATTATTTCAAGAAGACTTCTGTGCCTTAAAATGTAAAACAACTATTCATTGTATTTGCCTCTATGTTTCAAAAATTTGCTTTCTACCTCAACTGTTGTGTTCCTATAACACTTCAGTATATTACTAAATATTGAAGGAGTGAACAGGTATGAAGTAAGAAAGATACATAAAAAGATGCTATATGACACAAAATAAACATAATAGATTGACCATGTTTAACAGTCATGAAGAAATATTCTTATTTACAAAACAAAGTACCCTTAAAAAAAAAAAAGTTTTCTTTAAAGAGGTTGCTCTTTGTTCAAGCTGCAAGAAAAAACTCTGCTTTTTCTAATCTCTCAGTAGCAGTTACTATTCTTAAGGATGCCTGGGGTTAGGTAGTTGCTGGCAGGCTGTAAAACCACCCTCACATCTGGCTGGTCAGATTTTTCAGTTCTGCCATCCAGCCCCTCTTCCTTCTGGGAAGGTGTCCCCTCAGCCTCACAAGTGCTGGGCATCACACAATCTCCTCATAGCAATAGGGTTATTTCATTTAATAAAGTGGCATCCTGCTCATGAGACACCATCAACAGCCTCTTTAATGAGCAAATTTCATTCAGTCATCCTTATCTGACTACTTCCCTCCTAAGTGTCATTTCCAGGTTGCTGGGGTGATGCTGCTGTGTGGCTCAAAGATTACCTAGTTCCAACCCCCCTGGGGCTGGCAGGGATGCATAGGCTCTCTTGTGAGACCCCATATGGAGTATTGCCTCCAGCACAAGGAATTAAACATATTAGAACAAGTCCAGAGGAGAGCAAAGAGGTTGATCAGAGGGCTGGAGAAAATGGCCCTCTATGAAGAAAAGCTGAAGGAGTTGGGGTTATCCAGCCTGCAGAAGAGAAGGTGCCAGGGAGACCTTATAGCAGCCTTCCTAAAATATTTAAAGGAGGCCTACAAGAAAGCTGGAGAGGGAGCCTTTATCCGGGAGCTTAGTGATAGGACAAGGGGTAAAGGCTTTAAACTATAAAAGGGTAGATTTAGATAAGGAACAAATTCTTTATTATGAGGGTGATGAGGCACAGGCACAAGTTGCCCCGAGTTCTGGATGCCCCATTCCTAGACATGTTCAAGACCAGGTTGTATGGGGATCTGGGAAGCCTGGTCTGGTAGAAGGTGTCCCCCCCATGCAGGGGAGTTGGAGCTTTAATGTCCCTTCTGACCCAAACAATTCTGTGATTCTATGATTCTTTGAGTAAGACAACAGTGAAGGTTGTGCTCATACTTTTGTTCATAATTTGTCTCGCTGCAGTACAGCTTTTTCTCTCTTGGTAGAGAAACAAAACTTAAGAAATAACTAATGGTAATCTGAAGGAGTAGAATAATTTCTGAATCTTGTGGGGAAAAAAAAAAAAATCTCCAGTAAAAATAATAGGTCAGTAATACTGTCTACATCTTGGAAAAATTTCTCTCTGCTAAACAGCTTGTTGAAAATTGTCAGACTCAATGGATCTTTGAGTCATTGAGTTTGCTAACCCATAGGTAAGAATGTTTTTGAAATTCCAGTACCCTGTACAAAAACTGTGCTTAGATGAAGAAGAAAACCAACCAATGTACTAATAAAACAGATTTGTTTTCTCATTGTTTGATATATAATGAACAGCAATCAAAAAAAGTAAAACATATGGAAGTGTCATGCAGAAGTACACAAACTGCAAATGAATGCATTTAATGGAGTTTTTGTTTTGTTGTTGTTGTTGTTGTTTTTGTTTGTGTTTTTGTGTGTGTGTGTGTTTTGTTTTGTTTTGTTTTGTTTTCCTCAATACTGCATATATTTCAAAGTTAACTGAGAGCTAGCTTTGTTGAATTACATATGGTAATTTCCATGTCAGCTTGAACTTGACCACTATAAAAATTGTATCATGCCTAACAAAATCAAACAAGAAAAACTGTACTGTGCTGTAACTGTTAGCTTTGCCTATATTGCAAATTTGTCTCTGCTGTACTGGTTGATGAAAGATAGCTATTAAGCACTTATAACTGCATACAGACTTAAAAAAAAAAAAAAAAAGGACCCTTTTTTTGTTGGTAATTTATTAATATGAAACTGTTTTTGCTGGTTTTAGAGAATGAATAATACTCATGCCTATCACTTTCTTTTGGACAAGTTTCATGGTAAATTATTGAGTTTCATTGTTCATCAAAATGAACAAGGTCAAATTCATGTCCATTTTACTTTCATTAATTTCAGTGAAGATTTTAATTAGATATGAAAATATTTATTTAGTAATATATTTAATAATTTAATATTTTATAAATATATACAGCGAACTACAAATAACCTATATATATTATAAACATATATATATAAGTATATATAATTTGATAAAAATTATAAACAGAACATATGACATTATACACCGTTGTTGTTATGTAGCACCTATTATTATTTTATATAAGGTATAAATATTTCTCTGTACTACATTGCAAGTACTCTGGCAGCAACAAGTTTCATCTTACAAGACAGAAGAAAAGTTAAAGACAAAAGTCTATGCAATTTTTGTGCCTAAGATGATTTTAAACATAATACATATTATATGTGTATTTTATATATATATATATATAAAAATCTGTGTTTTCAATCACTTCTACTACTGCACAGGCTCACTGTTAGCTTAGGTCTCTGGTTCTCCTTCAACTTTTTACTAGCAATGTGCTATTTATTTTTTCTTGTGCCCCATATTGCCTGCACAACAGATGACACATGACTTTTGTGTAATTAAATGTGTTACTCCTCACACTCATACAGAAAACTTTCACATTTTAATGGGAAGTGTTGTGTGGATGAAGAAAAGACCTATTTGTCATCTTTCATTATGTCAATTCACCATAATAAATTAACGGATAAGAAATATTCTCCTTATTTCCGCTATGCATTCTATATAGCTCTTTTCCTTCATCATGTTTAGAGATCCGTCTCATTAGGGAAACAGTACAGTACTTAAAAACACTTTGCAATTTGGTACCTGAATTATATTATAGTAAACTGTTTGACATTGGATTAATATCTTTTTTTTTTTTTTTTTTTTTTTTTGTCTCTGAAAAGAATAAGCAAAACTTATGTCTATTAAATTGCTTATTTAGGCTGAATATGAGAACAGTTATTACTCTGGAAAATACGTATATAAAGCTAGCAAGACGAGCATGAGCTATGGAAATAAATAAATAAATAAAATGCAAGACATGGTAACACTGACAGTCCATGTAGCTACACACAAAAGAAATTATACAACATAAAAAGAAATTATACAACATACATGAATGTTTTAATAATCCCTTTCAAACTCAATGCAATATATATGAGCAGTCACAAAAGAAATACAGACATATGAATTATGTTGACAGAAAATGTAATGAAAAGGAGTAGGAAATAACATATAGCCTACATTATAAGAAAAATGTGTTCTGAGATGTATTATGAGATGTATTATTAACTGGCAAAAAGATCTTATAGGAACATTATATAATGTCCACCATAGTAATTTTGCCTACATGACTTCAGAGAAAATTTATAAAATTATTGCATACTATGGATGATTCTTGGCTAGATCACAACCTACTTCTATGTCATATTTATTCTTTGTATCACAATTGCTGAGTTCTCTAAAACAAAACAAAACAAAAATCAATAGCGCTTTTTTTTTTTTTTTTTGGGGGGGGGGGGAGGAGGGGGAGAAATTGATCATTTTCCTGACTCCTGGAGAACTAGAAAAGATAGACTTGATTTTGTAGAATCCCCACATGAACTGTAGTATTGAAGTATTCTAGCACCAAAATCATAACTTCTGTTGTGTTTGAATATACAAGCAGCCACAGATATTTTTAATATAGATGAGAAAGCATTCTTATTGTAATAAAATTAATGTGAATAATGCCTCTTCTTTCCTTTAGAACTATATGTATTATGAGGATTTTTGTTACCCATTTAGTTCTTTGACAATTTTACAATCTTTTCTATACAATGTAGTGGGATATTTCATATAGTAGTACTTAGCAAACTATTCCTAAATTTGGAAAAAAGAAAAAAATAAATAAATTAATTAATAGAGAAATTATAAAATTAACTAAGATATATTATTTTACAGACAGCAGCATGCAGACATTTCAGAGCAATATCAGGCTAGAAGGTGGTTTCTAGTCAAGTTCCTCAAAATATGATCTGAGAACTCATCTTGTTTGTTGTTAATGACCTGGCACAGTTTTAGATGTGTAATTATAAAGTTTGCTGATGCCATGAATCCATGGAAGGTAGAACAGAGGAGATTAGAAAGGAATACCAAAGAGCTAAGCATAACTCCTGTAGCTAATAACTCCATGGAGCTATTAGCTCCACTTGGAGCTATTAGCTCCATGCACATGGAGCTAATAACAAAATGTCCTCCAGTATGCTGGAGGCTTATCAACTGGAAATGTTTTGTAGGAATGGGATGTGGTAGTCAGTCTCTAAATGAATGATCTGCCTGTATGATAAAGCATAAAAATGCCAAATGCAAACTGAAAATGCATTGCAAAAAGTGATTCCATGACAGACAGACAGACAATGGTATCATTACACTGGGATCTAGTTAAACTTTGCCTGCAGAACAATATTTAGTTTTCTGGTCAAAAAAGATAACCTTGAATGACAATATAAGTAGAGAAGGTTATAGAATAAACAGAAGCAGAGGCCCAGTATTCAAGATGAGCCTAAAACTGTTTTATTTTGGTAGGAAAATGTGTAGAAAAGAATCTGAGAGAGAGATGATTAGGGTCCGTAAATACATCAATGGATAAATAAAGAAAAAAAAAAGCTCATTGATTAATAATGTTGACAAAAAAAAATCTAGATGGACATAAAGATATTGAGGTGGAAATAAATTTTTTTATTACATTACACCAAGCAAAATTTCCTGTGGCTTTCCAGTCAGTTTACGTGGGAAGAAAGCTTTTAAAAGAGATCTTGGTATATCTAATCCCATTATGAATGGGATTGTTTGACATGTACCTGAGCCAGCAGTGAAATGGGATACATGACACATGTCCTTTTCATTCTTCACTCTCACTATGTAGTCTCCAGGGCATCAGTGCTTCTAAATTACTCTAGAAGAGTAATACATGGTTCTGTAACACCTAAAAGTATAGAGGTTCAGTGATCTGTGTCTCTTAAGATAAAACTGAGCAATATCAAAGATTAGATTGTAAAATCTGAGCTTGAAAGATAAAAAAATAATTGTACACCATCTTCAAAATATAGTGATCAACTGGAAGGTGCTGCTTATCTTTCTCTATTTCTGCCAGGTACACATATCATGAAATGCAAATTTAACTACATATGTGATGTTAAGTGTTTGGATTTTTTACCAAAAAAAAAAAAAAAAATCTCTTAAATATGGAGGTAAATCACACACAGAATCACAGAATTTCTAGGTTGGAAGAGACCTCAAGATCATCGAGTCCAACCTCTGACCTAACGCTAACAGTCCCCACTAAACCATATCCCTAAGCTCTACGTAAACAATCTCATTCACAGGCAGTTCTTAAAAAACATTATTCAACACGTACTTGTAGGGTGTTTTTTGTTGGTAGTTGGTAGGCTGTTTGTTTTTGTTTGTTTGTTTGATTTGTTTTCCATAAACCTAGAATCTGAGTTAAAGAAATTCAGATGTTTCCATTGTTCAGAGCTTGTTGTGGATCAACAGTTCAAGAAGGAAACACATCAGCAAAGCTAAGGTGCTGAGATGTGCATGCTAAATTTTGTGATTTCCATAGAGAAGAGCATAGAGCCTAGCTCTTCAGCATCTCTCCAGTGTTATTAAAATGCATGGATTCAAATAGGCATGTAGGTCAGTCAAAGTTTAGAGAAGCGGTCTCCAGTGTAGTTCCACTAGAACTGGTAAAATTAACATAAAGGATAGCTACAGTAGTAGATAGTGGTTACAGAAATGATGAAGAAAAACAGTTCTTAGCTGCCATGACCTTAACCAAGCTGTTCTGGGAATATTACAAATCTGTCTATCTTGGCCAAACAAAAACATTCTGGTCAACAATACCCTAGTTAAGAAGGGAATAATTCAGGGGAAATATTAATTTAGAGATTCTTACAGATAAAAGTCCTTCCTGCCGTGGTTTTTTGTTTTTTTTTTTTTTTATCAGAGAAAAAGAAGCCCCTCTCTTGTATGTCAGTTCTTGTTAATCTTAAGGATTTTGTTCTTCAGGTTCAGTGGAAAATGAATTTGAAAATAACTGTAACATTTCATGTCCTGTTGAAATTCTCTGAAGGCATAATCTAGCAAAGAAGTTTCTTGGTGCAGACAGTAACAGAAAAATTGTCATATTTCACTTCTTCCTCAGTGTTTTCAATCAGAAAACAAGAAAAGTTATTTTGGCAACTCTTTTGCTGGGAGAGAGAAGCAAAGGTTTCCAGCTCCAGAAATTCTAAGCAATTTCCATTCCCTCTTGTTCTGCTTGGATCTTTTCTCTCCCTGTAAGTGTAATATTTTTAGTGTCCAGAAAAAATAAAATGACATCACCAGAAGTGAAGTAGGGTGTCAAGTTCAAAGCTGGAAAATTTCCAGGTACTTTCTGGAAAACAGACAAACCTTTCCAGTTTAGCTCTAAAATGTTCAGCAAACTTTTAAATAATGGGTTATTTTGGGAGTTAGATTTTCATTATAATGCAAGAATTAATAAATATTTGGCTATAATCTAAGTTTGAAGCATAAGTGATTTCCAGTTTAGTTCAGACATGGATTATGAAGGTATTTTTTGTTTCTATGGGACATCTCCTCATCAATGCATAAGACAGCACATCTCTGAGGATAGAGTTGTGTCAGTTTAAACAATGCTGTCATACATTTTTTTCTTTCCCCCCCCCCTTTTTTTTTTCTCCTGACTTTAGAAATTATGTAGTAAAAATGTTTTAGAATGTTTTTCAGTGAATGTTTCATTCTTAAGTCATTTGAAGGGTGACACAAAGAGCAGAATACTATCATCTTGCATTGCTGAATGGTGGAAAAGCCAATGCTACTGAACTGTTCATGTATTTTTCACAAATTATGAGTATTTTATATTTGGATACACTACTTAAAAGACCGTGTCTCATCTGTAGAAGGGCTCACCTCTGTTCACCTCTCAAAAAAAAAAAAAAAAAAATTAAGTAAAATGTTAATTCCTATTTTTTTACATTTAATCTCAGAATCTGCAGATATTACTGCTTTAATTTGTTATGTTTCAATTCCTTACTCTAAAATTGGAACAATGGAAATGCTGTTACAATAATTTAATATTAATTTGTGAGGTATGTATATGGAATATTGACTGGTATGATTCTATGGTATTGGAGAAATTTCTCTGAAGGTGTAATTAATATTTTTTTCTCAGTAGTGTTTCAACTCCCATGTTTAAAAAGGGCAGAAACAGGGAGCCAGGGAACTGCAGACCAGTGAGTCTCACCTCTGTGCCTGGGAAGATCATGGTAAAGATCCTCCTGGAAGCAATGTTAAGGCACATACAAGACACGTGATCTGAGACAGCCAGCATGGCTTCACCAAGGGCAAATCATGCCTGACCAATATGGTGGCCTTCTATGACGGAGTGAGTACAACACTTATCAAGGGAAGACCAACTGATGTCATATACCTGGAATTCTGTAAGGCCTTTAACACAGTCCCACATGACATCTTGATTTCCAGACTAGGGAGATATGGATTTGAAGGGTGGACCATTTGGTGGATAAGGAACTGGTTGGATGGCCACAGCCAGAAATCTCCAGTCAACAGCTCTATGTCCAGGTGGAGATCAGTGATAAAGGCATTGCTTAGAGGTCCATGCTGGGATAGGTGCTGTTTAATATATTTAACTACAACGTAGACTGTCAGATCAAGTGCACCCTCAGGAAGTTTGCAGATGATACCAAGCCAAGTGATTCAGTTAATACAACCAGAAAGAAGGCAGACCAAACAAAGGGATCTGGACAAGCTTGAGAATTGGGTCCATGTGAACCTAATGAGGTTCATCAAGACCAAGACCAAGGTGCTAAACCAGGTTTGGGGCAATCCCAGATCTGAGTACAAACTGGGAGAAGAACTCTGAGAGCAGCCCTGCAGAGAAGGACTTGGGGGTTCTGGTGGATGAAAAGCTCCAGTGCGTGCTTGCATCTCAGAAGGCCTACTGCATCCTGGGCTGCATCAACAGAAGAATATCCAGCAGGTCAAGATAAGTGATTGTCACCCTCTGTTCTGCCCTTGTGAGGCCCCTCTTGAAGTGTTGCATCCAGGTTTGGGGCCCCCAGCACAAGAAGGATATGGAGTAGTTAGAGTGGATCCAGAGGAAAGCAACGAAGTTGATCAGAGGGCTGGAGCACCTCTCTTATGAAGAAAGACCGAAAGAGATAGGGCTGTTCAGCCTAAAGAATAGAAGGCTCCAGGGTAACCTTATTGCAGCTTTTCAGTACTTAAAGGGGGCTTACCAAAAAAAGTTGGAGAGCAACTTTTTGCTTAGTTAGATAATCACAGGACAAGGTTTGGTTCACAGGAATGGTTTTAACCTAAAAGAGTGGAGATTTGGATTAGAGGTTAGGAGGAAATTCTTCACTGTAAGGGTAGTGAGGCACTGGAACAGGTTGCCCAGAGAGGTTATGGATGTCCCATCCCTGGAGGTGTTGAAGACAAGGTTGGATGAGGCCCTGGGCTAACATGATCTAGTGGGTGGTATCCCTGCCCATGGCAGGGTGGTTGGAATTAGATAATCTTAAAGCTCACTTCCACCCCAAGATGTTCTATGATTCCTTGGCTTTCCTCATGTTTCCTTGCATTTCATTTCTCTTTCTTTCCCTCTTCTTCCAGTTTTTATCACTTCTCTATTCTTTGGTGAAGAATTAAAAAATAATAATAATAACAAAAACACAGCCTGATACCAGTAAGATTCATCACTGAGATCAAAGTTAGATCTACAGGATATATTTCTGCCAGTAGAGCTAATGCCAGGATTGATAGGAATAGCAGACGGTCATCCCTTGTACAGAGCTGCACCAGAGGAGAGTGAGGAGCACATTTTACAGATTTCAAAGATAACAGATAAATGCTGAAGTTTGGGATGACTGCTTCATTTCCAAGTTCCACATGGCAGTATTAAAGACTCTTCTGTTTCTTCTTCTGCCTTCATGTCTTTTTTCACTCTCTCTCCCCAACTTCTGGGACTTCTTTCTCATGTTCACATCTTCACTGGCTTGCTTCCACCTGACTTTTTTCACTTAGCCAGCTATGGTCCTCAGTATTTAGATTTCTTCTTTTTTCCTTATCAGCATATCTAAAATTATAAACTTCTCACAGTTTTCCCATCTGACAGCCACACAGTCAGATCTGTTGTCTCTTCTCATGTTCTCTTCCTGTACCCATCAGTTAGTCATTCGAGCTCAGTCATGTAAAACTCAGTCATCTGACTACCAGTTTCATCCAGGTTTCAGATCCTTCTCTGAAAGATCATTGAAATCCCTTATCTTCATTCCAGCTTTGCCAGCTCCCCAGTCCCAAGACAGACAGGGAAGACTGCTTGCATTCTTGCGCTCAGATGAGCAAGCCTCTTTCTCAGTGCAGCTTTGGTTCTTACCAAATGAAGGGCATAAGAAAGACAGAATCTTGCTTAAGACCAACAGCACTGGGTGAGACAAAACTATGCAGCATCTGAATATACCTGGATGGAGAGCAGTTAAAAATGTTCATATAGTTGCATAACTCAAAATGCTACTAGCATGTGTGAACTGTTTTCAAATGTTCATGAGCTAGGGAGATTTTGGCGGTGTCCTGGCAGATTCCAAGCGGTCCTCAACTAAATTTATCACCCTGCCAGCTTACAAGTGTCTTCTTTATTGCTTGCAAGTACTATAGCTCTTAGTAAGTCATATAAGGAATGGATTAGCAAGAAATAAAACAAAATAAAATCAATCTTGTCCTCAGAAGTAGGTAAGCTTTTGTTGGATGTGCTAAAAATATGTAACCTGAGGTAAACCTCCAACATGCAGAATGTCAGGGAAGACCATTGAAGTTTAGCAAAGTTATAAGAAGCTATAAGCAGGATAAGATGATGGCAGTTTCAGGGGAAGGAAAACAATAACAACAATAACAAACATGGAAGGGATAGTAAAATAGCTGAGTTATTCCTCTTATATACAAGCCCCATATACTTTATTAATGCTTATATGAATGAAAAAGAGGTCAGTAGGACTTGTATGTTAGTTTGGACATGAACAGAGCAGTAAAACCACTATAAAACTTTGAAAACAATGATTTGCATGGGTGCTCAATGACCAAATAATTCTGGGTGCATGTATATATTGATATTCTGTTACAATTTATATTAGATCTTTGTACATCAGATTTTTTCTTACTAAAGGGAATCAGGAATGGACATCTGAAGGTAAAATTTGATTCAAAGCTTAGTATTTTTGGGTGTTTTTTTTTCCTTAAAATGAAAGTCTCTCTTTAACATGCTAGTCAAATTCCACTATGATCTTAAATAATCTAGCTCTCAACCTAGTATGGTTTATTATGTTTTCCTGTATATTTAGAAAGAGTTGTCAAAACTCTCAGATGTTGCAAATAAGCCTGCAAAGTAGATCTTCAACAAAATAAAGGAGGAGATGCTATAAATTCTGAAATTTGTCAAGGTTAGATTACCTTTGTTGCTTTGTATATCTAAGATTTGAATTGATTTTTCTGGTATAAAAACAATGGGGGGAAGGGACATCTGATGTAATGCTTTGCAGAAACCAGAAAAGTCAATAATATGCAGACAGCTCAAAAATATAGTATTTACTGACTCAGTGAAGCATGTTTTTAGTGGGTTATGATGGCACATTTCAGCCTAGCAGAAGAATATTTGTTAGGTTTATTTAAAATTATATTTATTCTTCTAATATATTAATTTACATAATCCTACAAGATCCTTAAGCATCTTAGTTTTTTATGAAGTTTCTGAAGAGCACAATTATTTTTTCCATAAAATAAGGCCATAAATTTATGGCAATCTACTGTAAATTAATAGATGGTTGGTGTATAAGATACTTTAAATGGAACATAATGCAAGGTTTAAAAAATTGGATATCATTACATAAAATATACCTTTATGACAGACCAGATGTTTAACAAAAAAAACCTCACTGTATTCTAATTACAGAACTGTTACTGGAACCTGAATATAAAGCTGAAAATGTGGGCAGAATATATTCCTATTAACATTAGCTACATTATTTTTGAACAACTGAGAGAATGTGTCTACATGTGAGAAAATAGTATGAATTTTAATGGACAGATGTTAAATTGCAACCTGAATTCAATATTTTGTCAAAACACTGGTATTCTGAGGTATAGTCCTGGTTCCTTCCTTTGCATAAGAGAAACCATTCTATACCATTCAATATCATTTTCTCCATCTTGTTTACTTAGAAAATATTTGAGTGTCAAAAAAAGGTTTAAAGGGGCCAATGAGTTTACAGACAATACAGTCATATACCAATTGTAATAGAGGATAGGAATTTAAATATTCTCATTCTTATATATGGTAATAGTGATCCAAACTGTTTAATATCCTTATTAATGACATAGACTGTGGGATCAAATGAACTCTTAGCAAACTTGCAGTTGATAACAAGCTGAGTGGCACAGCTGACCCAGTATGAGGAAGGGATGCTATCCAGAGGGACCCGGACAAGCTTGAGAAGTGGTCCCATACAAACCTTATGAAGTTCAATAAGACCAAGTGCAAGGTGATGCAGCTTGATCAGGGTAGACGCAAATATAAGTACAGGCTGGGGAGTGAATGCATTGGCAGTATTGCTGCAGAGAAGGACCTGGGGGTATCAGTGGATGAAAAATTAGGCATGAGCTAATAATGCATGCTTGCAGCCCAGAAGGCCAACTGCATCCTGGTCTGCATCAACAACAGAGGAGTGGCCAACAGGTCGAGGGAGGTAATTGTGTCCCTCTACTCTGCCCTTGTGAGGCCCCATTTAGAGTCCTTTTTCCAGGTCTGGGGCCCCCAGCAAAAGAAAGTTGTTGAAGGCCAACATTGGAGGGCCATGAAGATGATCAGAGGGCTGGAGTACCTCTGCTATGAAGGAAGGCTGAAAGAACTGGGGATGTTCAGATGCCTGGTGAAGAGAAGGCTCCAGGGTGGCCCCATTGCAGCATTTTAATACTTGAAAACGACTTATAAAAAAGATGGGGAACAATTTTTTACATGGGCAGATAGCGCTAAAACAAGAGGAATGGTTTTAATCTAAAGAGGGGAGATTTAGAATGGAGGTTGGAATGAAATTCTTCACTCAGAGAGTGGTGAGGCACTGGAACAGATTGCCCAGAGTAGTGGATGCCCCATCACTGAAAGTGTACAAAGCCAGATTAGGTAGGGATTTGGGAAACCAGGGTTAGTGGGAGGTGTCTGTGCCACTAGAGAGTGGGGAGAACTAGGTGATATTCCATACTAAGACATTCTGATTCTACATTTCTGTGATGTATTTCACTGGATTTGCTTTTTCTCAGAAAATTACATTTTTTTCCTAATTATTTTATTATCAAATAGTATTTTTATTGTCATGTTTGTAACAAATGACACATATTTCTTCAAGTTACAGTAGCGAAAATGAATACAGTAAAACTTGTAGTAGAAAAAAGAAATGATGTAGAAAAACCTTGTAGTAGAAAAAGAAATATGTGGAAAAGAATATAATTAAAGAACAGAGGGCCCAACTTTGTAATTCCTTAAAATAATATCTTCCAAATATCAGCTATTTGTGTACCATGTGACAGACAGGAAGCTTGTGTAGCTAGGAACATTACAGCTTTGGATCAGTTATTGTCAATATGATTATCGTACACAACATATGCAATATACCCTCTACATCTTCCATATGACACTGAAAACTCTTGAGTAAGAAACAAACAAAAAAAAAAAAAAGGAAAAGAGATAGAAAAAGAAAAAAGAAACTTTAACATTTGTGAAGGAAACATAAGAAAAAAAACAACCATATAAAAAACAACCATATAAAATATGTCTAGCTTCAATATTTAATAGGCTATCTGCAGGAGTGGAAAGTACTCATTCATTTTTGAGCTATTAATCACTACTCTTCCAAAACAAGTGAAATATAGCCTAAATTTAACACTTTTTTTTTTTTAGTGCCAATTTACATCTTTTTTTATTTTTTTTTTACATCTTATTTTCTTTCTCATCTCAAAAGTCTGCCCTTGAATCCAAGCATTCTTCTGCACTCAAAATATTCTGATAATGTGTTAGTCAGTTCTTGTTTTTACTGATCTTAACAAAAATGACATCAAGACTCCATTTTCTCAGGTTAAAACCATGCAATAGGCAACCAAGAGTCCTGTATCTTTGTTTCTTCAGACAAAGACAGCATGGTGGCTGCTGGCTATGGCTGAGGTGTTGGTCAGAGTGACAAAAACAAACAAACAAACAAAAAATAAACCACTACCAGAAAAAAAAAAAAAAAAAAAAAAAAAAAAAAAAAAAACCCAAAAACCTTGGGGAAAACAAAAATCCTCTGCCCAAGAAGTGGGTGAGTTCCATGAACTTAGATTTTTTAGCATTTCTCAGAGTTTCTTTATGTTTTCTGGAGAACTTTTCTTAGACATAGATGATCATTGAGAAGGAAAGTGTATAGCTCCTGAGATGACGTAGGTCTTATCTTACACTCCTGGCAATGAGAAGTGTTTTGCAGTACAACTTGACCATGAGAAGTGAATTGAGCATTTTTGTTGATGTCACTTCCTCCAAATGAGATAGCATTTTATTTCAAGGCCCATTTTCCCCTGTTATATACCACGTTCTCATATCTTCTCTCTTCACACAGCTAGCCCTGTTACCCATCCGCAACATCTTTCCCATGTTTTTGCCACAGATCCTTGCAAGATCAGTCTCATTTTTGCACATATTATCTTCCATCCCCACACAAGACAGCTCCATTAAGCAGGGAAAAATTTAAATTCTATGAATGTAGATTTTCTAAAACAAATATTTTAGCACATTACAATTAGGAAATTAGGATGTCAGCCTAATGCTAAAATGTCTTATGAAGAAAAAAAAATGTATTTTTTTTTTTTGTACATGCAATCTTTCATATTCTTTCTGTATCAGTAATTCTATGGCTTTTCCACTTTTTTATAGATCTCAGCAGGGGGCTTAAGAACTCTGGTTTTAGCTTTGCTTCTTTTCTATACTCATTTTCAATATTATTTTTTGAATGATTTTGAACTATGTTATTTATATAATGGGTATATACATATACAGCATCTATGTGTGCACAAACAGTGATGTATAAAAATATAACTTCAGAAAATGTATTTGGATTAAAGAACATATATGCATATATTGCCCCTTCCCTGGAGATTATTTGCCCTGTCCCTGGAGGTGTTCAAGGCCAGACTGGACAGGGCCTTGGCCAACCTCATCTAGTGGGTGGCATCCCTGCATGTGGCAGGAGGGTTGGAGTTAGATATCTTTAAGGTCCCTTCCAACCCAAGCCATTCTATGATTCTTTGATTCTGTGATGTATTTCATATATAGGGAATAAAGAAACAAAAAAGACATATATCCCATTTTCATACTCTAGTTGATATGTTGGGCTTTGCTTTGTTTCTCTAGAAATTGAACTAAACTTCAAATGGCACGTAGTCTAAAAATAGATAATGAAATAGTGAAGGTAAAACAGTTCAAAATACATGTTACAAAGTATGATTTTTTCATATGTCAATGTTTACATTTGTACATAGTATGTTAAGCATGGGAGAATGTTTTTAAACCAGAAAATGAACACGAAGTAGCTGAAAAACACAATGTAATTCATTCTTACTGCTTTATTATTAAAGAACCCCTTTTTAATTGCAACGTGGGAGAGTGGAGTTTACTACAAAAAGAAAATGATTTGTCTTTAGAACACAAGAATTTGATTGTGTGCTACTGTTGCCTGCCAACAATGAGCTAAAGAGGTTAATGGATCATAGCTCTGGCAAACAGCCATGCTACCTCCAGCTCAATACGTTTAACTGTGTAATCTGGGTTGAGATTTGGTGCTGTTTGTTTTTTCCTGTTGGTGGCTTTGTTTTAAATCAGGGCATGAGTCGTTGGTAAATAAAAGTTAGATTTTATCTGATCTTTTCCTGAAAACAACACCACTCATCACTGGATTTCCACAGCTGGAGGAACGAGGGATAGCAGCAGTGGCCTCCTGCGCTTGGAGGCTCCTTGCTCCACAGGGCACAGGCGTGGAACTTGCGTGGGGAGGAGAAGGAGGGCTGTGGGGATCTTTATTGTTTATTATTTTTATTTATTTTTATTTTTAGGCACAGAAGTTGAGGGAGAGAACTACAGCCGGGAAGGGCAAGCACACCAAAAGTACATAGCTCCCCCTCTCCCATCTTGCACGCTTCTTGGGTACACTGCTGGAAGAGGCAGACAGTGGCGGCAGTGTTACAATGCGAATCACAAAGCGAGCAACTTCCAATGCTCTTGTGGCTATTTTGGATTTCTCTCCCGAGAACAGGCTTTTTTTGGTGTGTGTTGCCCCCCCCCCCTCCAACCCTCCCTTTCCATATGATTGTTATAATTATTCTCTCCCTCCCTCCCTTCTCCGCCGGCTCCCCCCTCCCCGCCACGAAACCCGGCAATAAGGATGCACCGTCCTCGGTCCTCTTTGGGCAGGTCACTGCGCTCGGGCGGAAGGTGAGCCGGGATGGGGAAGGAGAAACGTTTGCAGGCAGGAGAAGGAGCACCGCACCGCTGCCCGGCTGAGGCGGGCCCTCGCCGCCTCTTCCTTATTCCGCCGCGGCTGCTCCTGGGGCCCGCCGGCAGCTCCCGGGGGCAACAGCCCCCCAAACCTCTCCGGCCTCGTCCCGGGGAGGCCAGCCTCCGCTTTGCCCGGCGGAGCCCGGCCTCTGCCCGCGGAGGGGCCGCACAGCGCCGGCGGAGGGCCCTGCCCTGCACCTGCCTCGGCGGGCTGGGAGGGAGGAGAGGAAGGAGGGAAGAAGGGAGGGATGGAGGGAGGGAGGAAGGAGGGAGAGAGGGAGGCTCCTCTGTGCGCGGGGAGAGGCTCAGGCTCTCAGCTGGGCGCTCCCGGCAGCTGCTGCCGTGCTGCACCGCGGGCGGTGGCGGCTCCCAGCGCGGCGGGAGCGCGCCTGTGCCGCGGGACCGCAGAGCTTCGAGGCGGGGGGCTCGGAGCTCAGCCGGGAAGTACAGCCAGAGAGTTGCGCTGTTTTTTGTTTCTATTTTTCCTTTTTGTTTCTTTTTTTTTTTTTTTTTTTTTTGGCTATTAAGCTTTTTATACATATTATTTTTAACCCCCCCCCCCCTTCACCCCCCGCCCCGCTCCCACCCGACTGCGGTGCGTGTGCCACCAGGGGAGGATGCGCGGCTCCCCCAGCTCCAGCCCCGGCAGCTCCGGCCGCGGCGGCGGGTCGCGGGGGGCCGCGGAGGGCCGCGGGGCCGGGGGCGTGCTGGGCCGCACCTGGCCGCGCCGTGCTGCGCTCCCTCAACTCCGCCACCTCTCCCCTCTGCCCCTCGCTGCTTGAGTGCGCGCTCGGCCGTGCCCGGCAGCGCACGCACCGAGGCACTCACTCACTGACTAGCAGCACTCTGCTGAGCTGCCCAGGCTGCCGAGCAGCGCCGCCAGAAGCCCCCTTCCTTCCTTCCTCCCTCCTTCCCTCCCTCCTTCTCCTCCTCCTCCTCCTCCTCCTTCTCCTCCCTCGCTCCCGCCGCTCTGAAGGATGCCCGGTAAGTAGCGGCGAGGACCAGCACCTCTGCCGGTGCGTGATCTCACGGCTTAGGGACCGCTTTATAATGCTGCCGCCCGCCGGGGGGGGGCGCGGGGGGAAGAGGGGAGGGGAGAGGAGATGACAGCAATCCGAGGCGGGAGGTGGCGGGGCTGGCCGGGTGCTCCTCAGAAGGACTTTTAGCTGCGCTCCCGGGGTTCGGATGTGGGCGCCGAGGGACGGGGTCCGTGCGCCGCAGCGGGCACCGGCCGGGGCGGGGGCGCCTCGCCTGCGCTGCGGGCTGTCGCCTGCTGCATCGTGGTGAGTACGGGGCTCCGAGCCGCTCCGGAATCCGTCGGGGACGGGGGAGAGGTGGAGGATGCCTTGCCGGGCTGGGGGACCTCGGAGGTGGCTCCGCTCCGCGCTTTGCCGGAGCCGGGGCTCGGAGCACACGGTGCCCCCAGTGTGCACCGGGGCCGGTGTCCTGCTCTCCGTGCCTCGGTTTTGGAGGCGTTCCCTGGGGTTGCCGGCGGGGTCCGGCGTTTTGTGGAGCCCGGAGCTCCTCACCTGCCGAAGGAGGCGGCCAGGTGCCCCGGCACCGCTGTCACACCGTGCCCGCCGCTCCCCTGCCCCTGTCCCGTGCCGTGGGATCCAAAAGCGGCCGTTCCCCAGGGAAGGAAGGCTCGATGTTTGCAAAACGCTCGCCGTCGACTCAGTGCACAGCGGTGCTGAGCTGGGGCTTGCGCACGGCCAACTCCTCGCAGCCCGGCGTCCCAGCCCGCTGCCGAGTGCCAGAGGGCAGCGGGGCTTTGCTTCGGCTGCACCGCCGGGCGTGATGTGCAGGAAAGGCAGACAAAAGCTGGTGGGTGCTGCAGGTCGAAAAGTGGGTTTTGGTAAGGTGGATTTTGGTAAAATGTTTTTCTTACTTTTAACTTTGACAATGATGTCTTTTCTCACTGCGTTTTGCAAACTGGGCATGATCACTCTCCCGTTGACTTCAGAGAAAGAAGGTTTTGGCCAATGCAGAGTACTTTTCAAATGAAGGGGACTGGGCAGAAGGCTGTGAGAAGGTGAAGTGAGAGAGATGCATAAAAGAAACTTCATTTCAAAAAGATAGCCGTTTTAACCAAAGAGATTTAGCTGCACTCAGCCAGAAATATTTTCTGGATTGTCATTCCCACTTTGCAATGAACAAGTATCAGGATGATTTCTTGATGTGTTTGACATCAAGATGGACTGAAGCCCATTGTTTTACACACAGACATTACAAAATATTATCAGATTCACACCTTATACTATTATGGCGTTGTATATCTTTTTTCTTACTAAAATGTTAGAAGCAGTGGGAGACTAGATCCAAAACTCTCTGAGGCTACTGGATGGGCTCGCACTGACTTCAGTGGCCTGTGGATCAGGCCCAGAAAGGTTCAGTAGAGGGGTAATAGGAGAGATGTGAAGGAAAGTGTGAGGAAAGGTGTTGCATAAGCGTTTAACTCATGAGCAGCCTCCCTCTAGGGAGGAGAAAATCTAAATGTGCATTACTTTCTTATTCAGTTTTAAAGAACTCTTTCACAACACAGATACAAATAAGAAATAATGCTTCTGTTTAATAATTAAAATGTCCATATTCATATGGACTGTAAATAAGATTTTATGAAGAAAAAAAAAAAAAAGATCCATTAGCAAATGGAAGTTCTAGTTCACTGAACATCTTCTGTTCAGTGCAGTATTTAGACTTATTTAGAATAGTCAGATATATAATTAAATATTGTATAAAAAATGCTATTTGAATATAATGGCAAAAGTTATTCTTACTCCCGTAACCTGACTAACCTCTCACTTGGCTGGAATGTATTTAAAAAGGAAGTGTGAAGAAATGCTTTTATTTTACTTTATTTTCAAATCTGAGTGCTGAAAGAACCCCCAAAGTACTGCTAGTTGTCCTCAACTTGTCAAGTATCAGAATTATGACCATATCTCATGAAGACTTTGACTATTACATTGTGATAAATAAGTGTTTCTTAAGAATAATAACCTTTCTCAGTTAAGGTTCAATAATAATGTTTCTGTACTAAGTGTGTGTGTTAATAGGCAAGTGTAGAAAAACTTTGAGGTACTGGTTTTCTCCTTCAGTTTTGTTTGTAAGCATCTGGTAAATTTGTCATTGGTGATTGAACAGAATGTACCACACTATGAACAGATTAAGATGTTCGTGTTACAAAGGATTTAAAAAAAACAAAAACAAAAAAAAAAAAAACACTCTAGAATGGACAAATGCTTCACTGGTTATTTCTTTTGCTTCTTGCCTATAGGGGAGATGAAAAATCCTTCCTTATATGTCATATTCATTTCTGATTTTCCTATGAAGTCAAACATGCCTTTTATCACATATCATATATGGGAGTGGAGGATACATATTTTATGGGACACATTATGGAAAAAAAATTATTCTGAATTTCTTTGTTGCTTCTTTTCTCTACTCTATCTGCTCTTTACTCACACACCATAATGCCACAATCTATTTTTGCTGATAGTATTTCAATTTAAAGTCAAATGTAAAAATATAATTATTACGTATTAAGAGTCTGGGGACACTTGGTGGTGGTGGTGGTTGTGGTTGATTGTCAGTTTGTTGTTGTTGCTGTTTTGGTTTGTTTGTTTGTTTATTTTGTGGTTCAAATCTATCTTTATTTCTCTTTCCTTGTTTGGATGAGGAGAGTCAATAGTTCACAAAATTATGATACATACTTAAATAAACCTTCTGTTTTGTCCTGAGAGCCATTGGTGTGAAATTCTATATTCTTTTCACTTTGATGTTTCAGTATTTCCGTATTTCCTCCTCATATGTGCATGTGGGAATACAGCCAGATTTTCTCGTGGACAGCATCTGCAAAATAGAAAGTTTTTTTTTTTTTTTTTTTTTTTAAAAATTTAGTTTTACCTGTAACTGAAGAGTATGTAAAATTAGAGTATATAAGGCAGAGTCAAAGGAAGCCAGATAATGAAGTACAGAGAACCACTTGGAGAACATTTTGAATTCCTGTTGCTCACTTCTAGCATCTTTATAACCTCATCTTGTTTAACAAGTATAACTTACTCACTTGTAGTGTCTTTATAAACCTCACCCTGTAGAACAAGTGCTGCTTATCTTAATTCAGATATCTCTTTTTCTAGGCTACTACAATTTTGCTGTCATTTTCTTGACTCTGAAACATGTTTATGGCATTGTATTACTGTGTTATTAAGTGAACAGTCACAGGTGTTTACAGGCCTCAGTGTTCAAATATAGGAAATAATCATGGTGAGATTATTTAAAGCTGACTTTGTGATTATTACATCTTTAAAAAACTTTTTCAAAATAAATGTTATCATTTGTTAATGACAGAAGACAATTGTCAGATAATTTATTTAGACTATATTCTTATATCCAACAATTTAAGAACAAAAAGCTTCCACTGTAGCTCAAATCAATCAAAATATTGGTTTTAGGTTATACATTGTACATATGGAACCTGGCATGTAAAGCAGATGGTATGTAAAATTATTCATAGCATGTCTGGAGAACCATACAATATCCAAATGCAGTGCAACAGAACGTGGAAAGAGTGCCACATTCGCATGTAACTTAAAATATCAGTCACTGGCCTATGTCTAGTCTCAACTGCACTTCATTTTCATGTGTGTGTGTGTTTGTGCAGGTACATGTGTTCAATTTCTTCTTCATTCAAGACCTTTCCTTTATAGGTCTTCCCTAGAAAAGTGTTCAGGCTGAAATGATACGGCATTGACTGAATGAAATAAAGGTGGATATAGAAGAAAAACTAGTTTGGCTTAGTTATGGTTTACAATGCAGTTGCACAAAAATTTAAAAAATAATCGAGAACAGAAGTTTTAGTCTTGTAAAAAAAAATAGCCAAACACCATTTTCTAACAAGACTGGGTTCATCTGTATTATTTATGAATTTCATTTGCCCATTCCAGCAATAGTACTTATTAGTACTTCTGGCCTATTACATAAATACTGTTAGCACCACACATTCTCTCTCTCAAGTATTACAAATCTGTAAGTTCAACTTTTCTTCCTGAAAAAAAAAAAAAAAAAAAAAAAAAAAAAAAAAAAACTATTACTGTGCATTGTTAACATAGTAGATGAAATGATCATTGCAGAAAGATTCACATCATCAAAACCCTTAAATAAATATTAGTTTTTTAGTTAACATTTGCTAACCTCAAAGGGACCTAATCACACACAGTTTTGTTGTACACAGAAGTTTTCCTGACCAATGACCATGAAAAGCAATATTTTTCCAAAGTTTATTCAAGTGTTTAAATGTGTGCTTATGAAATATAGTCAGTCACACATCTCTCTCTCTCCCTCTCTCTCATTGGCAGGGGAAAATTTGAAATGTTTCTACTTAAAATAGATAAATAAATAATTATATATAAGTGCTGCAAGCCATTAACTATTTTAAAAAGATTTGGGTAACAATAGTCTTTGATGATATTTCTAAACCAAATGAGCTATTATAGACAAGATCTGAAAGATGAAGTTTGTAATGAAAGATTGCCGCAAAATAAACTCTAAATGTCTGGAACCAATATTATATAAGGTAGACTTTACTAGCTATTTTTTTTAAGATCCAGCCATTTTTTAAGGAGGTAAATTTAAGGAATGACACCCTGTTTAAACTGTTGAATATCCCCAAATATTTTAAAAGTTTTAAAGCTACCTGAGTTGGTATATAATGTCTTATGCTACAAAAAAAAAAAAAAAAAAAAAAAAAAAAAAAAAAAAAAAAAGTTAATCCCCAGTACTTTTCATGCCCTGGCACCTTTAGTCCATATGCATCTCCTTGTTTGCAAGCAAATGTTGCTTGAGAAAATATAAATTTCTGGGGGATTAAAGTAGCAGATTTACCCTGATATGTTACAGAACAGTGTCTATCAATCCATTCCTTTTGGAGTTGAAAGAACTTCTATCCATTCAAATCATTTTAACACAATCTTGTATTATAATGGCTTGAACAATCTTGACTGCACATAGTTGCTGGAGTCTCCAAAGGGCTGTCATAAATAAAACTATTAGACTTTATTGTAGCAGACAAATATTCAAAATCTACCAAGGGATGACAGGATTCTGCACTGAAGCACAAATCGCTACAAAATGTCTGTGAATACTAAAAAATGATTGGTAGAAGGACATCATGAACCAATTTATAATCTACATATATATGTGCTATTTTTTTCTTTAAAAGTATATAAAGGAAATATTAATATTAATGGATTAATCCTATATATAATTAATTGGAAACTGAGCCAACGAATAAAGGATTTGTGCTCTACAACAGTTACTTTAGCTTGCTCAGCAGCGAGTAAACTTTCTACACTAGCTGACAGACTCTCAACTTAAATCAAAACCTCCCTTTGCAACCTGGCATTGCTACTATGATGACAGCATCAGAAAACTGGCATCTCATGGGAGTCAGTTTACATCAATGGAAATGGATTTACTCTTCAACCTAGATTCTGTGCAGACAGGTTTGTTTGCATTTTTCCTCTTACCACATGTAAGAAGAAAGTACTATGTACTATGTACCACATAATACAGAAGGCATGGCTTTTGCCAGAAATGCAGATACAACTGAGTTTGGCAAAAAAATTAACTGAACTTAGAGACAAATTTTGAAATAGTAGAGACATGGCAAACTGAGGTTAAAATATACACTGATTAGTTTTGTTTTGTTTTATTTCATGAGAGGAAAAATACATTCTTTCATAAAAAAATCTTTAAGACAGAAGTAAAATGGAAAAATTAAAGCAACTGAGGTTAAAAATAAAATTACAAAAGTTAAGTTACCTAACATGTTCCTGCCACAGGAACAGTAACTAAAGATAGTAGGTTGGGAGCTTCAAAAGAAGACAAAAGACAGAAAATAAGCATTTTGTGTCTTGGAAATCTAGATGGCCCCAGATTTTATGTGTATCTGCATACACATTTATCTATGTATTTATACACACTCTTTTCTTTTTCAGTATAAAAATATGCATAATTTTCAACTTTGTTATTGTCTGGTTTCCTCATCCCTAGCAGGAATTTGCTGGTTGTTCTTTCTTTCTGAACAAGAAGGCATGGAGGAAGATGTGACAGCACAATAAATAGCTGAGAGTAGTTAAACTCTTTCCTGAAGGTAAAACAACAGGGTCCAATGGTTCTCCTGCAGAATGTTTTCAACCCAAGGCTATAAATAATATCCAGTGCAGCCAAAAATAAAAAATAGAAAATCCCCTAATCCCGAAAAAGGAGAAAACAAAATGAATCTTCACTTCAGTGTCTGAAGCCAGCATTACACTATGTCCTGAAAAACATGAAACTGAAAGATCTTTTCCCAGCTACAAGCTAGTGTCATCTAAAATCACAGTCAAGATCTTCCTTCTATGGCTCAAAAAACAGCTATAATCTTATATGGAAGAGCCAGGAAAGAAAGAAAGATCATCCCTGAATGCAACGTGCAGAAAAATAGAAGATGATATATTTAACACTATACTCAATTTAACACAGTAAATACCATTTTTAACATCTATTTCTGATGTTGAAAAAACAGTTACCTGAATTGAGTGGAGTTAACTCTGGCATGATGTCAGAAGATTTGGAGAAAATTATTTTAAATAATTTCCTGCTGCACATCTTCACCCTATCCATAGCTGTATGAGTATAAATAATGGCAGGGGTGGCAGCAAATCTCTACTATTTCTAATTCCACATTCCTAGGATTCACATTAATCCTAAAAGGATTAATCTGCAATGTAAAGTAAAAGAGAATTGCATTAGGGAAAAGGTCTATTGATATAGTATAGAGTATATGAGTAGAGTTACACAACATGTGTTTGTATTCTGGTGGAAAATTATATTCCTGAATGAAGTAAAATATGGCTAAAATAATCTACTAGAATCTTTTTTGATAAATAGCTCTAAGAGAAAATATGACTGATTAGCTAATTACCAACCAGTCAGTCTTCACTCAGAGGTAGAAATAATTTGAGAATTAATGAAAATTCCTTCTAGGATTAGAAGCTCGCAGTTGACATATACCAAACAGTTCTGGTTACATTTGACATTACTATCCCCTCTTTCATAGTGGTTTCTAACCTAAGAATGAAATGTGCTTCCTTTACATATAATCAAAGTACTCAGGCTTCAAAAAGGTGAATCATGCAACTATGGAAAATGAAATACAGTCCTTCACTCAGGACTTTCCTCACGTAAAATTCAGGACTGATTGCTTATGGTTGCTTTCCCAGCAGCTCCTTCATGACTGCTGTGAGGTAGATCCAGGTAAATATGAATCAACAGCTGTTTCTTCCCTTATATATCAGACCTATGGTTCTGTAACTGCCTTGGCTTGTCTCCTGGAGGCTATCACAGACTTTTTATGATGCAGGTGTTTGGAGAGACATTTTTTGATACTTCCTTTTTACACAACTTACTAGCAAGAAACAACAAAGGATATATTTCATGACATAAGCCTTACTTACCAGCTTTATACCTACACAGAAATTGTTTTATTTAACAAAAAAAAAAAAAAAAAAAGAGAAAAAGAGAAAAAGAAAAAAAAAAGAAAAAAAGAAGTTGAAAAAGATTTTTCTGTTGTTTAGATTTGACAGTTGTCTTCTTCTCAAACAAAGAAAACCAGAAACTTTTGTGGTTTGTTTGCTTCAGAACCAAAAACGTGTATATGCTACTTCAATATGTGTATATCATTTTCATTTTCTGTTTTTCTTGCTGGAGAAGCAGGAAGAAATTTCAGTGAGAAAAAGAAAAAAAAAAAAAATTAAACTTTTTTTTTTTTCTTTTGCACATGGTAAAAATATCTGCTTAATCCCACTTTTTTCTTTCATTATTTTGAAAATATTCTGTATTAAATTTAAAAATAAATGATATCAATGAAAATTGGAGTAAACTTTTTTTTTTTTTAATTTCAAAAGTCTTGTCTTTGAAAATATTTTAGTCAGCTCTGATGAAAATCAGGGAGTTGGTTGAAATTCCTTTGTTGTATGATTTTTCAGACTTAATCCTTTGAAACCAAAGCTGTCCGTAGAAAAGGTGTGTTTTCATGTTTTCTGTGTGCTGTGATGATAAACTAATTAAAGGTATACAAGGTATACTTTTTATTTATTTTTATTTTTCCCAGCTATAAAATGATTATTTGTAAAAAATAATAAGAAACTGAAAAAAAAAAAAAAAAAACGAAAAAAAAAAAAAAAAACACTACAAAATACTGACACAAGACTCTTGATTTGTCCCTAATCATAATGTTTTATTTCTAAATTTTAATATTTTTAAAGTCATTCTAAGACTTCCAAAAATAATTTTAAAAACTCTGAATGTGTTTCTGGTGAGTAGAATACCTTTTATTTTGTTCTAGAGCACACATCTCTAGAATAGATCACATTTTTGTCTGCTGGATCACAAGAAACTATGATCCTTGGAAAGGTAAGCAGGTGCTTTCCTGGAAAGGTACTAGTTAGTGAAGTGTTGGTTATTATTTTATTCCTGAATGCAACTCATATAATGAGGAAGACTTTAGGTGATAACAGAAAGAAAGGAACAAGAAAGTGTTCTTGTTTGGTTGATTGTTGTTGTTTTGCCATAAATAAAGAAAACAGTGAGTAGGAAATCAAACATATCTTTCTAACAAGTTTAAGAGGGGAATGTCCTCTGACCATGCAGTATTTAGGCTCAGGATGTAGATATTAAAAGACAATTAGTTGCCATTTGGAAAGAAATCTAATTTGCCTAGCTTACCGCTTCAGAAATTTAAGTTTAATATATGTTGCTTATGTGACTTGACAAAGTATCAGTAAGTCATGCTTATAAATGAGACAGCTTGCTTCTGATCTGGGATGTATACCAGCACCAGTGCACTGGATCAGTATGGAATACACAGCATGGGGAGACACAGCACAGTCCCCAGCACAGTGATAGGCAGAAGCCGGCCACTCACTTATGTTTATCCCCCAGGGACACATGAGAACAGATTTGTCAGGGTTTCTCTCTTTTATTCCAGCAATAATTAGACCATAATTGGCAAAATTTACTGTTGGCCGCAGCACATTGTTGATTGGAAGTGTGGATTTTATTTTTATTTTTACCTATTACAGCTGCATTTCTGTTCTTTGCTTATATTTTATGATTGAATAACGCAAGGCATCCCTCTAGCCTTGATGTCAGCTAATCATGGCCACTTCCATATGGTTAAACTCTTGTAGCCTCCGGAGCACAGGCTGCAACTAACCTGCCTCTTGGGAGCCATCCCAAGTCTGGGCATGCGCCCTGGCCATGCCCAGAAAGCCCTTGGGAAGCAGCTGGTCAAGCAGCCAGGATCAAATGAGGCATTGCCTTGAAAAAAAATATATTAAACATATTTTAGAAAACAACAGTTGATCATGGACTATTTAATTCACTTGCATAGTTGTAGTCGTAATAGTATTTAGATCAGTATAATGGCTCCATATACATACATATTTTTTTTATTTTTTTTTCTGAATGAGAATGAGCTCCACTGATTTAAGTTGTGCTATTACAGCAGAACATGACATTTTTATAAATCATGTAAAACAGGCTTAATATTTATTTGTAAATAGCCATCAACTGTGGTACGTACATCAGTGTTACGAGAGTACCAGAAGATTTAAACGTGATAAAATGTTTTAGGAAATGATAGCTCCTTTTCTGCAGTTTCTATTTATAGTTGTTTCTTATTGAATGCTGAAGCCAGTTTGTTGAGAAATTGCTGTTATAGGAAAGTTATTGTCTACAGTACATTTGTTGTCAGAATTTTGTAAAACATTGAAAAACCTGTTTTAGAAAAGTAAGAGTACAAGCACTTCTTAAAGATATATTAATAACTTTTGCCAGAGAATACAAATGTAGACAAAAATGCTTGATTGGTAGTATATTCCGTATTCTGTGTGTCAGAAAAGAAATCATGTCAAACATTTTAAGGTGCTGTCTCAGAAATCAAACTCCTTCAAGCTTTAAAATACAGACACCCTCAGCTAACAGTGAAAATTAAGCTTACTAAGGCAGTTGGATAAACTTTTAATAAGTAAATGCACAACACTGGACTAATTGCATAAAAAAATAATACTTCATTTACTTATGGAGGAAAAATACCTTCATTTTTACTTGTTATCACAAGTTTTCATTTCTTGGTATTTAGCATCACTGTTACTTATTTTGCAACATCTACAAGTCACCTTTTTTACTCTTTCTTCATATTTTACTGCTGAGCTTTGGCAAAGTTTTATGAGTGTTTCATGGATGTGGGGCAACACAACCTGAAAAATATTGAAAACATATCTGGCTGTGGGTAAATCAAAGTGTCTTACATGAAGCCCAGGAGATACTCTGCTTCTCACTGCTAATCCTTCAGTACCATTTTTGTGGTTCACAGACTACATATAAAAATTACAGTGCTCCTGGGGGAAAAGTCTCCTATCAGAGAGAGGACTTTCCAATAGCAAAATAATGGCCTCCAACTATTATGACTGCAGGTATGTGGTTATACCAAGTCCTGGGGCCAAGGTCATGAGGTTCTGGTGGCTTTTCTGGACAATGCTTTAAGTCAGAGCTCATGGAGGTTGCATTGATTTAATACCTTTGGTGGTTTTAACTTGGGAGGGAGAACAAACCTAAATCTTTTAGCCATTTCGTTCTCTTGAGTGAGGCTTTTAGGATTTTATCTCTCAGGGGAGTTTCAAGGAGTTTTGACTTTACCATTGTGTAAGCACATATATAAGCTACCTGGTGGACATAACCTACAAAAATCTGGATCTGAATCTGACAAACAGACAACAGTCAAATAGACAACAGTCAAATATCAGTTTCAGTACTCAGCAGGAGCTATTTGATTAGAAAATTCAAACGAAGCATATCAGGATTCTGAAATCAGATTTGTTTTAGAGGTCTTCATGATATATAAATCACTTTACTTTTCTCTTGTAATCACTGAGTTCCCTAAAATCCTTCTTTTTTTGGAAAATCATGTGTCATATGCAATTCCATATACATATTTAAACATAAAAGCATAGTAATAGATATTGTAAGATTCCTGGTAAAAAAAAATGAAAAAAAAAAGTACTGTATGATTATGATATACCTGTTGACACTGATTTTTAATTTGTTCTTAAATATATATTGTACACACTCACACCAAAACACAAGTGCATTTTATCTGAAGGTAGAGGAAGTAATGATTACAGAGAAATGAAAATGTTCTAAAAAGTTTAACTTATTTATCAGTGATACTTTAAAAAGAATAGTTAAATAAATAGCTGTCAAACTGTCCTGGAGCTTCTTTTGGTGTGTGGCTGAAGCCTGTCTAGAAACCACAGATGTGTTTCATGTTCTAAAGAACATCCTGCCCCTGGCATCTTGCTGTAAGGCCCCTGGTGTCCCTGTCTTTCCCTTCTCTCCCTTCAGTGGGGTCTGCGAGTGTGATAGCTCCCAGCTGGTAACTCCAAGTTACACAGTCCAGGGTAAGAAAAAACTCCTACCAAATGATGGCTCATGGATAGCTGGTCTCAAACTGGGACCAGACAGAGACTTTACCACAAGCTTGAGATTTCCTTAAGCATATGTCTCTCAAAGATAATGCCTTTTCATCCAGATCGTTTATTGTAAAAAGCTGCAAAAGCACACTCTAGTTCTGCAAATCTCCCTGCAGACTACCTCAATCTTGAAACATTGTCACTTGTGGCATTAATATAAGCATCTAGTCAATGTTTCAGTCTATGCTATAAAGGTACTTTGGACAGATATTAGGTTGAGACATCCACTGAGAAAGATTGTGATGAATTTGGTGACAATATCATACTGGTGCTAACAGCTTCTTATAAGCTACAAGGCAGTGCATGTTCCTTCTGAAAAAGCAGCTGTCACTTTGGCCAAAATTGTTCCTCCCTCTCAACTGCTCTTTGTGTGCAATAGGCCTGACTGACCCTTGCAAACTAACCTTGAAGCTGCCATTATGGTAATGGAGACCTATCTCTTAGACTGGTCCTGCAACCATTTAGCATCCTCTCGCAAAATTGTCCTAGACCAGCTGTGTCAGCTGCCACTTCAAAAGTGATCCTGTCTGCTTATAACTCAAAATGTAACTCTGTCATACATACACTTAGTGCAGTATGTTTCTTAAAAGGCACTTTAATCAGCTGGCGTTTTAGTCTGTAGGCCTCTGGGGGTCAGGCTGAAAAATTACACTAATGCTGGACTCACTTTGATATCCTGGGCAACCTTCTGAATTCTAAGTAACTATCCTCAGAAGGCCATACTTTTCAAAAATTATCTTTAAGTCTGCACAGAGAATTTTGAGCTCAGTTCAGCTAATAGCACATTGATATGCAGGCTAAAATTAATAAAAATGTAGGGTAAGAATCTGAATTTATAGATACAAGCAGTTATTTTAGTGTTCATTATCTAAGTATCTGCCCTGTCGATTGTTAAGTGTTTGATTTCAATGTTACCGTAATTTTAACATTTGCATCTGAATAAACCATTCTGCTTTTTTTTTTTTTTTTTTTTTTTTTTTTTTTTTTACTGCCTACTCAAATATGTGGGATTACTCTCAAACCCTTATAGAAAATTATCCTTTTATAATCTGGAATTATGCAAAGATTATCACCCTCTTTGTCTTGAGAAAGTAATTTCTGTATAAGTATTTTACATGCATTTTCTCCAGTATTTTCACTTCTCCTGGTGCCCCACCTTGTCCTTTTACTGATTCTTATCATATAGTGATTCTCATGTCCTCCAGCCCATATTTTACAGCTTCTTCCATTGTGGGCTCTTCAATTGCACAAGTATTGCTGAAACTTTGTCATTCAGCCCAACCCACTGGGTTCCTCCTCTGGTCCTCTCCTTCCTCTTCCTGTCTGACCCTGCTCTTGCCCTCAGAATATTTCCAAACCCCAGATTGCAGTGGGCATCCAGCCATAGAATGGTACCAGCTTTTGGGCACAAAAGTCCCTACTGCTTCCAGGCAAGGAGTGCAACCCATTAGCCATCTGTTCTGCTGGATCGTTAGGGATAAAGGCTACCCAGAGGTAGTTTTAACAAGGCCTTGAGCAACTGTACCTTTCTGTTTTATCTGAACTGTCTCTTGTTGATAGCCTTAGAGATATGTTAGATCTAACCTTCTCAATATTGAAATCAAATTCTGAAAAACTGGAAACAGTTCCCAGCTCACAGCACATCTTACTCAGTTTGACTGGAGTGGTTCTCCTCTGGGACGGGGTCTTTTTGAGCCAGAGGGAAAAGGAGAATGAGCTCAATATATTCCTTGTTCTACCAGCTGCCACCAAATGTATTTATCTTCCCTCCAAGGAACCATGAGTCCAAATCCATTCACACTGCACACCCTGATGAGACAGAGTGACATCTTCCATCACAGGTGATGAGGCTGTAGTTCCAATCTCTCTTTTTTTATCACATTTAATGAAGAATGCCAAAACAGATGCGTTTCACTGTTGTGCTTTCAGGGGTAGAATGAAGTAAAAGTTTAGGATGGCTGCTACAGTCTCATAGCATGTGAGAAAAAAGAGATTCTCTAGTTTCTCAGATAAGTCACAGAGCCAGTCTTTTCTGAGTACTCCAGAAAGCTCTAGGAAAAAAAAAAAAAAAAAAAAAAAAAAAAAAGAGTTTAACAATTATCCATATACTCTGTGTTGGAAAAAGCTTATTAATTTTGAAATATGTCCAGCCCTTCTCCAGTTAGCAAAGAGTTTCTAGAATGCTTCTTTGGTTCCTTCTAAGGTCGTGTGTCTTATTTTTAGATTGACAGCAAACTGTGCCTGGCAGTGACATCTGCAAGCTATTCTTTCTGGGACTGAATGGTTGCTTTTGTGCTAGATGTGTGATTCATAATACACCAGTTCTGCTCTTTGACTAGAAGGAGGGCAGGACTTGCTTCAGAGGGCTTATTTTATCCTTGTCCTGGTCTAACATCATTGACTCCTTAGGAACTGGGTGACTTTTTTTTGGTTGTTTGTTGAGGTAGCTAACAGTCCTGATTCTTTAAAGTGGTCTTTTGGTACAAATATGCTCCAAATCATGCAAATAATAAAGTAACGATATTGTTTTTTATTATCAACAAAACAAAACAGAAGGAAAAAAGAACAACCACAAATAATCCATTACTTTGGCATAGAAAATGTGATGTTAATTTCTATAAGCATGTAATTGTGTAGAAGATACTAATGCATATCTAGAATGCTCTATGTCTTTTGATATGTAGATACCTGTTTTGAGCTATGGTCCTCCATGAGTTGGAGCCCTGATGCGAATGGAATCTTCCTGTTTGATTAATTGTTCATTTTCTCATTTGGGGATATCTTTGCTGGGAAAATAAATAAATAAATAATCAAAATGTCATTTAATTACCTTTTTCTTCCTCTTGGGAATACACATACAGTTTTTTGTAAACTGCAAGTGTGATTGTTATCCAACAGATCCAGATCTTGAATAATAAAATAGTGTATTACTTGTTTTCATCATGTTAAGTGATCCATCTCAATTCTTCACTTAGATGAAGAATGACCTATGCTTTCTTACCCTTTCCTCCCTCTCAAAGTTTAACACAGAATTTCAATGTCATGGGAAGAAAGTAACATTACATCTATGCAAAAATAATCTACTTTATCATATATCATTCTCACTAACATCAGACTTTCACCTTGTTCAAAATTAGATGATGGATTAATAAATTGGTGTTTGTTGCAATCATAATGGAAAATGGTGACTTCTTAACATACTCATGCCCTCCCTGTAATTGAAATTTGCAAATATTAATGAGATTATACCTCTGTTCTGCCAATAAATGTTATCAACTCAGTTTATTTATGCTGAGGTCTTGTGATTTCTTTAGAAAGATTTTGCATTGTCACTCTGAAAATGTCATTATAATTCTAACAGATCATAACTACCTTTTTTAATTAACTCAAGTCCTCTCAAACTTTATATGACATGTCACTGAGTATAATGCATAAAGCTCTCGCACATATAAGCAGACAGTGAGGATGCACCCTGACATGACTTGCTTATGAAGAGTTACAGCTACCTGGAGCCTTTGCAGGTTTTTGTTTGTTTGTTTGTTTGTTTTTTAATGGAAAATAAGTGAATGGCAGTTAATCTAGATCTATTCCACATGTAACTTGTTTCTGGGTGAAGATATGTCTCTCCTGAGTGGAGGTCAGAAACCACCTAGTTCTTTCTTGGAGTCACAGACCCAAACTCCTACCTAATTTGTATGTGTATTTTTTAATTTACTTTTCAATAAAAGTAAACAAAAAGTAACAAACTCCTTAGTTACTTATGCAAAGCTGATGGATGAAGATTGCTGCCTTTTCATAACCAAAGCTAAACAGTCTGATAGAAGAGATTGGAAGACTATATATAACAGAGCCACTCAGTGACACCAGCCAGCCATAAAAATATCAACGTTGGGATAGTTCTAACCACCTTAGTTATGTTTAATAACTGTGAGGATGCCAACCTCAGTTTTGAAGGAGTTATAAGGTTCTGAAAATATCTATTAAATAAAATTTCCTAGATTAACCTATTACTGTAGGTAGCTGGAATGTTCAAGGAAAAATGTTTCTCTTTTTATATACAGGGAGAACTCAATAATCACATTAATCGTTAAAAAAAACAAAAGTCTTGGATATTTTTACTGCTTGTGAAAAAAGAAACTTCCAAGTCTGGAAAGCTGAAAAAGGTACATCCAAAATCATTTCACAAATAACACTTTCTTACAATGGATTTTGTCAATTATCAATGTCAATTACCATTGACATTTGGCTGAGACACAGCATTTCAAAAAGAAAGCAAGAAAGCATTTCAAAAATACTGTAAGATTTTTTTTAAACCTATGCATAAATGTAGTTCTGTATATTTTTTTTGGAACATACTAAGCATGCAACGGAATGAGAGGGATATATTGTCCTCTATATTTAACACAAAGGATGCCTAATGTGCATTTCCTGCTTTTCACTGAAGAATAATGCTGTCCTGTGGATTTCTTACAGAAAATAATGCAGTCCATATCTGAGACAGACACTTAAATGACATTGCGTAATACACAGCCAGCATATTTTAAACTGATAAATCTATTATTATTATTAATTATTATTATTATTATTATTATTATTATTATTATTATTATTATTATTATTATTATTATTATTATTATCAATTCATACCTTCCTCTCATGTTTTTCTTTACAGCAACATCACCAGATAACCTTGGAAAAATCCTACTGAAAATCCATTCAGTGAGAGAAAATTAAAGCTGTCATTGTGCGTAAATGTAAACTTAGCAAAAGTAACTTTTATTGCAAATATTGCCTCCTGATTTTCTGTGCCATGTGTTTTGGAAAAGGTCAGACTAGATTATTATATTGTTTCCTTCTGACCTTAGAATCTGTGTCAGCACATTTTAGTCTTTACTGAAACCTGGCAAAGGCATTTCTCTGGTGCTTCTCTGAAAGAAGAGAAGTTCTGTCATTTCTTTTAAAATAAAAATGGGGGTGGGGGGAGGGGGAGACAAAGAAATAAAAAAAGTCTAGCTGTGACAATGACAAAGAAAAATTTAAAAAAAAAAAACTTGAGTTAAGATTATGTCTTTTTTGCAGACAGTGACTGGCAATTGGATTTTACTACTTGACATAGTCTAATTTTAGGTGTGAATAGTCATATTGCTCTTTCTATCTGCATTCTATTTGCCTCTGCAAGAATTTTGTCTCCATTTCCGATAGCCTGAATCTTGCAACAAAACTAAGCCATTCCAGATTTTTTCCAATCAATTGCAAAAGATCTTCTGTGTTATAGGAAACTTTCTGAAGAAAAGTGAGATAAAGACAATATAGATAATAAGAAATTCTTAAAATAATCATTATCCAATCTTTCAAATAATTTTCCTGGAGATTTTCTTCATTATATTAATCTCAGATAAATAAATAAATAGGGAATTACTACTTGAAATGCATTTTAAAAAATGACTGTAGAAACCGTTACAATAGATTTTTTTGTCACATCCCAAGACCTATTCTTTTCTAATACTTATATATATATATATATATAAGCTTTATATTTTAATTTTCTATAGATTACTAAATGTTATTTTAGTAGCATTACCAAATGCTATTTTAGTGATTCAGTGAGGTATCAGAACAGGCAAAAAGGTGAGGTTCTCTCCACAGAACACCTGCACAATGTACAATTCACTGAAAGCTTATGAAAATATCTGTGTTTTTTTTTTTTGTTTTGTTTTGTTTTGTTTTGTTTTTTAATGATCATATATTCATGAAATGATCACATCTGTGTTTTTCATAAGAGCACATCCATGGGGTCTGCCAGTGTGAGCATCCTTGCATGACATTAAATTCTTAGTCACATTTTTCAGTCCTTTTCTCTCTTTATATACATAAACCAACTTATGCACAGAGATGCACACAGATTACATTTCAGTAGGGATTGAGTTTTGGAAAGATGTTCAGCTACTACTATGTAAGTATTTAATACTAATTTATTATCAATATTTTCTTTAAGCATTTCCAGAGTATAAATTACAATAAAAATGTTTAGCCTTTTTTATCATTAATGCTCATTGCTCTGTAGATTCCCCTAAAATGTATATTTTAATGAATTAGCTTTTCATATAGCTGAGTGTTGTTGGTTTTTTTCCTCCCTTTCGTGTATCTGTGCATTTTCCTTTTTCAAAGTGTGCTATTCCAATAATTTACAAGGAGACTTAAGATACCTAATAATACTGAAAGTGTTAAAATACTCCATAAAAAGGTCACTTTTCCACTAGTAAGAGGAAAATGTCTGTACCAGAACTGGTCACTATCTCCTGACATTTTTTAGTATGATTTAAACCACAGGCTTCTCTCTGACAAGACAGACACTTTCATAAATCTATCTCATGTCTTAGTTCATACTCCTACCAGCTGAACAGTGCCTGCAACAAAGGAATTTTACTGAACAGTACCATCAAGACCAAATTATATTACTTTTCTAAACAAGAAACCTGCTTTTCTGGGTATTCTTTCATAAAATGAGTTTTAAAGATATATATTAAAAAAAAAAAAAACAAAAAACAAAACAAACAAACAAAAAAAAACAGCTAAAAATATCCAATCTAAGAACTCTTCAGGTAATTTCCCTCATCTAACACAGTAGAAGTTTCCTTTATTTATTTATTTATTTTTTATTTTTTTTTTTTTTATTTAATTCAAGATGGCTACTCCATAGTGTTCATTTCTTACGGGGCGGGGGGGATTTTTAGAAGAAGGGTAATTTGCATATTCTGCTTCCAGAATGGTGAGAGGAGAACGATCCCATTATTAGAGCACAGTTATTGCTAAACTTAGAACCCTTACCTTGCTTTAGGAGGACATTGAAGTCTAAAGATTTGACCTGTCATATAAAATGTTAATTAAAGCCTCTGCAACACTGGTAACAGTCATTCCAGGTATAGGTAAAGGTAAAGTCTATGGCAAGATGTACAGGCTTCTTTTTTTTTTTTTTTTTTTTTTTTTAATAATCTAAACTAGATTAAGATTTTAAGCTTTATTACATTGAAAAGTGAAGTGTGTGCATGTGTGAGGAGGGGGGAGTGTGAGCATGGAGATGGGGTAAGGTTTAGCCACAACAGTGAGGCTGCTAAGTTGCAACTGATAGAGTTCATACTCACAATACAGAAGTGTGTCCATAAGTACCTTCATCCTGAGCCCTCTTGACTCATTTATGAATGATGAATGAGACAAAGCATGTACTAAGTGGTAAGCCCCGGCATGCTTATTGACCTTGAGGATGAAATCAGAAAAAGTGTATCTATATGCAGACAGTTATTTTCCAGCAACACCCCATGTACATCACTTTTTTCTAGTCCCTTGCTGCTCCTCAGAGAGGAGGATGGATAATGTCCTGCATCAGCACAGAAACAATCATGATCTGTGGAGGAAGTTCTGTTGTAGACGCTGTTCTTCATGGCATAGATAGGAACATATATGGTTAAGAAAAAGTATGGAAATTATCTGAGGATGGCAGGAGGAACTGGCAAAAGTATATCAATTAATTGAAAGAGGCAGTGATCCTTTTGGTTCAAAATTAACATGTGCAGCTAGGTGGCCTAACAGGTACTAACTGGCTAACTGTAATTTTCCAAGCACAGTCTGAGGCAGGGTTAAAAGAGAGGCATAGGAGCAGGCATAACATTTATAATCTGGTAGTGTTAACTGCAGGACTTTCACCACTATCTCAGAAGAATCTGTGGCATGGAAAGGTAGGAGTGTTCATGTATAACCAAGCAGTAAACCCAGATGAAGACTGTGATATCCAACATACCAGTAATTATACCTTGCTTTGAAAACAGGCCTCTCCCTGCCCATTCCACCCAGTGCCTGTGATCTGAGACAAGTTCCATGTTGGGTGAGAATGTGGGAACACAGCAGGCTCTCTGTGGTGGTGGCTTTCCCTTACGTGGGCTGGTGTGACACGAGCTGTGCTCCCAGCAGGACTGCAGCGCAGGCATCCCTTTGAGATTCCCACGTAAGGCAAGTTTTCAACAGCTGCCTTAGTTGCTAATTAGCCCTATCCATTCTTTGATATGTGGTTCAGTCACTAGATGATGAAAATCTTATTTACATATTTTCCACCTGTGGCCTGTTTTTCTATCGGTCTAGGGGTTCTGAAAATATAATATGAAGCCAAGTTTTCCCAAATATTATGACATTATGTTTGAACCTGTACTACTTAAAGGACTCCAATTTTGTACTGTTATGACCCAAACCAGATGCCTCCCAATATTTTATTTTTCAACAGTATTAAGTTGTCATGTTGCTTTTCCTTGAGTCTTCTTTCCCAGGATGAAATCAGAGTAGTCTAGTGCACTAGAAGAAATAAAAGCAAATCAACCTTTTGGAAGTGACTTTTTGTTTATACTGATATTGCATATGAAGAGGGGATGTTTGGTATTACTTTGTTCTTTGTTTTTATTAAAGGGGGACTGGGGATGGGGGGAGGGTAGATTAAAGGACTAGGAAAGCTAATATGTTTCTCATTCTCTTTATGGCATTTACACAATTCTCCTATAAAATGCTTTGAGGTTTTAAACTTGGATATTGGCCATGATAATCAAGGAGCCAGCTGAGTCTTTCCTTGTTTTGCGAAACTTTGGACCTTTGAATATTATGCTTATTTCCTTTGAATATTTATAAGTATTCTACAATTGTGCACAAGTAACTGATATTTCTGTTAAATTCTGGCAGAATATAGATTTGCATAGTATGATTGCACTTGAGTTTGTGAAAGTGAAAAGGAAAAGTAGGAAAAGACAGGAAAACTCTTGTGAGGTGTTAAAGCAATAAAAAATGTTCCTAAATCAAACCATCCCCAAAATAGCAGCATTTCTTACAGTTGCTTTCACACTATGACATTCCCACATGATAGTGAGCTGCCATTTTCCACAGAAGCTTAACCTGCTATGCATTTGGAAACAAACAAACAAACAAACAAACAAACAAAAAACTTTCTTTTACTGGTCTTCCTCACCCACTATAATAATTACTGCACTGTCTTGCCTCCCGTGCTGTGTCTGCAAACAGTGCTGATGGTTATGTCACTGTGAAAGAATGAAATCCCAGCTTGTCCCTATGGATGACTGCTGCCGCTCTTCAACAATTCATACTTTACTGCACAGCTCATAGTGTCATATGCCACTGCCCCCATGACTGTCTGCAGCCTGCAAAGTGGCTGCTACAGTTTTGTTGTTGACATACTCACACTTTCTGACATGGCAACTGTCAGCATCTGCATTTAAACTAGAGGACCTGATATTATTTCCAGCTCAGAAGCTAGAGGTGAAAATCTTCTCTTGACCACTGATTTCAGCTAGACATGAATGCAGAGCAGCACGTCATCTATCACTGAACCACAGAACAGCTTGTCTATCTGACCACCAGCAGCACGTATACAGGTGACTAGACAGAATGATCTCTGGCCATCTGTATGATTATTAGCTGCATCTTCTGGATTGGAATGGCCTTGTTTTCTTGTCTATCCCATAAAATCCTGAAAATATCTCTTTTATTTGGTTGTGCGGTCCCTGCTGTTTATCCCATGCCTGTAAGATGATATGGGACATGTGGTTTTGCACCACAACAGCCTAGAAACAAAGCCCCACACTCTCAGTTTTGTTTCTGTATGGGCTGAAACATTGGTGAACTCTGGGGATGGGGAACATTCTTTGCCTCAGTGCAATGGATGTGTATTGGGAGAAAGAGATGAGGGACCTAACTAGCCTGAGAACTCATTGATTCTTCCAAGTTTATGTTGGAGACTGTCACACTTGAATGACTAATGTATTAGAAACTAATTTTTAACTTTTAAAATGTCTATAGTAGAGCATAGTTGCCCAAGAAACCTATTAGTTGATTTTAAATATCTAAATATATTTTTGAATAATTTCCTTTGTCTACAGATGCTCTTAGACACAGGCATAAGTGTTTATTTTAAAATAAATAAATAAATACTAATTTTGTAATTCATGTATAACTTTCCATAATCAAGTAAATGTACATTCTAATTAACAATGTAGAAATCAAATTATTCTGTTAATCCATGACATACCATTAAATCTGATGATGAACTATAATTAGGTGAAATATAATTAGATCAAAATACTGTCCTGAACATTTGGTATAAAAGGGAAAAATATATAGCTGCTTACATATGTACCATTATGATAAATTTATTACAAAAGAACATAAGCTAGTGTATTCTAGGTTGGTTTATTGGTCTTTCTCAGAACATATCAGAAGTAATTTAAAAGGAGTTCACTATCACTTTTATCTGCATTATCATAATGAAACTGTCATATTGAATCATTAGTAGACTAATTTTGGCTCTCTTAATGATCCTTTTTGTATTGTGTAATCCTTTCTTTTTTTTTTCTTTTTTTTTTTTGTACAATGATGGGGAATGTATATAATTGTTGGTTGCACTAACAGCTTGTCTGTATAAAAGGAGAACAGATCTCAAAAATAGCCACTGCTTTCAGTTGTGGAGTTTGAAAAACCTTTTTTTAGTCATGCAAATCCAGAAAAAAAAAAAAAAAAGAGAGATCATGACGTCAAACTAGTAGCTTGTCTTTTAACCAAGCAATAAGCAAGTAAGCAACCATATCACAAATGGCAGATATTTTACTTTCAGCCCATAATGCAGCCACTTACGTGGATGCATTATGATTCAGACTTCAATTACGTGAGTACATTATACCTTTTCAGAAGGAATCTTGACTCATTTGGTACAATGATTAGAATAAGTTCTCTAATGAGCAACTTTTTTTTTTCTTTTTATTGTTTACTGAGTAAATCCATGCTTCATGCACTTCATTCTCACATGCAGTCAGAGACTTATTTTGAAGACAGAAATTCTGATTTTCTTATTGGTGTTTTCCAGTGTTCATCATCAATAATATATATTAAAAGTAATAAGAAGAATCACTAATTAATTTTCATAGACCTTAAAGAGGAAACTGTTTTCACAGTTCAGAACTGAAACTCAACTAAACATAAAGATATCAACTCATTGCTATTATTTAGCATGAAATTCTTCAATATAAGTATGAAGATCTCAAAGGCAAAAAGAAAAGAGGTGTTTTCCATGTGTAAAAAATTGAATCTCCTAAAGGAACATTCTAGGTGCACAAACATTCAGTTCCAGAACATGAGTCATTCAAGCAAATTTGTCATGTTTCAAACCCAAACTGAAAAACTTATTTGATTAAAAATTTGATTTGAGAGCTTCACGTTATGAAACAGGGATTTCTGTCAGTCTGTGTTGGGAAACTGCAACAATACCTCTCTAACCCATGAAGTAGTAACAAACTCAGAAAATGTATGACAGTAGATGGGGATGTAGCTGGGTAATATACTACAATATTAAAAGAGCAGTTTTTTGTTTTGTTTTTATTTTTGTTTTGTTTTGTTTTGCTTTTAATATAGATTGACTTATGTATTTAATTATATGTTTTACTGAAGTCCATAAAAGTCCCAACTAAGAACTATGATAAGAATTATCAGAGTTGTAGATGTCTATCTAAAATCTATATCAAAGATCTACTATCTTTTCAAAATGTTGGGAATTTGATTAGTGGTCAATACATATTCAATAAATATTTTTAATAATTGTTTCCACATACATTGTATCAGAAATAGGTGCTATATAGGACTTCTGTACTTTGTCATGGTTTTGGCTGGGACAGAGTTAGTTTTCTTTGTAGAGGTTCACATAATGATGAAAATAGTGTTGATAACAGAGGGATGTTTCAGTCACTGCAGAGCAGTGCTTTCACAGAGCCAAGGCCTTTCCTGCTCCTGGTGCTGCCTGGCCAGTGAGGAGACTGGGGGTGCCCCAGGAGCTGGGATGGGACGTGGCCAGGACAGCTGGCCCAGGATGCCCAAAGGGATGTCCCACACAGTGTGACACCGTGTTCAGCAATAGCAGCTGAGGGAAAGGAGGAGGCAGGGGGGACATTGGGGTGATGGCATTTGTCTTCTCAAGGAGTTTTGCTGCCGGATGAGCCCAGCTCTCCTGCAGGTGGCTGAACTCCTGCCTGCAGATGGGAAGAAGCAAATGGATTCCTTGTCCTGCTGCACTTGTGCACACAGATTTTGCTTCACCTAGAGAGCTGTCTTGGTCTCAACTCATGAGTTCTGGCTCTTTTACCTTTCTGATTCTCTCCCCCCATCCCAGCTGGGGGCAGTGAGAAAGTAGCTGTGTGGTGTTGAACTGCCTGCCAGGGTTAAACCACAACACATCACACTGCCAGAAGTCAGAAGTTCTTGATTTGAAAGGAGGCTTTTGTCTTATGAATTACATTATTGATTTTCAGTTATTACTCAATTTTGATGCAATTAAAGAACTGAAAAAAAAAATATCCAAGATCTTCCAAACAAATTTTTCTAGTGATATTATTTATTTATTTTTTTTTCCCCCATAAGGAACCAATGAAACAATGCCCTAGTTTGAGACTGTGTTTGATTTTCATTTGGGCATTATTCTGCAAAGTTTTCAACCTCTCATGTCATAGGAAAAATATGCAACAAATATGCAATGGTACTTTTTATAGGGAGCATGGAAGTCCAGCTCTGGTGTCCCTGGTTATATTCCAGTTGATTAATTAATATTTTGCATACACTTTTCATAAAATTTTAAATGAAAATATTATTATTTCTTTAGAATCCTAGCAAATATAGTATGGCATGTACATTGCCCTCTACAAAAGTCTACATTTCTTATTGTAGTTTAATTTTTGAAACATTTTCAATTTTGAGGAACAATAATTGTAGAGATGTTAGCAATTCATAAAAAGCTAAAGTTACCTATTCAGATCAATGCTTACTTGTTGCAGGGTATCAAACCTTTCACAGTAAAATCAACTATATGTAAAAGAACAAAACTTAAATGAGATACTTGTGGTACATATGGTACAGTAATATGGCAATGTTACCATATAAAGATAAACCATAATGAATTTGAAGATTTTGGTGACCTTACTGACCGTTATGAGGACAGGAGCAATCAGAGTCCTCAAGCACAGATGTGCCTGGGGATATTAAGTGGTGCTCTTGACTCGGAGGGAGACAGGGTGTTGGGCACTCTTTCCTTTCTATTGAACAGCACAGCTGGCCTGTGCAGATCAGAGCATCTGCTGCTCCCTCTGAAATGTTGTTGCTGCGATCCCTTTACCACAAGCTCTGCGTTATGCTTGATTCCAACGCCTGCCGCTTGGATAATATAACTGAGAATTACCCCAGCACAAGGTAGAGACTACATTGTGCAATCCATAACATCACATTTACACTTTTAAAATCCAATAAGATCATTCTAGAAGTAGAGCTAGGATTAAAAAATACAGTTACACAGACATGTTTCATCTTGTGTTTTAGAAAACAGCAGAGGATAGGTATTCCTGCAGTGAACTGGTTCTCTCTGTCTTTTATCTTATGAAATATAAATACTCAGCAGTCCAAATGCAAGAGATGATGAAGATCAATATACTTACATTCAGAGTTAATGAGTCTTTTTCTGTGGTATGAATAGTAAGAAGGAATTTGTGGAAGGTTTGTTAGCCATGAACTGATGGATTTACTTGGATTTGTTTCTGGTGATACAATTTTGACAGAAGGTGTTTCTGATATGTTTTCAGGACTGTAAAATGCCAGCCAGGCTGACCAGTGGGTGTACTGCATATCTGTGAATTATATAGTCAGTCAAATCACGATAATTAGGGAACCCATGAAAACAGAGGCTGAGGCCTTGGCTTCTTCCAAATTCTGGCAGGACTTTGGCCAGGAGCTTTCATCTGGTCTCTGCAGGAGATCTGGTTCTTTGACCCTGTCATGATGCCATATTGTAGTTAGCCCAGGCTGCTGTAGCCTTCCTGGAAAAACTGGAGCCAGAAGGATCAATTATCATGAAGAGATCTGAAAAAAGTCAGCTTCCAAGGCTGCATTGGTGTTAAATCAGCATTGCATATTCTTGGGGAATCTCAGTGCCTCACCTGTTTTAGCACAGACAACTAGATGGCTTGGTCCTTATCTGTTGCATGCCCTTAACATGCTCTGAGGAAGCAGTGATTTGATGATAGGATCTCACTGAGAAAAAGGGTTTGAAAACAGTCTTGTTATAAGAAAAAATTGCAAGAAAGGGAGGAGACCATTATGTGGCAGGGCAGCACAGCTCACCACCAGCTAAACACTTCCCTCTTTGGAGACTGAAAACAAGCAGGAAATAATATCACTCAGAAATGTAACATTGCCCTTGCCTGGGATGGTAGTGTGTGTTTTGTTGTTTTTTTTGCCCCTGAGATAGACAGTTAGTAAACCCCGCATAGTTGGAGGAAAAATAGAGGGCTCAATGCTACCTCATGCTGTAGCTTACTACAGTCTCAGCTACAGCAAGGCAGAATTATCTGCATACTGGAGGGTTAGTGGGGAAAGGAGAGACCCCTGCCCATATGCACAGTCTCCCTAAGCTCTAATGATACTTGTCCAAAAGTTTTAATGGTCTCATGCTCCCTGATGACATTGTAACATTATTTATTTGTTTACTTACTTACTTGTTTAATATCAAGATTTTGAGAAACTCAAAAGTGCTATCCACCACTATTACCTCTGGGCTGTAGGTGTTGTCTAAAATAAAAGTCCTCAAAGCAATTCTCAGAGTCAGAAAAGCAAAACAAAACAAATAATAATAATAATAATAATAATAATAATAATAATAATAATAATAATAATAATAATAATAAAGGTTTACTACAGCATGTTTTCCATTGGAGGGATCATTTATTCATCACTAGTATCATGGATCTTACTCTAGCCTCACACTATCAGAATAGCAACAGAAGGAGCAATATATTCTTCCAACATAGATATAAGGCCTTTATGCCATCCATGTTGGATATAAGGACTTGATGACATAAAGTCATCTTGAGTCTCTTGAAAACTCCAGTCTCTCAGCAAGAATAATTATTGTGAAGTATCCAGTCCAGACCTGATGAGGTTGTGCAAAGCTGCTCTGCAGAATACCGTGAAGCATCTCACTGGACAGTTTGGCTTTTCAGCAGTGTGGTGGCCACATGGGGACTCTCATCCAGGTCACAGAGCCTGCATGACTGACATGAGAAGTAATCTGTCAGAGCACAACTCTGCTACTTGAAGCTGACTCTACCAGAGTCCCTGATGGGTATGAAGCCAGCTGTACAGACTGGCGATGCCTGTCACAAGGTATAACATTCAAAAGATCAGTTCTAGCTCTCTGGCACACCTCTCTCCTCTCCCTTCCATTTAGGAAAGAATATAATTATCTCAGTCATATCTTAACATCATGTATCAAAAATGGGCTGCGATGTTTAGATTTCTCTGATATATACCTAGTGTCTGACCTTCTTTAGGGTTTTGACCATTTTTCCTTCCCTTTCTAATACATCACTCCTGATAGAGAGGTTGTGGTAAGTGAATGACAGTGTTATGGACCAGACTGAAACAGGAAAGAACAGTCAGTCAACATTTTTTAGGTGACAGAAGTATTAGCTGATATCTCTATAACACACGTTCATATAAAAGAACCTTTTTTAAAAGTTTACAGTAACAAAAATAAATTTACACTGAAAGAGAGTATCTCTCTTTAGAGCTTTATGGGCTAGCTTGGATCTTGTGCCATCCATTACAAATGCCCCAATCTCTAAAGTCCCAGTAGGTATATCACTCCTCATTAAGAAAAAGGGGATATATTCATTGACAATGAAGCAAATGATCTTAAATTGGAAGAACAGCAGCTTTTCATATCACATTAAACTACTTTGTTATCATGAAGAAAACACTATAGGCTAATGTCTTAAGAAGGTGTAAAACAAAATTTGACTTCAGCTTTGAAAGTTTCATGAAAGTAATATATTTTTTGCTTTTGAATGATGCTAACTCTTTAAGAATTTTGAAAGTTGTTTTAATGAAAACTATAATCGTTGTATTACATTATATATTCAGTAAGAGTAGTGGAAGTAGTGGAACATTGTGTATTAGAATGAATAACTGAAAGCTGGAAGAGACATTTATGCAGTCCAGTAATGCATTAGGAAAGTGCTTAATCTGAAGCAAACACAACTGTATATGCTGTTATTATGTACCCTTTCAGATTTAGCTATGACAGAGTACCTTACTTAGCATTCTAAGATATTAGATAAAATAGATAAAATTGAATATAACGCTTCAATTCATCCTAATTTTAAGTAGGTATGTCTTGTGTGTTTTTTTGTTGTTGTGTTGTTGTTATTTTTAAGAAAACTTTTTTCCAGTGAATGCAGAAACTGTCATGAGGTGGAAACACTATGCTACCACTTCTTTTAGGCAAATAGTTGCATCCTGAATGGTAATTTATTTTTTTTTTCTCTGCATTTGCCTTAATGATATTATTCATACAGAGATAATTTGTCGCAGTATGAGACTGCCTGCTCCAGAGGAACTCAGCAGGAGCTGGGAGCTGCTGCCTCTCTCAGGTCACTCTGCTGTGAGGCAACAGCTTGTATGCCTATAGGAACTCGCCTACACCCACCCCTTTCCCCAAAGAAATATCACCCCTCTGTTCCCACTGTCACTTTCTTCTTTTTCAATACTGTGTAGCATCTCAAAAAATCCCCTAAGAAATAGTAAATATACTTCTACACACTTATGTCTCCACCCAAACATGGATTTATAAGTGGAAAGAGTGTTCTCCCTGAATGCATAAAGTAGCTCTTGGAAGCTTTGATCTATGTCCATCAACAAATATAAAAAATATTGAGGAAGAAGAAACTTTTATGCAAAAATGCCAGCCTAAATGTCAAAAGTGATTAGTTTCATTATTGAACTGAGGAAATCTGCTATTAGGAAAAAAACAAAACAAAACAAAACAAAAATAAAAAATAAAAAGGAAAAAGAAAAAGAAAAAGAAAAAAAAAAAAAAAAGAAAGATTTTTCAATGTCTTTCCAGATACTGTGCATGTATGTGGCTATTACATGATGATGTCTGACACCAATATTACTTGGAGTGTTATAGCCAAACACCTGTCTTTGGATAATCTGTATTTAATTTAATTTCTCAAATTTCTCTAATTGTTAACTTCCACATCTTTTTACCTGTGACCATTTTTGAAAAGAGATGGGAGCTATAGATTTTATTTTTTTTTTCCAGAGTTACCAGAAAATTATTAAAGGATTAGATGAATGTTTCCTCCACCATTATAGAATAAATTGTACTTGGATCAGTGGTTCATTTTATAAAGTGGATATTGTAATATATTCATTTAGCACTTCCTAATAACTTTGGAGAGCCTACAAAATTAATAGATTGGCTTTATTAAGAAGAGCTGTCATTAGATGTGAAATTCAAAACTCTAGTCTAGTTGAGAAAAACAAAAACATCTCTCAATATCTTCTGCCTTGTGCAGTCCTTTGGAATTTACACCTCTTTGTAAGTCTCCCTTTCTTCCCTGATTTCTTTAATTAGTTGCCCCTGTGTACTATTGAAGTCCTCAGCAACAAAATATGTTAAAATACACAGAAGTGCAAAATGCCTTAACATGAGGTTATTAAAAAATGTGTTGTGTTTTATTTTTTCTTCAGGATCATTGTGATTTTGGATTTCCTAAATATGCTAATTTAGATGTAAATGACCTAGACATTCACAGAGGCAGAAGCAAAGGGACTGGGTAGTGGACCATTTTTTGAAAGCAAGGAATCAAGCATTCTTCTAGACCTATGGCTTCACTTGAAGTACTGTTGCTTTACTAGGATAAATAGGAGATGTATGGGTTCAGTGACTTTGAAAATGAGGTTATATAAACTCTGTAGGATCATTGCTTGTTTTCATGCCCTCAATGCCAGTGCCATGCAGGAAGTCACATAGTCACTTGTGTTCAAAGAGATTATAGTTTTCTCTCTCCTAACACTTTGTGCCTTCCATCCTTTCTTATCTTGAAACTCTGGGAGTACGCCCATTGTCTTGAACAGCATTCTCCCACATGCCTCATAAGATTGATTATGCAGCTAAATTTAGACAGAAACATACTTTTATTTATTATTTATTTATTTCCCTGTGGGGAGGTGGATCTATAATTTATGCTGTTCAGTACTGAAGTTGACTTTTGTTGTAGTACTGTTTTGTGTAGGGGGTCTAGAAAACCATGTTCTTTCTCCCCTCTTGTGTGAAAGAAGCGGAAAATTAACTGGTTTTATGTTACTTAGTTATTCAGGAGGGTGACTTTTCCTTATTGATTTATTTGAGGACTTTTTGTCAAGAACTCGCAATTTAGACCCTCTTTAACTTGCTGCTTAAAATTGGATGTTCATTTCTCTATATAGAAGAATTGCCCAAAACAATGGAAAACTAGCCATGGATATTCTGGTTAGTTATAACTCATGGGACATATACATGTATGTATACATATATATTTTTTACTTGTGGAAGATGAAATTTTAATAGTGTTTGTTTTTTTTTGTTTGTTTGTTTTTTTGTTTGTTTGTTTGTTTGTTTGTTTGTTTGTTGTTGTTGTTGTTTTTTTTCATTGTGGTTTTACACATTTAAATTTAGCAATGGTAGCCAATTAGAGAAGCCTTAATTATCAAAGAATACTTTAGAGGACTTAAAATCTAGGCTTCTGGCAGGACTATAGACCAACTTAGGTAATAAGGAGAGAGCTAAGTCTGTCTATTTTTTTTTCAGCTTGACCAGATTTATTTACTTAAGTTCCAGTCAATTGCACTTATGCAATTCCATTGTAGTCCTAATCTAAAGACAGTGGGGTGGCCCAGCATTAGCTGGGTTTTAATTTTGCCTTCAGAATCTTTATTACTGGTGATGATGTGTGAAAAAGAAGAGCACAGCTTGGCTTTCAGAACAGGGTGAGTTTGTTTGGTTGATGCTTAGGAATAAAAACAAACAAAGCCTTTGTAAACTAGTAACAGATGAAGTAGAAGTCCCTTGAAATAATAAAGATGGGCATCTACACGGAAATTCATCATTAGAATATATCATCAGTTTAATTTGTAGGTGATGCAAATTTTGTGTTTGCAAAGTAATTATAAAATACTTATTTAAAGCGGTAGCTCATATTAAACAAAACAGCATGTAACACTAACTTTCAGTATTTATAATGTATCACTTGGATGGCCTTTATATTCAACAGAAAGACAGGTACATGTTTAGAGTGTGATTCATTTGGCCTGTTTCAAATAGGAAATAGATGAAATGTCCTGCAAGTACCTATTTCTCTCCACTACCTACAAAGAAAACCTAAAGAAACTAGATGAAATGCAAATTTTTTATTGTCATGTTTATATTTATGCAAATTAAAAATCACAATTTAGTGTTTGAAGTTAATTAAAGATGTGCACTTCTGTACAGAGTTGGCATAAAAGTCATTTTTTATCATGCATTTTTTAACTTGAGAATATATTTTTTCTCATACAATATTGAGCACTGGTATTTGTATCTTTCCCTACAAACAAACACTACCTTCTGAAATAGCATTACTGTGTGAAGGGCTTGGAAAAACAGGGAGAGAAAAAGAGTGACAGGATAAAACAAAATGACAATTGCTTGAAATACTAAGTATAATTTATATTGATATCTAGCAAACAAAATCTAATACAACAAAACACATATCATTTCCAGTAAGCCTTACTAAAACAAGACATTAAATGGAATAAAATGTCTCTGATAATATCTTTTCTTAGACTAAGTTTGCCCCTAAAACAATTTTGCTGACATAGCTGGGCTGAGGAGGGGTGAGATATTTTCACCATCCCTGACTGACGTAAATATGATAGCATCTGCCCGGATATATAAATGCTTGTAAAAGGAAGGAAGGAAGGAAGGAAGGAAGGAAGGAAGGAAGAAGGAAGGAAGGAAGGAAGGAAGGAAGGAAGGAAGGAAGGAAGGAAGGAAGGAAGGAAGGAAGGAAGGAAGGAAGGAAGGAAGGAAGGAAGGAAGGAAGGAAATAATGCTTGGCTCTATCTCCGTTGTTAGGGTTTACCAATTTACCTGTAGTGTACAGCTTTATCAGCAGGCCCTTCTAACTTTATTGAAGGCCTTCCTGACATTTGAAAGAATCAGACTTTGTATTCCTGTTTTTTTTGATAACATTATAAATCACCTCCAATGAACAACTTTCCTAAGTGAGTGGTCACTTATTAGATATGCATTTTCATTCAATAAAGATGTGCTGTCTAGCTGAATATATGCTAAAATTTTATGAATTCCCCTCCTCATTTCTGCCAAACTATATGAATCCATTTAATAATTTCTGGCATATTGTGTTATGTCACTATGTATGACCTGAATGTATCCAGACATATGTTATATGGAGCCTTTATCTTCTTTTCAGTGGGTGGGAGAAAGTCTATTGCTTATTAGGAAACTGCCATGTTTAATTCTTGAGGGTATTTAGTTCCAGAATATAGAAGGATTTGCATATTTGGGATATTTATTTTATGCTACCCTGGCAATTCTTGGTTCTGTAATCTTCTGAAAAGTTTGCAGTTCTTCATAGCACTTAGGGAGGAAGGTGTGTGCTACTATATGCCCTAGACAGAAGGTGGCTTAACATTCCTCACAGCAGCACATTTTTCATACCGTTTTAAATACATCTGCTTTCAGTACAGTCAGACTACAGGGGGGTGGTTGGGCATTGTGGTCTTGCCAGCTTAGGGAAAATACAGCAGTGTTAACAAACACAGCATTTTAAATGCTGTAAGTCTACAGGAATAAGTCCATTTGTAAATTCTCTCATTTTAATATATTTAAGTTGGATTTGTTTTGTTTTGTTTTGTTTTCAATTTGAATGAAAAATGAAAAACTACAAAACAACCCCAAACTTAACCATTTTTATTCCATTATGAGACCATTCACATGAGTTGTTACACCAGTGACATATAAGTTTTAAGTAAAAACATCTGTGCTTTTAGAACACAGACAAGCCCTTAGAGAGGAACTTTTTATAGCTCACCAAGCCTCCCCTCTTTTTCTGTGTGACAAAGCTCTGCTACTGTGCTCAGAGTGATCCTGATTTGTACTTTGTGCCAGCTTAATGCCCTACTGGAGATGTTGTTATACTGGGATTTCGTGTGCATAATTTTTTCTTGATGGCTGTCCTCTATCAGTATAACAATAGCTCTGCTAGTAAAATTACTTCCCTACTTTTAGCTTATATGTAAACTACCTATAACAAAACAGTCACATTTATCTGGACTCCTTCTTCTATCAGATTACTCTGTCTCCTCGATTACTCCAGCATGACCATTTGACTGCTCTCTACATTAATTCTATAAAAGTTATCCAGGCTGAAAACAGAACAAGGGATATCATTCTGTGGGATTAAAAAAAAAAAAAAAAAAAAAAAAAAAAAAAGCACTATTGCATCTGACCTGAGATTTCTGTAGGATCTGTGTATCTCAGTTACTAAGCTTTTTGTGAACCACAGCAAAAATTCGAGCACACATACACTGTGATGAGAGTATCGTCTAGTAAAAAAAAGCAAGTGAGATCTCATTCAGTTGTGTCTAATAGATTTTTTATGAGAGGTGTGCAGAAAATCTCATCTTCTGTAAAGCCCTTAATGGTGTTTGCTCTTATTACTAAATATTGCAAAATCCCTTTGGGGATTTCTAATACATAACCAACATAATATCACATATCTTATCCTGGAGATTCCTAACATCTTGCTGTCCCTGTTCTTTCACCTTATGCATCTTTCTGAGTTAACTCTTTCTTATGCAACAGCATATCAGGAGAAACAAATTGCAAACACTGTTGATCTGGCACCTAAGGCTCTTTAATTAGTAGCCAGGACGCCAAACTATAATGAGAATAAATTGCTAGAGAGAGCTTTCTGATGTTTTCTTTTGTTTTTCATTGAGCAAGATTATGGTGAATAAAAGATAGCATTAGGCAAAGTTCAGGTAGGTGCTTGGATTTTTTCTTAATAATAGGAACTTTTTTTTTTTTTTTTTTTTTTACCTTAACTGCAGACCTGCTGTCTGCATCCTGCAGACCTGCAATATATGCACCCTTTAGGGCTCAGAGAATGAATAGTAGCCTGGTTCTTCCTGGTGCCATGGTGAAAACTTCACAGTGCTCACTGCTCCATGCTTGTCAGTGCCCCTCCAAGGAGATGTGGGTGGAAGGAATCCCTAGCTAGCTTCCAGGGCAGAATGAATAAGCTATGGAAATTGGCTTTATCAGCTAGGCTGTACAAAGCTGATCTCATCTGCAGTGGATGAGGAAGCAGTTGTATGACTGCATTGCTGGCTCTGCAGTGGGGGTAGAACCTCTAGCCAAAGAAGAAGCAAAAAGAAACAGGGTTTCTAGGTAGCTCTGCAGACCCCAGTAAGTATGTTTTCACAGAATCACAGATTCACAGAATTTTCTAGGTTGGAAGAGACCTCAAGGTCATCGAGTCCAACCTCCAACCTAACGCTAACAGCCCTCCCCTAACCATATCCCTAAGCTCTACATCTAAACGTCTTTTGAAGACTTCCAGGGATGGTGACTCCACCACTTCCCTGGGCAGCCTGGGAAGTATTTTTCTCCAATATACTTCATGCCTGAACTATGAACCAAGTTATGCCTCAGTTGGTTAGCACTTAGTAAACATGGCACATCTAAATTAGGTGTATCAAGCCCATCTTATGTGTTATTTTGGGAAGTATATAAACAAAGGTTATTAATAATGTATCACAAAACTATTGCCACCTCCAGCTATTGTTGAAATAGTTGGTGAAATCAGTGTCTCTCTGTTACTTTCTTTTCACCCATTTCATACAACAGTGAAGTTGTTGAAAAAAATACATGCTTGCCCACCACTTCTGGATTAACCTCATATTTGGACAGCAAGTCAAGGTACCTAAAATAAGAAAAAAAAGTTCTTGTAAATCATTATCATTATATTTTTCAACCAATACCCCAGTAAAATGAATTATATGAAATACAAAGTAGAGTCACCAGGATCAGCCCAACAGAGTGTGAGAAAGACTACACGTACTTACACATCCACTGCATGCATCCTAACCACGCAGGTTAGGTTTAAAGCAGTGTTGTTCAGGTGATTTCCCAGTTTATACCTGCACCCACCTCAACAGAATATGTCTGCCTGAGGCAGCATGACTTCAAAATCATTCTTTATGTAACTTTAATCCTCAGGACAGAATATCAGTGCCACTGGTCAAGAGGATTTCCTCCTGATGGATCAGAAATTGTTCAGATTTTCTGTAAGTTCAAGGACTTAAGCCTTTAATTACGCCACTGAAAGATCAAAAGAAAAAAATAAAAAATTCACCCATGGTGCTTGATCAAAAATTCTGTTTCCTCAGTGGAAAACATTAAAATAATCAGTTTTATTTATTTTTTTTATTATTTTTTTTTCCTAGGCTTGGTGTGCTTGAGCATGTTTTCTTCATGTTTTGAGAAGGATTTAAACCAAAATAATTATATATAATTTGGCTTCCTTTTACATTTCAGAACTTCAGTCGTATAAGAAAGGTGACCTAACAGTTGGATTAGGACCAGATCAATTCCAGAGGTGAATTATTAATTAGTTCTTTACAGCAAGTAACCCATCTGTAATACAGATGCTTTGATAGATTGAAACGTCACCAAAGGCTATTTTTTTTTTTCTAAAATATTTACTTTAGAATACGTTAGTGCAATTGCTCAAACATGGAAGCTTACTTCAGGTTTCTGTACCTGAAATTCAAATGCAAACAATACTTAGTTATTCTAATATTTATATAGTATTTAATTAGATGAAGTTTTAAATAAGGAACTAATACAAAATGAGAGTGTAAAGCAAGCCACCCTCCTTTACCTTCTGTTCCTAATCATCAGCCAAGGTTTTCCATCTTGGACTGGATGCAATGTATTAGTTATTCACTGCTTGAGATTTGCACTTAGTTTTGACTGAAACCATGAATAAAATTAAATTACTTGATTTTGATTCTAGTAAATATTTATCTGTAAGACAAGACTATTACAGAGCCAAGCATAATTCGCAGTACCAAGGTAGCAGTTGTAAAAAAGTAAAGGTGTTGACAGGCTTTATGAGGACACTTACAGCGTTGTGCATACATTATTTTATTTCCACATCTAGCCAATGAGTTTCCCATTCCTTCCACAGGAGATCTAAGAATTCCTTAAAAATTTCTATATGCAGTCGGAAGTCCAACTTTGAACACAATACTCAACTGGAAAGATGTAAGGTTCCTGAAACAATCTTCTTTCTTCTTTTGTCTTTCAAATGGAATAAAATAACTATTGGACAGACTCCACATTTTGTCTGTGTTATCCAAGGTATTTCTTTAGCATTAATATTATTGCAGATTCCTAGAGATTCTTTATTCTTATGGTCATGATTGAACACTGTATTTTACTACTTTGTTGAAAAGTCCAGCAGAACTGTCAAGAAAATAAGTTTATTTTGTCAAACTCTCCATTCTCAGATTTTAGTTAGAATCTGAGTCTTAACAGAGTTTAAGCTATTTCTCATATTAATGAATCTGAAAACTTAAGAGCACACAAACTTAAAAATCGTTCAGCTTGAAAACAGAATGGAGTAGCTTGCCTTTTAGCAAGTGAGTAAGCAGTGTATGTATTGATTACAAACAACATAAGCTTTGGAGCTACCTGATGACCCAGTTTTAAAATGTTTTATTGTTGATTAAAATGATCATTTCAAGTCAGTGGGCAGAATACACCAATGCTGGACCACATCCAGACTCTTAAAACTGTTAATGGCTGCCCTCCTCCAACAGATGGCCACTATATTTGTTTTATGGGAGAGTTTGGATCCATGCAGTTAACTGCACTTCTGGCTTGTTGCAACTAGAGGTGCTACAGTTGGAAGAGCCATTTCCACAAGCAGATGACATCATGGCATAATTTGTAACAAATAAATAAATAAATTAATTAAATAAAATTGTCAAATCACTAAAATGAAAGAATTCGTTTCTAGTGATTTGAAGAAAAGGTTGAAATCAAGAGGGCATGTCATTACAAGTTGTTCATTCACTGATGGCCCAAGTTATTTTGTATTATAATAAATTTGGTAACTGTTGATAGAAAAAGTCATACACAAATGCCTGCTTCCATTTATCTTAATAGTAATGCAATGTTACATTGCAGCATGAATGAAAAGCTGGTATGTTTCAAAGCCTTGGCAGCTTGCGGTGACCTTCAGGAGAAATGAAATGCTCTGTTGGCTAGGGAAACAATTGAGCTGAAACCAGTCAGGCGCAGTAAACTCAGAGACAGTCTTTTCCAAATTAAAAGCTGTTCAAAACAAGCAAAAAAAATGAGAATGTACCATCTTGCTGCAAGGTGATTTTATGCACAGATTACAACAGGAGAAAAAAGGCAAAGTTCAGATCTAAAGGAATTCCCATTAACTTGAAAAATTTCGAGATTAGGTTGAACATTAGCATCTAAAGGTAGTTGATGTATGAACATGCTTGTAGAAGCATAACCTGTTGAAAAGCTCTGAGATAAATTTAGGCTATTGACCTTTTAGCACATTAGGGAATGAAATAAATCACTGGCTGCAAGTAGTAAATTTGCTACAATAAAAATGCTTTCCAAGTACTTCTAGTTATAAAATTTTGCAGTCAAGAACACTACATATGTGGAATAACCTTTTAATATTTCAATTATGTCTGAATAGTATGGACCCAATCCTGCATTTTTGCATGTCCAAATTCTTATTAAAGTCAATGGGCACGGGTATTTTAGAGGATAAGGAAGAAAAGGTCAGATTTGAAATCAGCCAGCAATGTCTTCATAAATTAGTGGTTGTTTACAAACCGATAAAGAGCCCAGATTAATCTCTAATAAATTTTCTCATATTTCAGTTGGAATGCTTAGGCATATATTATTTGGTGTGTAAGATGTGCAAGATCTTTATTTCTTCAATGTATGGGCAGGTACTGTGAAGAGGCCAGGACAGTGTGAGAAGCTACTGCTGCAAGTTTCAGCCCATACTAAGTTCTGCTGGCGTAAGTGTGCAAACTGCATCTGAAAATGCCCTACATAACTAGTTAATAGAGATTCTGCTATAGAGGCAGTTATATAACGAAGTGTCCTTTTGAATATCTTAACAATGTTTCAGAAGTAGATTTTGTATTTCTGTTTCTTGAGCCTTGATGACACAGGAAGTTGCATTTTTATCTGTTCTAGCAACACAGATGTAACAAGAACTTACTTCAAGATAGACAATGCTTAGGTCTTCTTTCTGCCCACTGCAGAATAATTTTATGAGTGATATATAAATGCTTACACAGCTTTAAAAGAAAAGAAAGTATTGATGGCATGTGTTTGGGGAAAGGAATTATATCTTCTGTCTTTGTGCATTTTCTTGCTTTAATGTTATTTAGACATGTTTCTATTGCAGAAGACATAAAAATATATAAACCACACGGCATGTATTCATCTATAAATGTCAAAAGGCGTTCCTCAAGGTGACAAAGGCTTTATTTTTTCCCCTTATAATTGTAATATGTACACTATTAACTGGCCAAGGATAGGCTTTCCCAGAAATCTTGGGAACTGTTGTTCCCTTGGAAGTTCGTAAAGTTATTTGGGGCTTAGCATCTTTCAAGATCAGATTTTGGCAGAGAGAGGGTGAGTGTTGTCTTACTGCAGCATGAGATATAGTTGATTTTATCAATGCTAGGCCTAGCTACATTCTCATTGTTCAAAGAATTTGAAATCTGAATGAAAGGAACATAACTCTGCTTTATTAGTTGAAGCTCCCTCACTTTACCAGGTCAGCAACATTTCTTGACACTAGAAACCCTGTCCTGGCCCCTCCTTGGCTGACAGAGAGAAAGTTTTCCCTTCTCTTCCAATGAACCGTTTAAAGGATTCTAACAGGTGGATAATCAGCTTTTAATAAAGAAAATTATTTACAGAGTGCTATTAATGGATAGGGTCCTGTATGTTATTAATCTCAACAAATAACAACGATTAGCCAATTATGAAATCTTTTTTATATGTCTTTTTTTACCTTTAGTATCCAACAAGACTACGTAGTCATGCCTGATTTGCACTGTTACATAATCCAATATATGTTTTCCTTCCCCGAAATAAGTATTCAAGACATATGCTTTTATTATGCTTATGGGAAAATTCTCCCCAGACAGCTTCTCTTCTGAGATTTTTTGGGAATATCATGTAAGAAGTGATTTCTTGCACAAATGTCTTAGAGAACCACAAGGCTGAAATTAACAGAATTTACTTCAATTCTGAAGTCATATTAACATTTTGAAGAGACAATGAGAGGCCAGGTTCCATATACTGGTTGCTATTTATTAAAAATAAAATAAAATAAAATAAAATAAATAAATAAAATAAAATAAAATAACATAAAATAAAATAACATAAAATTTAAAATATATACTAAAATAAAAGCTTTGGGAGTAGAATCAGTCTCCTAGTTTCCTACTCCTAAGTTTAACAATATTATGGATAGTATGAACAATCACATGTGCCCTGATATCTACCCATCATTCCTAAGTGTTGCTTGTGGTTGAAATGCTATCTTTTGCTAGACCTGCTGCCTTCCAGCAAGGCCTTGTTAAATTTGCGCAAAGATGACATGTAAAGGAAAGATTTGTATTCTTCAACAATTGTATTCAGGGGGAAAAAATTAGAAATAAAATAAAAATAATAAAAAAACCTTTTGTCTCTTTATTATTATTATTTTTAATTTGAGTACCAGCTACTTCCTGATTTACCTCACAAAATTATAAAGTCTATTCATGAAGCTCCTTTATTTGGTCTTTCTTCAGAGTTTGATGTCCACAGAAAATCTGAATACAAAACAATCATGTACTTTTACACTCAGCATATTACTGGAGTTCAGCACTCTGTACAGCTTATTTGGCTCTCTGCATAATGCCCTATTTGACAAAGATATTGAGATAATATATCATGTTATGTATACAGAACATTCTAAGAGTTTGGTGAAGGACAGAGTGGGAGTATTTGGGAGGATGCTGTGATAATAGTTGACCTTGCATGAGGCAACCAAGGACATAAATAAGTTGCAAGAGTAGTAAAGTATACAGAAAAGGAAACACAAAAGTGGAGAAAGACAGTTAAAATAAAAAAAGGGCACCAGAAAGTCAAAAACTTAAGATCTTTTACATTGAATATTATCACTTTGCATATATTTCTTTTATTGGAAGCTAATTTTCACAGGGATCAAAGAAGAGTTTTTTCATCCTATCCTCCCTTTCTGTTGTTTTTTGTTTGTTTGTTTGTTTGTTTGTTTTGTTTTGTTTTGTTGTTGTTTGGTTTGGTTTTGTCTTATTGGTTTTTGTCTTTTCATCTTTTATTTTGTTTCTTTATTTTTAATCTTTCTACTTTTCAGTTTGGGGTGAGATTTTTGAAGATGGAAGTAACATGATACTTTCATATTTGCCTGTGTAACTTGGTAGCCTCTGATCTATTGACATTAAAACAAGATTTTAGATTACCAGGTGTTGCTTCAGGTGAGCATATAATTACAGGGAAAACAAGCATTTTATCCATATGTATTTAGAAATATTTGTGTGATTAACCAGCAATGAGTGAGAAATAAGTGGTTGCCTGTTAGGTGGTCATGTGTTAGTCTTACAGGAGAAAATATTTACAGTTATAATGTCTGTACAAATAGGAAGCTTGGTAGTTAATATGTTTTCTATTGGATCAACAAATCACTACTAAGCACAGAGGATTTGCAATAGAAAAGAGAGGTAACAGCCAGCATGTCATTTACTTTCTTTTAGGCAATTTGGCAAGTATTCTCCTTAAGGATACAGACAATAAAAAGCCACAAACTGCAACATAGATCAATAAAATTGAAATTCCACTAAATGTTCAGAAGAACATGTGTCTCAACCACACATTCTCAAGTATTCATTTTTTACTATTTTTTTTCTCCCACTGAAAATGTCAAAACTATTGTCAGAAGTTGACAGAAGTTTTCTGGAAAAAACAACACCTGAACTGAACTCTAATGTCTTATGCGTACCCAGCTTGAAATATCCATAAAAATCCAATTTTGTGAAGTCCTGAGCACAGCTCATTTACAATCAATTTCTTGATATGTGTCAATTTGTACAAACAAAAACTCAAGTACATTTTGTTAAAGTTTGAAAATCTACACATAGACAAAATTCTTAGTCTAAAATTCCTGATACTCTAGCTCTCAAATAAAATGTAGCTAAAAAGTTCCATAAAATTCTAACTTGTGATCAGAGGTTGAATTTTGGTCCAGGCCTTTAATATCCTTAAAAGTAGATATTTCTGGAATATTAAGTATATTATAATCTTCAGTAGTTTTCTACAGAGGATCACCGCTAACATGAATGGTGACACTGTCTTTGTTCTTGCACATGTACAGAAAGTGAAGTACATGAAGCATACAGACTTCAAAGGGACATTAAATGAATATAATATACCTTTAAAGTACTCTTATTAATTTATTATTGATATAAATGGCTTATTTTTATAATTATGTTATTATTTTAAAGTGAAATGCTTCCATGTACTTCTTGGAAGTGTCCTTTTGGAATCTGAGCAGAAGCTGCTGCACATTTCATTATTTAAACCTGCACTAGTTCTTTAGGTTCCCTGTGAAATTCTCTGTGAATTCATGCTCATGCTCTGTCGTGTTGTTTGTTTGTTTGCTTTTTCCCCTGGATAAGAAAAGTCCCCTTGCTCTTTCTGATCTAAATATAAGGAATGGCTAGTGGAAAGTTGAGAAGCTCAGTTAAAATGAAGACCTTTTGCCTTTATGTGTTACAGACTGTATATTGGTATTTGTTTTGAGAAGTAAAGTGATGCTACGCTCATTTAATGTCTGAAAAAGGAAACATGAAATCACTGCTTTAGCACAAGCCAAGGAATTATGGTGAAATGTCTGGTAGAATTCAGCCTACAAAAACTGGAGGGATAGAAAGGTTTCATTTAGTCTCTTTATCAATATTAAAGAAAGAGTAGGAATCCAAGCAAAAAAAGAGGTACTTTCAGGTACTTTCAAGCAAGAGCAATCCTTAATCTCAGAAGAAAAGTAGATGATATTGTCCTCTCCTTTGCTGTCACCCAGAAACTTTCCTTAAAGCTTCCTGAGTCCTTCCCAGAGCCAATCCTGCTCATCCTCCACAAAGCTTTCTTTTCCTTGCTGATATTCTTTCAAGTCACTTTTCACAACTCAGATGTGACCTTTGCAACTCTGGCTCATGATAGCAGAGAACTAATTTATTTATTTATTATTTCAATTTGTTTAAGCTCTATCTCTGTTTTAGATGTGGTAGTTAAAAGCTTAAATTTTCCTGAATCCAAAATGAGCAGTGGGCAACATCTGAAAAGGTTCTAAATATGAACAGAAAATTGAATTCATCATTTAGCAGCACTAATTAAAATTTTTGTTTGTTCAGTGCCTTCGTTGTTTATTTTAATATTAATATTTTATTAGGCATTGAGAAAAAACTGCAGTTCTTAGTAAAATGCAAATTCACTTTTGTTGCTTTAAATAAAAATGCAAATTCCTTCTTCCCACTTATCTCTTCAAAAGAGAACACAGCAATAAAAAAGGAAAAAAAAAATCTTTCTGCCACCTGCACTTCCTTCTCTAGCCTCGGCCACACAGGAAAGTTACATAGGTATAAAACAAAAAGATGAATTTAAATTGCTTTACTAAATAGGTCAAAATTGGTTTGTGGACACCATTTTCGTTAGAATAATGAAATATAAGTGAATAATTTTATGGGTCAACTGGGACCAGATTTATGAATGAAATCAGCCTTGCACAGATATGAAGCCATGGACATATGAACAGAGACACAGAGGTCAAGGCATAAACCAAATCACTATACTTCATGCAAAGAAAAAAATATATTAACCTTCATTTAAGGCAGTGTAGATGACTGCCATTTCAAGAATCTGTTTCATGACTCTAAAGAGTTTGAATATCCTTAGGATGAGGATGTCATCCCTTGTCAAAAATTTATGCATTTATATGCTTGTAGATTAAAGAATATATCTGTAGTGAAGCTACAGAGGCAGCTTTAGTTTAACAAAAACATAGATCTAGTCTAAATTGTATAGACTATGACTAAGTTGTATTGCTAGTGGCAACATAAAAATTGCAATAGACTAATCTATTCTACTCATGTGAAATACCTAGATATACTCCTTTTCACTGTCTGCACAGGTGTCTATCACTGTATAACTATCAGCTTTGACATATTAGGAAGTGACCGGGTGACAATATGTTACCAGGCATCAGTGACTCCATGATAACTGTACATTGTGCATGCTCCATTTGCTCGTGATAAATGTGAGGTATTTGATTCAGGTTACCCTTCAATAAGGAGGGTAAGCTTCTTGACTTATGCAGAGGATGCTGCAGAGTAAGATTATGCATAAGAACATCAGAGCAGCTGATTCACAGTACTACATTTGTGGGTTAAAGCTTTATGCCAGATTGAAATCCAATTTAAGTTAAATCAGTGCAATTCTGCCCCACAGGTGGGACATTAAGATTAGTGCATTAGTACACAATAAAAGCTATACTGGTACACTCTATGATTTAAGTAATCACCCAGTGTTAGCAGGCATATCCTGTATGGAAAAGGAATATCACACCAGTTTATGGGCAAATTTACATTAGCATATATTAGCCAAAAGCCTGACAGTCCAACCTCTGGTTGACACAACCGTAGCGCTAAAAACACCTAAAAGCATGTAAAGAAGCAGTTAAGACAAAAATATCAGGCTTCTACCAGCAGCATTCAAAGATGTTATGTTTCTGGTCAATCTAGATATAATATCCCTAAATGAAACAGTATGAAAGCAGAGTTGCTAGTTAAAAAGCTAGGAGAAAAAAAAAAAAAAAAAAAGAAAAAAAAAAAAAAAGATAGGAGATAGGCTATGTTATTCTGTTAAAGGAGTTGACTTAAGCTGTACCCGCAGGGAAAGCTATTTTATCAGAATGATCTATTTCTGTACTACAAAGGAGAGGCTGGTGTAATTCTATCAGGGCAGCACTTATCGCCAAACCTGTTAAGTACAGCCAGCTCTCAAGATAACTTATTTATCATAGGAAGAGGAAAGGTGTGTTGAAGTAAAGTATATTGGCTGGAGTACAGTTCTGATGACTTAAGTTGCCTTCTCAAGAGGAGTATTTTGCTTGTCATATTCCAGAACAAAATACTCCTGGAGTAGGAGTCCTGAGACAACTTTTTATTGTGTAAGTGGTCTTATCAGGGCTTACACGAACTATATATTTAAAAAGTAACTAAAAATGTAAAGGTACTAACAGCAGCAGCTACATAAAATTGCATTTATGTACTTAAGATTAGCACTTTTTTATGTACATATTTATGCACTTTTTTAAGTACATATTTTATGTACTTAAGATTAGCACTTAAGTGAACCTGGTGGTCCACTTCATGTGTAATGCAGGTTATTTGTAACTTGTTCTTTACTGTAATAAATAATGATCTTATCTTGATGAGACCTGAGAAAGGACCTGGAGCTTCTGATCTCTTGTGCTGTGTCCTGCTCTGCCTGAGGTCTTACTCATGCACTGCATCTTAAGAATTCCAAATTTATTTTAAAATTTTCTGCAAAGTTTCATAGCTATATAAATATACATGTATGTAGATAGGGAGGACATGGAGAAAATTATAAAATGATTTATTTGTTATAAATATTAAATTGAATTGCAGTGGTTGAAAAGAATGTTCAAAGAAAACTTATCTCTTCAGATTTGAGATTTTGGCAAAAACTTGTCCTACTTTGTATTTCTTCCTCATTTCTATCCAAGATTTGTCACCTGTTGTTTTCATTAGCATTTATTTTCTGTTCCTGCATTTATTTCCCTGCCTGTCACAGCTTTTTTCCTTCTCTGAAGAGTGCCAGAATAAGCTTATGAAGTTATTACTCCAAGTGACTTTTTTTTATTTATTTTTCTGGAATATGAGATACTTTCAGTTCCCATGTTTATTAAGTTCAAAAGAGAGACATCCTCTGTCCTCAGTAAAGTAGACAGGGCCTTTTAGTTATTCTATCTCTTTGAAAATAATCACTTAATACAACAATTTCTTGATCTTGACATTTCTAACTTATACCTGAAAAGTATTTACAATTGAACACAAAACTGGAAAGATATAGATTTTTTACACATATCCTGTACATTAGAAAACCTATACTCCTGTAAAAGTTTTGGCATTTAAAGTGATTCTTATGTTTAAATAACCTTCACAAAATCAGAAGCTCAGTTCAAAGACTTTTTGGAAACAGGGAGAACTCCATCTTCTTGTCCTTTTTTTCAGTTCAGATGCATTAAAATGTTGTACATGCCAATCACTATTGTTTGAATTTTTGGTCAATAATAATGGATTAGTTTTTGCATTATGCTAATGAGATACCCATGAAGGGTAAATTTAATATTGTGATAAATGCAGGGACTACTTGTACACTGATATTCTTAAGAACTATTTATTGAATTTGTAAAACTTTTTTTTTTTTTTTTAATAATTATTCTTTAGTTGAGCTTTCTGTTGAGTGGATAGCATTTTCTCCAGGAATGAAGTATGGAAAATTTAGAAGAATGAGTCCATTGACAACCATAAATAGACTATTCAAAAAATTTAGCCACTAATGTGTTTTCTTTTATTTTTAAAGTACTGTCATTGAGAAGGTGGCTTCTGTGTGTACTATTTTTGTTGTTCTTCTTTTTCATGTTTTAAATAAATTTTGGGCAGTCATGCTACAGAATCTCAGCCAATGGGAATTTGCATCTTAACCTGGAATAGTTGTAACTGCCTTGTCAACTGGGGAGTCAGTGTAGACTAAAAGCTTTCATTACATCAATTCCATCTTCTAGGTAGCAGCTCTAGGGCTCTATTGTTATAAAAATAAAAATAAAAATGCAGAAAACATTACTAGTTGAATCATTTCGAAGTTAACAATAATATTAAGAGTTTAAGTAATCCCTTTGCCAATATAGTATCATTCATGGTTTTCCTCTCTAAAGATACTTGATAACTGAGATAATTCATTGCAGGATTTGTAAGATGATTCATAAAACACTCACTTGAGAGAGAGCAGTAATGTGCACAGATCTATGCAAAAATAAGGGAAAGTACTTTTTTTGCACAGCATAAAATTGAACTTTTCCCTTGTGAAAAGCTGGTCCATTTATATTTGGGGTTATTAGATTTTTATTTTTTTTTTTTTTTTGAGGTTTTAGTGATAGGCTGTAAATAGAACAGCACGCTAGTTGTTACTGACCAGTAAATTGATAAACTTTTCTGTGGTCATTCCTGTTCACATACTATCCCAATTGGGATTAGGATCATGGGACCAGGAGGGAATGTTTTCCCACCACTGGTCAGTAGGGATCCTCGTCTATATCAGATTTCTCTGCACTGTAGGGTATGAATCCTGTTGTAGGGTTAGACAAGCATATCATACTTTTTCCCAGTTCTTCCCATCTATTGCTAGCTATTGCTATGGTTCTGGGAAACTGTGACACCTTAGTTAGCCTTGCCCATAACAAGTTAATCACCTGCAGATCAAAACAATTCAGTCCTGTCAAAATATTTGATTCTAAATGGGCAAATGGGTGATATTTAATAAGGTGTGATATTCCAGAGGTCATACTAGATGATCAAATACTCCTTCTGGCATTAAATTGTCTGAAATCAATGACACATGAGGAAGCAGTGGTGGTAAAATGAGTTAGACATACTTTCCATTAAAAAATTCAGAAGTTTCACATACTCTTCAGAATCCTTCTGTTCAAGGAGAGAAAATATAGGCTACTTAAAACTTACATGAGAATTAAATAGTATAAATTTTTAATTCAAGTTCCACAGAACTAAACTGCAACATGTGAGCACAGTTAAAGGTAGCACATTCTTAAAGTCTTAAGAATGTGTTTAACAGTCCACAGAGTTTAATGGTATCTTTTCCCTCAACTATTTTGGCTCAACCAAATGCTTAACTAGGTTTTTGGCCATACAAGTCAATTTTATACTAATGTGAATGTGGAGAGATAAATGCCCTTTAATTATAGGGTACTGTGACAGTAGTCTTGTGAAAAGCCAAGATGCCACTAATAGAAAGAATTTTGGCAGGCTACATTAGCTAGGAAAAAAACTAATTTTGTCTGAATGTACTGTCTGCCTCTAAGATTGGCCTTTGGAGTCCTCTGAAGCCAATGTCTTTCAGTTGTGACTGAAAAAAAAAAATGTGTGGAAATGTAGTAGCACACAACTTGTTCTAAACAATTATAGTTTTTGTTTGCTTGCTTGCTTGTTTGTTTGTGTGATTTCCAAAACAGGAGATACTGGATAGAGATCAGGGATAAGATAATCAGAATTTTAGCAACTCCTATATGCATATTGCAGTTGTTTTTAAGGTAAGTTTAATTGAAAGGAAACTCTCTTTCTGCTTTATAGAGAAACTAAAATATTTTGAGCTGTAAAATGTCTGAATAAGTTACCCAACGTTAAATTGTTTCTGAAGCTGCAGGCATTTTTTAATCTATCTCCCTACTCTACTGTAAATTTCAAGTCATTCAGTTACCTCAAGGAAAACTGAAGAGAACAAACCTAACAATTTAGAGGCTAAAGAAGTTGGTGCTTCCTCCTGGGTCTACTTCTCAGCTGTATGATGCACAGAAATTAACCTGTGATTAGTTCGAACATGTCCTCATGCTCCAAGCCTCAGTAAGCCAGGCTTGTTTTTTCCCATAATGGGGACATCTCGTTATGTTATCAGTGTTGATGTTATCATTCAGTGTATATGTGGCAGGACAGCCTCACTTGAACTTCTTTAAAGTCACGTGTTAGTCTTCCCTGAATAAATCATATTGATTTAGTGGCTACTTAATTTCTCATGCACGTCAATGAAGATTCCAATAGTTCTTCTATAGTAACAGTCAATCACTTGATTTCCAGTTAAGATTTTGATAGCAACACTTTGTATAGTGGCTATTGTAAACATTGAAATCCTATTCCTTTTATCATAGCTTAAAATAACTTCAAAATTAAGCTCTAGGTTGCTAGGTGGTTTTGTTATCTGCTGAAAAATACATAATTGTAAAGTGAAGTTGTTTAATAATGGACTCCATGAGAAGCAGTGAAAATTAGAAATTTATTTATTTGAATGGAAGTGAGGGATTTAATCAGGACATAATAGTCATTTCTTTTGAGATACTGTTCTGATGTGATTTGTCCTGACATTAAAATTCAAAGAGGATATTAGAAATACATACATCTCAGTTGTACGTAAATACTGTCTGAGTTACATTGGACAGAAATACATACACATAAATATACACCAAAAAACACTCCCACGCAAAGGAATGGTATTCCAGGAAATACCAGATATGAAGTTTTTATGACATCTCCACAGAGTGTGTATCAAGACACAGGGATCATACAGTCATAGTCTGTTCTCTGTGCACTCTGCCACTGGCCAGCACAGCGTTCTTGTGATACAGAATCATATAATCATAGAATATCCAGTGTTGGAAGGTATCCGCAGGGGTAATCAAGTCCAACCCCTGACTCCACACAGGACCACCCAAAAATCAGACCGTATGTCTGAGAGAATTGGACACATGCTTCTTGAACTCTGGCAGGTCTTGACCACTTCCATGAGGAGCATGTACCAATGCCCAATTACCCTCTCAGTGAAGAACTTTTTCCTAATACCTAACCTGGACTTCCCCTCATACACTTTCATGCCATTATATGCAGATGCATAGTGTCATTCTTTGTCCTCATAGTTTCTTATGTGTACTTACGTAATATTAGCCATATATTAGTTATGCCTCTTTTGAATATAGCGGTATGTTTTTTCTTGTGTCTTTCCCTACTAAGGTTTTCATTACAATTTTGCCTTATTCATTGAATATTAATGCTGCTTCTTCAAAATGTCTTGCGAGAAGTACTATATCCATTTTACGGGTGGATAAGTGATATATGGGCATTAAAATTTATGAAGTAAACTGATTTTGGAAGTCCACTTTGAGATGTTGAAGACCTGTTTTGTTGTTGTTTGTTTTGTTTTGTTTTTCAATACTATGCAGCAGTTTGAGTGCTCAAAACTCAGCTTTTTTTTTTTTTTTTTTTTCACCTGCATAGTCAGAGTTTCTGCAAATCTGGTACCAGCAAAATAAAGAACAAATGAGCAGAGATTAATCTGATTTAAACAACTCTTATAACTTTACATAAAAATTCTTAGACTTGGTCAAATCTCCAGAGTGTTTTTACTATAAAAATAAGTTCTGTTTCTGTTATAGAAGCATTGCCTTACCACTAAGCATCTTCTATCTCCCATAGGAGGTTAAGCAAAAGACCTTGCAACTTTTTCCTCTCTTTATCATGTTCCAGAGTTATTCTTACAGCAGGTCCATCCAAATAAAAAAAAATATATATATATAAAAAAATAATAATAAAACAGAAGTAAAATCTAAAGACAATGTGTTGCTTCCTTCTAATACTGTTCTTATGATATCACATACCCAAGCATATCTCAGCAGAGCTGAGACTCTAGATTCCCTTCCAAATGTTTCTTACTTAAGGAAATAATTATACATGTCACTACTAAGTGTACTTAGTTACACCTCTGAAGTTCTTTGGTGTCCAGTTGTATTGGGTTTACTTGGCAAGATTATTTTATTTATTTATTTATTTATTTGGGGGGGGGGGGGGGGGGGGGAGGGGGTGGGGGGGGCTGCAGCACTGACCTCTGTGAGAAGAATGCAAAAACTGCCCCAGGTATGATAAGGGCCACTTTCAGCCACTTCCAAAGGGACCTGCCACTGGCCACTTCTGCAAGAAGAAATGCTGCTTATGTTTCTGTGAGAGCCTATTTAAGAAAGGGAAAATACCTTCTGTACAACAGCAGCTGGGATTGAGGAATGAGAACCAGCCCTGCAGACCCCAAGGTCAGTGCAGCAGGAGCGCAGGAGGTGCTCCAGGCACAGAGCAGAAGTTCCCTTGTGGCCTGTAGAGAGCCTCCTGGTGAAGCAGGCTGTCCCCCTGCAACATGGTGGAGCAGATTGTCCCCCTGTAGCATATGGGTCCCATGGTGGAGCAGATCTCCACACTGTAGCCTGTGGAGGAGTTCACAGTGGAGCAAGTAGATTTGCCCTGAAGGAGGCTTGCAGCCCATGGAGAGCCCTGCAGGAACAGGCCCCAGGCCAGAGCTGTACTGGTGGAGAGGAGCCCACGCAGGAGCAGGTGATCTTGTGGGAGATACCACCCATGAGGAAACCATGTTGAAGCAGTTTGCTCCTGATATATGGAGCTAGTGGTATGGACCCATATGTGGAGCAGTTCTTGAAAAGTTTCTACATGAGAAGCCCATGTAGGATCATTCTGGGAAGGATGGCCTCCTGTGGGAGGGACCCCATGCTGGAGCAGGGTCAGAGAGTGACCATCAAGGTGCGGTGGTGATGATAATTATTGGGTGATCTCTCCACCCTTATCTCAACCCTTGAGAACTTTTCACTGTATTTTCTCTCCCTTTCCTTTTGAGGTGGAGAAGTGAGAGAGTGGTTGTGGTGGAGTTCAGGTGCACAGCTGAATAAAACCACCAAACCAGTCAATACTAGTCATCTCACAAGATCTAGGGTCTTGCTTCCAAGCCATTAGGTACGCTGAAATCTATAAAATAAATTGTCCTAACAGGATATTTGTTTTGTTTTATTTTGTTTTTGTGTGTGTGTGGTGTTGTCTGTTTTTTTTTTTTTTTTTTCTTGGTTGGTTGGTTTTAGAGGAGGTGTTGTTGCTGTTTTGTTTTGAGCATTGTTGTTTCCTGAGTTTCTTTCTTTAAAGTGATTGAAATTTACCAAAGCATTGCAATCTGAGGCAGCTACTTAACAAGAATGTTTCAAACCACTGTCATTCAAATTTGGGAAGGTTACAAACAACTGAAATTAGGACTTTATGATGGAAAACATTACACAACTTTTAATTTTCTGTTGGTTAAGCAAATTTTAGGTCATCACTTAATTAATAAGTATAGAGTTAATACGTATGCAGACAACATAAAAAGAATAAATAATCTCTCCATGTGCCCTTTGGAATGGCTTAATAGCTTTGGCACAAATTTACAATACGCTGTTGCTTTTTTTTGAAATTCTGTACACATGAGAAAAGGCTGGGGCAATGATTCTGTCCCACTTATTCTCACTTCGTTCCCCTCCTCCCTCTCCCCCCAGACTTTCTCTGTTTCAAGAGTGGTTTTCAGATTCTTTGGCTTTATGAATCTGTTTGCTTCTGGCTTTCATTCCTTCAGACCCTAACAAAATACAAACTGTTTCAGTAAACAAAAACATGACACTGCGAATGAAAGTCTGTATTTTTGGTTGAAATATAGTTCTAAAGTCTGGAGAACATTTATTTTGTCATCACTTTATTTATTAATAATACCAAATTTATTTTTGTATTGATGCTATTAATAACTAGAAAGATATGAAATTGCATTTATTAGTTTTAAATGAAAGGTCCAGTTTTGATATCTGAGAGATTTGGCATTTGTATACAACTCAGATATCTAGCATTACAGATATCTGAAACTGTCTTAAGAATTCAAAGAAACCTCGAGTGACCAGATCTGTTCCACTTGCAAAATAAGTTATATTTTGAAAAAGTAATAATTTGGCTATATAAAGATTTGGTCTCTAGAGAAACAGTCAAGCTGGAAAAAGATTAGACATTTCAACAAGGCACTCTTCTGTGCTTCATAAGCTCCTGAAAAATATAGAGTATACAAAATATAGAGTGCTTATCCAAATTAGCTCAAATTTCTTCATGTGAAACACTGAAAAAGCCAATTCTGTCCTAATCTATTGTAGTTATTTTGAGTATTTCAAATATGAATATCTTCCTAACTGTGGTGGTTTCACACCAATGGACATCTCAGCAGCACCATGACTGACACTTTCTCACTCCCCATTCTCAAAAGGAAAAATATAATGAAAAAAGTTCATGGGTTGAAATAATGACAGAGAGATCACTCACCTACTACCATCATGGACAAAACAAGCTCACCATAAGGAAGTGTAATGTAATGTATTGCCTATTAGTAACAGACTAGAGCAATGAGAAACTAAAAGTAAAATTTAAAACACTTTCCCCCCAACCACCTTCTTCTATGACCTCCTCCCAAGTTGTGCAAGGGAACAGGGAATGGGGGTTGTGGTCAGTCCATAATGCTTCATCTCTGCCTCTCCTTCATATTTGTTCTCCTCCTATGCTCCAGCATGGAGTCCCTCCCACAGAATGCTGTCCTTCCCAAACTGATCCTAGTTGGGCTTCCCACAAGCTGCAGCTCTTTATATTATGTTTCTACAACATAATACCACTAATGTTAAAAGGTGGATGTTCAAGTATGTTCAAGTTCAAAACACTTTAGAGTCTTTTGATTTAAGATGAAGTAGGTATTACTTCAGATCTTTATTATTCTTTAGCTGGAAGGAATTGTCATGGAGATATGGAGATACAGGACCAATAAAATGGCTTTATAGCAAAAAAAAAAAAAAAAAATGCTTTTATAGCAAATTTTTGCTACTTCAGATAAAATTACCTTAAACAAAAAAAATCTTTAATTTGAAAATACATTGAGAATATAGTAATAACTAAAGAGTGACAATATTTCAAAACACTTTACCAACTGGTAGAAAATAAGGTTATAGCACCCAAACTCCAAAGTTCTGATAAACTATGCATATCCTGTCAGGCTTGTGTCTAATCTGTTCTTAGAAACCTTTAGTGAAGACTTTGCAGTCTCCCTAAGCAACCTAATCTGCCACATGGCTATACTGTTCACAAGTCTTAACTGATGCTTGAGCTAAGCCTGTAGTTTCTCCATGCTCCTATTCTGTCAAGATCATATCACATGTGAGATGTGTCTCCCCCTTCCATGGTTAGCCATGCATTCCTGCCTTCCTTTGGGACCTGACGGTTATTTATGCCAGTTCAGCAGCTTTTTGCCCTGACTATAAATTAGACAGACTAAATGATATGACGTTTTTATTTAAGGACAAGACGTAAGATTTTTTATTTTTTATTTATTTTTTTTAAACCCAACACTTCGTTCCACATGTCCAGTTGAGAGCACAGCCACATTAAAAGTTGAATCAGCATAACAGAGAAGAGAGAAATCTCCAAGGGGGAACTGGAACAAGTGGCTAAAAGTAGAGAAATTGAATAGAGTTTGGTCTATTATAAATGGCATAGTTAATGTTAAACTATAGTCTGCAGGGCCCTCATTAAGAGATCAATACAGTACTTGCTTTTCTTTTTCCAGTGATTCCTGATAAGAAGCCAAATTATAGACCTTTCAAATAGAAAGTATTGAGGAAGTCATAATGTGAGTGCAGGCAGGTGATGGAGCTGAACCAATGTAACCATACAGCTATCATGAAAGAGCTGATTCCCAAACTCTGTGCCTGTTCTGCTGTTCCTCTTTCCTGCCCCATCCTCAGCTGTTACCTGTCCCTTTTTCCACTTTTCTTACCAACTTCTCTGTATGAGTTCTGGTGCTCTTCCAGCACCACAGCAATCTTATTCAGCTCACTAATCTACCAGAAAATCGCTTGCACTTTTTGCAGGACTTAATATCTGCACTGGTTCAGCAAACTGTCAGAAGAGCAGAAGCAGGTAAGTCAACAGTGTAGCAGGGGAAGCAGTGAGAAGCTGCATTGTAACTGTGTGTAGCAGCCCCATCAACAACATCTTGAACTCCCTTATACAATCAGTAACACCACAGCATGAGTGATTCCTTGTATTAAATAAGCCTATGTCAATGATGCTGTTCTACCTTTCAGGGTCTTTAACAAACAAAACCTGAAGAACTGCAAACCTATGACTGTTTTGTTGTAGTATAGTTCAAGTAACTTTGACATTGATTTCAAGTAACTCAGAACTGTTAATAAATATTCACAAAGGAAAAAAAAAAAAAAAAAAAAAAAAAAAGAGAGAGAGAAGGGAAAGGGTTATTATTTTAATCAATAGAATGAACTTAAATAGAATTTCCTTAAATCTAGCAGAAATGCTGACTGGAAAACAAACAAGCATACAAAACAATTAAGAGAAATGTAAGACATTAACAGAAGTGTTTGAAGCAAAATATTGGGCAAAAACATTTTTGTTTCTCTAGCTGAAGACAAGAGACTTGAGTTTGAGCTCATCTCTTTGTAGAAGAGTCAGTATGACTCAACTCTTCACTTAGTTTTAAATAGGTGCCCTCATCCTGTTACATCTATTCAGCTTCTAAGGAAACAGCACAAGTCATTGGTGAAGGACAAGCACCAAGAAGAAATGTCCACTCAGAGCATAATTAGACTTACCATTAAGATGTCTTAATAGGGTAGAGACAGACTGATGCTGGAGAATTTATTCAATCTATTGAATTAGAAACAGGAATAATACTGCAGAGACCAACATCTGAAATCCTACTTTACCTTCAACTTCAGCTTACATTGTAAACACTGCTTTTTTTTTTTTTTTTTTTTTTTTTCTGGTTTTATTTTGTCCTTTTTCTCTCTCTCTCTCTCTCTCTTTTTTTTTTTTTCTTAATTTTAATTTTTTAATCTTCTGAACAAACAAACAAAATTTAAATAATAATAATAATAATAATAATAATAATAATAATAATAATAATAATAGTGTAGTTCTACATTCCTAAAGATCTGGAAGCTTAATCTTTGTCCAGTTGCTTAAGCTACTTAATTCTAATCAAAACTCAACAAATGCAAATACCAGAAGATACATATAACTTCCTTTTAGATATGACCTTGGGCTGCATCAAGGTGTGATCTGCAGGTTGAGGGAGGTGATTGAGCCTCTCTACTCTGCCCTAGTGAGACCCCAGATGGGTCTCACTACATCCTGGACTACATCCAGGTTTGGTGCCCCAAGAATAAGAAGGATATGGTTAGAGTGAGTCTATAGAGTGAGTCCATAGAGTGAGTCCATCTACTGATCAGAGGGCTGGAGCACCTCTACTACGAAGAAAGGCTGAGAAAGCTGGGGATTTTCAGCCTGGAGAAAAGAAGGCTCTGGGGAGACCTCATTACAGCCTTTGAATACTTAAAGAGGGCTTATCAAAAAGACGGAGAAGGACTCTACTCTGGTAGATAATGATGGGACAAGAGAGAATGGTCTTAAACTAAAAGGGGAGAGATTTAGACTAGACATTGGGCAGAAATTCTTCACTGTAAGGGTAGCAAGGCACTGAAACAGGTTTCCAAGATAAATTGTGGATGCCCCATACCTGGAGGTGTTCAGGGCCAGGCTGGATGGTTACTTGACCAACCTGATCTAGTGGGTGGCATCCTTATATGTGGCAGAGGGGTTGGAGGTAGATGATCTTTAAGGTCCTTTCCAACCTGAGCCATTCTCCATGACTCTATGAATGTCTAATGAAGTGTTCTTTTTCGTTATTATTTGTTTTCATGTTGCCGGCAATATCAACAGTTAAAGGTTATGATCATTATTTATATGGCTGATGTTTGAGATTTGTCCTCAAGTCCTTTTTTGCTTCAGAAAAGTGAGTTGCATCTATGGAAAGCTATAGTCACTATTTTACTATTTCTCTCCTTTGAAGTTTTTGCTAAAATTAGATTGGTATTACTGTTAGCTCATCCTACAGAGTTGCTGCCTTCTCTTAAACTGATTATACATTAAATGAGATTTAAAAAAAAAAATGTTTAGCTTGTTGAAAGCTTGAGTCTGTCAAACTTTTGCTGAATTGACAGAAAAGAATTTGTACTTACATTGTGTTTTTCTATGGCAATATTGCATCATGTAATACTAAGAGAAAAAAAAAAAAAAAAAAACAGTTTGGAGTCCAGATATACATTCTCATAGTATTGTTACTAGTAAGCTTTATACCCAAAAAATTATATCTTTATGTTTCTGTAGTGTACAAAATGTTCATTTGGCATTCCTTATCATCTTATAGCTTTCTGAATCAAAGTTCAGTTCTGCTTAGGATTCTCACACAATTCTGACTAAATTCAAAGGTTTACTATTAAAATGACATGTTCATAAAACAATGGTTTGTTTAATTGACTTAATTGCTTTAAAATACCCTAAATTATTATTCAGTGGAGATCACTCTTATTAAAAATAGCTTTAGGTCTTCATTTATAGTGTCTACTCATAAATTTCCAAGATGTGTCCTTTGATACAAGTGTACATTATTGGTGTTTCTTCAAGATACTTTCCATGGTTCTTTTAAAGAGATTTCTTTCATAGTTGCACAGTAACTACAAGGATTCTTTCTTCCTAGTTGCCATTATAGGGTTGCTGAAAACAAGTACAGAATTAAACTGTAGTCATTCTGATTACTTAGTAAGAAAAGTGGATCCTTACTTAAACAGTACATCCACAGATGACAGATACATTAGTTAAAATCTAGCATACAGTACTGGATAATGCATGCTATGTAATGATATGAACAATTTAAAAGTATTGAACTGATATACAACACATGTCAAGCAGGTTTTCTGAAGGCTGTTTGTCAGTATATAAATATTGGTTAAAACATTTTTCTTTTCTGTCTTATCTAATCAAGTTCATCTTAAAGAATGCAGGTCCATCTTTGTCTAAAGCTCAAGGTGAAAACTGTAATTTGTAAAGAACACTTAGAATGATACTCTATTCCTTTACTGATGTTTTTGTAATTGTATCTGGAGGAGATATTGGAATCCTCCCTTCTAAGTCTATCAACTGCTAATTATTCCAAGCCTACACAAAGAACAATAGCTTAAAGTATTTGTCATTTTAAGCCTGCAGCATGATATACAGAAGGTATTGGTTTTGGTACAGTGAACACTTTCAAAAGCTGATTCATGCAGTGTTTAACGAATCTTTCTAGACTGCATTTTGAATGCTAATTAGATTGAATCTGAAAATGTAACAGCAATAGCTACCTACAGGAGAGGATTGATATATATCTTATCTCATCACATTGACACTGTACACATTTATGAAAAAAAAAAAAAAAAAAAAAAAAAAAACAAAGAGAAGAAAGGAAATGGGATTCACAATTACATACTGAATTTTAGTAACAAACAAGAAAAAAATTGAAAGCTTCACCACTGCAGAGTGGCTTCCGTAATTTATGCATTTAGGAAGACTGTCAAGAACTCTACAATTTATCTTTTTTTAACAGAAGTTGATCCTTGTTATTTTAAACTGAAAGCCAAGATCAGTTCTGAATAGAAAAAAAAATAATGAAAGAAAATAGTTAGATAAATTTTGAACACTGAAAAAGGGTTGAAAGATGGAGAAAATATCTGTAATTTCACTGGTAGTCCATTTTAACCTTATGACCTTTGTATTCAGCACAGCACATAGGCTAGTTGCTATGTACAAAGGAGCTCATTCTATTATACCCTGACAAGATCTACAACAAGCTCTGTTATACAGGATGAGGGAAGAAGGCCTTTCTGAGGTTAAGAGTTCCTCTTTAAGAAGTTCTTGCTCTTTTTCCTTTATATTCAAATCAACAGAGATGACCTTTTGCTATTGATGATAACTGCACTGAACATGAATGAGATAGTTTTTCAGGTAGGCAGAGCACAGTCTACTGCTCACTTAAAGCAAAACTAGACCTCCAGAACTTCACTCAGAAGTCACATTGCAGCACCAGTTAAGTCGGGTGAGGACACACTTCTGTGTCACCGTGACACAGGAGGGGGTTATTCATTCAAACTGCATGATGCCCTTAGCTTTTATTAATATTTTCAAGTACAGATGAAACAAGAAAAAATCAGAGCAGGTTGAAAGTGAGTAATGCTTACATGCATATTTAGAAAATTAAGAAACTTTAACGTTTTTGCAGGTAGAAGGAAAAGAGTGTCTTCTGTTAGTTCTTCTGGTGACCAGCGATAGGACCTGAGGGAATGGAGTCAAGCTGCAACAGGAGAAGTTCAAGCTGCAACAGGAGTTGGGTTCAATGATCCTTGTGGATCCCTTCCAACTCAGGATATTCTATGATAATCAATAATAACAGAATCACAGAATAATTGAGGTTGGAAGGGACCTCTAGAGGTCATCTGCTTCAGTCCCACTGCTCAAGCAGGGACACATAGAGCGGATTGCCCAGGACCATGTCTAGACAGCTTTTGAAGATCTCCAAGGAAGGAGGTTCCAAACTCTCTGGGCAATCTGTTTCCATCTTCTTTGCACCCTCCCTTCCTACATTTGTGTATCTATGTGTATCATTGCTGAGATTCGCCTTAAACCTCCTCTTCTCCAGGCTGAAGAGATCCAGATCTCACAGCTTTTTATCATAGGAGATAAGCTCTAGTTCTCTCCTCTCCTCTCCTCTCCTCTCCTCTCTCTCCTCTCCTCTCCTCTCCTCTCCTCTCCTCTCCCTCCTCTCCTCTCCTCTCCTCTCTCTCCTCTCCTCCTCTCCTCTCCTCTCCTCTCCTCTCCTCTCCTCCTCTCCTCTCCTCTCAAGATACAGGAAGCTGAGTCCCTTCCCTCATTATAGATAGAAATCCCCTTCTTTTGTTCCAACACATTCTATTTGCACTGGAGTATTTGCCTGACTTCATGCCTCCACAAAATCATTTAAATAATTTCAAGCAAGAAAATAAATTTAAAACTCAATTGTTTTATGTGTCTTTATCACTTGGATACTCATTAGCAAACTTAAGTGACTCTACCAATACTCACTCATCAAACTCACAGCAAATATTAAGTTAAATCAGAGAAGCATGTGAAAGACAGACTGTTCTGTGATGTACTCGTGTCAGAAGGAATAACAGGGAAAAAATTGTGGCAGAAAAGTAAGATAAAACCCATGGGAATATGTCTGACTTTCCTGTTCATCTTGTTCACTGGTTACAACTTATTTAATTTGGTATACACAAATGAGATTTAAATTAAATTACCTGTAGCCTAAAGCAATAAGCATTTATTTTAATTTGTTAAAGGGTAAACTATATTTTGCTGTCTGATTAGTTCCATGTTATCTAATTTTTTTGGCAAATATGGACCAAAGAAAGAATCCTGTCTACTTCCATTCTTCCTCGGTGTCTCTCTCTTCTAACATGGACACAGATAAAAGAATGTTCATCTTTTAATCTAGTTTTCAAAATATAATGTAGGGTCAAAATCTATGAATCTATGGCTCAGAGCATAGATTTCAGTTTTCTGTGTAAGTGGAAAATTACCCTTTTTTTTTTTTGTACAATTAAGTTTCTACAAGATAGCTACAACTATACAAAGGAAAGTTTTTTTGCAAATGTCAGTTTTCTATTGACATTTTATACACACACTCACACGCATGCACACACACACACTTCATTTTTTAATAAAAAGTCAACAAAATAGTTACTATCTGTCCTGGTTTTAGCTAGAATGGAGTTAATTTTCCTCCTAGTAGCTGATAGAGTGCTGTGTTTGGGATTTAGGATGAAAATAATGTTGATATCACATTGATGTTTTAATTGTTGCAGGACACAAAGCCAACATCTTTTTAGCTTCTCCTGACAGGGAGCAGGTGGGGCACTCAGCAGGAGCTGGGAGAGAACAGACCCAGGACAGCTGACCCAAACTGGCCAGAGGGGTATTCCATACCATGTGACGTCATGCTGAACAATTAATATGGGGAGGCTGGCCAGGGTGAGGGAACCACTGTTCGGGGATAGGCTGGGCATCAATCAGAGGGTAGTGAGCAATTGCATTCTATATCACTTGTTTGCACACATTATTAGTAGTAGTACTGTTATTATTATAATTATTTTCCTTTCTTTTTTGTCCTAACAAACTGTCTTTATCTCAACCCACAACTTTCACTATTTTTGATTATTTCCCCTATCCCATGATGGGGTGGGGTTGTGTGTGGAGAGTAAACAGCTGTGTGATGCTTAGCTGCTGTCTGGGTTAAGCCACAACACTATCAAGGTGTAAATAATTCTAAATCAAATTGCATATTTCTTTCAGTGAAGGAGGGTGGAGCCAATGGTGTGTTGCAGAGATGGTTTCTAGGTTCTTGTTTTCTACTGACCAGCAATTGGTGATAGTAGTATTCTCAATTCAGAATATTTAAAACATACATTTTTAATAGTAAAGCTATTGGAAAATTCAGCATATAACAGATGCTAAAATTGCAATACATTTGAATTATCCAGAAAAGAAATGCACAAAGTAAATGGGAAGCATAAAAAACATTTTATTTAAAAGAAAGACAAGGGAAGATCAGAAGTTTCATATTCTACACCAATTTAATAAGTAATATAACTCTATGAAATGTTTGATTCAGGCACTCCAAATGTGAGTGAAAGTGTTTCTATGGATTTAGTAAAAAGCTAGAAGTAGGCCTTTATCCAACAGTTGTGGTTTAACCCAGCTGGCAGCTAAACACCACACAGCCATTCACTCACCCTCCCCCCCCCTCTCTGGGATGGGGGAGAGAAACGGAAAGTAAAGCCCGTGAGTTGAGATAAAGACAGTTTATTAAGACAGGAAAATAATAATAACAATAATAATAATAATAACAACAACAATGATGATAATAGTACTACTACTAATAATGTGTACAAACAAGTGATGTACAATGCAATTGCTCACCACCCGCTGACCAATGCCCAGCCTAACCCTGAGCAGTCCGGCCCCCCTCCCCCGGCTAGCCACCCCTATATATTTTTTAGCATGACGTCAGATGGTATGGAATACCCCTTTGGCTAGTTTGGGTCACCTGTCCTGGGTCTGTCCCCTCCCAGCTCTTGCTGCACCCCCAGCCTGCCCGTTGGCAGGACAGAGCAAGAAGCTGAGGCATCCTTGGCTTGGTGTAAGCACTGCTCTGCAACAATTAAAACATTGGGGTATTATCAGCACTCTTCTCATCCTAAGCCAAAACATAGCATTCTACCAGCTACTAGGAAGAAAATTAACTCTGTCCTAACTGAAACCAGGACACCAACAGAAGTGTAGAACAATATTTGCAACCTCCAAGTACTATAAAAGGGGCCTCACAAGGGCAAAGTAGAGGGGCACAATCACCTCCCTTGACCTGCTGGCCACTTCTCTGTTGATGCAGTCCCGGATGCAGTTGGCCTTACGGGCTGCAAGCATGCACTGTCAGCTCATGTTGAGCTTTTCATCCATCAGAATCCCCAAGTCCTTCTCTGCAGGGCTGCTTTCAATGTGTTCTTCACCAAGACTTTACTCCTGTCCAGCATTACCCTGGCCCAGTTGCAGCACCCTGCACTTAGATTTGTTGAACCTCTTTAGGTTTATGTGGGCTCACTACTCAAGCCTGCCTAGGTCCCTTTGGATGTATGAAAATTTCACAACTCAGAATGCCACCAAGACAGAGAACGCTGCCTGAGACAGGAACCATAACTTCAGGGATCAAACAGTTAATTAAGTCAAATAATACTTGTGTTGGCCTATTTATCAGTCTGTAAGAGGAGAAAGAAGTTCTTTATTTCATTCAAAATCCCACTTAAAGTATCTTGGAAAAGACTAAAAAGAGCAGTTTTGCATCCCCACACTATTCACAAAAGGATCAAAAATCATTATTGTGTCTAGAATACCTTAGGGAATGGCCACAAGTTGTGCCAGGGGAGGTATAGGTTGGAAATTAGGAGACATTTCTCCTCAGAAGGAGTAGTCAGGCATTGGAACGGTTGCCCTATGGAAGTGTTGGAGTCACCATTCCTGGGGGTGTTTAAGAAAAGGTTGGATTTGATGCTTTAGGGACATGGTTTAGTAGGTGATATTGGTGGTAGGGTGATGTTGGACCAGATGATCTTGAACGTCTTTTCCAACCTTTTCTATGATTCTATGATTCTAGATACTATGTTCATTATATTATTCTTCTCATCACCTCCTGTTTTATAGCTTTCTCTTCTGTTGTTGCAGTGAAGACCATGCATGCAGTGTTTATAAACAACACTAATTACTAATTGAAGTTTAAAGAGCAGACCTCCCCAGCATGTTTAGCCTTTGACCAAGTTCAGAACGTCTCAAAATTATCTTACAAAACCATGCCCTATCCTAGAGATTACATAATTTATACATCTGTGCAAACCTTTAACAATGTTTCAGTCAGGAGACTATACAGACTGAATCAAATTTCTGTGTACTCTCCCTGGGGTCAGTGACAAACCAGCAGCTGCTTGTTTCCATCAATAATATTCCGTCTGGTTCTTCTGCTACAAAAAAGACAAGTCTGAATTCTTGTGATTCAGATCAGGTGAGGCAGTGGGGTAGGTGACTGGGTTTACAGATTTTAGACCAGGTGCATCGTTGTCAGTTTAAGCAGAATGGATATTGTTGATGCTTAATTTCTGTGTACTTGCATAAGTCACAGATCACAAAGTAAACAGAGCAAGAAAGATTCACAAGGTTAAGTTGATCTGTTTAAAACTATCTATATAGCAACATTGTGTGGAGATTAGAAAGTTTCTAAGGTTAGATTTGGTATTGCTTTATGAAAGCTACTGCAGTATTTTGATTTTTATATGATTTTCTGCAATGTGGTTGTATGCAAGAATTTAGTAAGTCACAAGCCCAGGTACAGATGAATGCATTAAAATTTTCCGATGGTGATGATAACAATATATCCTGTTTTTCCTTTGGGGAGGTGAATCAGTGGGAGCTTCCAGAAACCAATATAGTCCTTCAATTCTCAAGGGACAGCTTCAGTGTTAATAATTTATAGCAACCTAAAGAGTAGTTTGGTTAGAGTCAAAGTGCTTTTCTTTCCATGCTTTTTCCCTGTTCTTTGACCATCTGCCTGCAAGGAGCTCTCAGAAGGGGTACATGGCTCTCCCACAACAGTGACATTTCTGCATGGAGAGATCAAAGTGAATGTCATAACACAGCAATGCTCCAACAAAGCAAATAATACTGTAAACTATGTTCTATAGATATTTATCATAGCTCAGGGGCTTGGATACATTTTTAAAAAAATGATGTATAGCATCCTTTTATTAAATATATTATTTCATATTACAAATAATTCCATGCATTTTTGTTTATTTGTTTTGTTTGTTTGTTTGTTTGTCTGTTTTAAATTGCATCTTTTAAAGTCAGTCCAAAGCCCTTTGATCTGGATGGCTTCAGAGATTTAGAATGAGAAGCTTAATAAGATTCCAGTCAGGTTATGGATTTCATTCTGCTGTCACTACTAGGGAAATCTTATTATGATTTAAATTTCATAATTTTTTTTCTTTAAATAGAAAATTTTTAAGATCTCTTCGACAAGGTGTTTTCTGAGATGTAAGACTCAGAAAGGTCTTGTCTTTAAAATACTATTCAAGAAGTATTTTGTGTTTTATGTAAAGCTGTATCTAAAAGCTGACTTGGCCTAGAACAGTTGTATTAAATTTATTGCCAACAGAAATGTGGTCTATGAAAAAAAATCCAAAGAATATGCAAAAGTAACACAGAAAAAAACTTGATTATGTAAAATTGATTACTTTGATAGTGCCACTCTGCAAATGGCTTCCAACCTTTTTTCTTGTTGAAGAGTGTTTAGAGTTCACTGATAAACAAGATTAAGAATTGATGTAGTTGCATAAGGCAAGATTCTGAAGAAGTCTCTACAAAAAATTAAACCTATGATACTTCCAAGTGGCTTCAGGCTCAAAAAAGCAATATTTCTCAAGTTGCTTGATATGTATATTTGATCTACAAGATGTGAAATCCATCACAAAACCTTGATGAAGATTGAAATTTGAAGAATTTAGCCCTATTTCAAATACCTAATATCCAGTTTCTTCTTCACGTGAGTGAAGGTATTCCTTAAGTCTAGCCCTACACTTTTATAAATGTTTGTGATACCACTGGTTTCTGATATTACTAGATCATTCTTAATGCCATTTAGAAAGTAATAACAACTTGCAGTTTATAAATAAATATTATTTTTAGGTAATAAGTAGTACAAAAAAAATTAAATGGACAGGTAATCTTAACTTCATACTGATCAACTTACTACATTTATTTTTTTTAGATGCCTAAAACCAAACTAACTAACAAAAACACTACATTATTTTATGAGTGGGGGTGGGGGAAAAGAAAATGAATCTGAACAGTGAGTCTGACACCTGAGAAGTCCTAAGCATACAACCTAAGAAGGTATAATTTAAGTTAAACTGATCTAAGCTCTAGGTCTAGTCACATGTTACAGCAGAGGAAAAGACCGTTCATCTGTCTTCTAAGTAATGCAGGCATTAGAAGTTCAAAAACATCTCTTAATTGCAAGTGCAGTTTTTTAACTTTTGTATGTATTCACAGTAGGATTTGCTCCATAATATTTAGGAAACTGCATTCATAATTCTTTTAGCTTCCAAGTGATGCACTACTTGAATTAGCTGTGTATTCTTGAAGTGGTGAATGCTAATACCAGACTGCATTCACAAGTTATTTTCAGTTGATAAGTGCATATTTCCCTAACACCAACTCTTTTGAGACTTCAGCTGAAGAAATGTGTCCAGTTTGGGGCCCCCAATATATGAAAGATGTTGACATAGTGAAGCAAATCCAGAGGACAGCAAGCAAAATAATAAAGTAGCTGGAGCTCATGAAGTGTATGGAAATGCTAAAGTCCTTAGAAGAGTCCCAAGAAGAGAAAAACGAGAGAGGTCTTAGGGATGTCTTCAACTGCCTGGAGGATATAGAGAAGGTGGAACCAGTTTCCTCTCAAAAGTTCAAAATAAAAGGACACAAATTATAATGAATGATATTTCAGTTAAATACTGGGGGGTAGGGTGGATGGAATATTTTGACTCTCAGATAAAAGGTGGTAAAACATCACATGGGTTTTCCAGGGAGGTCCTTCTTCAGAGACATTTAAAACAATAATATATATGACGCTCAATAGCCTGATCTAAAGTCAAAGCAAGATCTAACATTAAGGGTGGCCCTGCTTTGAGCAGGGACTTGAACCAGATGACCTCCATAGGTCCCTTCAAAGCTAAGATGCTCTATGATTCTGTGATATAGAACTACATGCTTCCCAGTTCAACTTTGTTTATAATCTCTCTCTACCAGAACTCCCAAATGCTTCTCTTGACTTATGAAAGACCTCACTTCCTAGCACAATAACTCATAGCAATCAAAAGTTTTACATTTTATGTCTCATAAAAAAAATATATATATATATTTTAAAAAAATAAAATAAAAAAAATGAAAAAGAGAAAAGAAATACTCAGGAATCTTCTCTTGCCAGCAAAAATGCCTACAAGCTGTGTTCAGTATGTTTTTAGATTAGGTCTCTGACTCCAGACAAGATGGCTGACCTGGCTACCTTTTTGACCTAATTACATGCTCTAATGTCCAGTGTGGATCTTTTTCTGAAGCACATTTTATGGGTTATGGATTTGTTATCTACTTCACATATGAAACATGGAAATCAATGTGCACAAAAATTATTGGTATCCAAATAGCTGGTAATAAAGAATGACAGTTCAAAATACTGACCCTCCATTCATATTTACTGTCCAAAATGTGGTCTGTGCAGTGTGGAAGGGTAGTAGAAAGTGATTGAAAGTCATTTGTGAATTTTCGAGGTAAATCATCTACTGCTTACTAAAACATCCTTGAAGCCAATAGAGCTATGAAAATTTACAGCAGCTACAAACCTGTCCCTTCTAAGTCTTAATTTTCCATATTTTAGTTAGTTTTGAAACAAAGCACATTAAGAGTCTTCTTTGGAGGTCAATCAAAGCTCACTGAGGTCAATGAAAATGTTCCCAGAAAAAGCAAGGAGCTTTTGATCAGAACTATTACATTTAAGTTACTTTCATTACACTTGTTACCTGAATTTTGTCAAAATTCATTTATGTATTTGGAAATATATATATATATATATATATGTATACAGGAGCTCTAGGACATACAAAGAAATTATTTTAATAAATATTAATGAAATAAACTAATAGAAAGTTTGAGTCAAATGTCTTTGAAACTTACAGAATCTGATGTCATTAGTCATGATTTGATACTTTCTGGAAATTATAGTATTTCTTTTTCCTCTCTTGGTCACAACATCCCAATATATAGCTTCCTCCCCTCTACACCAACATCCTTCAGCCTTTAACATTTTTTTTCTTGTTGCTTTTCTTTGTTGTATGGTTTGTTTGTTTTTTTAAGGTCCAGTTTCTTCAATTAAGTTCACATGTATTTTGATAGCAGCTTTTTCAGCCAAGTGACATATTGGTAGCTGAGAGGCAGTTCAACATCTCACTGGAAAAAATGTCTCACAGAAGCAGGAATAAAGTTCTGTCAGTGAAGCCATTCTATTCTGGGTATGGATAATGGATTAAACACAATATTAAAAACATGTATTTTTCTTGTTCTGTAACAGGGAATATCTCTTACAGCCTATCTCATTCATTTATTTATTTTCTTTTAATTATTGGTTAGATGTCAAACTTGAACAGCTTCTCAGGTAGTCTTGAGGAAAGAAAAGATGGGATTAGAAAGGAGGAGCATTTCAGTTTTCTGTTGTTGTTTTCAAGACCAATTACACTTTAGTACAAAATATTTTAAAATGTTAAGTAATAAAACTACCACATGAAAACTGGATATGATGCTCCATAGGACCTTCTCTGACAGTCCCATTTTTTACCATATCATAAATATTTCAAGGTCAGGGGAGGTGATTGTCCCGCTCTACTCTGTGCTGGTGCGGCCTCACCTCGAGTACTGTGTGCATTTCTGGGCACCACAGTATAAAAAGGACATGAAAACTGTTGGAAAGTGTCCAGAGGAGGGCTACGAAGATGGTGAAAGGCCTGGAGGGGAAGACGTACGAGGAACGGCTGAGGTCACTGGGCCTGTTCAGCCTGGAGAAGAGGAGGCTGAGGGGAGACCTCATCACAGTCTACAACTTCCTCGTAAGGGGGTGTCGAGAGGCAGGAGACCTTTTCTCCATTAACACCAGTGACAGGACCCTCGGGAACGGGGTTTAAGCTGAGGCAGGGGAAATTTAGGCTGGACATCAGGAGGGGGTTCTTCACAGAGAGGGTGGTTGCACACTGGAACAGGCTCCCCAGGGAAGTGGTCACTGCAACCGAGCCTGTCTGAATTAAGAAGAGATTGGACTGTGCACTTAGGCACATGGTCTGAACTTTTGGGTAGACCTGTGCGGTGTCAAGAGTTGGACTTGATGATCCTTAAGGGTCCCTTCCAACTCAGGATATCTATGATTCTATGATTCTATTTGACACTATTTTTAACACAAAATAATCGAGTCATAACAGAAATAGTATTGGAATTTGTGTTCAGTCTTCTCTGATGATGCATAACTATTAAGAGAATGATAGACATGTAAAACAGCATGAACGGGAAATGGGGACATAAAGGGGATTTTTTTTTATTTTATTTTTTTTTCTCTCTAAGAAGTTTCTGTATCATTATTCGTACTTTTAGAAATATTTATATAAATAAAGGCACATTTTTAAGTTTCAAAAGACAGCTTTTCAATTCACTTCACTAGAAGAAATCCCACATGGAAGCAGCAATTGTATCCTCCAAAATAGCTTTAGATATTGGAATAGTTTCAAATTGTTGTTGTTTTCTAAAAATTTAAATAAATAAAATAAAATAAAATAAAATAAAATAAAATAAATAAAATAAATAAAATAAAATAAATAAAATAAAAAGACCTTGTTAAATGTAATGAAATATAAACATTTGGAGCTGTCTAATTTCAATGGGATTATTCTCAAGGACTAATAATGTCTGCAGTATTAAGGTGACAATTTAATTTTTAATCATTGACCATTTGTGTTGTGCACATTTCTGTAATAGCATTACAGTCTTGAACAATGACAGTCTAATGAACAACTGTATAATAGATATAATAGTCCTTTTCTGAAAGTTGACTCTTTGCTCTAATATTAATACACTATATAAAAAAATATCCAATTAATTAACTAAATTAACAGAAATATGAATTCAAGATGTCTGGAACAAAGAAGGAATAAAGAAGTAATATTTTTTCTTTTTCTTTTCTTTTTTTTTTTTTTTTTTTTTTTTTTTTTTTACTTCTTTAAACTTTTAAGGTAACTTACAGATTCTTCAGGTATGATTTCAGCTAGATTTTGTTCATGGACAACGTTGTAGGGAAGACAGATCCTGTCCTGCTGTTCAGTACTGCCTGTAGAAGACCAGGTTCAGTTCACTGGCTTGGTATTTTTTGATAGCAACTTCAGATACCCTGAAATTGTAAGGGTGGTGCTATATTTTTAATGGTTTCCTTTCTTTTTTTTCAAAAATGTGGGACAAATTATTGCATTGGAAGGGATTTATACTCAGTTTCCTATTCTAGAAGGTCAATGAAGACAGGAAGCTGATGATGACTATCTGGTTTTACCACTGATAATATTTTAGTTTCAAATGTGAACAAATAAGACAGAAACCTGTGTTTCTTCAACTGTGGTAAAGTGCACTTGATGCAGAGCACAGTGACCAAAAGTCTCTGATTTCTGACCAAAAGTGACTGATTTGTACACATTGATCCAGAGAAAGATTTGAATCTGCCTATTGAAACTAATGCCAGCTGTCTGCAGCACCACTGGGACAAACATGCCAGATGGAGGTTTCCAGAAGAGTATAACCATGTCCTTTCACTGCCAATATGTTCCTTTACACCAGTGGGACTTGGGGAAAACATTTGAGCTAACCCTGTCACAGGGGAACTCCTCAGCTGGGCTTTTCTTATTCCTTGATCCAGGAGATGGAATAGAAATAAATATAACAAATACGCACACAGATATATGTATGAAGCCAGTGAACACACCACTGCATCATCCTAACAATTAGAAAATTATCATAATCAAAATTATGGCACAATGGTATTGAGGATGACATTTGCAAAGCTACAAACATATTTTCACTTGGTTCTTATTCTGACATTTTCCTTAGCATTTTATCACTTAATGCAGATTTCAGTATGCTTCTTATAGTTTTTTGTTTTGTCAAAAAATAAGACTGCAGTTTGGTCTCCAGTACCAATAGCCTGTGGTTTTATTCTTTCAAAATCCTTTACATATGACTTTTCTCAGGACTTAGCTTTCTGAATTCGAAATAGTTCCACTTGAATTGTACTTGATTTCCAGTTCATCAGACATTCTGTATGAGAGATTCCGTTAATGTGGCCTTCCCTACTACCCCTTCACTTGTATATACCTCACTTTTAAAGGCAATGGAGCTGTAGCACAGGCTAAAGAGTTATGGACAGCCAGATCTCTTTAATGCTCCTTAACCAGTGATGGGGATAAGGCTATTATGACTGTCATTTGGTCTGGTTTAATAGAGGTGCTGTTAACACAGTCAGACCTAAATCAGTTTTAAAATACTTCATACACATTCAGTTCTATTGTGCCTTTCTGGGACCCTGGCTTTCCACTTTCTAGAGGTTTTTGTTGTTTTTATTTTGTTTGTTGTTTGTTTTTGTTTTGTTTGTTTGTTTGTTTTTAATTTGCAGTTCTTTGGAAAGCATGGATGTTGTTTCTTCTTGTCCCTGACCTGGGTACATGGGAAGAGGTAATCTAACAGTGTGTTATTATGCTAAAAATTGTGCTGTCTCCTTCTTAGGTGGCAGATCACAAAAAGACTAATCCTACATGGATTTTCCTGTTGTTATCAGAAGCATAATAGAAGTCTGATATTCAGCTGTAAAAAAGTGTGTTTTTTTTTTCTCTTTTTTTTTTTTTTTTCCCTGCATTATGTGGAGTGTGAGAGAAGACATATATGTACCTTTATAGGAAAGCAGTAATTTAAACTAAATAAATTTGCTTATAAATCAGAACTTAGTCATCTGTCTTTCACGTTAACTTCATTGTGGCTGAGGTGATGCTCTGATTGCAATGCTTTCAGAAACAAAACTATTTCCACATAACTGAGGTTACCTCTTGTCACCATTGGTGTGTTAAGTTTCTTTTTTACTTTTAAATTATGTATTCTTCCAATCAGTGTTGTACTCTGTTATCCATGTTTTTGCATATTATACACAGTTTTTTAGTGAACCTGCCTTTACCACATCTTACTGTGAGTGTTAGAAACCGTCCACCAAGAACAGAGGACCATGCTCCTTTCTAGATGGAGACTTCCACTGCTCCCTTCTAGATGGAGACAAATCAGCTTGGAGCTCTATGGGCTTAGAGAGAAGTACATAAGTAAAGCTTTAAAGGCTCTTGGGGACCAACAGTCAGCTACTGACCTCCACCGTAGCAAGGAATGGCCATAGATGGAATATTTTATACTCTACCATTTCCCATCCATTTTCACATTTGTGTGAAAGACTTTGTCGAAGTTCTGAATTCTCATGATAAACCCAGCTGCTGTTTCCAGGCAAGAGACTGCATAATAACTCAGTCTCTGCTGCAGGCTCCTTATAAGTTATTAGTCATTACTGGAAGTGGTATTCATTTGCACAGATAGTGTTTTCCTGCCCTATCACAATGATTTTTCCTACCTTGTTGTAAATAAAAATAAATAAATAAATAACAAATAGATAAATAAATAGAGTAATATCAGTTTTCAAACAGTAAAGTATATCCTGGTGACTTCAGATTTTGCACACTGCTAGGTTTTTGTTTCCTCCCTTGCCCTCCCCTTAATAAGTGGTAAGCTACTGGTGATCTATCTGGATTGTCTGGCACTCTGCAGGCTATTTCCTATTACTTCACTTTTCATTTGAAAAATATTGCAAACTTCTATCTGTTTCTTGAATACAATCCTTCTGAGATCCATGCATGTATGAGTTTTTTGTGCTGAAGAGGCATGTTTCTTAGGACTGTCATGTTATGTAAATGCATTTTGACATTAGTTTTCTGCATCCACAGTCATCCTACTGAATATTGTGTTTAGGTGGCCACTCAAATGATGTTTCAGCAGCAAAGGATAATGTGTTCTGACCAGAGGTGGTTTTGATTCATGCCTAACACTGCAAGGTAAGGCATGAGTCAGATAACTAAAGGCTGTCATTATATAACTTAAGAAGCACATATCAGCCATACTCTGTTAGAACACATTGCCTACAAATTCTGTATCTCAATGAGACAGGTGATAGAGACAGAACTTCTCTCTCTTCTGCCTGCCATGTAAACTGTGATTATTAATTAAGCATGGGAAGAAGCTCATTTTGTTTGAGACCTTGATCATGCCACACCTCCACAGAACTCTCTGCCAATTTCACTGAGTTTCAGGGTACCAATTCTAGGTTAAGAGAGGCCACTCTGCTGAACAGAAATAAATGATACTGGCAGCTCTCTATATGCACTTGGATCTTTTCTGGAGGGATGTTTTTTGTGGCATCTCATGGTGTGGTAAATGAGTGGTTGTGGTGACTTGTGATAGCACTTGTTCTGTTCTGTTCTTCTGGAAGGAAGACAGGGGAAACTGTGGAGCTGCAAAAGGCATTGTCATCTCTGGAGTGGTTTAGTGTTATGTCTTGATCCATAATTAGAAGTTACTGGTACAAATGAAACTCTCTAGATTTTAGGCAAGTTAGCACAGGTCTGAACACAAACAGGTTTAGATAAAATTTACAGGATAGACACAAACAGAGGGAAAAAGGCACCTGTGAGAGTGTGGAAAGAGCTGCCTGTTCAGTGAAGACTATTGAGATGCATCAGCCTCAGGTGAGCTGATATATAGCTCTGTGCATGGATGTCTGATTGTATCCCAGGGGCACCAGGGTGGCACAGGGAGATGTTGGGACAATTACCCTTGGTCCTCTAGGATCTAGGACAGCTCTTGGATGTAGGACATCTCTGGTCCCAAGGTGTAGGTCTTAGTTCAAGCTACTGAGTGAAGTGAAACACTTCACAGATATCCTATGTTATGAGATACTATGTTCATGCTATGTTCACATCCTTCACAAGCTATTACTTTGCCTTTTTCCTTACCTCTGGATGGCTGGAACTTATGTATTATTATTTATTGTTGTTGTTGTGTGTGTGGTATTAAAGTGATGGGATCATGTTTGTTTTCTGTTTTGTTTGTTTTTTTCTTTCTTTTAAGGGTTCTCTCGGTAACCAGATTATAGTATTTGTAATAACTATTATAGTATAAAACTAACTAGAAAAACAAACAAACAAACAAATATTTAACCTGAAGAATATGGTCTCTTGGATAAAAATACTCTATTGAGTAAGGCAAAGTAAGTCTTGGGTCATGAAATAGCTTCTTTTTCACTACATCAACATAATCTAGTGGTGGTGTACAGTGTTAGCAATCAACCTTTTGGGAAGAAAGGAAAATCACTAATGCTGACAGCAGGAGCAAATTGTTCTTCATGGCCTTGTAGATTTAAATTTCTTTTCCTTGTTCCGGTGTGTATATTTACATAGTGTTTATTCTTGAAGATTTGTATGAAGGAGTACATCTTCAGACAATATAGTAACATTTTCTGATCAAGGGTTGCTAAAACATAAAAGCTTCTACAGCTAATATCATATTTTGTCTTTTTTATTCTACAATGAGGGGAAGGAGTGGGGGGGGAGGAAATTTGAGATTTTATGGTTCTAATTCTCTTTTATGTAAGTCTGTATTGGGTTTTAATGGCAAGCTTTTGGTAACAGGGGTCTGCAGGGGTGGCCTCTGTGAGCAGAGCCCAGCAGCTGCCCAGGTCAGATCAGAGCCAGCTCCAGCTGGCTCCAAAAGGGACCTGTTGCTGGCCAGAGCTGAGCCAATGAGCGATGCTGGTAGAGCAGATTGAAGAAAGGGGAAAAAATCTGCTGCAAAACAGCAGCTGGACCCATGTTGGAGCAGTTTGCTCTTGGAGGATGTACCCCATGGTATGGAGACATGCGGGAGTAGTTCTTGCAGAGCTGCTGCCTGTGGGCGGTCCCCTCAGGCTCAGTTCAGGAAGGACGGCATCCCGTGGGAGGGATCCCATGGGGAGCAGGGTAGAGAGTGACCATGAAGGAGTGGCAGAGACTGACTGCAGCACCCATTCCCTGTTCCCTTGTGCCACTCAGGGGAACAAGGAGGAACATAAAACAAGTTGGATGGTGGTTTTAGTTTAGTTTTCACTTCTGTAGCTTGTTAGTAATAGGTAATAAATTTCTTCATTCTCCCTATGCCTGTCCTTATACTAACCCTTGAACCCTTTTCATCATATTTGCTCCCTTTTTGCTTTGAGTGAGAGAACAGTTGTGGTGTAGTTCAGCTGCCTAGATGGGTAAAACCACCACAAAGTCAAATGTTCTTTTCAAATAGATATATAATTTTTCCATAAATGCTACGGGAACATTGGTCTTCATAATCAAATAAAAAATATATTATTAATTTCAGGTCCAAAGTTGCAGAACAGAAAATAACAAGTGAGGTGAAGAAGATGGGGGATGGTGGAATAAAGAAACAAAGTGTTTTTTGAAAACACAAACTGTGTGTCACTTGACTAAAGCAGGAAGTGACAATCAACTATATTTTATTAAATATATATGGAAATGAGCAAACTTATAAATGCTGTGTTCACATAGCCCCAAGTCAATGAATGACTCAGTGTCAAGACTTTGTTTTTCATTTCAGAAAGTGATGTCTCAACACAGGCTAATTCCTTGGAGGCAGCCATTCATCTAAATAGAATTTGTACATAAAATGAATGTCTTTTAGTCCATAATAGGAAAGAAAAATAGAAGTGCATGAGCATACCAGATTTCTTCTCCTTCTTTCTTGAATAAAGAATAAAAATAAATTAATGAATAAAAATTTTTTATTGAATTGCCTTTATTAATTGTCTATGGAATTAAGTGCACTGTCAAACTTCTTGTCCTGACTGCTCAAAATATTATTTGGTCAAGTTGGCAGCTATTATAAAGCTTTCACTTGAGTCCAAATCATCTTTTCATTGCTTCTGAAGTGCCTCAGTGAATATGAAACAAAAGTGAATGTGTTGCATTTTATAACTATTAATGAGCCTTCTTTCTAGATATATAAACTGTCAAAAATGGTAAAACATTATACAAAATCTCTGCCCTATTTAATATTTACTAACATTGCCAGATCCCATCATTCTTTTTGACAATCATTCATGTTATGTCAGTTTTAATGCTTTTGAACATGGTACAGGATTTCCCTTGGCTTTACCTACTTTTACTATTTATATGTAGTAAATTTCCTTTAATGTAAAGGAAAACACTTTCTTTTCAAATGTTTTGTAAACTTATTTTTATTTTTTTTTTCAGATACATGTTACAATTTTATTCAACTTACTTCTTCAGTAATTTACTTTTGAAAAACTTGAATGAATTAATTTGTAGCCTGTTAGATTTATATAAATAGAATCTAAATTAGTTTGTGCAAAAGGGCAGACCAGTCCCAATTCCAGAAATTTAGTGAAAATGTCCTTATATTAAAGTACTTAAGACCTACTTAAGTGCTATTAATTCCAGTTCACCCTGGTTTATATGAGAATTTAGCTCAAGTTTAGCTTAAGCTTCGCAGTTCAAAAATCATGATCTAAAAATGTGGCAAAACAAGCCACCAACATTTGCATTTTTTGTTGTTGTTTTGTTGTGTTTTTTTTTTTTCTTCTGTTTTTATATACTCTGATAATATTTTCAGATTTTTAACACAGCTATTAAGACTAGCAATATGCTTGGCAATTAAGCAAGCATAACTTCTGGAAGCTAGTTCTTTAAGAAAAGCACACCAGAGGATACACAAAAAGTTACAGATGCTCTCAATGTATCTTGAACAAACTACTTAATGTTGAATTATGGATTATATCTAATAGCAAAATGAGTAAGCAAGTGTTTTAACAGACTTCTTATGCCAGGCTAGCTTTTTCCCCAGGCTTCTGTTTGGCTGGATATGAATCAGCTCTGGTCCAGGAACTACATAACTATGTCTGTGTGTTGCTAATTTGCTCTGCTATGTCTCACTTACTGTCTCCCTGGCCTGGGGGTCTGGTGGGTCTGCCCCCTCTCTAAAATGCCATAACTGAAGGTTTTTATGTTCAGCACACTTAATCTGAATATTTTGGTAATTCACATTTATTTTCCATTATTTTAAAGCTGTTCTGGCTCTCATTAAAACATGTAGCCTATGTTGCTGTTGGTATTTTTACAACAGTGGCTGTTTTGAATTGGCTTCTTTTTCATTACAGTGGGTAACAAATCACTGTGCTGAGGAATCTCACTAACTGTTAATGTTTTGTAAATACATGGTCATTATATTGCAGCATGTAACTTTAAAAATAGCTCTTTTCATATTATTCTTATAGTACAAAAGGGAGAATAAAAGGTAATTATGTGATGCTTCACAAATTTGTATTTAAAGTGATTAAAAATTGGGATAATGTTTTCCATTTTGAGTCTTCTTAGTAATGACAATTGATAATGAAAATACACAAAGAAATGGAATTATGTATTCTGCATTATTTTGCATATCCTGTTTTTTTTTTTTTTTTTTTTTTTTTTTTTTCCCCAGATGTCCAAATAATAGCTTATTTTTTGAATATTTTTTTTTTCATGTTTATTTCCCTTTGTTTTGTGGTTAATTAATTTTATAGTGATAAAAGAAGCTTAGGAATCTTGATTTACAAGTGCTAAGCTAGAACTTTTATTTCTCACAGTTCTGATTCTTCCGTGATTAGGGTCTATTAATGTTGCCAAAGACTTAAAAGTGCTTGTGAAGCTGTGGCTTACTTTCAATTAAAGCAGAAGCTGTGGCAAGTATTAGTAAGAATGAATAAAAACAATTAAGTTATTCCACTAGCATAGGCTATTACCCTATTGCTACTGTGTGTTGGTTAGTGTGTGTCTTCAGGGCTGTGCACATCAGCTAAGCATTTAAGTCAGATGTTAGCAAAGGGCTCCTGCCAGTTCTCCGTGTCAGTACTGCCTGAGGGTGGGATTTGTTTCACCTAACTCCAACTGTCAGAAAATCAGGTGTCTAAAAAATATCAGTCACCTATTGTGGCACAAATGAGATAAATTCACATGTGTAGAGATTTATCAGCAGGTCCATAGCCGGTGGCATATATTGACAGTTGAAGTTAGATTTAGGGGGGAGGGAAATAAAAACAAATGAGAGAGACAGAAAAGGGAAAGGAAAAATCATCCCCGATGGGCATAAGGGGAGAAAACTGACAAAGTCCGCAGCTGAGCACCCCATGGTCCCAGCTCAGCTCTCATCAGAGAAGGTATTTACCACTACACACACACAAATTTCTCTAGTAACTATCTTCCTTCAAGACCTCCTCAAACATCAAGTTGTTTGTAGGCATAGAATTATAGAATCATCTAGGTTGGAAAATACTTTCAAGAACACCAATCCTAAGCATGAGACTCGGCCTACTAAGTCTCATCGCTAAACCATGTCCCTTAGTGCCACACCCAAACAAGGACTCCACCACTTCCCTGGGCAGTCTGTTCTAATGCCTAACCACCATCTCCATGAAGAAATTCTTCCTATTATCTAATCTAAACTTCATCTGGTGCAATTTGAGTCCTAGTCTTCATGTCCTGTCACTTGTCATCTGAGAAAAGAAACCAACCTCATCTTAACCTCCTTTCAGGTAGTTCTAGAGAATGATGAGGTCTCTCCTCAGAATCCTCAGGCTGAACAGCCCCAGTTTCCTCAGTCAGTCCTTGTAAGTCTTATTTTCTAGTCCCTTCACCAGCTTTGTTGCTCTATCTCTGCATATACTCAAGCGACTCAACATCCTTCTTGTAATGAGTGGCCCCAAACTGAACACAATAGTCAAGGTGGTCTCACCAGTGCTGAGCAAAGAGGGACAACCAATTCCTTAGTCCTGCTTGCCACACTATTTCTGATGCAGGCCAGGATGCCATTGGCCTTCTTGGCCACTTGGGCACATTGCTGGCTCATATTCAGCCAGCTGTTGACTAACAGCCCCAGGTCTTTTTCTGCCAGGCAACTTTCCAGCCACTCTTCCTCCAGTCTATACAACTGCATGGTTTTGTTATCACCCAAGTACAGGACCTGGGTCATAAACTTTGCTGAATGTCATGCAAATGACATGATGTTGCTAGCACTGACAGAAACACACCTGAGGCACAAGGGGTATGCTCTAGTTAAGCTGTGTTTCATGTGTGTGCATACATGTTACTGTGTGCACTGAGTAACAAAAAGGTATGTGGAAGAAGGGTGATTCTCGCGCTGGTGGAGGTTGTTTCCCACAAGAACACACAGTGACAATTTGTGAGCTTACAGATGCAAAGATATGAGAAAAATTGTGGCATAATACTGTCACAAGGCTTTGGAAAATCACTGCCATGGGACTTATGTGAGAGAGCTATGAGTGAAAGGCTGACTTCAGAGTTGCAAAACAAAACAAACAAACAAGCAAAAAACATTGGCAATAGAAAACCCAAAGGTACTGTGTTGCACTAAGTAGGGAAGGGATGGTCACCCCAAGGGATCTGCCTGTCTCCACTGGCTGCAGACAGACTCACATTACCTACCTGAAGTTTGTTGCTTAGCATTTTTTACTGAAAGTTGAATTCTATTCCATATACACCTGACAGAATGGCTCTTTTAATGTAAAATTCTGTTATATATCTGCCTTCAGGAATCCTCTTAGGTCATTCTACTGGTAATACTATATATATTTTTCATTGTTGATGGTATGCTTATAGCTCTCTTTAACTTAGCAGCTTTCAGTAGAATACTTTTATTTATATCAAAATGACATATAGTGTAAGGAATTGATACTTTTCTAAAATAATCTGAGTAGATGGCCTCGTGTACACACAGCAGATGTAGCACTTCAACTCTGTCTGGAAGCCAAAAAAGGCCTGTGTGCAATAACTTAAAATGATGCTTAAATATTTCAGAAGCTCATGTTGTTATGTCATCAGTTATATCTTACTTATCCATGCTTATTCCCATAGTTTTTAACGAACTGCTTATAGTGGTAGTATTTCACTCGCATTAGCAGCAGCAGAGGTAAAAACAGTTTCAGCGGAAGGAACCCCTTCCATCATAGAAATAGTTACACAGGCACAATATGTCAAGTAGAGCAGGGCTAAGAAACCATTGAAGAATGATTTACTGACTAAAGCACTGTGTTGTTGTTTGTGTTTTTGTTTTATTTTGTTTTGTTTTTAATTCTCTTTTCTGCCTTCCACCGCCTGCTGTACCCAGTTTTTGACTTGGATTCTTCTTTTGACAGAGCATCACTCATGCAGATCACTGTCCTTTTACGGTTATTTTGATATATTCCCTTTGTGTGACTGTGTCTCGGAAGATCAGGCCCTTCACCCAAGTCTACAAGGTTGAAGAGCTGCCTGCTGCTCCAGCTATGATCTCTAGTTCGGAAGTGAAAGGAATAGCAGAAATAAAACTAGTCCCTGGACTTTTTAACATGCAGTACCTCCAGTGCAGTGAACTGGCTTATCTGACCCCATCTCTTGTACTACTCATCTCTGTTTCAAGCAGATACTGTCATCTTTCGGTGGGTGCTACATTAAGCTGAAGTTCTCTCTGCACCATCACACGCCTACAAACACATGAATGCCACCACAAACTGCAACTTCCATGAAAGAAGCTCTAACTGTCAGACTGATAATCAGTAATTGACATACCTATAATTTTTATGATTTGGCAGCAACTTCTGCTCTCAGGGATTAAAGATATTCACTATTTCTATCAGCAGTAAGACATGTGCCTGATGATGAAGTATAGTAGTAGCAATAGCAATAGCAATAACTGGTAATGGTAATGGTAATGGTAATGGTAATGGCAATAGTAATAGCAATAGCAATAGCAATAGCAATAATAATAAAATAGCAAAAGAATATATAAAACAAATAATGCACAATGCAATTGCTCACCACCTGCTGACAGATGCCCAGACAGTCACTAAACAGGCAAATGTGTTGCCCCGGCAAACTCCCCCCAGTTTTGTTGTTCAGCATGATGCCATATGGTATGGGACATCCCTTTGGCCAGTTTGCGCAAGCTGTCTTGGCTCTGTCCATTCCTTGCTTCTTGTGTACCCCCAGGCTCCTTGCTGGCAGGCCAACATAAGAAGACGAAAAGTCCTTGACTTTTTTTTAGTGCTTGCAGTGTAAGCACTACACTGCAACAGTTAATACATCCCTATGCTACCAACATTATTCTTTTCCTAAATCCAAAACACAGCACCATACTATCTACTAGGAAGAAAATTAACTACCCCTGCTGAAACCAGGACAGCTGGTTTGTTTGAAATGTGTATATGGTGTCTTTAGCAGTCAGGTAGTAGCACTTTTTGTCAAATAGTTATCAGTTTTTCAGGTATAAAACTTTAACAGAGTAATGTGTTTTTTTTTGACAGCTTAACTAAGAAAGAAAGCATCAAGCATCGGCACTCAGATAATGACACTTGCAGGGATGTTTTTACTGCACTAGATGCCAATTAAATTACTGATTTCATAATTATAAATCAGCATGTTGCAGTGGATAATTAATGTTGTCACACTCGAGCTGAAAAGTTTATATAAGCATAAGCCTTTCTTCTGCTGATTTGCTAATTCAGGAACCAGAAATATTGCATATCATCTTTTAATATTTGAATACATATCTTTTAGGATTCCTGTTCCTGCCTGCAGCACACTCTGGCATTTAATGGCTCAAGTTAATGAGTGTGGACAGTGTTCAGAAGGGACATAAGGATCTCTGGAGAGAATAGTGTTCATATAAAATTAAGACTAGATTTGAGTGGGGAGAAAAAAAAAATATCAAACAAACAAAAACACTTTACAATAATTGCCAAATTTATTGTTTTTCCAATAAGAAAACCTGTTGGAAGGAAAAGCAGTTGGCAATAGCAAAGACTTGATACAGAAAGTTTTATCTGTTAATGTGGAATGGTTCTAAATTATAAATGATGGTGGAGAGGAAGTCCTGCAATAAGGACTTATAGGCCTTAGCCCTAGAACAATGAAGTATAATGTCCTCGATTTTCTCAGCTAATTGAACATAGTTGTGGCCAAGCTGATGGTTTTCCATTGATAAGTCACACTAATAAATCTACACAGATCTTGATCAAAGAATACAGGGTAAACTTAAACTATACAGTAAAACACTATTGTCCATCTTCAAGCAGATAATAGGGTCTGATAATATTTTTTTTTTTATTATTTTTTTTTTGGAAAAACAAAAAGCAGTGGTTAACCACTCATCAGCACAATGCTTCTAGTTGTAACCACAGATGTGTTCTATTGATTTGGTTTAGGAAGTGGGAGGCCAAATCTCAAGGCCTTTACTGTCGTCAGGGAGTTTAAAATCACAGCTGACCCCACCAGAACAACACTGACTAATGGATTTTCTTCCAACTCTCTCTTGAAATTGAGCCAGTATGAAACTAGGAATGCAAAAGTGGTGAGCCTAGGAAAACAACTTCAAGGCACTATTTCTGGTTTACAAGTGAAGATACTCAATTTTTATTAGCTAGATATGGGGTTCCAGCCTCTTTGAACTGTTTATGCCCCTTTCATTCAATATTGCTGTATTGAAAATATGCTATAATTGCTCTGCCATTATAAGGAACAAACCGTACATGGCCCCATCCAAAACTGCACTTTCTAGATTACTGTGGGATCAGGCATGTATGAGATCAAAATATAATCAGAAGTTTCCTTAGCCACCATTTGTCTTCACCATCTATTGTTTCTAAGGCAGTAGAACAGTAGAACCCTGCAGCACACTTTCCAATATTCCTCAATATTGCTTTATTTTCCTAGCCTTTTTTTGTTTGTTTGTTTCCTTTCTTTACCAAATTACTGAATTCTGTTCATAAAGTAGAACCCCACTCTTGACTGCTACACTGCTTCCTGAACCTTTGAAACATTAGTTTTTAAATCATGGAACACATGTAATCCACAACTTTTGCTATTTAAGACTGAGCATATTTTTGGTTATTGGGACAAAAGCAATACTCTCTTTATAAATATGCATATATACCCAAAGTTAATCAGTTCACTGTTCTGGAATTAGCTGACTTGTTTGCCTTGGTGTGTCAGCAATTAACAGAAACCCAGGGATACTGTCAGCTGACAGCTGGAAAGAGATCCCCAGCTCTGCAGCATACTGTTCGCTGTGTTAAACAAAACCCTGAGCTGATGGTATTAATGCTTTAAAATTACTTATTAGAATTTTCATCAGCAATCTGTCTGCTACTTTTTAATGAGCAGAACACGCTGATAGAACCCTGGAAGAAGCTGTTCTCAAAATCACACTTATTTTAGTGCCTGAAATGCAGCTCTTGGGTTGATGTAACTAAAAGGACTTGGTAACGAGAAAAACAAAGGTAGAAAAAACACAATAGATAAACAAAATGGAATGGCAGGTGGAGGGGGAGAAGGAAGGTTTTTTGCTGTCCAGGAAGTTGTATAATTCAGACTGTTTTCTGAATAAGAACAACTTCAGAGTTTTAAGTTAAAAGGGTTTGTTCACAGCAATATAGTTTTAAAAGAAAAATATGTACTTTAAGAATTAAATGTTTATTATTATTATTATTATTATTATTATGAGGTTATATTTTTGAGGTCTAAAAGTGGATTCAAATATTTTCTTCAATAAAAAGCTGTGAATGGTTGACTTCTTCTGATATAACATATACATACATAAATAGTTTACTAACATAACAGGTGCGATATAGAAACACAGATTGTTTCTGTTAAGATTTAGAATAAACCAGAGTTATTTTCCAAATGTGTTTATGCTTGCAGGGCTGGATAAATAAAACAAAATCATCTTTTAGGATCAGAAAGTTAAGCCCCATAAGAATGAACAACACTGAAGAGATGTTATTTATTTTCCATCCTTAACTTTATTCTTCTCAAGAAAAGAATATATTCTAGAGAATATATCGTCTATGTATCTTTATATGTACTTACATAGAGAGAATATACTTCTTCTTGTGTATCTTATATAAGCCATAAAAGTAACCCTAATGTTAAATGCTCCCACAGTCACTGCCATGGCTTGGAAAGAACAGCCAGTCAGAACCTATGGCTCAGGATGTAGCTGAAGTTATAAATAAGAGTTCTGTTAGAATTATACATGAACAATTCAAGATTAGTATTGATCTATTTTTGCATTATTTACAGTTGCCCTTGAGTCTGTGTGCACAGTTTTAATGGAGCTTAGCTGTGTTAGGATTCAAGCTAAATACCACATTAGGAGCCCCCCCAGGGAGAAAAGCTTTTTGAGTACAGTAATAATGGAAAACACATATCTGTGGAGTGCTAAAGACAACCATATAACCCCCTGTGTTGGATGCTACATGGATTAATGCAGCTGTGTAAAGTAATAGATATTTGTTGATAAAATAGGAGTAGTATGTGTAGTTAATGACCTAAAATTAAAAATGTCTTGCTTTGTCCATAGAAGTTGAATCATTGAATTAAACATCGGGAGACTAAACAGAACTTTTTTTTTTTTTTTTTTTTTTTTTTTTTGGTGGAGATTTGAAAAAAAAATTATGGAGATTTGTGGAGACTTGAAAAAGAAAAGAGTGACCTTGCATGTTTCACAAGCTTAAAGAGGCTCCTGCTGGCAGCATGCTGTTGAAGGGCAGATAACAATCCCACTGTTATCACCAGGGATTGCAATCACTGTCACAGAGCTTGTCATGTGCTGTCTGCAGGAATGGCAGTAGACAAAAGTGCAGATTTGAAATCAGCATTATCTGTCAAGAAAGAGATTTCTTCTTGAGTTGGAGTGTTTTGAAACACACATCCTGCATTTGTGTTTTGGCAGTTTGAGCTGATCCATGAGCGGAACTGCTATGTCAGCACTTTCCCTGAAAAAGTTGCACAAAACCAGTTACATAGAATCAGGAAAGATGTGTATAACCTATGAAAGGAGGAAGTGAACAAGTATGGGAGTGCATCCACAGAGAAAGTAGTGTGCAGCAGCAGTTTAAGATGTACTCTTGCATTTTGGCAAGACAAGTCAGACAGTCTTTTTGATGGGATAACTGGAGATGTGGTATTGGCACCTTACCATTTTCCAGGTATACTCTGCTTTTTCAATATACGACTGTGAGGGTATCAGTCAGCAGAGTAATCTGACTCTACCATAAGATCTTTTCCCTTGTGTGGGACAGTTTACTAAAGGTATGATAGCTTTAAGGAACAGTATCTGTATAACTAAAAGCAGCTCCAGCTTCCTGGGGAATCTAATACCCTGAGTTACAAATATAAGAAAAAGACAAGTTCATTACTAGGTAATGAACTATGCAGAGGACTTTCTAGTGTGGGATTTGTTTAATAATGGGTTGCTACTGAACAGATGTGTAATATATCTATTTTTATAGAATCATAACTGAAAAACAAACAGAAGAGAGTAAGCTGAACACGAGTTATTTTGCTTGGTACCATAACATGGTTGTTGTGAGTGTTGTATAATGGCATCCCCTGCTTAAAGATGAAAGCCCTATCTTTCTAGCCCTATCTGTTTGCTGTATTTTTACAAATCCTCGTAGCTTGGGATCTTGCTCCCTCCAGCTAATGGATCTTGATGCATTTATATTCCCAAAATTGGTTAGCTATCACATAGAATCATAGAATCATCTAATCATAGAATCACCTAAAGATCATCTAATTCCAACCCCCCCTGCAGTGAGGAGAAACACCTTCCACAAGACTAGGTTGTCCAAAGCCCCATACAACCTGGCCTTGAATACGTCCAAGGATGGGGCATCCACAACTTCTCTGGGCAACATGGCAGTGCCTCACCACCCTCATAATAAAGAATTTCTTCCAAATATCTAATATAAATTTAACTTTTTTCTTTCTTTCTTTCTTTTTCTTTCTTTCTTTCTTTCTTTCTTTCTTTCTTTCTTTCTTTCTTCTTTCTTTCTTTCTTCCTTCCTTCCTTCCTTCCTTCCTTCCTTCCTTCCTTCTTCCTTCCTTCCTTCCTTCCTTCTTTCCTTCTTTCTTTCTTCTTTCTTTCTTTCTTTCTTTCTTTCTTTCTTTCTTTCTTTCTTTCTTTCTTTCTTTCTTTTTCTTCTTTCTTTCTTTCTTTCTTTTTTTTTCTTTTCTTTTTTAACCACTAGTCCTTGTCCTATCACTACACTCCCTTACAAAGAGTCTCTCTCCTGCTTTATTTTAGGCCCCCTTTTTAGGTAGAAAAAGGCCGCTATAAGGTCTCCACAAAGCCTTCTCTTCTCTAGGCTGAACAACCCCAACTCCCTCAACCTGTCTTCACAGGAGAGCTGCTCTAGCCCCTCTGATTTTGGTCCTCCTCTGGACTCATTCTAAGAGGTCCACATCCTTCTTATGCTGGGGGCCCCAGAGGTGAATGCAGTACTCCAGGTGGGTTATCACAAGAACAGAGCAGGGTGGGGCAAATCACCTCCCTCGACCTCCTGGCCATGCTTCTTTTGTTTCAGCTCTATTGTTGGCTTTCTGGGCTGCAAACTCATCTTGCTGGCTCATGTTAAGCTTCTCATCAACTAACACCCCCAGGTCATTCCCCTCAGGGCTGTTCTTAATCCATTCTCCACCCAGCCCGTATTAATACTTGTGATTGCCCTGGCAATACAGGACCTTGAACTTGGTCTTGTTGAACATCATGAGGTTTGCACAGGCCCACCTGTCAAGACTGTTAGGGTCCCTCTGGATGGTATCCTTTCCCTCCAGCATGTTGGGCACACCACACTGCTTCATGTCATCAGCAAACTTGCTGAGGGTGTGCTCAATCCCACTGTCTATGTCATGGGCAAAGGGGAGACCAGGAAGTCAAGAATTTCTTTTTTCACTTTCATTTTTAACACAAACTTGATGACTCAGTAAATGTGGAATTTAGGTATTTTGGAGACTGAAAGCTGTATTTAATATTTGGTCATTCATGGGCATTGGGTTGCTTTGAAAAAAAGATTCAGATCACATATCAAACAACTAAATTTAGGCATCCACATGTAGGTATTCAGATGAAATAGATTTCCAAGATCTCATTATTGTCAACAGGTCATTAGTGAAAGGCTTAATACAGTTATTGGATCCTAGAGAGCCACCAGTAAATATTTACAGCAGCCAAAAGCATCATCACTGGTGTAAAAATACCCTCTCTCTGGCCACTTGGTCTATTCTAACGATGCTGATTAAAAGTTTCCTGCAAGACGTCACCTAATATCAAAGCCCTGAGGAACTATCCCTTGCTTTTTAGGGATACATGTGTTTTTTGTTTTTGTTGTTGTTTTGTTTTGTTTTTCCAGATCCAATAAAAATTACTAATGAAACTTAGCCATCTTAAATAGCATTTATTGGGTATCTATTCAGCAGAAGAACTATACTACTGAGATAAACTGCTGTAGGCAAAGAAATTCCATTAACATAAGTGCTCAAGAAAATGAACCGTTTATTCTAAACAAGCTTGTCTAGTACAGAAACACTTTTTTTTTTTTTTTTTTGGTCATATTAAAAATTAACTAACTGCTCAGAAGACTGACTGCTCACATTTTATGAGGTTTGAGAGTTTTTTCATCTGCAAATCTTCGGTGCTCAGCCTTCAAAGATGTTGTATAGTTGCATGTTATGTCACCCAGTATTTGGATAACAAGAGCACTGGGACAAGAGTGAGGTGCCTAAGAGAGAGGGGAGGTAGAGGAAGAAAAGAAAATATGTGATGAGAAAGATAGTCAGAAGACTCCTATTATTTGGGGTTAAGAGTTTTGTCTTCTCTTTGTTTTCATTCTGATCCCAGATGACTAAGACCATGGTGAAAGACACTGAAGGGGAGCAAAGCTACAGAAATGTATAAGATGTTGATATCCTGTCCTCAGTTGAGATAATGCGTTTCTTTTCAGCAACTTGGAGGTCCTGAGGAAGGCACATTTGTGCTAAAACTAATACATTCTGCTAAGCAAACCTGACAGCACAGTCATGACTACACTGTTCCTTGAGACAGCTCTAATGCTTCTACATCACGTAGTCCAGCACATATGGCTCCAAAATTACCTTTAGACAGACAGTGGAGCAGAAAAGGAATATCTATCTGTGCCCACTGCTTAGGAAAGCCCTCTAATATTATGGAAGTTTCCCTTTCTGAAAGGCATACTAACATTTTACTGGCTGCAACATCCTAGGGACTTATGGCAATAGAATCAGCCAAAAAGTCCTGAGAAAGTCAGAGAAAGGTCACGAAAGACTAACATTGTTCCATCACTGTTGACCCTGCATTGTAAGTCAGGCAAGATGAGACAGTTTGTTGCTGACCAGTTCTTCTACAAGGCAGTAAAGGAAAGTGTCAGATTGCAGGGAATGGGTGCTGCAAGTCAGTATTCAATAATGGCATCTCAAACATATTTACTTTTTTTTTTTTTTTTTTTTTTTTCTCACAGTCTTCCTTTCCCTCTCCTTGGAAAGACATCTGTAAAATCTGTGCTTACTATTAGTTTCTTCTAAGACCACCTTAGTTCTTTCATCCTTTGTGAACACAATGGAAATTCTGTGCAGGGGAACGCTGCCAAAAAGGGAATTTCAGGTGATGTGTACTGTGTCTGAAATTATATTTCTTCTGTCTCCTGGAAATGGTCCTTTGCTTCCCACAACACCTCACAACTCCCAGAGTACATGTTCACCATCAACATTCATTTTTATGTTCTCTGAATGTGATATGGAACTCAGCTGAAGTTCAGCCTTCCCCCACTAAACCAAGGATCCACTTTGTCAAGAAATCTAGCTGGACATGGTGGTAAAATGTGAAATGTGTTTGTGAAATAAGCATTTCTAAATAGGAAGACCAAAAAAAAAAAAAGTGTCAGAAATAATTGTTAAAAATTGTTAAATTCCTTTTAGCATCCCAACATGTGCAGATATCACTTGCATTTTCTGATTTGTTTTTCCAACCTCAATGAATTTTTCTAACATCTGTTTTTATTGATCACATCTTGTTGTATTCCTTTCTTATTTTTCCTCAGTGCTCTCAGTGTAGGTTCACTGTAGTTACTGGGCTTTGCATACATCCATACCAAGTGCAGCAACTTGTTATCAATGTTGTCCAAAGATTGTACTGTAATAGTTTATACTTTGTCTCTAAATATTTCTTTCACCAGTAGGCAGTACTGAGGATCTAGTGTTGTTTTCTGTACAGTTTTCCCTATTTAACCCATTCCCTATTTACCCTATTCCATATTTCTGGTGCTTTTAGTAGGAAGATTTTTACATATATTCTGAAAATGAATACCACAGATCTAGTGTTCTGGAAGAACACACAGTTACTAATCAACAGTTCAAGAGTAATTTTAGTATTAATTTACATCTAAGCAGAAACAATAAATTCTTGCACTGAATTAAGTTTTCTCTGGGATACAAAACACCCAAAAAGTGTACTTCACAGCTGACATTTCATGCCATAATTATTATTTTGTAAAAATACAGTAACACTTGCCAAGTATTACATAGGAAGACATTAGGAACCTTAAACACGTGTAATTGCTATCATCAGATATCACCAACAACTTTGACTAAGATTGTTTTTTAAATTGATCCTTAGCTCTCTAAGCCCGAAGTCTGACAAAGCAGTTCAGTTCAGGGAGATGCCCTGTTTAGAAAATATCTTTCATAAGATGATTGACTGTCATCACAGATTTTGAGGTTTGCACTTATGATATTCCAAGCTCTATAGAAATTCTTTGAAGAATTCATCTTAGTGTGTTTTCAGATTGTGCTGGAAAACTACAATGTTACCTTCTGTCTTTAAAAAACATCAGGTAACAGATTTCTTTCAACAAATTTTTAATGAGGTGGTGCTAGGACAAGAGAAAGAAGTAGTTGCTTACCAACTGATCTCATAAGTCTGTGTTCACTGTTTAACTATTTGCTTTGTAGAGCTAAACCAGACCTTGTGAAAAATCGCAGAAGATCCATAAAAAAAAAAAAAAGGATATATTTTGAGTTATACATGTATATTATTTACTACCATAAAGTTTCTGCACTTTTCATAATAAAATAGATCCTAGTTTATTAAAAGAAAAAAAAAAAATCAATAATGAATTTTTTTTTTCATTACTTAGTTTTATCATTTAGTTCTGTCCTGTATGCAAGTGTCATATTAGACAAGCCAAACCTTCAAATAATCATGTTTCTAGAATGTTTCTACCAGCTGGTCTCAGAACTGAGGTTTCACTTGGGAAAATGAAAGAAATCCTAGGGGTCCTTCATGCAGTTACAGATGCACCTGCTGGATCAGTCAAGCTCACACAGCCCATGGACTGTATGTGTGTGTTGCCATGCAGCTCTGTTTTATACCACCCAGCCTCTCTGGAAACCTTATTTCCTTTTTGATAATATGGATGAAACAGTTCCCCATTCGTTGCAGCTTTACTGGTGGGCAAAGTAGAAGATCAGTACGCAGCAAAGAATTTAGCTGATTTATCTGTACAAGCTGCATTTCACTATAGTAAGTGTGATATACTGTATTTCTATATCCTACCTATTCCACACAAAAGTGTCCATTTTCTTACTGATGAGAAAAAAAAATAAAATAAATAGAATATTGTTTCTTTAGTTTCTATCTGTCTTCTGAAGATATGAAAGCATGTTCAGAGAATATAACAAAAAGGTAGATAAAATGTGAGCAGTATTATGGAACTATCACACACACACTAACAAAAGTTAGGAACAAATCACTGATTTCTAACCTTTAAATCCAATCAATTCAGCAACAGTATTGAAGGAAACATGGTTTAGTTGTTTTTTGTGTGTTTTTTTTTTTTTTTTTTTTTTTTTGGTCTTAATATTTTCTCCAAGACTTTTAGTAATTCTGAAGGAAAAGAGTACAATTATTGTTCTTCCGAGGACAGGTACAATAGGACACAAAACTAAATAAAATAAAACAAAACAAGTTTTCTATATTATATGATATTATTCTGACAGGAAAAAAAAAATGTTAAAAGAAGTTAAATAGATTTAAGAAAAAAAAATCACAATTGACTACTTAGAAACTCTTGTATTACTTGTTACAGGGACTTTTTTTATGATGATTCATAGCTTTGACAATTCAGCCTATTGATATCAAAACCACTTTGTGCAAGTGCTGTGTGTTCCTTTGTTCCTCTGATGATATGCAAAACCTTTCTTATACCACTCAGGATGTTCTACTTTTTGAACTTTGAAATTTCTAGCTTCAGTCACATATTTAATCCCTACATTTTATAAAACAACAATGTTTTAGGGTTGTTTTCTGCTGTTCCAGACAACACTAGCATAAGTAATGACAGTATCTTTGTGGGTTTAAGTTTAAAAAGGTGTTTTTACTATCTGTTGCTGAAAACTACAATTATATTTTTTCTGTGTTTACATTCTGGATATGTTACAAAATGACTATAATTATGTAGAAAAGAAAGTGATGATTATATGGTCGGCTTTTTACATTTCAAAACTATTAACATTTTATAATAACATTACATGTATGAGTTACTCTTACTGAAAATTGAAGGGTACTGGCCTTAAATAAGGCTGTTCATGGTATATTTAATGTCAAGTTCCAGCAAGCACTGCCGTGTCTCAGTTTCTACATGATTAGCACAGTGGAAGATTTAGGCACCTAATAGGAATAAAAGCAAAATGACTTTGGAATATGAGTTTTTTTGTTTGTTTGTATGTTTTTATTAAAGATATTAAATCAGCAAACAACTAGACATTGATTTTGTTTATCTGGCCTGGCAACCAACATTTCATTCAAATTTCACCCTCAGCTGGATTTTGATCACTGATAAAATAAGGATTTGAATTTGTATTATTGGTCAAGAAAGAAAAGCATGCAGGCAAATTGGGTATGTGTATATTATTAACTGGTATCTGGACAGGCAAATTAGTTTCTCTTGCATAAATTACTTTCATAGGTTGATCTGTTGCACAATATTTTTACACATGTGACACTAGTGAAAGAATTTTTAAAATGAAAAACACTCTTTTATCTGACCATGTTATAGGTTCCAGTTCAGTTAAGGTGCAAGGTTATGACCAAGGAAACAAACATTTAGTAAAAGGTTTTCTTTAAATACAGGCACAGCCATGACTCCTAGCCATGGTAGATTCCCAGCTTCTAAACAAAAGAAACTCAGTGCCTCTGACAAGAGGCAAGCAAACACACAGGGTGCCTGAGATTTTGCTCTCTTCAGTGAGGAGAGTATGTGAGACTCTCTGTTCATAAATTCTATGTTCTGGATTGGGCAGTAGTGTCAAGCAAGTAGTTCAGCAAGTGCTTTGTTTGTGAAAATAAACCCCAAAAAAGAAATTTCAATAGCAAGAGAAAACTGTATCTTTAAAAGTGTTCTTTTTATTTTTTCCATACTCTTGTATGAAACCTTCTTTTCTTTTCTTTTATCAGCTTAGCTTTTCGTGAAAGCATAGAGTTCAAAATTTAACTGGGAACAAAATACAGAAAAAGCTTCTTTCCTAATGTCAAGATAATCTTTTAAACATAAAACCCAGAGGATAATTATAGGAATGTTACCTCAGAAACTGGGTCACTTACCACTCTTCTTAAGAAAAGTTGTATATTATGTTTCTTTTAGTCTAGAAGAAAAATAGAGTACTTTGATACTCTAAAGTAAAGGAATAAATAAATAAAAGAATCCTACTAAAACAGCAGGATAGATTGCAAATTATTTTAATTATTTCAACTCACCTGTTTTTTTCTCTGGTTTTATTTTAAAAACCGTTTTTTGTTTGTCTGTTTGTTGTTGTTGTTGTTGTTGTTGTAGTTGTTTTTTGAGATTGAGCCAAATAAACACTTTTTGTTATTCTTTCTTCCTAAATGCTGATGATGAACAAATAACTTTGTTTGTATCTGGAGTCATATAATAAAACTACATAACTTGTTTCCCAGTTGCTACCATAGGTTTTCTAAACAACAGAAGTTTTTTTTTTTCCAGAACACTTTCTGTGTTTTTCTTTCTTCATGTCTATGACAGTGATTGTCTCAATCCATAGTATGGAGAGGAACAATTGTGAATTTCTTATGTCCTCCTCTTGTCCTCCTTTCCCAGCTCAAAGTATAGATGCTCATTTGCTAGTTCAATACTTCTGCTCCCCTGGAGAAAAGCTAAATAAAAAAATAATAATAAATAAATAAATAAATAAAAGGCATTGCTTTGGTAAATAAATGCATCATTTTTTAGGTCAGACCCTCATTACTGGAAATCAATGTATCATCATTGACTTCCATGGAGCTATGGCAAATTACATCAGCTCAGTCTATATGAAGTGATGATATTTGCATTTGTTGAGGCTTTGAACAAGAGCTGTAACTCTTTCATATGGAACAGATTTGTTGCACTGGGAGTTCTTAAGATATTCGGTTTGGAGTGTTTGGAGTTTGCTGTTTTTCAGATTCTCAATAGTTCTATAGAGTATCTTATTACTTGCTCTGCTGGGATTTCCTAATTAGCAATGCTGAGAAGGAATTATTTTGAATGTAGTAGAAACTGATGCACCTTTGTCCATTTTACACATTTTTAAAGTGAATCTTTTGGATCAGAAAAGTGTCTATAGAAAATAATTAAATGACCACATCTGTTATACCCGAATTCTTGAATCTAAAAGTTTGTCTATACAAGTACTCATTTGAGAGATACAATTCATTTGCATAAATGTATTTGTGAATAAGATTATTCTTTTGTCTTTTCAACAAAAGCTGGTTTGAAAGGTTTAAGATTTTGACCCCCAAAATGCAGAAAAATATTTTTCCTAAATGATTTTCTTTTTTTTTTTTTTTCACTATGTCTAATTTTAAGCTTATTTTACGGCTAATCATTGACCACATGAATGACCATGGGGCTTGTAACTGGTGAGCAAGCTGAGCTTCAGAAGAATGTGAGTGGAAGTTATCTTCATGCTGTGACAGCAATAAGCCCAAAGGCACAGCCTTCTGTTCTGGAGAAATAAGGTTTAGGTTCTCTGAACCACCTGTCTCTTTACAAAAGAATGTAAAAAAATAAGAAAGCACTTTTTGACATGGATCTTCTCAAACATTGATTTAAGAATTATTTTTTCTGCATCTTTCTGAAAATATTCCTCCTAATAAATTAAGTACTCATAAACAGAATAAACTTAGTAGAATAACCTCTTTCTCATATGTCTGTCATTTCGTACATGCACTGAGACCATACATGGCCATAACTGAGCTCACTCTTGAACTCTATTGCCACTGCTGGAGTATTATATGAGGTGCTGGTAGTGTCATCTATACCTGCTCAGAGCTGGGCTACTGGACTTGGCTGCAAGTACATCTATGACTGGCTAGTATTTAATTCACTTCTGACAGATGATTTTCTTTTGATGTTTCAAGATACTAGAGGCAGAAGTAGAAGATTTGCTGAAATTCGGTAGTGTCACTTTAGCTTGAGTGAAAGAGAGTTAAAAAAAAAAAAAAAAAAAAAAAAAAAAAAAAAGCTGAAATTTTGTTAGTCCCACAAAACTGTTCCCATTTGCTGGTATCCAGCTGTCTCTGACATCCATTGTGGTCTTTGCTGCTTTATGAAGAATGGTTACTGATGACTTTTTTGGGTCACACAGTGGCAGATCAAACCAATCTGCTGATAGCTTGTGTTGTGTAGTGCAAAATTAACTTTAGGGGGAACTGTAAAACAAAAACTTGTGGATGCCCCATCCCTGGCAGTGCTCAAGACCAGGTTGGATGAGGCCCTGAGCAACCTGATCTAGTGGGTGGCATCCCTGCCTGTGGCGGGGGAGGTGTAACTGGATATTTTTGAGGTCTCTTCCAAAATAAGCTATTATATGAAATGATTCTATGATAAGCCCAACGACATTTTGTTATCTGTTGTGACTTTTGTATGGTCACTAAAGCCCATAGTCAAGTGAGCATATAAGAACCTCGGCTTTCATTGAAGAACAAATTAAAATGTACCTCTTGTTTCAGGAAAATTAAAACCTAGAGAGCATGTCCTGTTTGCATGGAGAAGGTTTGGTCACCAGAAAAGAACAGAAAATAATGCCTGTTTTATTACAAGGTAGTGGGAAATTCTGTTCTCTGTTTATTTTAATTCAAACATATTATTATTATTATTATTATTATCCACACATCATTTTTTTGCGACAACAGTGGTGAGAGCAGGTAGGAAAATGTATATTCTGTGTGTCCTTAGAGCTCATGGGTACATGAACTTGTAGAACACATGCAGATCTAAATCAGTGTGCTTTATGTCCAGCTGGAATGAGGAGCTAGCAAAGTCTGCTTAATTCTTACACTCCTTTTGCAAGATCTTTGCAAAATATTCATATTAATGTAAGTGGAAAGGCTTTTACCACAAAAGGTACAGAAGGGTTGCCTTTAAGACTTCTTGGCACCATCATGTAACTTGTAGTTTAATAGATTAATTAGGAGAAGCTATGGCTGAAAACTAAAGCTGAAAGAGCAGATTTGTTGACCGAGCTTTGTGGCCAAAAAAACCTTCTATGCATCTGCAGGAGCTCCACCACATTTCTGCACAGCATGCTGAAACATTACCACAAGTGGCATTATTTCAATATATTTACATTCTGCTCATTTCAAGTTGCTGTGTTGTTCTTACCACACTGGTACCTGAACACCCTAAATATATACATTTAATTTACAAAACTGACATGCATGAGATGTAATATGCTTACTTACTAACACTAATTGGCTTCTAAAAACAAAAAACAAAACAAAACAAAAAACACAGAAAGTGTTTCAAATAATCTTGTTCATATGATGTTTAATGGAAAATATTCACCAAAGTGGGGAAAAAAAAAAAAAAAAAAAAAAAAAAAAAAAAAAAAAAATTTATTCAAACATTCATTTTCCTTTCTTGGTGAAGCAGCTTCTGTCGCTCACTTCCCTTTCCTTGACAATCTTCATTTATCATATCCTTCTTTTTCATTTGTTTTCCCAGCCTTCCTATCAGTTTCAGCTGATGAAACACCACAAGCAAAAGGCAGCAATTGGTAGTGGTCTGTTGTAGAGGATCCGTTGTTTTTTACAAGAGCTGGCAACATCATGTGAATGGAAATAAGACTGGAACTGTTCCCATTTGGGGAGTGTTATCAACTGGGGGGAGCTTAAGATGACCCTGTTTTCATTTGAATTGCTTTCTCAATTTTTAATGAGAACCATCATCCCCATCACCCTCTTTTGAAGAAAAAAAAAAAAAAAAAAAAAAAAGATTTCTTAAGCAGCATTGTATATAGAAGATCCAATGCTTTCTATTGCTCTCTACAACTACCTGAAAGGAAGTTGTGGGGATCTGGGGGTCAGCCTCTTCTTGCAGGCAACTAGCAATAGGACCAGAGGGAATGGCCTCAACTTGCACCATGGGAAGTTCAGGTTGGAAATTAGGAGACATTTCTTCTCAGAAAGAGTAGTCAGGCATTGGAAGGGGTTGCCCAGGGAGGTGCATTACTGTCCCTGGGGGTGCTTAAGGAAAGGTTGGACATGGTACTTAGGGGCATAGTTAGTAGGTAGTACTGGTGGTAGGGGAACAGTTGCACCAGATGATCTTGGAGGTTTTTTTCCAACCTTACTGATTCAATGATTCTATGATTCTGAGATAATATGCATATGTGAAAATGAACAAGCAAGTTAGCTCAGTATTTTGCTAGATTAATACTGTTCTCATTCTTCCAGGTAAGCACAAAGAACAGCAGGCCACCTTAGAGCAGATAGTTATTTATTTATTGATTAATTTTGCATAAGACAGAATGGTATATTGCAGCTGTCTGAGCAAAGTATGTATGTATGTATTTATTTATTTATTTATTATTCATTTTGTATTCTTAAGTAAAGCAAATATAAGAATGGGGAAGAACTATTGTATCCCAATAGGCATGATGCTGATCTTTTTTGTACCAAAGTAAATCAATAATATTTTTACCAATGTCAGTACAGCCACATCAGTAAAATTCTAGTGGGAGTAGAGAATATGGAACAGTATCTCTGTAAAGAATAATGAAAAATTGCAGTGGGAATCGATGTGCCTTAGTATCTCTGCAGGAAATCAGTTGGGTTTGGTATTTTAGATAGCTGAATAACAGAAACTTTTAATTTAATTAATAAAAACTGAGTTAATTAATTTGACATGTGACAAGAGAACACTGTGAAACTTCAACCATGTCATCTGAGTCTGGACTGAATACCTCTGGTCTGGAAAGGAAAAATACTTTTCAAATCTGCTGTTAATATGAAAATGGTTGGCAGCATTTGGGCAGGGATGGGAATTGACATAAAAGCAAATTGGAAATAAAGACTGCTGCTCTGTCTCAAATATGGCTGTTATGTGGTATAGAGCAATTCTTCTGTGTGTGTTTATTAAGGAAACCAGGAAACGGCAAGATAATTCTATTAGCACAGGCAACTTTTCTGCATTCATCATGGCTGACAGTGTCTTGGTGTAAAATTCTGAAAAGGTGGTCATTTTGGTTGTTTAAATAACTGACTGGTTAATGACAGGATGTTTTAATGGTTGTGCAGATACACAGTGAATACATACCCACAGCACTACCTCATGCACCTGGCAGTTGTCCTTTGGCATGCCTATGGAAAACTCCTGCCTCTCCACCAGCTGCAGACATTGCATGGGGCTAGCTGCAAAAGCCAAGAGAGGAGGGGTCTGCAGGCAAGATGCTGAGATCAAAAGACACTGCCTTTGGGCAAGGGGTATTTAATCAGATCCCAGGAGGTTCTATACAGGATTAGATTGTTTTTACTGCCTGTCTGGAAATGTAATAATACCATTCCCAACCAGATACATAAAGGAGAAATGAAGCTGATGAAAACACGGGTGAAACAAATAAGTCATCCAGACAGAGAAATTAGAGCTAGAAAATATAAATTAATCTAATTTATATGCTTAGCAGCTTAGGGAGGGAAGGTGGTAAAGGAGAGCCATTTAGCTCATTTTATGATTGGCTTGTGCTTGATACAACTGCATCCCCAAATGAGAAAGAAAATTTAAATGAGCAAAGGTATTGAAAAGATAAGCCATGCATGTTCTATGCAATACTTGCATTGAGAACATATTGACTGCTCTCTAAAACCTGTACATCTTTGTGAGTCAGCTCAGGTCTGCAAATAGTATAGTTAAGTTTGCATGAGGTTCGGGATTTTGAGTACTTCTGTGTGGACTTCACTCAGAAAGATAAGAAACTCTTTCCTCTGTAGAAATACCTAAGATTTTGTGGGAAGCTGTTCTGCTGCAGTGTTTGATCTGCCACAGAAACTAGTAGCTCTGCTCAGCAGAGTTATCTGTGGGGTAAGATGCTTCAGGCAAGAGGCCTTAGGGCATCTCTTGTCCAACCTCCCACTGAAAGCAGATAGCTCAAACTTGTCCTGCTGAGCTTTGAATATCTCCAAGGATGGAGACTCCATAACCTGTCTGGGCAACTTGCTGTAGGTTACCACCTTCATGGTGTTTTTTGCTTTTTGTTTTTTTTTTCTTTTTTTATTTAGGCAAAATGTTCTGTGCTGTAACTTGTGACCAGTGCTTCTCATCTTGCACCTGTGCACCTCTGAGGAGGATCTGGTTGCATTTTCTCCACACCTTCCCCTTACATGAAAGCAGTCTATGTCTCCCCTTGGCCATCCCTTCTTAAAGATGAACAAACTTTGTTCTCTTTGTTTTGTTTTGCCTTGTATGTCCTGTGCTCCAGTAATGGATCTTCTGTTGTTCTTCTTCTGGACTTAAAAAAAAAAAAATCCAGAAAAATTGAATATTTGGAAATTTCAGTTAAGAAAATAGAACACAGGACCAATTATACAAGAACAATTCACACACTGCTTAACATGAAAATAATGAAGAACTTGCCAGTGACCTTGAACTTATGGGTCAGGAAAGACAGGGTACTAATACCGTAGCAATGAAGAACTCCTAGTGTTTTTTTTTTTCTGCTGTTCTCTTCCACTTGCAGGCAGTATCAGGTAAATTTAGTACATGGCAATATCTAGGAAGTAAGGCTGAAGAGATGGAGCAACAGATATCAATATTTGTTCAGGCTTTGAAGGGAAAAAAATCAGTACTTATGATAATATATACAGACTTTATGCTCATCATCTTGCCCATAAATAATGGGCATAAATAATTCATTCAATGTTATGAATGCATGTATTTGAATATATATGAACATAGGAATACATTATTATGAGAAATATCTTCAAAACAAATGTCTCTATTTTAAATATAAGCACCTAAACTTCATTCATAAAATCTTTGAGGTAGCTTGTTTGTTTGTAGTGTGCTGATGCGTATGTGCGAGTCTCACTGACCATCTTCCTCATCTTACTGTCACACAAAGCTGCCAAGGGTCAATATCATTTGCAGACTGCCCTTTCCAGAAAGTGTGGTGTACCTCTGCTGCCAGGGCTGTGACATGAACAGTGTCACAGATCCATCTAATCCTTGTGCCATTTTACGCTGTCTCTCATGTTAGTGTCATAGAAAGGCATCTACCTGCACACAGGCTTGGATGCTGAACCACTGGCTGCTCCCTTGTCTGACTCACATGGAAAAGTTTTCCTACTTAGCAAATCTACATTGGTCTTCTGTCTGCAGTGGTGTCTACTCCAAGAAGTTTTCTATTTATTTCCTCCATGAACTAGTGATCATCTCACAAAACTGACTAATTTCTGTATATCATGTGCCAGTTCTTCAGCTTCCGTAGCTGGCTGTATAGTTGTGCTGTTGTGCTAAATTTACATTAGAAGCACAGCTCCTCTTGTCCCAAGTAGTAAGTTGCATTGAAAACCTATTTCAGAGCTGGTGCACAAGAAATCACATAAACTGTATGTGATACATGTGTATAGTATATGTGGTGTATATATAGAATATGGTGTATTAGAGGTATATACATAAACTTTTGTGGTACTTTGAGCTTCATTCAGGTATAAATGAGGTTTTGTTTGTTGTACTCTAGGAACGTATTTTGAGAAAGTCAGTCCCTGTATGTTTCATGTTTGTTTTTCCTCTTAAACCATACATTACAACCTTGCTATTTCAAACTACTTCCTCAAGATATTTACTGCATATTTTATTTTTTTGAAGTACTTTTAGTTCAGATTTAGAATTTTTTGACTTATTTATAAATGTCTTATGCATAGAAAGACACAGTGCACTAGGTTGACACATTAGGAACAAATTACTCAGCATGGTATGCTGACATCACTTTTTGACTGACAATTCAACAGGAGCAACAGGAGGTTTATATATATTTTGAAATTTCAACACTTTAATATAATGCATTTAGCAACATGTATTACACATTGATGCAAATAGTCCAAGCCAAGTCACACTGAATCTGTGCTCAAGAGGAAAAAAGTATATTTTTGAAAATACAGGTTGCTAGTATTTGGTTTCTTGCTGTGTTGCTTGGAATTCATTCCACTCCACAATCAAAATTTAACTTGGAACTGAAAAGCTAGTGATGAACATGGTGCTGTGGTGATCATGATGACATATCATGGCTTCACATGTATCTAAAACATTTTGAATAACAGCTGAATGTGTACTAGGTGGCATGTCAAAATTCGCAAGAATGGAGGATGGGTTCCCTTAGAATAACTGTGCTTCACCCATATGTGGCAAGTGGAAGAAGCAACCTATAGAAATTCTTTGGAGATTTCATCAAGAGTTCCTTGACTATGTGCAGTGAGCTCTGCAGGTCTGTGCTGGAGGGCTTACCAATGTTACTGCCCTAAGTCAATCTGTCAGGAAGGTTTACCCCAGAGATACAAACACTGGAAGCCCTGAGTTCTTAAAAGTTAGGGCAGTCTGACTGTGAAGGTTGTACATTTCTAGGGACATTATTCTGAAAACGATTTTCACTGATCAGGGAGCAGCCAGGAAGTGGAGATCTGTGCAAGCAAGCATCCCAGATATTTCAGATATTTCATATTTCATTTTCCTTTGTCCTAAATCCCATTTATTTAGTTCTCTGTATGTGTTTTTGTGGCATTCATGGAAAGTTCATCACTTTTGTGGAGACCAGCTCTGACTGTGACTTGAGCCTCCCTGAACATCCCTGATATGTAATGCCAGGACAGCCTCTTCAAAGCCAGGGAAGAAGCTACAGCTGTTCTGTGTGCTGTTTTCACAGCAGTGTCTAGAAGGAAATGTAAACAACTGACTGCTTTTTATTCACCTGAACTGTTTCATAGCTTCCAGTTAAAACACTGAGATGTGAAATGTTTTAGAAAGATGAACATGAACTAGTGTGCATCCTTCTAAGTATTGTTCATTTGGTCTTAGACTTTATGTTGTTACTACTGTAAGTTCATAGTGATAAGTAAAAGAAAAAACTTCTATCCTTTGAGATTTAGTGCCTTCTGTCCCACTCTGTTGAGGCAGCATGTATGATTCTATCATGGTTTAATCTCATGCATTTTGTTTTACATTGCAATGGACTAGGCATATGCACATGATCAGTTTTAGTGCATTATTTGAAGGAGAGTAACTCTGATCTGTGGAGAATGGTCAGTTCTTAAAATGTACAACTGTTTAATTGCTTTCTATTTTCTGAACTGAAAAACAACGACAAAAACAACAGAACAACAAACAGAATATTTCTTTTTAAATACTGTATTTTTAGAACCAGGAAACTCCCATCTTTTCTTGTGTTTTATAAGATTTCTTGCAGAATATTTTCTTGTTCTTGAAACAAACATATATATTAAAATATATAAATATCAATATATATTAAAAAATGAAACTAGCAAGTTCAGAGAAGGAAACAAGTAGGTATACATTTCAATGGTTGGAGTTCACAGAACTAGATGCAGGTGCAGCCATACCTGTAGCTAAAAGAAGGGAGATTTAGATTAGATGATAGGAGGAAATTCTTCACTCAGAGAGATAAGGCACTAGAGGTTGCCCAGAGAAGCTGAGGATGAACAATCCCTGGGGGTGTTCAGAACCAGGTTGGATGAGGCACTGGGCAACCTGATCTAGTGGGTGGCATCCATGCCAATGGCAGGGGGGTTGGAACTGGATGATCTTTGAGTTCCCTTCCAACCCAAGGATTCATGTGTGAATCCATGATTCACACAGCTATGTAGAGTTACCACTCTTATTAAGGAGCCTGGTGCAGGAACCAACTTAGGCTTGTGTAAACCTTTATGTATTGTAGGTGACTCCACTTGAATAGTTTCTAATGAGACAATACCCTTTGCTTTCAATTCAATGAGCTTTTGAAATGCTTTTAAATCATTAAGTGACTGAGCGAGGATTAGCTCTCTTGATAGAGAGCAGTGATACATTTACACCAATTGGTTATTTTCTTAGTTTGTCTCTTTTCCTTTCTGTCTACTAAGCCCAGCACAAGCTCAGCCTAGCCACTATGGTTAAGGGTAACACAAAATGTTTTATAAATGTATTAACAGCAAGAGAAGGGCCGAAGAAAATCTCCATTCTCTACTTAATGCAGTGGGGCGCATGACTACTGAGGATAAGGAAAAGTCTGAGCCTTCTTTACATCTGTCTTTACTAATCAGACTACTTATCCTCAGGGTACTCAGACACCTCACCTGGAAGTCTGGGACTGGGAGCAGAAGAAACCCCCACAGTTCAGGTCGAAGCAGTTAGAGACCTGCTGCTCCACCTGTACTGTCACAAATCCATGGGGCCAGATGGGATCCACCCAAGGGTGCTGAGGGAGTTGGCAGATGTGATTGCTGGGCCACTTTCCATCATCTATCAACAGTCATGGCCATCTGAAGAAGTTCCAGATGACTAGAGACATGCTAATGTGACACTCATCTATAAGAAGGGTCATAAGGAGGACCCTGTCAGGCCTGACCTTGGTGCCAGAAAAGGTGATGGAACAGGTCACACAGAGCATATGCAGGACAACCAGGAGATCAGGCCCAATCAGCATGGGTTCATGAAAGGCAAGTCCTGCCTAACCCCATCTCCTTCTGTGACCAGGTGAACGGCCTGGTGGATGATGGAAAAGCTGTTGATGTAGTTTACCTATACTTCGCCTTTGACATGGTCTCCCACAGAATTCTCCTGGAGAAGCTGGCAGCCCATGGCTTGGACAGGTACACTCTTTGCTAGGTTAAAACTGCCTGGACAGCCAGGCCCAGAGAATGGTAGTGAATGGAATCAAATCCAGCTGATAACCGATCACCATTGGTGTTCCTCAGGGGTCAGTGTTGGGGGCCATCCTCTTTAATATCTTTATTGATGATTGGGATGAGGGAATTGAGGGCACCCTCAGTAAGTTTACAGATGACACCAAGCTGGGGGGAAGTGTCAATCTGACGGAGGGTAGAAAGTCCCTGCAGAAGGAACTGGACAGGATGGGTCAATGGGAAGAGGACAATGGGATGAGGTTCAACATGGCTCCTGCATTTTGCCCACAACATCCCAACGCAATGCATTAGGCTTGGGGCAGAGTGGCTGGAAAGCTGTGCATAGGAAAAGCATCTGGGGGTGCTGGTTGATGCTCACCCAAACGTGAGCTGCCAGTGTGCCCAGGTGGCCGAGAAGGCCAACAGCATCCTGACTTGTATCAGGAATAGTGTAGCTAGCAGGTCCAGTGAGGTGATCATCCCCTTTGCTCTGGTGAGGCCTTACCTTGAGTACTGTGTTCAGTTTTGGGCCCCTCACAAGAAGGACATCAAGGCCCTGGAACACATCCAGAGAAGGGTTACAAAGCTGGTGAGGGGTCTGGAACACAAGTCCTGTAAGGAGTGGCTGAGGGAACTGGGGGGACTCTTTTTGAGTCTGGAGAAGAGAAGGCTCGGGGGGACTTTATTGCTTTGTACAACTACCTGAGAGGAAGCTGTGGGGAGCTAGGGATCAGCCTCCTGCAGGTAACTAGTGATACAACTAGAAGGAACAGCATCAAGTTGCGCCAGGGGAGGTTTAAGTTGGAAATTAGGAGAAATTTCTTCTCAGGAAGAGCAGTCAGGCATTGGAACAGGTTGCCCAGGGAGGTCGTGGAGTCACTGCCCCTCGGGGTGTTTAAGGAAAGGCTGAATTTGGTGCTTAGGGACATGACTTAGTGGGTGATAGTGGTGGTAGGGGGATGGTTGGACCTGATGATCTTGGAGGTCTTTTCCAACTTTAATGATTCTATGATTCTATGATTTGTGTCTGTGTTCCACTTCTTCAATATGGAAACATATTTAGATCACAATTATCCATAGTTTATAAAGAAAACAGGAAAAAGACAAGAACAGTCAAACAATTCTCACTAAATACTGTTAACATTTTCTAAAGATGCGTTTGGCATTATTCTCAGTATAAAAGTAATTTTTCCAGTGATTTACAAAATGGCAGGAAATAAATTTCTGGTCAATGTCAAGATTAAAAGTCAGCAAAGTAATAGTAGTATGCACAGTATTTTCCCTCTTGCTAGTAAAGATCTAACATTCTTTTTTCCTTTATCCTACTTAAAAATATGTATAATTTGCAATTTTCTGTTCTTGGGAATGTTTCTTGTTTGGGTCTTACTGTTATGAAACACATATGCTGTAATTTTTCTTCCCTTTCACTTTCCTCCCTAAAATGTCCTCCAGATCTGTCAATATTTGCAAGATATCGAGACAGTACTTTCAAAAACTTGAGTGGGCAAGTACTACCTGTGGGACCCTGCTGCACAAAATTTATTTTAGATCGTAGAGAGAGAATTTATTTTGTTTATTATTTATTTCATTAATTATTTTCAAACATGTAACTAGCATCTTCTCTTTTCATACAGGCTCAGCGAGTTGTATACCATTTCAGCAGAGATGTTTGATTTTTCGATCTGCGTATCTGGAGTTTCTTTATGCCTTCACCGGTCTTTTCAGTAACCACTAAAGACTTCTTGAGACTGAACACTGGAACAGATGTGTTAAATTCTTTCTGAATGTTCTTCATCAAAAGTCGATGTACTAGGCTTTCTGGATGTGCACAAGGACACAAAGGTTAGTGTACTACTTAAAAGGCTAAAGTTTCGGGACTGATTCACTTACCCATTACCAGCTAAAAATATGTTTCTATTTGTGGCTTACACAAAGGCACAGATTGATAAAATGGTGAATGGAGTCATATATATAGTGGAGACTATGCTTTAAAATGCCGAGGAATAAATTTAGGTAGTGATCTAGTCCAACTTACAGCCTTCTATATGACTTGCTAGTAGACAAGAGCAAGCTCTACACATGCTCTGAGCTTGATTACTGTCAACCATTTTTGCTATATTTTTTTTCTGAGCTTGAGTTTAGTCCATGGCTATCACATTCATCTGATTAATGACTGGTAAAATGGGAGGAGGAGAGTATTCTGCTTATCTCTGTTCCCATGACAGCCCTTGTTTACAGTCAGTAGGAATATGGGGGTAGATGTTTTTCTGTGTGTATATTTACTTCCTCTAGATGACATGTGGGACAGGGGAATACTGAAAACATAGATAATGCATCAGGAAAATCAAAATTCTTCCTCGTATCAGCTATACATTTCCTGTAATTTGTGATATTTTATTAAAATGCTTTATCTCGTTGTTGATTTCTGTTAAAACATCTTATAATCTATGGGCATTAATCTATCTTCACTACTGCAGGAAATCACCCTTGATCAGAACAATTCAGTGACATAATGCTGTATGACTGAAAATGTGGAATAAACCATTGTGCAAACAGATATATGCTCAGAAAGGTGATGGAATGTGTGTGTATGTGTGTGCATATCAAGTGATGTCTCAGGCACATAACTGACAAGGAAAGTAGCAAGATCATAAAGATACATGAGGACTTTCAGCACCATAACCTTATGGGGGAAAAAAGGCTATGTTTATAATTATGTGGATAATTATATGTACCGTAGAGAAGAAAGTGAACAGTCATGTAACCTTGGGTTTATCTATGAATGCCATCTGTTTTTTCTTTCTCAGAATATTCTTCAGGATTTGCTCTATGTGGGTAAAAAGGGAGAAAAATCCTTCTCAGTCTTTTTATGTTAACCTTACCTTATTTGATTTGTTTTGTGTTTGTTTGTTTTTGTTTGTTTGTTTTTCTAATAATTAGTTTTACAAATATATTTTGTTCATATTAATCCTCCACACAATGAATTAAAATGTTTCCAGGAACACCCTTGGATAAAATAGATAGTACTCAATCTTGATGCATTTGGAACTACATGGAATAAATTTAACTTTCTCATGTTTTTGTGGAGGGATTCTAGTGATATCGTCTGCATAATAGCTTTCTAATCTATCTCATTCTGTCTGCTACTCTACCTAGCATTTCTGTGTGTATTCTAAATGCCTACTCTATAAAGTAAATAGAAGACAAAAATATCATCCTTCATCAAAAGGAATTGTTTCCCAACTGACACCAATTGTCTACTCCAGATAGAAGAGGAAAAAAATTAATAATGCAGTTTTGCTTCATCTAAGTTTTACTGAAGTTACTGAGAGTTTTTGTAATGGTGTTCAGTAGAAGCAAGAACGTGGGTACAAAAATACAGACCCCATTTAAAAATAGAAGGTTAAGAGAGCTGCAAGACTTGGCAAAGATTCCCATACAAAGGAGTGCTATGTAGTGCCCTCACTGTAGTGCCTAAGTATTTCCCAAGAAAGCCAAATTCATATAGGAGATCTACCTATTATAGCTTTAATGTATAGACTGATTTTTTACATCTTTTATGCATGTATATGTACAAAGCATGTTTAAAAGAGGTGAATATCTCACACAGTTGCAGGTCAAATGTCAAAAGTGTTGTGAACTCCATTGCATTGCACTGCATATGTGTTTGAACTTTTGTTTGGGGAATTGTGTAATATGCATTCGTGTGGACTGTTAATTATACAAAACATACAGAATTACATGGTCTTCAAACTACAAGTACAACTATTGACAGAACCTTCCTATATTAGGACACGTAATGCTGAAATATCCTAGGTATCTCTAATTTTGCCTTACAGCATTGTTACTACAGCACATGCTTATTAATACCAATATATAAATTTGGATAGTAAATTATGCAAATAAATGGTTTATTATTAACTTTTATTGATTTTGTAGTTCATGCTACTACAGACATTACAGATGTTATTTAATAGACCGGAGAACAAACTTTCTTTGATAGGTAATGGATATGTCCATTTAAGCAGTGCAAATCAAAATGAATGAGCTAAATTCTCTGACTGGCTACAAAATCAGTAGAGTTTCACCCATCTGATTTTTCCATGACGAATTCTGCTACTGGTTTTTTCATTTTGTAAGAATACAAGTGAAACTAGCATTTTTCACAAAGCTCCACAGAAGCTTAGGTAACAAACGTAATAAACTACCTTGATGTAAATGAAAAAATGATGGATATGCTGAAATGAGTACCTAGCTTACTAAGTGAAAAGAAACTGGGCATTTAGTGAAGAAATGCACATGCACATACACACACAAAAAGGTATGATAGCTCATGAGGTGGGAATGTTAGGCATAACCCCACATTTAAAATGGATCCTGGACATTTTCTGCATATAGACTAAGTCCTGGAGGCAACAAAAGCCTCATGGAGGATGAGAGTGTCATCCCCTCACTTGAGGAAGACAGATGTCACTGTCACGGGAGGTTGACCTAATAAGCAGAAAAAGGATTTCTACTGTCAGCTGTATTTTTTTTTAATTTTTTTTTTTGTGGAAAAAACAGAAGTGATATATCCACCACTTCAGAAGTAGGTGATATATGTGAATCCTAATACAAAACAATATGACTGAAACTCAACATAAGGTGTTTTGAGTTCTAGAAAAGGGGTTATATTTAAGCTACGTCTCTGCCCTTGTCATCACCTTTGCCTGGCTTGTGACTCTCCTGAGAACCATCTTTCACACCAGAGTAACCACATCTTCCCCTAAACCATTATGTCTCAGCAAACCTAAACCTACATATTTGTAGCAGCAAAACAGGCCTTGGACATTAGTTTGAGCCCTGGCTCATTAGTTTGAGCCCATCCATCCCATCTGTTCACATGTTCCCCAGCAGCATTTTCCCACACAATCCCATGCAATATCCTATCCAAGTATGGGATAGGGATAGATTCCAGGAAGCAGATAAGAATACAGCTACCTAGTTTGGGGATGGAGAGACAGGATCACCTGAATACATATATGTCTTTATACATGTATGTATATGTTTTAGCTTACTAGTGTTTTGAGCATCATACCCATTAGTTGATTTTGATGAAATGCTTATATTATGATTTCCTTTGTACAAAATAAGAAAGTTGTCAACATGAAATTTATTTCGGTGATGAAGGGTTACAGGGAGATACAATAAGCTTTATCAATATTATAATTAAATAATTAAGATCAAAGTATAAAACCACAAATTCTAGATGCTTCTGTCAAAAATAACAATATAAAACAGCTTTTACTAGAGGAAATGAAGGGTATATAGATTTCTTTTTTTTCCATAATTTTAGTCACATACAATTTCAAAATTATTTGGCTTGAGAAAACGTGGGCATTTTTACTCACTTAAAAAAAAAAAAAAAAAAAAATATTTTAAACAGCAGGATGTAATTTCAGACTATTTGCAGTCAAGAGGCCTCTGCTGAGCAAAATACTCATTCAATTTAGGAATGCAGATTATAATAATTTTCCTATCTCTCTCACAGCAGGATTCCTGCCATCATTCTGAAAACTCTTAGGTTGCAGTATCGAAAGACTAGCTAACTTCAGTTCCAGGTAACACATGCTTCAAGCGTATTCTCATTAGCTCAACTTAGTTATAATGCAAAGCTGCTTAGTTTCACCAAGCGAAATGGGATACACTTAAATTGCCTCATCTAATATAATACTCCTTAATACATGCAAAGTGGTTTATGATGGCAAAGCTTGTAGAGCATGAAAATCGGCAGGGAAAGTAAGTTTTCTGACTCAGACTGTCAAATAGAAGTCCTATTTTGTATCATTTCTTTTTTAAAGAGGTTAAGAATAAGGCAGGAGAGAATGGTGTAAGAAATAATCAGTCTAGAAAAATGTAAATTTAGTACATTAACCTTTTTAATACATCAGCTCTACTAAGCAAGAAAATTGTAAAGTAAAGCTGTTCTTTCAGTAATGCCTTCTGTACCATAAAATTAAATGTAAAATTCATAGTGGCCAAAATATATTGCAGTAGGAAACAATATTCTTTATTCTGTTTTATATTGTGGACCACGTTTCCATTTGCTAATAACATTAATTTGGCTTCCTGTAGTTAATTTGCAAGCACTTTTTAATTTCAGACTTTGATAAAGAATTATTTATCTTTCTTCTGCCTTTAAGTGCCAAGTGAACATATTCCAATCTTGTATACCTTGCAGACACAAAACCTCATTCCACTAGAACCCAAAAACAGCAGTGGTAAAATTGTTTTTTTCTTCCCAATATCCTGCACCTGTAGCCTGACCACAGGGCTATAAATCCTTTTTATACACCTCTTTCCAATGCTTCCAGAAGTCTGTTCAGAGAGGGGCTAAGCTGCTGCAGGCTCTGCAGATGACACCCAAATCTATATCTCATTTTCCACAGATGCAACCAGAGCCATCACAAAGATGTTGCATTGCCTAGAGGAAAGTGGCTCCTGGAGAAGAGCATCTGGCTCAGATTGAGCTTGGGTGAGATCCAGACAATACTATTTGAAAGCCAGAAATGATCTAGACAGCCAGTGTAGCAAGATTTCTAGGCGAATGCCTTTGAGCATTAGTTTCCAATGAGACTATTCATATCCTTGGAAAAAGCAGGGTTAAGAATGTTGCTCAGTTGCAGCTCCAAAGAATGAACCAAGAACTCTTCCCAATCCTCCAAACAGAAGTATCTGCAACACAGTGGTATTTTTTTTATATATTTTTTTCTTAGATTTTTACCAAGTTTAGAAAATGAGGCAGCAAAAGTGACAAAGTCTTGAAAACACTTCAGTGCCTCTAAGACAAAGGCCTCTATCAATAGAGAACTGTGTACATGTTGTAAGTGTTTAATCTAAATCATTGTATCCAGGGCTGGTACACTCTACAATATAAGCATACTGCTCCTGAATTGCAGTGTCTCTAAAGCTCCCAATCTGTTTGCATAATGCATCTCTTCTATCTATTCAAGTGAGTTTTTAGGGTCTGTACGCACTGCAGAGTACTTTAACAGAATCACAGAATCACGGAATTGAAGGGGTTGGAAGGGACCTCAAAAGATCATTGGGTCCAACCCCCCTGCTAAAGCAGGTTCCTTAGAGCAGGCTGCCCAGGTAGGTGTCCAGACGGGCCTTAAATATCTCCAGAGAAGGAGACTCCACAACCTCCCTGGGCAGCCTGTTCCAGTGCTCTGTCACCCTCACCGTGAAGAAGTTCTTTCTCATGTTGGTGTAGAACTTCCTGTGCTTTATCTTGTGACCATTACTCCTTGTCCTGTCCCCACAAACCACTGAAAAGAGGTTGGACAAAGAATTTTTCTTTCTGAAGTTCTGTATATCTGCTAACATCAAGGCTTTTATACTTTGTGGGAGGATGGTGAAAGACAGGTGACTTAAACACTGGGAGGTCATACAAACATCCCTCATCTGTGAAACAGGACACAACAGTAGGAACCTATTGAAATCAATAACTGGCCAGTAGAGGTGAAAACATACATGAAAGCTTCTAGTAAATTATAGAATCATTGAATCATTCAGGTTGGAAAAGACCTCTGAGATCATCTAGTCCAATCTTTAACCTAGTACTAAAATTCCACCGCTAAATCACGCTACTCCACGATACTATGTTCACACATTTCTTGAAAACCTCCTGGGATGGTGGCTCAACCACTTCCCTGGGCAGCCTGTTTCAATGTCACACAACTCTTTCAGTAAAGAAATGTCTCCTAATATTCAACCTAAACCTCCCTTGATTCAACTTGAGGCCATTTCATCTTATCACATGGTGCTTGGGAAAAGAGCCCAATACCCTCCTCACCATAGCCTCCATTAAGGTAATTGTACAGAGAGATAAGGCCTCCCCTGAGCCTCCTTTTCTCTAGGCTAAATAATCCCAGTTCCCTCAACCACTCTTCCTAAAACCCGTCTTCTAGAAAGTACTAGAACTACTCCCCAGGCAAGACCACAGTTGGAGAATGTATATCCACATCCTCTCTCTCAGCTGCTGGAATGCATCAGTGAAAAGCTACAGGCATCTTTAAGGAGGACAAATAACTGTAAATCTGTTGGTATGTGGTGGTTTTATTCAGGTGGACAGACAAGTTTCACCACAACTGCTCTCTTACTCCCCCTCTCCAAAGGGAAAGGGCAAGAAAATACACTACAATAGAGCTCAAGAGTTGAGATAATGACAGTGAGATCACTCAACAATTATTGTCATGGGCAAAACAGACTCAGAGTAGGGAGATTAAAGAAATTTATTACTTATTCCTAACAAGATAGAGAAGTGAGAAACAAAGGAAAACTAAAAACATCTTCCCTCCATCCACCCTCTCCCACCTCCTTCCCCCAAGCAGTGCAGTGGAATGGGGAATGGGGATTGGTGTCAGTCTATAGATTTTTGTCTCTGCCGTTCTTTCATAGTACTTATTACTTCCTTCACTTCTTCTCTGCTCCAGCATGGGGACCCTCCCACGGGACGCCATCTTTCCCAAACTGATCCTGTGTGGGCTTCCCACAGGCAGCAGCTCTTCAATAACAACCCCAACATGGGTCCGTACCAGGGGGTACATCCCCCAAGAGAAACTGCTCCAGCACGGGTCCCCCACAGGCAGCAGCTCCCCCCAGGCCCCCTGCTCCTGCGTGGGATCCTCTCCACACACTGCAGCTCTGGCCCAGGACCTGCTGCTGCAGGGGCTCTCCATGGCCTGTAGCCTCCTTCAGGCCACATCCACCTGCTCCACCGGGGGCTCCTTCATGGCCTGCAGTGTGGAGATCTGCTCCGTGTGGGACTCATGGGCTGCATGAGGACAACCTACTCCACCAGGGGCCTCTCCACAGCTGCAGGGGAACTTCTGCTGTGTGCCTGGAGCACCTCCTGCCCTCCTGCACTGACCTTGGGGTTTGCAGGGCTGGTTCTTACTCCTGTCTCTCACCTGCTGGTGTGCAGCAGGTTTTTTTCCCATTCTTATGTTGGCTCTCACAGAGACATAAGCAACATTGCTTCTTGGCCCAACTGGTCAGCGGCAGGTCCCTTTGGAACTGACTGAAACTGGCCCTTATCTTACATGGGCAGGTTCTGGATTCTTCTCACAGTGGCTACCCCTGCAGCACAGCTACCAAAACCTTGCTTGCCCCATAAACACACTACATTAATATTCATGGTCAGAATCTTGCACCTGTTCCCTGGCAGAAAGAGCTTTGCTTTACTCAGTTTCCCCAACAGGAAAAAAGGCATTCTGGAGTTTCACTGGTGAGGATTTTGTTGGTGTAAACATGGTCAACTTCAGTATGCTTGTTTATTCCCCTGGCTATTCTAAGGTCTCAAAGTGACCCACATAAGATATGTCGTTAATATTTTTCTTGTATTTCCTCCAGTTCACATTTGAGAGTAAGCAAAAGAGTGATACAAGCCATTAGCTTTTAGCTTTTCTTACTGATGAATGCATGTTTGGGATTTTTGGTAAAGATTTGCCAGAGAAATTTCTGTCTCAAAAGTGAAGATATTTTCAGACAATATTCAAGTCATCCTATTTATTACCAGTCTATATATTCTTCGTATATGAACTGGAGCACCACACTTAATTGGTTAATTCTTGGGCCTCATAATTAAAGTAGTTTCCTGGAATATTTTCCTCCGGGTAATTCCTTCCTAGCAGTCTCCACTGACTCACCAGCTGTACTGCTTATCATAGCTTCATTCACTTTCCAATTTTTTTTTTTTTTTAAATGTTCTCCATTAAGAACTGTGTAGAAAACTCAGTGCACATTCGTGAGGTACTTGTAGGAACATGTAGTTATTGGGAGGAATAAAATAAAAAATGCAAAATTACTATTCAATTTGTATGTGTACAGCCATGCTGTACTTATTGCTATCATGAATAAAGCATTTGTTTTTCTAAATTGTGTGTATATTCCTAGAGGGGTACTTAACAGACAGAGCTTGTTAGAGGAGGCATGGAAACAATGCAGAATTTCTCCCATTTCAATATTCGAACCATAAGGGATAATCATAAATTCTGACTGCAGTCTGACCAGCTAAAGGGACACAGGGGACACCTCCTGAAATCTGGCAATTCCTTTTCCTTGACCATTTATGTAACCCAGGTCCTTTGAGGATTGAATGGCTGATGGATCGACTTCAGCATCTACTTGTCTCCCCCAGCTCCAGTAAGTCCCAGCAGAGCCCAGAGCTGTGAAGACCACAAAATTCTGCCTGGTCAACCTGGTCAGTCTCTGTCAAACAAACAAACAAACAAAAAATAAATAAATAAAAAAGACTTTAAAAGCCAGGGCTTGAGGTGTGAATGCTTTTCTCTTGAGGAGGTGTAATGAGAGCTGGTTTGCTTTGATCTGCTAGGAGATTTACCACAAACATTGCCATAAAGTACTGGGTTCCATGGGGAATTTATGTTTGGTGATCTGCTTGGTTGTTTTTGTACATTTCTAACTGTTATTTTAAAGCCTAAGTCCTGCTTCCTTCCCTAAAATTAGATTACAAAATCAGCCACAAAATGTGTATACTACAGAATACCAAAAGCTTACTGGATCCTTTCTTGCTGTTCTGACAGGGGATGGCATTTTCCCTCATTGTTATGTTGATATCTTGCTTGAGATCAAGAAAACTACTATCTTAATGGGCCTGAAAAACTCGTTTTGACAGCTATTGTGTATTGCTTCAAATATTATTTTTAATATTTTAAGTATACAAAAATTATGTACACATTGCTTACAAATATTTAATTGCAAGTTTCTTTTAAGTCAGTAATGTAAGGGGAAAATCTTCAAATATCTCTCTTTTTCTGCTGTTTTTAATTTTCTAGCTAGCATACACTATGTGGCACAAAAAAGCATACTTTGATACTTTTTTTTTCTTCTCACAGATTGATATGCATCAAAATGAAGTAGGAATAATATTTTCTTTCCATAAAGCAATTCCTTTTACAGTTGTTTGTATGGTGCGTTTCCAACACATGGTAATATGCACACATCACTACTACGCGATTATGTGAATATCCATTGCAGCTTCATTGAAAATGTCAGCTGTGCCCTCTTAAACATAAAGGAAAGAACTTTCTGAAGTAATACTGCTATCCAATGCCATGTAAGACTAAGTTATTCTAGAATAAAAACAATGCTCTTCAGAACAAAAATCATTGTTGTTAGATAGTTTCTGAATTATTGGCATGATCCTAAAAGCATTTAGATGACTGAAATAGAGTGCAAACAGAATTTAAATACAGAAACCTACCATTGTAATTCTGGGGGGGGGGGGGAGGGGGGAGGGGGGGTATAGTGGAGAGAAGAAAAAAATAATAATACAGACTCTCTAATGCCCACGTAGTATTTGAAGATTCACAAATATCTTTGTTTGCAATAAATACTGTCACTTCAGATCTAGTGAAAACACAAAAAAAAAAAAAAAAAAAAAAAAGAAAAGAAGCATTGCTTTACCAGTTGTGCTGAGCACTCATAGAATCATACAATCATTCAGGTTGGAAAAGACCTCTGAGATCATCTAGTCCAATCTTTAATCTAATATTGACAAGTCCACCACTAAACCATGCTACTCCATGCTATTATGTTCTACATCTACACATTTCTTGGAAAGCTCCAGGTACTGAACAGCAAGTCTGCTTCCCAACACCAAGTCAGCAGAGGTTGTGAATCCACAGGATTACATACAGAAAATGTATTCTCTAAAACACTTCACTGTTCAATTTTCACTACCTCATGTCCTTACATTTGTATTCTTATGCTATCACGGAATACATTGTGGCTCAGATGCAAATGTTCAGTTCTTTTCAATTTGGTGTTTGAAAAATGGTATGGATCTGAAGACTATTAAAAAAAGAGAGAGAGAGAGACTTTATATCACTGGAAAGATGAGTGTGCATCAACCAAATAGCTATAGCTTTCATCAAAAATATCAGAGTTTTTAAGTCATTTGCAGAAGATATTGTAGCTTCATCTGATCCTCTTATTCACAGTAACTCTTGGAACCTGGCAGCTCTGTCAGGTGTGAAAAAATCTCATTTTTCTAAGCACTCTAAATATGCTGGAATTTGTGTGCTTTATTTTTTTTTTTTTTTTTTTTTTTTAATATATGGCATGAAATACTTTTTTTTTTCTTTTTCTTTTTTTTTTTTAAATCTATATTCAGTCCAATATTCAGTCCAAGTATTACTTACAGATAACAGTAAATCAACAGAGAAGAATGTAGAATGGATATTTGAAGACCTGCATTGGATTCTTTGTCCCTGTTTCTAAAGATCATAAATCCTTTACTTAGAATATGACTATAACTCAAATATAAGCTAAAAATAAAATAAAGAAACTTTTTTTTTTTTTTTTTTTTTTTTTTTAATCCCCTGACTAACTGTGTAGATCTCACAGGCCCAAACTTGAATTGTGCAATCTGTTACTTGGCCTCATTGGAGGGACTGAGGAGATTTTCTGCCTAGAAGCATAAGCATGGAGCAGAAGTCTCTAAATTGAGAACTTGCTCATTTTAAGCTGATTCTGTAATCAGCAGCCCAGATCTGAATCACATTCTGGAAGCATTTGTTTGTTGGCATTGATTACAAGGGGAGTTTAAGGTGACTTCAGCTCCTAACTTAGGCACTTAGAGGCATCATAATGAAAGATGAAGGATAAATCTAGACCCTCAAGTTGCCACAATCTTCCTCTGGTTCCTATATGAAATCCTGTTGTAGCTGAAGCTGATGGGAATTGTGTCATTGACCCCAGGCTGCCAGAAGTTCTCCTTATACTCTCCTCAGTTTTAAAACTTGTCAGAATGTTTAACCTTGGAAAATAAGGACATATGGAAATATTGACATAGCCTTGAAAGCTCTGACTCAAACGTGTCTGCAGTAAAATGTATCAAGCTTGTAGCTTTGACACAGGAATGGGATGATGCACAGCTCAATGAATACAAGAGGTCTTTTCCTTTGAAACTCCAGGCAGCAGTGTTTTCTCAGCAAAGCTTAACAATATATTGATATTTCTTTGTCAATGTCATGAATGCTTGTTTACAAACTCTTCAAGCCACAGAGTTCAGATAAAAATTGACAGGTAACATTATAATTGAAGGCCCATGCATATATGCCACAGTGTTTTTATTTGTGCAGTGTTGTGTTTGGCTGTGCCAAACACACTGAAGAAATGGCACCATTGCAATCTTTTTAACAAGTTACTTGGCTGCATGCATGATGTGATTTGCTTCTGGGTCTTGCCAATGCATTCAGCTTTATTTGTTAACCTAGCAGAACATTATTTATTAATGAGTTCTTCATGCTTTATTAAGCCTAATGTCAAAACACCTCTGTGGGACTCTAGGCATGTTCTCTCTTTGTGTTAAAGTGTTCCAAAGAAAATGAAAAATTATGCAGCAAAGCTGCAGATAAAACCCAGAAGATATCAGTTCAATTACTCTTGATCCTGGCAGATGATGTTTCTGAATATTTGTGAAAGCACAGCATCTGATTGTGTGCTGGCTTAAATTAAAGCATTCTGCAATCTCAAATGTATGTAATTAGGGTGCCTTAGAAACCTAACAAGGCTACTGTGGTCTCCAAAGCTGAGTGGAGCACTCACATGGAAAAAACTGACAAGTTCACCATGGAAGTATAATTCGTGCTTTTTTCTATGAACTGATGTTTCATATCAGAGGGGGACACTACTTCACGGGAAAATTAAAATGACTGAAAGTAGTAACAGGGTAAATTATCTGTGATTTTCTGTAATTTGACAGGACTGTTATGGCTCAGGAAATTCATAGTGGACTTCAACAAACTTTTTCACCCTTAATCTGACTGAACACCTTATTTTGTAGCATTAACATAAAAATCAAATCAAATAGTTCTGCATATTTAACCCATAAGAATGTTCTAGGACATGTATCATGTCTCTTCATATGTGAATTGGTATTTATCAATGGTTAAAGAACAGTAGTTTTTACACCACAGAAACGGAAACAGACTGGAATAAACATGATTTTATGTAGTTGAAAAAAAATGGCAATTTCCAGAAAATCAACATATTCCTCACTTCTTTACATGAAATTGATATATTTTTTACACCTTTAAGAAGCCTTCGGATAAAGTTATTAGTTTGCTCTCACCTTGTATTTGAACAACAACATTTTAAACATATTTTCTATAAAGATTTTGGTTACCAGACTCAACAAGTGTTGAGTGGGAAAAAAAAAAAAAAAAAGTCAGTTCATTTTATGAGTGCACAAAAGAACACATTTAACACCTGAAGAGACAGACAATTTATCTGTTAAAATATAAGTTTTTTGCATTTGAGATGTCATCTTGCTTTTACAGAAGGCAGAGATTTGTTATAGGTTTTAATGGAGAGTAGAAATAAGGCATAAAGCTTTAATTTTACTAGTAACACCAGGCTACATTTATATAAAGCTGCAAAATCTAGCTGAAGATATAGGCAAAAATAACTGGTTCACTTTCAGACTCCAGCAACAGAAATCTGTAGAGAAAATATCCTGGAGGGAATTGCACATAGATGATTTGGACACTGCATAATCACTGCTACTTATGAGGAATTTTTATTTCCTATTTTCTGTTTGTAATTATTGCCAGTTATGAATATTTTATGTAAGTTTGTTTTGAGCTTTTCCTTTTTCTTTCATCTCGTGTCTCTCATCGTCTTTCCCAACATCTGAGAGATCAATGTAAGGCAATGGGATGGTAGAGGAATATACCATATCTTTACCATATTGCAGCAAACATAAATTGGGGAAATAGAGTGGCTGTGAGTAGAAATCCCCAGGTTTGGGTAAAATCTGGCTGGTTAGTGACTGTAAAACCGAGACCTCTTGGCATAAAGTTTTGGGTAACATAGCTGAAGATCACCAGGCCCTCCTGCTGGTTTTGTCCTATTTGCTGCCAAGCGGCCACTGAAGCCTAGTTTACCTCTTTCTAAGGGGGTGCCTCATCATCAGAGAAAGAGCTCTGCTTGGGGTGTGTGTTTTTTCTCTGGCACTAACTACAAAGCTGTGAAATAAACCAAGGATTGTAGAGGAGGGCTCTGTTCTTTCTCCTCTGATTATCTTTTATGATAAATAATTGTTATTGCTACAGATGTTAGTCTGCAAATCTCAGTGGGACAAAAGCACCCTCTGCTAATTCATGAAAAACAAACAAACAAAAACAAAACAAAAAAAAATTACAGAAAGGCAGGATCAAAATCTAAGATACTTACTCTCCATTGGTGCTTCCTATTGTTTAGCTTGGTTAGCTGTATAGGTCTTTTTGTAGATTGTTTTAATGGGGGGGGGGGGGGGGGGGGGGGGGGGGGGGGGGGGGGGGGGGGGGGGTGGGGGGGGGGGGGGGGAGGGGCGGGGAGGGTGCAGAGTGAGGGGGATTGTTTGTTTGTTTATTAGCACAGTTATGGATTTTCTTCTCAACCTTTATCTTGCATTGCCTATATGTCATATGTGGAAGGCAGAGCATAGATGATGAAGAGGTGTAAAGGGCAGCATTACAGTGCTGTCCCAGGTGCCTGTTCTGTATCTGGCTCAGGAGTACTTGGACTGTACAAAGTACCAAGGAAACAGGTTCCTTGGCTTCCTGAAGGTCATAAATTAATGCAGACTGGATACCAATCCCACTGCAGTCAGACACATCAAGTCATCATTGTTTTAATGGACAATATTTGTGAGCTTTACCACTTGTTGTTTATGTATTATTAGTCTTACACTAAAAAAATAGATAACACTGAAGCATTTATATATATATATAATATTATTTGTTTTAGTGTAAAATAGATATCAATAAAAATTCATTTGACTCAGAACCAGCTAAATATAATTTGCTATTAAAACGAGAGTCCAGAAACTCAGCAGTAACTGGTCTTAGACCAAAAGGAATCTGTTGAGAGCTTTTATGTCCCTGTAGACTACAAAGAGAAGCAAGAAAGTCAGCCTTGTACATCTTCCCAGGAGGACACAATTAAAAATCATCCTGTTCAGGAACTACTTCTTATGCTTTTGTTTTTAATAAAGCCCTTTGAGACCAGCAGCAGTGTGTAATATTTATCCAGCTTTTGGTCTGTGTATGGTCTTTATGCTGCTCATCGACAGAGTCTGCCATGCTTTCTTCTTAAATGTTTGCTGTTTAATGAGCAAACTTCTGAGTAAGTGGAAAGGTTATCTGCTTCTTTCGCAGCTTTGCTCGAAATACAGCATGGAAAAATGTTATTTCATTTCTGTGTTTTCTGGAAATACAAATTCATCTGATTAATGTGCTTTTGTGATATGCACGTTCCTGAGAATACATCATTTCTGCAAAATACACGTTGTCTGTTTACAACTTACAGTGGCTCTGTCTGCAGTACAGAGTCACAGTAGTCACAGTATCGCACTGGCCTTACCATGAGCTGATTTTGGTACAGACTGCTGCTGACATGATGATTGACACCTGCTGTAACTGTCTGTTTCTGTTTGTGAGAGCTGGCATGGGATGATGTGTCCCTTCCTGCCTGTAGTGGTGTTTGGAGAACCTGCTACGGAAGAACCTGCTGGCTGTGACAGGGCTCTGGTGAAATCATGATTCAGTCCAGACCTTTGAGCTTGTGAAGCAGAGGGCACAAAAAGCCTTGCATCTTCCCTCTGTGCAGTTACTGCGATGTTTGTTCTGGAAATCATAAAGAGAGCAAATTTGCTCAAAGATACTGAGTTTTATGTAGTGTCATCATATGGCAATTTTACTTAGTAATTTTTACCATTTTTTATATAAATGTGCAAACCATCATCCTGCATTACACAGTAAAATATGACCTATTACATATGCAGTAATGGAAGGGAAACTTTCCAACACATATACAATTAATGCTCTAATTGTAGGACTTTTGCTTTATTTTGTTTGTGTTTGGGAGAAAAGCGTATTTGGAAAGATCTTCTATACCCTCAGTTACCACTGCTCCAGGCTATTTACACTGTTCTAGCAATTCTGATAAGCCCACAGTAAAGAATCGCTTTTCTGTTGCTGGCACATTTGCTAGTATTTCTGCAGCAGCACAGCAATGTCTTTATTGTGTATTGCTGTATTTTAATAGTCAATTAAAATTCTTATTGAATTGACAAAATGGACTGAGGAGCTTCTGAAGACTATTTGCCTAAAAGTACTCATGAGACTGTTCTGATAATCACTGTCACTGCACTATTCAAAATGATTCAAAACCCCAACCTTATTACACCAGAAAAGTAGTGAGGCAAGAGAAAACCTTTTCAAAAACAGAATGCTGTTGCTGAATTGAATCTCATCACTCTGCTCTGCTTGTCTCTCTATTTTCACTTTTTTAACTTCTCCAACCCCACCACCATGTCTCTTATTCCTTTTGTCCATCTTCCCTGCTTCATCATTTGTTGTTGTTCTCTCTCTCTCCCCCTCTCCCCCTTTCTGTTTTCCTTTCTCTCTCATGTTATCTAATAATAACAAATGGTGCATTGCCTTTGTGATGAGAATGGAAAGGTGATAAAGAGTCCTGTAGCAAGATTTCAGGGACTTCATACAGAGTTTGTGTAATTTTATTCTTTTCATAATAAATGTGTTTACAGCCTGAAGGTTAAAATGAATGAAGGTAACAAAGAATGCATAAGATAAACTCTATACTAGTAAGTACAACATCAACAGAGAGCAAGGTCTGCAAACACATGAATCATTCCAGCTCCTCCATTGCTCACTTTTGCCATGCCCACATTGTTATCTTCAGTCTCGTGGTGCTTGATCGGTTTCTTAATGCCTCAGCTCCTGGAATCCCTTAGTGCTTGAAGACCTTTGCTCCCATTCAACAAGTTTCTCAATTTTCCCAGTTTACTAGAGGATTTTTTTTTTTTTCTAGATATCATCAGTAGATATTCTTTTGATACTTTTGTGATGATTTCCTTAGGGCATCCCCCATACAAAGAGGCAACAAACTTATGTAGCATAGTGTGCTGCCAGATGTGTTGCAGGATCATGCTCATAATATCAAGAAACTCTTGTAATTGCTCCACAGAGGAAGTGTGTTCCAGCTTTTGCAGACAGATTCTGCAAGCAAGGCAAATGACAAAATTCTGGAAAACCTATAAATAGGTACCTCACAATTTATGACACAAACAAATCCATAGAGCTACAGTGTTAGGAAATAATAATAATTTTAGCCTTTCAAAAGACAAGGGCAGACTCAACTGCAAACAACATTTCAGTCTTCCTCATTCTATTGCCTCCAGCCTTTTGCTTCTTCAGTATAGTGTGTAAATAGAAGTGAATTGGTACTTTCAGATGTACTCCTGTAACCCTACAGATGTGTTATTAATGTGTATTTTTCAAGTTTCAAGGCACAAAAAGATGGTGATTTAATTATATGAAAGCATAAATAGAACAGACATCTGCTTAGAGGGCATTTCCTTCTATTATTTACTACAAATTGTGAAAAATCATCTTGAATGGAGATGAATTTGGGGAGAAAACTTAAACAAGCTTTTAAGGGGAATAAAATCCTGGAGAGGATAGGCAGGGGAGAGTGAAAAGGGTGGAGTTTACAAATGGCAGAAATCGTAAAGCCCATGGGAGAATTGCTGCCAAGTGAAACAAGGGTTTGCTGAGGGCAAGTGTATGGCACAGCAGGAGAAGTACAATCAGCAGGAACTAAACCCAACGTTTTTTAAGGTACAGCATTTCTTTGTAGTGTAATCATTTGTTTCCCTGGTAAAGCGTTTGCTTCCTTTTCACCAGTGGGGCCTTCAGAAAGTAGTACACCCTCTTAGGACAAAGAGAAAAGACTTATGCCAGTAAGGCCAGATGGGGAACTGCTCTGGGTGCTCCCCAGCTCTCTGATGACCCAGAGAGGCTGTTATGTGCTCCAGAGCACTTCACAGCACTCTCATCCAAAGGGGAAAACACTATAGTATCCTTCCTACATACAAATCCAAGCGCTGCCAAGCTTAGACAGAAAACATGGAGAAATTACAGGCTTTTGTTCTAAAATGCCTGTAACCGACGTAGCAACCAAGAGATAAGTGCAGCCCAATGTAACTCTAACTTGCTCCTCCTGAGTGTCTACATTATAGTTCAGTCTTTAGTTCATCATTATATACTATTTGTTTCAGATCTGAGCTTCATTCTCTGCACAGGAGGAACTATGCACTGAGAACAAGCCAACCATGCTCAGAAAAAATATGCTAATCTCTGGAAAATGACTGTCTCATACATGACAAAAATGGGAGTTATATGACAGCTAAGGCAGGAAAATGCAGAAAGAAAAAAATTACAGCACCTGAGGTTTCCAAAGTAGGTATAGCAATTTTAGCAGTTACTACCCAACAGCTGTTCCTTACTATCCTTTAGCTGGAGGTTTCAACCTCCTCAGCTGAGCTGTATTCACAGCTGGTTGTTTAGAACAAGCCTGATGCCTTTGTACCAAAGCAAATTCAAACCCTTGATGAAGGTATTAAAGCAGTTTAGTGGCGGAGGTAGTAACAGCAGGGGAGGGCAAATTCTTAAACTGTTTCAATGCTATCCACAAGAAGTATACCTCTGCCTTGGTTTCTCCCTGCCTCTGACAGAGGCTTCCTGGTGACAGTGGGCAGGTGACAAAAATGTATGTTTTCACAGCTGACCACTAAGTGTGTTTTATTTACAATTCTCTCCCTGTGACTAACTGAAAGGCTAACAGTTGGGGTCTTACTGATAGAAAGAGCAAACAACCCGCAAGTGCAGCTGCAGTCAATGGGTTCCATTCCCTGAGAATTCTGGCAGAGTGGAGCCAGGCTGCAGCCTTCCAAATTGTCTTCCAAAGTAGCTGATATTTCTTACAATTTATCTTGAATCTCTATGGGTCTGTTCCCTGTCTTGTAGGAATGCAGGCAATACTCTCATTTCATATGGACATTATTAAGGTATATCTATTAGTGCTTGTAAAGAACTTCATTATGGAAACTCTAGGTTTAAGAAAACTGTCATTCCTATTAGAGGTATAAAGTGAAATGTAGCCCATCTGTTGTGTACCACTGTCCGATTTCATCTTTTTCACTCACACTTGTAAAATTCCTGAATGTGACAAAAAATGATATTTTATTTTTTTTAATTTGCCCTTCATAGCATGTGGCAAATGATGCCTGGATATCCTTTTCACACTTATAATGTGTGAGTGAAAGGATGTATAGACAGGCTTGTCTGTCTTTGCTTTTCTTTTTACTTTTTTTTTTTTTTTTTTTTTTGGGGGGGGGGGGAAGAGGGAGTGGGTTTTGTTCTAGCATAGAGAGCTTCCTCTCAATATTACAGAGTGCCTTTTTGTATGTGCCCTGTTTTCACATTGTTTATCATTATTCTGTCAACGTTAAGTAGTGTTGATTAGGAAATTGATATGGTTACTAACAAACTATATTTCATGTGTTGATTCCAGTCAACAAGACACATTTTCTCAACAGTAGTTAAACTGATAATGTAGTAAAATACATGGTTAATTTCTTTTCAGGAAATTTGCCTTATATCATCACTATATGTTACAGTTGTGTGCATTCCTATGATCTGATCATAATACGGTGAATGAAACAAGACTCGTTGGCTCGGTTGTTTCCTGTGTATTGCTTAATAGTGACTCTGCAGTTGAGACGAAGAAACAGCAGTTTGAAATATCCCCTACTGATAGTGCCAGAAGAAAACTGGAAAATCTCCAGAACTCTCTCATTTTAAAAACATTGCTGAATTTCATTGCGAACATATGAATATACATGCCTTGCTTATTTGAGCAATTTTATTTTTTTTTTTCTCACTTGACTCTACTTTCTTTTTGTAGTCCATATTGGTTCAGAAAGAGACGAGAGCTTACCCCATGTACTGAGGAGGGTGAGAGGTGGGAAAAATATAGTGTTATGCATATTAAAAATATGAAATCTTTATATATATACGTACATCATTTTGAGAAGGGGAAAGTTGGAGAAAAGCATACACTAAGTATTAAGCACAACTGGATTGTCACAGTTACTGAATTGTTCCAAAATTAAAGGATAGTTGTTTAAACAGGGATATTGATTAGAGAACTGATTAACAAGGCTGATTAAAAACAAATGGCTTGGTTTCTACAAGAATTGCAGCCCTCCTGTTTGAACAGAGACTGAAGAACAAACTAAGAAATATATATATTCTTTTGTTTGCAAGTGCATGTAGAATAATGTCTATACCCCTCATTAGTTTAGGTGACATTGTGTATTTTTTCTTCTGATAATGGACAACATGCCAGAGGGACACTCCAAGCTTTGGTCAGAAGCACCAGAAACTTGGATCCTGTCACTACCTTCCACCAAGAAGCTGGGTAGAAAGGATCTCTGCCGAGCAGGGCTCAGCCTGGATTTACCAAAATTACAGCAGGACTTAAAATGAAAAAAGTCTGAGGGTAGTGGGTGTGAACATGGGAAGGAGAAAGCTTTCTCTTTTTCCTCTGACGCTGAGCTGTCAGTCAGCCAAAAGAAATCATAAAGTCAAAGTTTTGGCCTGTGTGAAACCACTAAAAGGAGGTACATTAGAAATGCCCTCTCTTTTCAAACTCAAGTGAACTGGAGACACATTTAACAATGTTATTGCTCAGTGAGGAGGATTTCTTGGAGATAAAAGGCAATAAGCACAGAAATATCTTTGGGCAAGTGTTAGTCTCCAGTGTGACCTGAACAAACTCGATTTTATTGTGAGCCATGTTAACAAGGAGCTGAGCTCATAAGCCTTGTAATAATAACAAAAAAGCAATTTATGCAAAATGGGGGCAATCCTCGTCTCATAGTATCTAGAGAATATGCAGTTTTATAGGTGATTAATTAAAAAAAAAAAAAAAAAGGAAATAAAAAAGTCTTGCATAAGTTATTTAAAAGCCTTTGAGTAGGCTGTTACAGGGGAAGTATTAAGAAAAATATAAAGGGTATAACACTTGAGGAAGCAGCAAGACATTTGGGGAATATAGTAAGAAATAAAACAGAATTCATTTATGTAATTATAGACACAATAGTTATACAGTAGTTAAAAGTTATGCTATTAGTCCCCAAAATAAACTAGTCATCATGAAAGTTTGGGATTCTTCTTCATCCTTTGTCTTTTCTACCCGGTATTTTTATTGGAAGTAGAATAAAACTAAATGCATTTAAATAATAATAATAATAAGAAGTCTATTTCTAAGGCATTCTTCCAGGTTCAGAGTTTGCTTTTTTTTTTTTTTTTTTTTTTTTTTCAGAACATCTTCAAAATTATTTAATCTAGGCATTGCAAGCATAGCCATTCAGAAAGAACTGCCTGCTGCTACCTTTATGTATATTAATCAGTGAGTTGAAAGACATATAGACTTACATTTTCAGAAACAGTCAGTAATTCACACCGCGAGTGCTTCATTTGATATGCATAGAAAGAAAACACTGAGTATTAAATCAGCATTTAATATCAGGTTTCTTTAAGTGTGTAAACTTACTAGCTGACAACATTAATCAATTCTCGTAACTTAGGCTGAAAATATTTACATTTCTTTTTAAAGTAATAAACAGTAACATTTGCTGTTACCATACAAAATATTAACTATGGTTAAGACTTTCAGAAGAGCTACAGGATGTTAGACACCCTGCCAGTCATTGCAGCTAGAAACAATGAAGGACTTGGAGTGAATTTCAGAATTCATATTAGGACTTCAACACCAATGTTATTAAGATTAAAAAAAAAAAAAAAAAAAAAAAAAAAAAAAAAAAAGGAAATGGAAAAGGAAAAGGAAATCCACATTTGTGTTGCCACTTCTGGATGCTGAAGGACTTTCTGTAGCTGTTTATTTCAGTTTGTAAAGTTCTTTTTAATGTTTCTTCACAGGCACCAAAGGACTTTGGCCTGAGGGAATTTAAATATTTCCTCTACACTGGAGAGTACATTAACCAGCAGCCTCACTTTTATTTTGCTATAGCCACAACAAAATCAGCAGAAGTCTCATATATCTTACACTAACTATTTAAAGCACTAAAATTAGGAAAGCCAACCTTCAGGTCTGAAATAAAGCAGCATCTTTCTATGTTTTTAGTTAGTTCAGACCTAACTGATATGCATTGGTTACTGTTATACATCTCATTACTCTCTGAGTAATTTTTCTTGTTTTTTGTTTCTTAGTCCCAGAGTTATGGAGGTACCTACTCATCACAGGAGCCAGCTCCTGAGCCTGGATTGAGGCCAAGATTTTGCACATATACCTGGGCTTGGTGTTTCCTACTGTTCTGCTCAAACAGCTCCTGTTTCACATGCTACTACATGTACGCCCAGGCACAGAACACCATCTTTGTGTTGTATGACACATACTAGATCACACATTAGATTTCTGACAGGATTGTGTGCCCAGCACTGAAATTCCTAACTGAAGCAATTATTTGCCTATGAAAGCTGTAACAGTGTTTACCATGTCCTTCAGCCAGGAGAGGTTCCCATCACCCAAAAAACATACAGACTCATAACCACCCTTGGCATTTTGAGCTGAGCTTGCTTTAGTATGATTAAATACTTCTGGTAGATATATATGTAAGCAATATTTCACTCAAATTTTACATTTACAGAGAGACTGGTGACTGAACATTAGAAATGTTCCTTCAAAACATGGCTATCAGTGAATTAAATTGTAGCAGCCTTTTAAAAGCCTGATATGTTTTCAAGGCATTTTTACATTCTAAAATATTTATTCCAAACTATGGTTTTAGAACAAGAGCGAATTATCTCTGCAACTAAGTAGTTTATACTTTCCTTTAATTTATTCCAACTCTGTCATTATACTGTCCTTGAAACTATTTTCTGTCACTGTCAAACATGATAGCCTCAGGACAGAAATGAAAGTGTGATAATATATCTCCATGAGCTTTTTTGGTGAAATATTTTTAAAAGTTTCTAAATGCCGACATTTGGATTTAAGCAGAAAATTAAAGAACAATGAAGCTAGGGCATTAAAGGAACAAAAGCAATTATTTTAAATGTTATCATTCTAACATTCCAATATTAATCCTTGAACACTGTTATAATTACACCCAATGATTTATATAAGTAACAGAAAAAAAATTTTGTTACTTCTCATATTGCTCTGTGAAGAATAACATCTTTTCTGTTGGTCTGTTTTCTCTTAATTATGATTCCCAGAAGTGTGTCACTGTGACATTTTTTCTAAATATGATCTTAATAAGAGGCTTAACATTAATGGTTTAGTGCCTTAAAACGTTCATAAGATTATCAAACCAATTCTTAAAAACATATAATGTATTCATTTTCAGAAACCAATGTAATTCCAACGTGTGCTATTTTTCCATTTCAGAGATAACCTAAATAGAACAAGGAAATCCAAAATGTAAGACTTTTACTGTTGAAATAGAGTGTGGAAGAGCAAGGGTAAGAGATTAGACAGATTCTTTCACCCTGTTTCTTCTGCGTATACTATAGAATTTATCTTTTTTTTTTTTTTTTCTCATATGCTATCATTTTAAGAGATTAATTTTAAATGATTTTGTTTTACTGTGCTTAACTGTGCTTTTTTTTTTTTTTTTTTTACTGTGCTTTTTTTTACTGTGTTGTACATTCTCTAAACTGGAATGTCCATCATATGTGCTTTAAATTCCTACAAACTGAGATGCTGAGAGGCAGGGTTAGAGAAGCCATGTCTTAAGCTGCAAGAAACATGATTAAGAACTTCTTGCATTGCTTTAAACTTTGTAATGGTGTCTGTACATAGGATTGTACAGAATTTTTGTACAGATTGTACAGATTGTACAGGATTGTATGTTTTCCTTTTTTTATTTTCTCCTCTATTAGCATTAACAAATTCATTGGTCACAAGGGGGAGGGAGATGTGTGGAGAGGGAGGAGGGTGGAACACAGGTCCTACTCCAAAAAGTCCATAAAACAGGCCCAAAGAAGAGAGGCAGGAGAGGCTATATAGATGTTTCGGTGCTTTAAATCTCTTCCAGTGGTTGTCTGAACAGACTTTCCTGCATCCTGTTATTTTGATGCCATTTTTGATGAGCCAGAAATGAGAATATGGTAAATGGTTTATGTCAAACTGGTGAATTTGTACAGGAGCTGAGAGCATAAGCCTTCACCCCATCCCTAGCAGCATCCAGGACAAGGCAGGTAGTTTATGTAGATGGGATGGGGAAGCCTATTAATTTTGTTGGTTTTACCACAATACATTTTCCTCATCTGAAGGGGCCTTCACTATAAAATGTTTCTCTTAGATCATCCTTTTAGCCTCTTCACAATTTCCTTAGAATACCAGCAAATTTTATATCTTCTCCTGAGGAGTGTAGGTTGAGTATACATGAAACATGGAGCATTAATTCAGGTTGTCTGCTACTGTACATGACTCAGCTACTTGCTCTTCAGCCAGCTAACACACATACTGGGAGGGATATTGTATGAATGAGTGTATACACACATACTTTGAAACAGAAGAAAGTTCTGGTGATGCTCTACAATGTTCCGACATTGCTGGTTTATTTGTCTATGACACACATATAGACACAAAGACATCTAAATCTATCTTTATATAAATACATGCATATACCTATTTGTGCATAGACAAGTCTTTTTGTACATATTCACAAACAAGTTTTTAAATTCAAGTGCATAGTTTTAAAATTGCAATTAACTTCCATATATTAAAGTGATTGAGAAAGCATAAATAAAATGCAGCCAATAATAATGTTGAAAGCAACTGCTGTCTGTGGAAGCATGCTGACATAACAGGGAACTGCATTTTTCAACATTTTTTTTTTTACTGTGACAAGATTTTATAAATCACTGGCACCAAACATTCATGTTCTATATACCATAAAACCATTTACCCACACATATGAATGTATGACGCTGAATCACACTGAAATAAAATATTTTTTCATGAAGGAATATGTAAATATTTTTTTCATTCAGTATTTTTTCAACACTTTTCCCAGTAATGCAAAAACTAGTTATACCAGAATTCTTATAAAATTTGTTTTAAAGAGAAAGAGATTCAGGCAAAGGCATATTTACAAAGTGCCTATTACACTCGGGTAGCTCAGGAGCCGGGCATCTGGTTGGGAAATTCTGCCCTGTAGGAGCACCTGTAGCTGTTACAGACCAGAGCAGGTATTGGGGTGCTTCGTGTCATTGAGACAAACACAGGAGAGGCCGTGAAAGAGGGATTTGTCAATAACAGGTTTAGAAAGTGCCAGCAGATGGCACGCGTGAGTCCATTGCGATGTGTTTTTTTTTTTCAAGTTTTTGAGGGGGAGGGTTTTGAAACAATAAAACTGTCTTGAGTACCTCAGATAACGTACTGTGCACAACTCCTGAATGCTACTCTGCATATTGAGATTTCTGAAGGTGTTGTTCTAGGTAATAGAGGAAGAAAAATAAAATAAAATTAAATAAATAAAAAACTGAATTACTTAATATGTTTGGGAAAGGATTCGTCTGCATCATTAAAAAAATATATGCATCTACAGTACTGAGAAAGCTCAGTTCCTATTACAGATACAGATTAAGGATGCTATTTGTATGCAGTTCTTCTTGATCTTCACACTTGTCTTCTTTGTTGGAGTTTTATAAAAACACATTAAAAGCATCGGCATTGCAAAAAAGGATTTAAAAGCAACTCATCTTCTGGAAAATGTTTGTTTCACTGATGTTTGAGCTTGCACAGAAGGAGTAATAGAAACTGCATCTCTGATCACTGGAAAATAGATTCTTGTCAAAGGCACTAACTGTCCTAATAGTGTGATGCTATGTCTTGCTCTGCCTCACTGTCGGGCTCAGCTATAGAAACAGCATAATTATATGAGTAGCAACAATTCCCTTATCTAGTACAAACACTTGCTACTGCTAACCACATTTCAATGTGCTGAAGATGGAGCAGAGAATTAAAATTTAAGCTGAGTTTGCTGGGTCTTTTAATCCAAAGGAGGTTGATTATATATATATATAATATATATATATGACACCTTTCAAAATCTTCCCATTTTCAAAATCTTCCCAGGAGCAGGTGATGCTAGCACACCAGTAACATCCCCAGCTTCTGTTCCCCAGGGCATGCTTCCTGCCCTTGTTTGTGCACAGTTTGCTTCTTACCCCATCTTGATGAATTTCTGTTCTGCATGATTTCCTGTGCCACTACCATTGCCATGACCTTGGGTCTTTGTCATTTAAGAACTATTTCTTTTCAAATAACTTCTGCAGAGTATTCTCTATTTCTGTATCTCATTGTCCGATATTTATATTGTAGACATTACTACCAAATCAGTCTAGATAGCTCCATGTTATTCTTAAAGATAGTTAGCCAATTATTGGCACCAGAATCCTGATCCAAAGCTTATTAATGTCAATGAAAGTACTGCCAGAGAGAAGTCTGAGTGGCATATCAGGCAACCAGAATAAACATTTTCTATTCGACCTAACCCATGAAACTGTATAGATATTGAAATTACAACAGTGTAATTTCAGTTGTAATAACAGTGTAATAACAGTTGTAATATTAAAAATTAGTGAACTTTTTGTATGATAAGGTCTAGTTGCATGAGTATAAGAAGCAGTTATTTTCAAAGCACCTCACACAGTTGCTGAAATAACAAATACCTCTGTAGAAAGGGGGAATAAAAACGAAAAAAAAAAAAAAAAAGAGAAAAAAAAAGAGAAAAAAAAGAAAAAAGAGAGAGAGAGAAATCTGAGTAAGGGGAGCTAAGAATGATGAGTCAAAATTCATTGTATATCGAACAACCAAATTACAGTGATTATGTTTTTTGTCATCACAGAGTTGATGAATATTTTGCACAGCAATTGGAAATTTCCATTGTAGTTGTCTAATATTGCTGTATATTAACATCTCAGAACACTGCAATAGTGTCAAATATAAACAGACTACTGTAGACAATCACCAGCCAAAACCAACAAAGAAGCCAGATTACATCTAGGCCTTGTAATGATCAAAGACTTAATATGCTTTATATTCTCTTTTATAAATAATGAATGTGAAATAGTTGTGACAGTAACATCAAGGCTTACATATTTTTGTAATTATTATTTTAAATTCAAACATAAGTAAACATATTTAACCAACTGTAGTTATTAAATAAAAAGCCTGAAGAATCAAATACGAAGAAATAGCTAGAAGGCAATTTATCATCTGTAGGTCACTTGTATTCTATTTGTAATGATTCCTGCCATGAAAAATAAAAACAAAACAGTAACACAAAAAAAAAAAAAAAAAAAAAAAAAAGCTTTCCACGATTTCATAAGTGTCGTCTAGCAATAGATAACTATTTCTTTGAAATGATTTCCAATTTGTTGTGGAGCTTCACCTTTGCTGTTTTAAGTGTTTTGCTAGTCTTGTTCAAATAATATACTATTTTCTGCAAAATAAAGAGACCTTTTCAGCAGTAACAATACTGTTATAATAAATCGTTCAAACTGGAAATACACAAAATTCCTAATTATTTAAAATGAAAAAAAAAAAAAAAAATCTTTGCTGTATAAGCTCTAAAGGTAAATAACATCTACATGTGAACAGTCAACTTGCTCATGTTATCTTTTCCTGTACTTTTAAGAAATTAAGATAAATTTTCAATACCCTGCCAAAGAAAGGTGAAGGTTCAATAAAGTTAATCGTCCTTGCCATTCTAATGAGAAATTAATACTCAAGTCATCTACATTTCATACACTTAAGATTCAGCACTGTCATTTAAACTTTAAAACTACAAGAATTATGAGAGCTCTCAAGTCAATATTGATCTAATGCTTTCAGTTCAATGACAATGTCATTATTTTTATTTTTTTTTAAGACAATACAGGAAGTACCTATGCTCTTAGCAACAATATATGGCAGTAAGTTTCCTGATTTTTGTTTCCATTCTGTTATAAATGAAGTCACAACTCAATCTGAATTTAGTAATATTTTTAAAAGGAACATTTATAAAAGGTATAAAAGGCAAGTAAACAGTGCTGAGTGTGCGGGGAGTCTACGCTCCACCAACACGCACACACGAACATCAAACATTAACATTGTGTTTACATACCAAACCCGAGTACACCTATACATATGTACAATCAGAAAAGGTAACAAACAATCCTTTAAGTTCCATGACTTAACAGTCTCCATTTTCCATTCCTTTTGAACAATATGTCTTTCTTTAAGTTGTCAAGCAACTCAGTCTTCGGGCCTTATGTATCCCATTCTTCCAAGATCGAAGAAAAGCATATCCATCTCCTTTTCAAGGCCAAAAGGCACGTCAAAAGGCAAATAGGTCAAAAGGCACGTCCAGGTCAACAGGGGGCGTAACAGCAAAAGCCTGCGATGGCTGTAGCGGTGGGGGGGCCGATGATGTAGCAGAAGGATCAGTAAACGAGCTCGCAGTTCCCTCAATGTCTGGCAAACCACACGTTTCTGATTGTGGCCTCACATGGCTCTTTAAAGCCTCAGAGACTGCTCGCCAGGTGCTGAGCAATCCCGCCGCAACCATGTCATTTTTAGTTGCAGAGTTTGACCTCAGTTTGGTCCCATAATTCAGGATCATAAACTGTCTGATTGTTAAGAAGGAGAATAAGCTGTAAGGTTACCAGGACAGTCTTTGTTTCTAAGGACATGTGATTCCCCATAATGTGCAACTGCTTACCAACGAGGGGCAGTTGTGTGCGTGGGTCCACTTTCTCTCAGCTTGTTGAGCTTCTTCCCAGCCCTGGTGCACCCATTTCCAGCGACATTCAGTACGAGTTTCTCTGAGCGGTTTGCTGAGTTTGGCCAAACGTATCTTCATGGAGGCAATCAACGTGCCTGTTCCCGTCCTGGTCTCCATTCTGCCAGCCTGTTTCTCTTCATTCTTTCTTTCTGCTACTTTATTGATGACATAACTTCATCACATCGTGTTGCCTTCTTTTTTTATCTTGAGGGCAGGCTCCCCTCTTATACCCTTCACCCATAGCAGTTCTTTTCAAAACAACTTTTCATTGGTCAAACATCTTTGAATATAACAACAACAGCAAACACCCAGAAACTTCCATGCCTTAACAGCTGGAGAACAAGCAACCCGAGACTGCATGGAGTCTCCTGAATTACCCTTCTTTGTTCCCTCTGAACTCTTTTACATTCCTGATGGCCTCATTGTTAAGAGTCTAATGTTATCTCAACCACGGGGCTTTCTGACCCCCATGGCCACACTCTCAAATCTCCCCCTTCTTTATTAATATCAACCATCTTCTGGACACGAATCACCACTCCATATATAACACCTGCTTAGACATAAAACTTTTCCCAGCTGATAAGTGGAATGATTACTCATGGGTTTGTTGATGATCAGGAAGAACATACCCTGAAATTAGGTAGTGAAATATAACTAATAAGATGAATGACCCTATCATCCATGTATGATGAGTTTAATTAACACAGCAAAGAGCAAGTTTCTTTAATATTGTTAGGGGAGGATTTCATGTGTTTGTTTTCTCATTATTTTGCATTAGATGTCAGTGTTTTATAGTGATCACTTCACTAATAATTAATTCATTTGCTCATGTGATTGTAAATAACACAAGATATTGTCCTGTAAATCATAATGGGAAGCATCATCAGGAAGCAGAGTCTCTGGTACTGAGTGGTATGCACTCCACACCAGGGATTTAGCTACAAATTAAATGGTGGCCTTAAAAATTAATATAAGAGGGTTTCCCACTTCTCTGACCCCGGGTACCAGAAAGTAACTGTGGAATGAAGGTCAAAGGGTTTTGTTCATCACTAGTATAAACCCAGACAGACAGCTGTTACCTTTACTTACGTCAAAATGCAGGCCTGATAAAGTTCTCAAGCAAGGAATGCAGTGAGCAACATGGACAGCTTAGATTCATTTCAATACTTTCATCCAGACCAAGCCAAAATAGAAAAGAAAAGGATAGTGATCATGGTAACACCTTTCACCTCTAAGATTAGGTCTTTCTAAGTGTTTGTTCTTCATGAATAACTGAGACCCCACCGATTTGGCAAACGAAACATTTCTATTGTCAGACCAGCAATCTTTGTTTCTAGCAGCATGCATAAGTCAGAAGTTAAAAAATAAAATAATAAAATACAACAAAATAAAATAAAATAAAACAAAACAAAACAAATAAAATTAAATTAAATTAAATTAAATTAAAATAAAATAAAATAAAATCTAGTGTTTTTATCTGCTTGTTTCACATATAGAGTGTCTATTTCTAAAGTAACTCTTACTTTAGAAGGTTGTAGCATACTGTCATCTCTGTTAGACAAAACCTGTGTCCAGTATTGTCAACAGGCATATTTCTGGTTTGTCTTTGACAAACTTGAATTTCTACTAGTATAAAAATATTCTCAGTGACTGTTGATACCACACCGGTATTTTTCTTTCTGCTTGACTCCAAGGCCTTCTCAGTGCCTTTTCTTCATTTTATACATTGACTTAAGTACTCCTTGCAACAATTTTTCAAGACTTGATGTTCCCGGGAAGCAGCAATATGCAAATGACCTTCTTCCTCTCATGCATAGAGAGTTTCATGCCTATACTTAAGTGAATTCATGTGGAATTCCTACCTCCTAGTTATTATCATAGTATGCTAATGGATTTACATTTGTTTGACTTCTTTCTCTGGAGCATGGTGCATGGATTAGCAACATGTTCTTATACAGTTCTACAGTCACTTGATTACAAGCCTAGGCTTTGTTCACTTTTTTTTAAGAGATGCTTCTTGGGGTGAATCTACATTAAGTAATAACATGGGTGACTATATCCCCTTTTGTCAATTACTAACTGTAATTATCAATAAACAATATGTTGAGCTGCTGTATCCAAGATACCAAAAAAAAATGGACATCAGTTAATTATGGGATAAATGTTGTAAGCCATTCTTTGCAGATAAGCTTCTGTATCACATGGAGACCAAGTGAAATCTAACTATAGAACAGCGAGGCATACTTCTGCATCCTTTGTTTCAGTATTCTATGAAACCATTTGTAAGTAATTGCACCTAATGCTTTTTAAAGTTACAAAATCTTTAGCTGAGTAGGAAAAAAAAAAAAAAAAGAGAGATGTAAAGTACAGCAAGTATTATTGAATCAACTGGATCTATGATAGTAATTTCTATAATAGCATATCTAGAAAAATGATATAATCTATGATATAAATATATGTGTCCTTTTATTGTGCTATTTTGCTTACTACGTCCTAGTGGCAGCAGAATGCAGAGATCCATCTCTGACATTACCTGTTTAATGAATTTATTACCTAGACATGCTCAGAAATTGTTTTATGGTTTTCTGATTATTATTTTTTTTATCCTGATGCTTAGATCATTGTTCTTAAGTAGCCTCACATATGAGCAACCAGTGTATCTCATTTTAGCTTCATAGAAAAATGGAGATGAGTCTTTTGGCAAATAACAATATGTGTAATTTTGCTAATGAGAAGATGCATGTTATGCACACTATTTCCCATGGAAGGATGTGGCTGTTCAATCAGAACTTAATGTAATAGGAACTGTTTCCCACTACAGGTACCTCTGTCCTGAACAATCTTGGCTAGCTAGTGTCTACTTTCATTCTTTTATTTGCAGATTTCTTCCCAGTCCTCATCTGAATTTCTCACATCAGAGAAACAAGGTGTTTGGGTAGGACATTACTGTGTTCCTTGCCATAGACCAATCCTTACTTCAGATCTGCTTCTTTTTCCCTTGTGCATGTTGTTGAATTCTGGGATGGAATCTCTGTTAGTTCATTGGTTTTAGCAACCACCTAAACAACACTTAAAACTTAAAAAAAAAAAAAAAAAAAAAAAAAAACCTTACTATTTCTAAAGCACTCCCCTAATCTTTACAAGCAATTTAATCATGCCAGAGGTTGTTTGGATAAATTTTATAACTGCAAAGCTTTGGGAAGATGTGCACCACACTCTGAATAGGTCCTACATCTCACAGTGTTACAAATTGTGTGTCTTTCTGTATGAGATTAACATTCCTCCTTCTTTTTTGGAGAGAGAAAGGCCTTCAAAATTACCGTAATATTTAACTTCTTTTATAGACAGGGAAATTAGTTCTGAGGCATCTCAATTCTAGGAGAAGTGGTAACTTTAGTGGTTTTAACAGTTTCATCTCTCCTACAGATATGAGATTCAATCTTTCTGGCACTTTCTCACTCTCTTAATCTTTGCATTTCTTTAACTAGAAATTCAGTGTTTTTTCAATGGAATATATTCAGTGGTGTATAAAGAATATATATGTATATTGTGTTATATTAAAAATCTCAGCCCCTCTCACTAGCAAGGAACACAATTTTCATAACATTTCAACAAAAAAAGTATGCTAAGTGTATTTTGTTTGGAGGATATTCTTATATATCTATTTCATAGATGAAAGAAAAAGGAGAGAAGAAAGTGCTGCTTCATGCAATATGGTCTGTGAAGCTGAACTGTTGTCATAGCTGGTATCTCATTTTAACTTTGCAGGTCTTGATGAAAAAGGATCTGAGTTCAGTCAGTTATTGAGCGTATGCTCCAGTGACTGCCAGATTGATGCTTCTGTCATACAAGAATGTGACAATAGTTGCTATGGGTTTCCTGATTCGCTTAATTAGATTTTTCCCTGTATAATTAGCACATCTTTAGTCTGAACTTCAAACTATGTCACCAATTTATTTTGAAATTAGAGAAAGTGTTGGAGAAGACTTTATTCATCTTATTTCTTGTAAAAGCCTGTGTTAAAGACCCACTAGGAATATCATAGAGCAAAATTATTAGAGGTCAGTATGTGATGTGAAAAACAGGCTGTTTGACCTAGTTTTGGCTGTGGCTGAGACATCCGAACTGACTGAAATGCAGCTATGAGAGAATCTCTTTTGTTTTGTTTCTCAGGATTGAGGTGAAGCTGGTGGGAAAGAGTAAAGTAGCTTTGCAATAAAATATCAATTCAGTTCTGGGTGTCATCACACACAAAAGTGTGCACGAGAAAAACTTGTTCACCATGCTGGGAGGAAAGGAGCATTGTAGAGCAAAGAAAGGTAGATACACAGTATGAAACTTTGCAAGTCATTTTATTCATACATGCAGTCACAGGAATTACAGTGCCTTGGATTTGTCTAGTAATGTTTCTGTTCTTTTCATGGGCTCTTGAATAATCAACCAACCTTTTTTCAGACAATAATTGCTGAACTATTGTAAAACGACCAAAAGTTCAGTTTAAAAAGCCTTGATTTCACGCTACACAATATAATACAAAATTATACAATAGGGTTGTGACATACCCCAGTATGACCTCAACCAACATGCAACAGAGGCTGAACAGCCTCAGCTCTCCCTCCAGCACCATGGTCCCATGGGCCTTCTAGTGTCCCTGCAGTAGCTGTCTTCTGTGACACTCATCCTCCTCATATCCAGCTGTTTTCAGTGCCTTTAGGAAGAACACACCCTACTGATCGCAATTTTTCCTGTCTTTTTGCTATGGAAGCACCAAGTGCAAGTGTTCTTTGGTTGGCATTTCATAACGCACCACAGGCAGATCTTCCAATGGAAAGTGAGAGAAGTGACATCTGCTTAAATGTGAATGCTGCAAAGCAGGCCAGAACACAACAATCACCTACACTTTTTTGTTGTTGTTGTTGTTTGTTTGTTTCTTTGTTTGTTTGTTTTTGGTGATTTTGGTTGTTGTTAACTTGAGCTAACATTTTTTTCCATTGCAACACATCTCCCATACTGGAGAAAAAGGAATGGCAGTAAAGATCATTCTGCCATTTCAAGACTTCAAGGTTCACATTGCTGATGTTTTCTTATCTCATAAGAGAGGGAAAAAAAAAAAAAAAAAAAAAAAAAAAAACTTTTAAGCACATATGTATGCTACTGCAGGCTGCTCTTACGAATACCACTGACTACATTTTCATTAACTATGATTTCAAAGCAGAAGCACTGGTACTGATAATATTTATATAAACATTTTGATATTCATTTGGAAAAAAAAAAAAAAAAAAAAAAAAAAGACAAGGGTTTTTGGGAAAGGCAAAAGGTAAAATAAGTTGACAGACATAGCATGGGTTACTTTTCTTAAGGAAGTTGGTTCCCATGTTTGCATTGAAACACATTGATATCTTCAATTTTAATGTTATTGATTTAGCGTCATGTATTGCAGTGTAATAGGGAGCAGCCTTTGCTAGTCCTTCCTGAGAATTTAAATTCCCAATTACATTCTTCAGCTATTTAGTTCCTAAGAACATCTTCAAACTTTGATAACAATTCATGCTGTCAGCATACAAAGTCAATTTTACAGAATCCAACACAACTAGTGCCTGCTTATGTGAAGCCTGGAGCTTACTTTGGTTCTCCACGAAGGCCATTTGATATCTGCTGCCTTTTATGGTTGACCTTGAAGGAGAGTTCAGTTTGGTAATTTATGGCAAACACCATCCAGGAAGACCCATTTGCAAGATTCACTGTCACTTAGTGCTAAACGATCGCTCCTGACTCTGAAGACAATCTGAGTCCCTGACAGAGCAATCCCATAAAAAATATTGCCTGGCCACCCAGGTGTCTTTTCCAATTATCTGGAGTAGGAATTAATACTTTTAAAAGCTGCTAGTTTTTGAAAGGTTATTACAATTTATTTCACTAGTTTCTTTTACACATTATGATGAATTGGTTTATTACGCTGTTATTTTCCATGTCAGCTTTTTAGAAGATTGAATCATAATGTTGAAACATTAGAGTGAATGGCAAACATATTATTTTACAGCTGAGTAATATATTTCCTCTAAAAAATTGTGCTGTGTTTTTAATAACAAGTAATTTTATTATTATGTTGCTTAATACTGTTGTCCCACATTATTTCTATCTGGTAAGGATTGGAGGACTTCTTTTAAGATGCCAGTGATATCTTGGTCATGACACAAAATATATGAATGTGCAACAACCCAAACTGTGAACTGTGCTTGGAAGCATAGCAATTCATGGCTTCTCAGTATCAGTTTAATATATGGAGCAGCTCCAGGGAGAATAAATGGTTAGAATCACTTTAGTGGGCTTCTAAATTTAGAAATAAAGGGTATTTTAATCTCATGTATTCTTCTTTGATTTTTTTTTCTTCCTGTGATAATCTCTGGTTTTGGATGCTATTTTTGTTCCCCAAACCCTCTCCAACCAATCTATAAAAGGATGGTAATTAGCATTTTAATGGGAATAGTTGAATCTCACTGTTACCCTGCAGTGAATGTATTCCTATTTATGTAGAGCTCAGCAATACTAAAAGACAGAAGAAATTCAACATTTCATTTCTTTTTTGGAAGCAGGTTGGGGGAAGGGAGAAGATGTAGCAACATGAAGGCTTCCACCCATTTTTGACACTGTATCTGCATATAGAGCAGTTTATTTTTTCAGCATGAATTCTGAAATTTTGGCACTTGATAATCTGTTCTGCAGGGGGCTGAGTGCTTTGAACTCCTGTTGACTTCTCTCACAGCACAATAAAATTTCCATCCTAAGGTGCACAGCAATGCCCTGCATATTTTTTTTAATTTGGAACAATTAACTCAGAATGGTTTAGTATGAAGTACTGTTTTGTTTGTTTGTTTGTTTTTTTGTTTAAAAAAAAAAAAAAAAAAAAAAAAAAAACTTCCTAAAACTTCCTATAAGTAAATAGTGTCAATTTAAAAAGTTGACACTATTCTTCAAGCAAGCATGTGTATAGATAAAGATTTGTAACTCAGCCTAAATGTTTAGAGTGTATAACACCTACAGCTCAGATAGGAAGATAATGGCATTGAAAATAATCTTCTCTCAAAACCAGAATTTAACATTCACTGTTAGAAACCCTATTTCTGTAGGCATGAAGGACAACTTGCCATCAACTCTCAGAACCTCATAGATATTACTGAATTTCATTCTCCATTTCATTAGGCTGATCCGCATGGCAGCATAGAGGGTAAGGCCCTGATGAAGTTATCTTCTGTATGGTGTAGTTATTTAAGTTTATAATATGCAATGCTTGAATTCTTGCTTTATGCCTTTGCAACAGGTTCTGTGCAATGCCACAGTTCACAAGAGATGGAATGGGTTTATGGATAAGAACAAATTATATTGCAGGAAAACAGGTTCTGGTTTAACTGGGAGAAGCTCAGGGTGCTGTGTGTGAGACCATGGTGCTGGACTGTCTCTGAGCCCCACAACAAGGTGTCTATTCCAGCCTTACCCAGACCCCAATGTGGGACACACCAGAGTCCCTCCACATGGTTCAAATATGGCCTTTGTGAATATTGAAATGATATTGCTGAACAGAGCTGCTGTGTGTACATCATGAGGTTCCTGTTTCCTACTAGACCACAAATCAGTAAATCTGTGGCTGTGTTGACCAATCTGTTCATTCTTAAAAATAAATGCTTCCTGATTGTATTCAGCATATCCCACGTAATGCTGGTGAAGATGAGTTAGAAAAGACAGTTTTCCCAGTCCTATAAATATTTTTCCCACATTATCATATCAATCTCGGTGAAAAAGATGACATACCTGAAATTCACATCCAAGCAGGAGAGATTTCCAGATATTTCTGGTAAAGACACTGAGACTGTAAATAACTGCATAGCAGTCTTTCATTTTTTCTGAATATCAAGATTTATTTCTCCTCAAGATAAATATTGACCTTGGCTTTAAATTGATCAGTATTAATCTTTCTAGTCAGTAAATCTTGATATTCCCTTCCACAGAAATCAATACCTGCTTAGTATATCGGATTATTGAATGTAATTAATAAATATAGCTCTGCATGAAGATTTTCATAAATGGTAAACAGTCCAAATTTAGGAGCTTTCAAAGAGGCTCACAACATGTGCGCTATATAGACTATTTCAGTTTAATGTTAAGAAACTGCTGAACAGTGCATTAAATAAATTACTGTATTGCTAAGAGAGTTACAGTAAGGTCTGGTAAGTACTTATTTAAAAATTGGCAATAGTGAACAACAAGAAATAATTCAAGTAACACTTCTAGTTTTACTTCTTTTTTTTTTTTTTTTTTTTTTTATCCTTAATTGGTTTTACACCATTGTTTTGACACTCTTGAATTTAAAAACTTGTGTATGCGTATATACATATATATACACACCAAGAAGAAAATGCATACTGTGCACTAATCCAGCTGTCAAATTATAACTTTGTTAATTATTTCAAATCAAATTATAAAATTGATGTATCAGAGCAACGGAGGAATTCCACTCTCTTCAGAGCTGGCAGAGCCCACTGTGGGTATGAAGCAGAATGAGCTTCTGGTGTTGCAAGAAAAAAAAAAAGAAAAAGAGAGGAAGAGGAAGACGAAGAGGAAGAGGAAGAGGAAGAGGAAGAGGAAGAGGAAGAGGAAGAGGAAGAGGAAGAAAAGGAAACAGAAAAAGAAAAAGAAAAAGAAAAAGAAAAAGAAAAAGAAAAAGAAAAAGAAAAAGAAAAAGAAAAAGAAAAAAGAAAAAGAAAAAGAAAAAGAAAAAAAAAGAAAAAGAAAAAGAAAAAGAAAAAAAAAAGAAAAGAAAAAGAAAAAGAAAAGAAAAGAAAAAGAAAAAGAAAAAGAAAAAGAAAAAGAAAAAGAAAAAGAAAAGAAAAGAAAAAGAAAAAGAAAAAGAAAAAGAAAAAGAAAAGAAAAAGAAAAAAAAAGAAAAAGAAAAGAGAAAAGAAATAAAAAGAAAGAAACATTTTACACATTTTTACAGCCTATTGAGATCTCTGGAATGACTCTGTACTTCAGGTTTTAAATTTAAAGGGATGTTTTCAGGATGATTTAACTCACCTTTTGAATGGGAGAAATTGTTGTTCTTTGGTTTTTAATTGTTAACAGAATACAAGACAGTTGGCTTCTGCCAATTTTTCAAATTTTTGTGTTTATTTTCTTTTAAGCAATATTTTTATTCAAAATTAAAATACTTATGGCAGGATTTCTTTCAAAATCCTTTTTTTTTTTTCTTGAATAGGAAAATAGTGAAAGAAAAGACATCTTAATTTCTTTGCATTTTAATGTTACTATTTACTTTTTTTGGAGGATATGTAAGATATGTTTTCATGACTCTGTATGGGGGTGTGTGTAGGTAAATACATAGAGCATAAAATGTAAAACTAGATTATATCAGCCCAGAGCATAAAATGTAAAACTAGATTATATCAGCCCATTTTGAGCAATGTATAAATATATGTAAAGCACATAATGATCCCCAAATTGGTAAAAATATAGCACATACTGCTTTGAGATAACATATTGGCACCTCTTGGAACTTCAGATGGAAGTATTAACACTTTTGTCATGTGCATATCACCTCCATGCATAATGAAATATCTATGCATTTTAAGTCTTTTTTCTTTTTTTTTTTCCTCTAACAGTACCGTATGTTTCTGTATGTGCATCCACAATAATAAAAAAAAAATGGCATTTTCGAGAACATGCTTCTCCTTCTTTAATTTCAAGGAAATTGCTGTTGTTTTGTTTTGTGATTTTTTGTTTGTTTGTTTTTAACAGAAGCATTCTTATTTTTAAAGATAAAGTAACTGTTAATCAATGTAAAATTAAAGTGTTTATTTTTATTACACAAAGAAAAAGTGAAAAGATTCTTCTCACTTACCTATAAGTTCTCATGCTCCCATCCTTCCTTTTAGCAGGATGTCATTTCAAAAAACTGTCTCCTTTGTACATAGACCATCAAGTTGTTCCCAGTGTGCAGAAGCCCTGCAATAGCTCCCTAGAGAGATATTCTACCAAGTAGTGGAAGACTGCAGTAAATGTAATATGTTTGCCTCTGACAGTGCTGAATTTCCTCTGTCTTCATTGTAATATTTGGTCGGGGTAATGCATATTCACACCTCCCCAGTGAGTCCAGACACTTAAGGTAAAACCTACTGCTCTTATTTCCCATTCAATTTCCTACATTTTTCTATCAATAAGTGTCCTTGTGAAGTTTAATGTTCTTGCCATATTAATTTGTTCACCTATATTAGCTATATATAATATTTGACTCACCATGAAACATGAAACAAATCCAATTAGTTCCACCTTTGTTCCTAGACAGGTTATTAGCAATTCATCATTAGGATAAAGTAGGTTTCATAAACGGTATTTAGCTGTCCACAAGCAAAGACTGCATTGCAAGATCTTCTAATAACTTGGCAAATGAACTGGGGTAAACTCTTGCCCCATTCCCTCATCAGGAAAGAAAAAGATTTAAGATGAAGTCCTTCAGAGACTCTTCTGAACTTTGGGGAAATAAAACCCTATGCATTTTTAATATCCATATTGCAATTGTGCCCCAGTAGAATAACTGGGTGGGATACACCTCACTTGACATTGGCTGAAGAAGAGCTAAATATCAAGTCTGAGTTAGATGGTTAATCATTAAAGCTCTCTCTCTCATCACAGAGAATAATAACAAGTGATTCCACTATCTATCTTAAAATAGTACCATTGGCAGAAATGAAAGGCCATTGGGAGGTACCTGTTTTTCTCCATTGACTGCAGAGAGAGCCTCTATAGCTAAACGCCTGGATTTATCTTCAAATTTTTGTTGTTTCATATAAATAAATATTTTTGTCAGTTCATGTTATGTATATTCATGTTAATATTCTTTGCTATTTAGCTTCTTTTACATAACAGAGTCAGTCATGATAGTAGAACTAAAGAAATGTCAGTAGTTAACACTCTTAAAAATTATTCTGGCCTAATCTGATTTTATTTCCTTTTTATTTATTTATTTTTTTTTTAATTTTAAGAACATGTTCTGTATGTAAACCTATGACTTGTTCTCTAAAAGACTCATTTTTTTTCTAGAATAAAACAAAATAAAATTTTGCACATTTCACTTTCATTTGCACTTTCATTTTGCACATTTCACTACATTTGCACTTTCTAAGGTCTGCCTACCTCATAAAGACAAATTGTTTGGGAAAAGGAGGTGACTTCTATTTTGTAGATTGGCAATTATCTATTAATATCTTAATTTCATAAAACTGCAGACTAGCCTCCAATTGACCATGCAATTCATAAACTCAGATGAAGAGTTAGGTAACCAGATCAGCTATCACTCAAGAGAGAAAAAGCAGTCATCTGACCAATCTCTTAAATTCAACAATAGATAAATCGTAGAACTATAATTTTTGGATGTGGCTTTAAAATGAAACCTAGAATGTATGAGGGGGTGCTTTGCAGCCACAATAGCTACATTCCAGGCACTCTTTGTTTTGGACAACTTTGACATTTCCTTGAGTTTACAATAACCAATCTAACAAGCCTAGTTATCATATCATTAGAAAAACATCATACTGGGAAGTTCATTTTCTCAGATAGCTTAATTCAGCTCCCTTTAGTCGATGAAATTACTTTGTTGGTTTAAATGAAATTTGAATTATGTACTACATACAGAACACCTGTACAGAATTGCTTAAAAATTAATTTAATCTAGTGTACCATTTCAGGCAAGAATAAATATATTGTTTTTAAGGAGAAGACTAAGAAACAAGACAAATACAGAATGATACTTTAATACAGAATGATACTTTAACATGTACCTTTGCTACTCTCAACAATTTGCATTTGCGAGACTGTGAGCTGCATGTTGTAATCACATCACTGTGTTTAATAGCTTTTGAAAGATCTTCCACTGAAAGTTTTCAATCTACCTTTGAATCCACTTATATTTTTGACATTCACCATGAGTTTCACAACTCAATTACGCTTTATTTGAAAAAGTACCTTCTTTTGTTTATTTTAAATCTCCTAATGATAATCTTATTTGGTTCTTCCTAGTGCTGAAAAATAATGGATAATCAGTCCATGTTCAGTATCTCTATGCAATTTGTGATTTTATAGACATAAATCATATTCTCTTCCTTCTAACAATATTCCTTTTAAATCTGAAAAGTTCTAGTTTACTTAATTACCCCTCCTAGGGAGGTCATTGACCAACTTTATTGTTCTTCTTTGAAGAATTTTTAATTCTACTTTATCTCTTTTGAAGTAACATAAGCAGAACTATCTGCAGAATTCAGGATGTACGCATGCCAGGAATGCACACGGTAACATAATAATGTTTCATCTCTTATTGTCCTTCTCTACCATTTCTGTGTTATTTTAACTACCCTGAGCACTAAGCTGACATTTTGCATAGGGGTATTTGTATTCATTTCTTCTGATGAGTGAAAGCTGATTTTCATGACTGTGTCTTAGTGTGCATGTATACTTAGGTTGTTACTACTAATACACACTAGTTTGACTTTTTGACAAAGTTTTGTCTGCCATATAATTTTCATGTCATTCAGTAACATGAGATTCCTTCTGTAATTCTTCTCAATCAGGTTTTGTTTGGAATAACATGAAAATTTTCTCATACCAACAGTATTAGTATTCAATCTCAGCTCAGTTTCCAGGTCAGTTTTGTCTGTGTGAGATAACACATTACAGCAGAGACTTTTTTTCTTGTATTCCCAGTTAGTAAATCAATGCAATGTTTCCTAAAAGAAAAATAAACTGCCATAGTGCAATTTACCATAAATCTAGCAATATGTATAATCAGAAAGATTACATAACTAATGGCTTGGGATTTTTCAGGCAGAATCAAAGGTGTATACCAATTACATAGCCAAAAGAGGATTCAAGGGAAAATCTATTTAGAAGTCATGCTACAGTTGATTGGAAAACGAAATGTATATTCAATATTTTCCTTGGCCTCTATTTTTGTTTATGTAGGCTATAAAAAAAAAAAAAAATATGTTCACATAACAGCTACAAGTAAGGATGTTGCCAAAAGTATGTTTCAGGTCAGTTTTTCACTCGTGATTGTCTGTTGAAATGTTTACAATCTTGAAGTACATACAGTGTGCAATTAATCTTTCCATTTACTTCACAAAGACTTTAACGTCAACTTAAGACTCGAAACTATCATCATTCAATTAAATAATGCACTTTTTTTTTTTAGTCGTGCTATACCTTTGAACAATGCTCATTTATTTTTGTCTCTTGTTTTGTGTGACAGTAACACTATCAAAGCTTATGCAGAAACAGTTTAAGAGTATTAAAAAGCAAAGTTTGTGTTCTTAACAAAAAAACAGTGTTATTTATTTATTTTATTTATTTTATTTTATTTTATTTTATTTTATTTTATTTTATTTTATTTATTTTATTTTATTTTATTTTATTTTATTTTATTTTATTTTATTTTATTTTATTATTTTATTTTATTTCAATGATAGATATAATTGTTGTAGGAATTATAAATTTATAAGAATTACATGGACACCTTGTCACCAGAAATATCTGCCTTGAAACACACAATATGTCTGCCCTATGAAATTATTTTCTTTATGAAATAATCACCTATTGTAAAACAAATATTCACACATTGCAGTTCATACAAATATGTATTACAACCAGTGTAATTGGCAGAACTTATTAAAAGTCACCCACATAGTTATCATATACACACACCAATAATCTTAATATCTGCAGGCTTTACATGTTGCCCATTATTCTGTAATTACTATATTTTTTAGTTCCGTTATGCTTAGTACTTAATGTTACACCAGATACAGTCACTGGAACCTGTTGAGTCAAGTAGAAAAAGGTCTGTGTTTGTTCCTTTTAGGTCAGAATATCCAACAAAGTTCTGCATATCAAAGAAACTCAGAAGTGAGCTTGGAGGAACGATTATCACATTTATTATTGCATATGCTCACTGTGTATCACTAGATTACATATGACATCATATGAAATATGTGTGACCCTACCCATATCTCTCCATCACAAACCTTTCTTACAGAAAACCTCCAGTTCTGAGATGTTTTAATTGATGCCAAAGTATTGGTGCTATTGCAGAGGAACTGTGGACATCCTGGTACTGGAACTAGGAAGAATACTCAAGCTACATGTATATGTTATCCAGGGGAAAACAGACTGTTTAATTATATTCTATGCCTATTCTTTGCAGTTGTCATATGTACTAAGTACAGTCAATACACGATTATAGCTCATTAGTGATTAAATCTCTTCACTAGAAAGAACAAGAATTTGATGTAGTCCTTGTGCTGAAGTTTTAGAGTGTGCCGCCGCACTTGTTTGTGGAAATGCATCCTCTGAAAGAGGCCCTGTGTGGAATTCCACCTCTTCAATCCTTCCTTTTTCCTGATACTACCTCTCTCGTCTCCTTTCCTGTTTAAACAAATGCCTCTCCTGTAACAGATCTACAACTGCTCATATGCATTGGCATACAACAGTATTAGTTTCAAATCAAACTTGGATTACACAAGTATATTGTGTTTATCACAGAATCACAGAATCATAGAATTGTCTGGTTGGAAGAAACCTCAAGATCATCGAGTCCAACCTCTGACCTAACACTAACAAGTCCTAACACTAACACTAAACCATATTGCTAAGTTCAACATCTAAACGTCTTTAAAGACCTTCAGGGATGGTAACCCCACCACTTCCCTGGGCAGCCCATCTGTGTATATCTGTTGGAACAGCTTGTTCTGGATGCCATCTCCAAGCAATGGAAGAGAAGAAGGTTATGAGGAGGAATCAGCATAGATTCACAAGGGGAAGTTGTGCTCGACCAACCTTGTTGCCTTCTATGATTGGCATCACCAGCTGGGTAGATGAGGGGAAAGCAGTGGATGTCACCTACCTTGACTTTAGCAAGGCTTTTGATATTGTGTCCCGTGACATCCTACTAGAAAAATTGATAAAGTGTGGGATAGATGAGTGGACGGCAAGGTGGGCTGAGAACTGGCTGACTGGCTGAGTTCAGAGGGTGGTGATCAGTGGCGCAGAGTCCGGCTGGAGACCTATGACTAGCGGTGTTCCCCAGGGGGCAGTGCTGGGTCCAGTCTTTTTCAACATCTTCATCAACCACCTTGATGAGGGAATAGTGTCTGCCCTCAGCAAGTATACTGATAACACAAAGCTGGGTGGGAGGAGTGGCTGACACGCCAGAAGGCTGTGCTGCCATTCAGTGAGACCAGACAGGTTGGAGAGATGGGCAGGAAGAAACCAAATGAGGTTTAACAAGAGCAAGTGTAGAGTCCTGCACCTGGGAAGGAACAACCCAAAGTATCAGTACAGGCTGGGGGATGACCTGCTGGAGAAGAGCTCTGACAAGAAGGACCTGGGGGTCCTGGTGGACGACAGGTTGACCATGAGCCAGCACTGTGCCCTCATGGCCAAGAGGGATCCTGACGTGCATTAAAAGGAGCGTGGCCAGCAGGTCAAGGGAGGTGATCCTCTCCCTCTACTCTGCCCTGGTCAGGCCTCACCTGGAGTACCGTGTCCAGTTCTGGGCTCCCCGGTACAAAAAAAGACAGGGATCTCCTGGAAAGAGTCCAGCGGAGGGCCACAAAGATGATACGGGGCCTGGAGCATCTTCTTTATGAGGAAAGGAAGAGAGACTTGGGTCTGTTCAGCCTGGAGAAAAGAAGACTGAGAGGGGGTCTCATCAATGTTTATAAATACCTGAGGTGTGAGAGACAGGTGGATTTGACCAAACTCTTCAGTGGTTTGCAGTGACAGGACAAGGAGTAATGGTCACTAGATAGAGCACAGGAAGTTCTGCACAAACATGAGAAAGAATTTCTTCACGGTGAGGGTGACGGAGCACTGGAACAGGCTGCCCAGGGAGGTTGTGGAGTCTCCTTCTCTGGAGATATTTAAGACCTGTCTGGACACCTACCTGGACAGCCTGCTCTAAGGAACCTGCTTTGGCAGGGGGGTTGGACCCAATGATCTTTTGAGGTCCCTTCCAACCCCTTCAATTCTGTGATTCTGTGATATTTTCCTAAAAGGTACATGCACAGCCTGTAGTGTAGGCAAAAGAATTTTTCTGCATCTATAGAACTACCTAAGTAGTTCTTAATACAAACCCCATGGTAGCTCAAACAGTAATATAGGTATATAAAGGAAAATGGCATGTCAGTATAAGAAATAGTAGTCAAGGGAGGTCAGGTGAGGCTGAATCTTGCTGCCTGTGAAGGATGTCTCCATGATGCAGGACAAATTATGGAGCTGAATCTCCTGAGTTAAGGAGTTGTGGTATAAACAGCAGGAAAACTCAGTTCTGGGGCTTTCTAAAATATTTTAAAACACTGGATAAAGCTTTAGATATGAATATGAAATCACCAAGGGTTTTAAATAGAAAAAGTGAGATGTGAAGTAGCAGAAGTAGATCTAGCACACAACATGCATTACTCGATGAAAAAGCACAGATATATTAGGTGCCTCCCTACAGGGAGCTGTGACAACAACAAGCCCCTTGAAGTTAAAATGCTATCTAACAAGCTTTAATCAAAAGCCATGTGGACCTTTTGGATGCTCTCTTCCATCATTGCTGTGATTAACATCATCTGTTCTTTTTGGCAAGCAAATAAATAGATAACTAAAACATGCTCAGATGCTCTTGCCTGAAATGTGACAAATATGCTTTGCCAGCAGATGAGAAAACATCTCTTTCCCAAGGATGGACTAACCTCAAAAAGTTGTGAGGCTTTTCTTTTTTTAGTTTATGTATGCATGTGAAATTTAGGAGTATAAAAAATGATATATATATGAGCATGTCTCCTGAGCAAAAAACGATACCATACATGTCAGGCTATGTGAATTAGTAAATGAAATTTTTCACTTTATTTTTTTATTTTTTCATTTTTCCCCAAGGAAAATGTGTTTTACTTGCACATGCTTCCCATATTTGTCTAGAAGGCTATTAACTTGAATCCGTTGACCAAACCTGGCAGAAGATAGAATTCTCTGCAATAGCTATTGTTTATGAAAATAAGCAATCAGGTAGAGAAGACCTTCCCAAGAAAAAAAAAAAAAAAAAAAAAAAAAAAAAAAAAAAGCTGAAATACAAGCTTACTCCTTTCAGGTAGGAGAGATTAGGTACTAGGAGAAGTCTGTCAGTTTACATTATTTAGGTACATTTAAAAGATTACAATGAATGACATGGCATGGCTCAAATGTAGCTTACTGAAATGCAGTTCATCCAGTCTAACCCTTGTTTTTTAACTAGAGAGGATGTTTCACATGCAATAGCTTGCTTTGCCATTTTCTTCCTGAGCTCCTGTCCTGGCTTCCAGTTTCCCTCAGGGTCACTGCTCCCACTGCAAGCCCTGGCAAACATGGTTGCCTCTTTAGTCAAGACCATGCTTTTACTGCATGTTTATGGCTTTTCCTATGGCTCCATTTCATCTCCTAATACTTCTCTCTCACCCGAATAAAACGTTTTGGTGAGTCTTCAACTTGCACCTAAAACAACAGTCTTACTTATCCACTTGAAATGCCTTTGAATGCCTTGTATGCTATGTGACTTCTTTATGATTACCTCTTAAGACATTTTTAGTTGAGCTAATTTATACCTTCCCTACCTCCAACTGACTTAAGTGGGGGTTTCGTGATGCTGCAGATGTTGATTCCTCTCTGGTAATTGTCATGGTTTTGGCTTGGATAGAGTTAGTTTTCTTCATAGAGACTTGTATGATGATGTATTTTGGATTTGTGATGAAAATTGTGCTGATAACAGAGGGATGTTTCTGTTGCTGCAGAGCAGTGCTCACTCAGAGACAAGGCCTCTCCTGCTCCTGGTGCTGCCCAGCCAGCGAGGAGGTAGGGGTGCCCCAGGAGCTGGGAAGGGACACGGCCAGAACAACTGGCCCAGGCTGCCCAAAGGGATGTCCCACACCATGTGGCAGTGTGCTCAGTGATAGCAGCTGGGGCAAAGGAGGAGAAAGGGGGAACGCAATCTCTGACTTTAGTGAGCACTCATACAGCAAGACTTACCCTTTGGAGAGTGATTTCTAGAGCACATTCTCTGTTGCTAATGAAATAGTCAATCATGTAACCAGTTCTATCAACCTGAGAGTGTAGCCATGTTGTTGGTAATTGCCATAGAAAAGAGATATGTGTCTTGAAATATCTGTCACTGAATGTTATGCAAGAACAAATTTATAGTTGTAAGATGACTGACTAACTTAGAAACTATTAATGGTGAAGGGACAACATTTTCTTCTAATGACAGGTATGTATGGGTGCTGCCTAATACAATAGAGCATATTAACAACATAATTAACAGAAAACACTTAATTGCTCTGCTTTCACAGGTGTTTTTACAGATCCTTTAACAGCAAACCTTTCAGATATCCCTTCAGATAACCTTTACTCTTTTAGAATGCTTTTCCTTGGAAGTAAATCTTAAGATTATTTTCTGTCTCTGAGAGTGCATAGTGAGGGAAATGATTTTGCTAAGACATGAAGTCAGGCAAATACTCCAGTGCGAATAGAATGTGTTGGAGCAAAAGAAGAGGATTTCCCTCTGTAATGAGGGAAGAAACTCAGCTTCCTATATTGTGTTGAAGAGAAAAGTATTTATCTTTAACAATTTAACACAATTTTAAACATAAAATTTAAATGCTTCCATGCGTTTTCCCAATTTTTTAGACCTTAATACAAGAAAATCAATTCATGGTTCAGAGGTTGGTGTGGTCTACGTATCTGGAGTTCTCCTCAGGATATCTGAAATCATTCTGAAACCTACTGAGTGGTTTGCAAACCTCTAATGATTTTCACTTTCGAGAAGTAAATAATCATTCCCACTTCAATAAACTTGATAAATTGCATAGATTTAGAACAAAGACATGTTCTACTAGCAAAAGAGGCAATTCTTTAATGTTCTTTTGAATGTATCAGGAAGAGTCAACAATGAGACCATACTGCTTTATTCCCTACCCTTTTGCAGCTTCAAGTACACAAATTTGATAGCAGATTGTATGAAATAACTCCTAGTCATATACTACACCCTGAAAATGGTAACACAATCAATTTTCATTTTACGAGCATCCTAGCACCCAATTCAGGTCCTATCCTTTCCATCTGTGCACACTTATTTGTCTCATACTCACTCTTTTACTCTCCTTTCTGGCTTCCATAATTATGCCCCTTTCTCTGTCCTCTCCATCGTAAGTGCCTTGTACTTCCTTCTTTCTTTCCTTTTTTTTTTTTTTTTTTTCCACTTTTTCATTCTTCAACATTGGTTCTCTTCTTATTTTCTGAAACAGATGAATTATTGACTATGAATTTTCCATGCCAAAAATGCAGCCTGAAAAAGCCACCACACATGGAAAATTCAAGCCTATGTCTTCAAAATCTTGGAAAGTTTGAAATCACTAAATGCATAATCTAGTGCTAAGAAATATCAAGATTATTTTTTACTAAGATCAGCCAAATTGACCTCACCTTTATTAAATCCTTTCTTGCTCCATAGAACAGGGCAGATGCCTAAATAGGAGGGTCATGTTCATGTGCTTGAAATGTATATCTGTTGGACAGAAGACCAAGTAAAATCTACTCATTTCATTGTCTGACTAATGTCATGATTTCATTCAAAATAATGTCAGGCTTCTGATGTTGAATTACTTTTATTCATATTGAGTTCAAAGGGAGCTAATGACTCTCAGACCTTTGCACAAGCAAGAATTAACAAATAAGTTGACGAGGCAGAGGTAGGACCTACAGGATAATTGCCTCTAGACAAGGTGTCCAACTCTTTGGAGCAAGAATGAGTCCCTCAGGGCTAGCAACCTGGAAAGCAGCTGTCTTAGAAAGCAGGAAATGCCTTTGTAATCATAACTTCATTGTCAGACCAGTGATGGGGTTGGGGGAAGTTGTAGGTTTGCATGTTCTACAGTATTTGAAATTTCAAAAAAATTTTAGTAGTTTAAACCCCCAAATGGTCTGTCTTATCACTCATTTGTAAATGGCAATTTTAAACGAAGTTTCATACACTATTTAAGACCTTGTACATTTATTATTTCCTTAAGGCCTTTCTAATTTCAAGATGTATTTCTGTCTGCTAGAATTTTCTCAGGGTAGTTGTTTTGAAGATTTAGGTTAAAAATAACAAGTATTTCATACAAATAGTAAAATGTCAGCAATTGGTAGAGGAAATTCAGAAGATTCTTAAATGTTAAAGCAATGTGGAAGGCTGAAGCAGATTTTAATTTCCAAAGGCTTCAAAAGTGTATGTCCACACTCTGAGATACTGCATTGTATTACCATTAAAGGAGTGCTTTGTTAAGCAAGTGTTAATTTTTAAAACTTCCTTACAATGATAAGGTCACATGATAAGACCTTTTAATTTTCATATAAAATGTGTGTATGCAGTGCAGAAGGGGGCTCTTGCACATCCCTGCAGCACCAAGCAATGCAGAGTGGCTGTGACCATGCTGAACGGCACCTTGCCTGAAACAGTGCAAGTAACCACAGTTAAAGGTGTTTCTGCCCCGTGGTTTTTCACATCTAAGTCTGGTTGGGTATACAGTGAATTGCACGTGGGTTTGTTTGTTTTTCATGGAAAGTTTCATGCTGTATAAGCAGGACATCATTTACCTCAGTTAACAATAATGTAATAGATGAGGAATCTAGAAATATTGCTGTCTCATGTACTTTAAATCAAATTAAAAAAAAAAAAAAAAAGGCAAAACTTTTCCTCTTTACCTTGATACAAGTGAGTGAAAGACCGCTGCTGCCCAACTTATTTGAAAACAAGAGGTGTGGTCAGCACCACTGTGGTCTCCACTGCCCCCCAAAAGGTGCAGTAAATCAACAACTCTGCAGATGTAAGGAGGAATCACTCATGAAAAGGGGAGCTTCCCAGCATGATTTTCTGCAGCTGCTTACCATGCTGGGGCTCTTCCTTCCTTCAAAAGCTTTTTATTTGGTCTATATATAGAAGAAATGCAGATGTCTGTTGTGAGGGGGTGGAAAGCACTGTGGAATAGTTGCTTTCCAAAGCTGAAGATGCTAAGTTGCTTGTAATAATGCACTTGATTCATCCCATACTTGGCAATGAATTCTAAGAAATGAATTCTAAGAAATGAATTCTTAAAGTCCTAGAGCAAAGGAGAGGCTGCATGCAGCAAGGTCAAAAGCATCTAGTGATTATCAGCCTGACAATATTAAGAAGCAAGTACATCTTATTTTACTCACTTTTGGAAAACCATTATGGGAAATGGTTATTCAAGACTAAGGGAATTCTAACCATTATTCCATTATCAAATTAGTGTCATGCAATGGGAAGAGGTTGTAAACTGGGGTATATTCTTCAATGTCATACCTGAATCCTGCTCTCACTACCATAGCTTATCTGGGTGAAACAAGCAGTGCCATTCCATGGATGCCCCCCAGACTTCTGTCTCTGGATTGAACAAAAAGCATGGACAAAAGAAAGATATGTCTCTTGGCTTTCTGTAAAACAGTTGTTGGTTTTCAAAATTTCTAGCTCTTAGAAGTTTTCCGTCTTGGGGATTGAGTTTGTTTTTTACAAAAACTGCACACTTTTTTCAGCTATTACCAGGGGGAACCTAAAATGACCTTGAAACAAAGGTTAGCAAAACATTGCTTCATTTCCCACTCACTCTTCTCCATATGTACCTGAATGTCTATTTGACTTACAATTAGATATTCTAAGATGCTTTTAAGGGTATGTCACCATTGGGAAACTTGCTATATTAACACCCACGATGACATGAGTACACAGCAGACTCTTAGCTCTCCATTCAGCTGTTTTATGCAAGGCAACTCGAGCTGAACAGAAATGCCTCACTAGCTTACTGGGAGAATCAGGCCCTTAATATTTTACCTAGAGCTTGTTGGAAATTTTTCATCTGAAAAGATTTCAATAAAAAAAAAAAAAGGGGGGGGGGGGGGACATTACTGATGAAAATATTTGTGATTATAATCTACATTATGAACTGCCACTTGAAATAATTGTTTATTTGTTTTTGATGGTGTCTGTTCAGCTGGCTAGAGAAAAGTAAGTCAATTCCAGATTTTCTTTCCTTTTTTATTTTTTTTTATCATTCTTGTAGCGGAAAATGTTGATGTGGGAAAATGACAACAATGAGGAATAAAACAGAATTTTTCATAACACTGCTTGTTTAAAAAAATGTTCATTTCTCACTGTTTGAAATTTTAACAGCTCTATTTTTTATGTATACATGAAAAGAAGAGAATTGTTCCACTGACTTGTTCCTGTAAGCAGAAAAGTTTACCCATATGTCTTTCTTGCTTGTGGCTTTTAGCCATTTTCATCATATTTTGTCCATTTTCATTTATTCTCCACCCCTTTCACAGACCAGTGTCATTTGCAGCACACTTGCAGGTGCTGTTTATCACCGCTGTCCCCCTGGCTGCTACTCTGCTACCATGACTGCTTAATGCAGCATGCTGGCAGGAGTCCACCCAGAGCCCTCGCCAAGATTTCCCCACTCTCCCTTTTGGTATACAGATGGGTGCAAAATAAACTCAGCAAGAATTTGCATTCAGGCTTACATGATCATGGAGCTTAGGTGGACTGACCAAACCTAATGGCTAAGTTTTCACTTCTCTTTCAGTCACAGGTTAAAACATTTGCAATTTTATATATATATATATAAGACCTGCATACAATTAATGAAAGTCCATAGGAGCAGTTCAACTGTGCTGTTAGGTTCAGAGCATGAAAGATCATATATCACTGTAACCTACCTAACCTTCCCTGTACTAAATGACAAACTGCTGGAAATAGCCTTTGGGTCAGGTCTCACATTCACTAAAATACTTGTCCTTCAGCTGAGGACTCCGTTGAACTCATATATCACTCAGCATCTTAAATCACAGAGACTTGCATAAATGCTAAATACTAATTAAGATTAAAAAAATAGTGAAAGGTATAGTCCATGAAGCAGGTCATATCAAGGCCTAATTATTTTTAGAATTTATCTTTTTTGGTGACCTTAGGATATAAGACGGCAATTTGTAGGAGTTTATGATGTTGCTACTGTACTTTATTCTGCAACTCAGATCACCTTTACAGCCCATTCAGGCTACACCTTCTGCTCGTCAAAAAAAAAAAAAAAAAAAAACAACAACAACAACAAAAAATAGAGTTGTACACCTCAAGAAACAGCTCGTGGCAACATCTGAGTTAATGGGGGCTTGGCAGATGCTGAGAAACTTTTCAATTTTTCCTTAAATTATTTGATTAACGGCTCCCAGCAAGCCATTCTTCAAAGGTTTTATTTCACACACAGGGCATCATTTGCTGGGAAAATGCTGTTTCTTGAAAGGTTTAAAGCACGGGTATAAAAATACATTTTGGAATAAAGCAGAAACTATCAGTGGTGCCTTATGCATTTAGGTGCACAGTGAAGTTGGCAATTATTACTTAAGCACCACTCCGTGCATGCTAAATGCTTTCTGAGCAGTGTTTCTGCCCTGAGGAACAAACATGCTGAAGAGACAAAAAGTCAGCAGGCAGTGAAAAAGAGAAGACAAGAGAAAATTTATGTATCAAATCAGTCAATTCCCTGCAAGTAGCATGGCAGAAGTGTTTTTGTTTTTTCTTCTTTTTTTTTTTTTTTTCATGTGGCAGAAGGCAGGGAAGTAGCAGATCTGCTCAGGGAGGTCAGACAGTAAATATGGAGGTTTTTAGGTGATGGAGCAGCTGACAAACAGGCTGCTTTGATGTGAATTGAATTGCATCAGGGTTTTCAGAGCTGAATAATATGACTTTGTGTAGGGCACATGGTATAAATAATGAAAAAGAGAAGGAGAGCACGATACTGAGTCATGTTTTGAGATAAAATGCGAGTTACTGGCAGAGAGAAGCAGGCTCTATTCTGAGCACCACTGCAGAGAGGACTCAGACAAAAGAGTGGTGACAAGGAAGGGGAGAAGGAAATGCGTTGCAGTGGGTCAAGAGGAGTTGCATACACGGCAAGCTCTTCAGCATTTCAAAATGAACATTAGAAAGGTGAATATATTTGAAGATAACAATATAAATGAGTTTGTTCCTGTTTTCTGCCCATTTCTAGAAATCAGACACAAAGGGTGGCATGGCACTACTTCAACTTACTGTTTGTTGTATTCCCTTCTATACCTGGGTTTCTGGAAGGTCATTGTTATTCCTAGCCTTGGAGTCTAATTCAGCATCTCCTGATGCAGAGGTGCATTCCCCTCTAGCCCACACACTATTGTGTGTGCAGTGCTGTTATAGTCCACAGTTGGGTAGTCCCTACGAAGCTATTACCAGCCAGTGGAATATAGAGAAATTCCAAACTGTTTTGAATTACACCCCAGATGTGACTAACGCCAGAACACAGTGCAAACTGAGCTTCTGTGAACTGCAGGGCAATGTCATGCAAGGCAAAGAAGGAAAGAGTCACAGCTAATTATTGTTTAAAATGTCACAATGTATGTGAAGTTTTTAAAATCCCAGTTAAAAATTATTCAGGCAGAATTGTGATTCCTGGGTGTTTGATATGTCTTCTGATTAGTCTTTGTTGGAATTATCTGTACTGCAGAATAATTATCTTTACACATTTCCTTGTATTAGCATTGTAACATAATCACATTTATATAGCTTTCTGTCTGACTTTTTTAATTGGTTCTTTAATAGCCTCAGTGTAAAAACAGCAACCTGAAGTGATTAGTCATTCATTTTCCCTGTCTCTGAGTCAAAAGAAGATGAGCTAATCAAATCCATACCACCATGCAGTCTTTTCCAGGAGTAGCTATAAGTGACAGAAGTTGCTTTTACAGTGCAGAAAATCACTTCACTTCTTTCCCCAAATGGCTGCACAAAATTCAGTGTGGAGTTCATGCAATAACTTCCTTGAAATTGCTGTGGGTTTATTTACATCAGAGAGAGAATTCATGTTTTTTTGTAACATAGAGTCTTATTTAACTAAAAGGAGAACCATTTTTCTTTTATGTCCAGTACTATCTTATTGACAGGAGGTCTTTTTCACTAGATTAATAAATGTTAGAAGGTAAAATATGGTACTAGTCAAACAACATAAACGATAATAATACATAAAGCATTTATAATGTGCAGCTAATTACCCTGGCTTATATTATGAAGTGAGATGAACCAGCAACATCTTGTGAAGTTAAATACATTATGGCTAAACATCTAGCCATGTATCTTGGGACAGAAAAATGATACTATATGTAAAATTTATTGTTTTATATTCTTAATTCAATATACAATTTGTTACATGTGTATAATATGTATTTTGAGTATTTTATATATGACAATGTTTCTCCTTTTATATAAATTATGTGCCATTTGAATGTATCATATAAAAACATTATTTAAAGGTATAGATGACCACTATTAGAGGCTCATATTATTGAAGGTATGATGTCAATATTTAATTTACTAGTGCAGATGTAGCCAGTGCACTCAGTACAAGAGACCTCTTTATGTTAATCATTGTAGATAGCTAGAGAAAGTCTCTAACGTGAGCAGTTCAAATCTAATTTGATGAGATGAAGAAAGGAAATATTTTAAGATATGGTGCTGAGGCACAGATAGACTTAGTCACTTCCCCAATAAGCTGATAAATAATTAGGTAAAAGGGGAAACTGGACTTGGATGTCCTGATTCTTAATAAAGTATCTTAAATGCAATGACTGTCATTCCCTGCTAATGTCCATTGTATTCTGTTATTCTTCTTTTCATCTTATTTTACACAGTGTTATACTTTTTTTCTTTTTTTTTTCTTTTTTTTCTTTTTTTTTTCTTTTTTTTTTTTTTCTTTTTTTTTCAGCCAGATTATATAGTGGTTAAAGATAATATTTGTGCCAAAAGATAAAACTTCCATCAACAAGCTGATGATGTCAGATGCTGTTATCAATTTATTTATTTAAAACTGCATATCTGTCAACAGAAAACCACAAGGGAACTTATATTTGCCCGAGTCATCTCCAAAAGATTTAACAACTAAGCCACAGGTATCAAGCTGGACTGATGCAAATGCTCAAGAACTGTTGTTCAGTATCTCTATGGCCCCAGTGCTTTGCAGCTTTTTCTTTCATGGGATCCCTCCCAATGGTCAGCTCCACCTTCCCTGCCCAGTTGCTCTCTGGGATGTGAACTGGTAAAGTATCCTCCAGTGCCAGAATTGAGGAAGAGGCTTCATGGTCTCCTCTTTTGCCCACAACACCATGTCAAGCCTTTCACATCCACAACCTTTTGAATAGCCTTCTGACATAAGATTTACTTGGATTCAGTGAGGTCAGACAGAATATCTAGTGAGGCCTCAAAAATCATGATATTGCTAAAATCTATTTTAAAAGATTGTCTTTCAACATTGAGCTTTACTTTTGGAGAATAATTCAAAAATGTTTGCAAGCTATTCTCCCCAGCTATTAAATCTGGTTTGTCAGTTACTGATATGTTGAGTGAGTTTATTTTATTCTGTTTCTCCAGTTTAATCACATGCATATAGGAAATGAGGCTTCATTTTAAATAAAAGCAATTATAATAAATCACTGAGTGTTATCAGATGTTTTATAAAAAGTTGAAAGTGCACTACAGAATGTAAAAACATCCCTTACTGAGGGCAACAGAAATATCACCCTTATAAGGGCAACAAGCATGGTTCGAAGGGAGTTGTCACCTTTACTTCAGAATATTTTTTATTTTTTTTCTGTAGAATTTATAAAAGAAAGACATTATTTCTGAGCTATGTTTTATCCAAATACCATTAATCTGTTCTATCCAAATGGTCACAATATTAACAGATCATAACAAGGTTTATATATCCTGTTATCAAAACATCATATTTTCTTCCTTGACTGGACGTCTTTTGTCATTTCAGCTAGTTTGGCATTTTTTAAAGCTAGAGAATACAGCATGTAAATTTCTCACTGTGATTTAGATGTCCAATTAGTGTAAGCACAAGTCATGTCAGGAAGTACAGCAGAAAATAAATACAAGGAGGTGGCAGAAAAAAAGAGTGGGCAATAAGTGTGAACTTGAAAACTGAAAGGAGAAAACAGAATACCTACCTTGCCATTGAGTTAACAGAAGCCAAAACTCCACTACATTTTTTCTAGTAAGATGTACATATTTTTTAAGACATTTTAAATGACATAAGAGATAAAGAAAATATCACAGCTTGAAATCTCTCAACATGGCTTCAGCAGAGTTAGTCATTTTAAATATAAGAGCCTTTTTCCAGTGTTCCTAGGTACATGCGAAAAATATTATTTATCCAAATTAGGTGATAACATTGTATTGGATCTTGTTATGATATAGGGATGAGGTATCTCCAGAACTAAATAGAAACAGATATAATTTTCTAAGCAAATATTTTAAAATATATACAGACCTTTCCTTACATATGTCTGCGTATATATGTACATATATATGTATATAATTGTATATATTAAGTCCTTTGTTACCTTCCTACTTTTCACGGAGGAAAAACTCTAGGAATTTGAACCACTACAAATCCCTAATCTAACTCTCCACTACACTTATATATTATTTTTTTTCTTTCCCTGCTAGGAAACAACTGTCTTCTGAAAATTAAAATCTGTGAACTACATTCTGTACTTACGCACATGTGTTTCTCTATTCTGATCACCTTGAAGATGGGCTATAAAGGCAAGCATCACAGGGGGACTCACTGAGGTGCTGTCTGTAGTGAGACATCTAGTCTGTAGGGACTACATCTGTTATCACAGAGAGGGACAGAACAATAATAAACACACAAAGAGGAGCATTAGAAACTGGATATCTGAATTATCTACCGTAAATTTCCAAAATTCTCATTCCTTTTGCAATTTCAAGAGTAGGATGAAACAGAAATGGAAGACACTATTGTAAAGAAACATCATGGTAAGTCTGTTTGAAGGAGTAGTTTTTCCTGCAAGAAGCAAAAGAAAGTATTATCCTTGTGTACTGAGGGAAAAGCAAAGTATGAAACTACAGCCCCCCAGGGTGCTGTCAGAGGAGCTCCTTCTGCTGGTCCAAAGTGCACATACTCTACTCTTGATAAAAGCTGTAGAGAGCAATGATGTGGCTGTAACAGTGTCAGCAGCTCGGCAGATCTGCAGCTGGTGTGCTTCTGAATGGCAGCACAAGCTGCCTCCGTTTAGCAGCTTCTGCAGCATTTTACCCTAACAGCCCCACTTGCCTCACTGTTCCACACATATCTGGTAGTTTTGCAGCTTCAAAATAATGAGTTCATTTTGCATATTTTAATACCAATATGAACGAAATGGCTCCTCATTTACATCTTTCTACCATGTATTGTATGTTTTCTAAAACCAGGTTATATTAATACAACTATATAATAATAAACCAAAATAATCATAATATTAAAAAATTAATCTTCCTTCTTCAGAAATAGGTGGGTAAATCTTCTGTCAAGAACTCTTTAAAATTGAAATGGACATTTCATCAAAAAATGATTGTTAGGAGAAAGCCTTCATGGGAAATGTAAAATTAAACTAAAATGTCACTTTAATCTATTCTTTCTAGAGAAGAGCTCAATAATTGAACTAAAAGTATCCCTGCCTTTCACAAACTTATTTCCTATGTAAACATATTTGATGATTCTCAACCAATTTGCTTCTAGGTCTGGCAAACACAGGAGATTTTTTATTTTGTAGAACTGTAATACTGCAAAACTGCAAACTTTTTTTCTTTGAAGGGATCTGTTTCATGTTTATTTATGCTTACCTGATACATATAAATAACTGATGCCCATTCACCAAGCCACCATCTGTGTACAAGTTAGTGGTAGGCAAAAAAAATATGAACCTTTCAATAAATCAATGCCAAAAAATAGTAGTACAAAGTATTGTAGTACTTGATATATTTAGTATAATTCCTTCAGGCAAGAAATGAGCAGAGAGCTGGATGGAAATTTCATTTCTTTTTCTCTCGCTCACCTTCCTCACCCTCTAGATTATCTGATCTCAGTAGAGGTCCAAGATCTCAGTGAAGGACTCAGACTGTTTGTTGGATGGTCATTGGGAGGTCTTTAGCATAATATGATCATGTGAATATTTATCTCCAGCATATGGTCTTTCTTATCTTTGTAGTCCTCTTCTTTCCCACAGCCTGTTTACCCCCAGTATTCCCAGTCCAAGAGCAACTTTATTTGACAAAGAAAAGAAAGCTTCAGGCTGCACCTACACCACTAAGTGCACAGACTGCACCTACATCACTAAGTGCCAGGACAGGGGCTCAAGCACTATCCTTCAGTTGTTCACTAATTGCTTGTGTGCTTTCCGACATCCACTTGGGTTCTTGCCAAGTAACACTCTCTAAGCCAGTGCCCCAGCACCATTCCAGCTATTCCCAATAAGAAAAAATAGTCACCTCTTTTTAAAAAGTATTTAGCTGTATGGGTGAAAACTACTTCCAAGATCACAGACTGCTTTATTTATTAGTCCAAATGCAGTGGTGGGTGCCACTCAATGGTAATAACATTTTGTGACTTCAACATCTTTTGTCACCATGTAAATACAGCTCTGTAGAACTACTAGTGTGTGGAATATCTCTCTATAGCTTGAAGGAGTTGTGCATCCAGCCACATGTGTGACTGGTATGAATATGCTAGAATAAATACTCATGTTATGACATGTAAGCCTATATTCCTTATAGTGGACAATCCATCTCTCTAACACTATGTCTCTAGAGAACTATCTTAAAAGTTTTTTTGTGCAGTATAAAAATGCAATATTGTACTCTCTAATTCTTAGGTCTGCTTGTGGCAGGAAAATTGTTCTCTTAATCTCTCACTCCTGAGAAGCATAACGAAAATAAAGGCATCGTTATTAGTGCCTGGACTCTGAAGAGATGTCATTACATTTTTGTCACTATTCTACAGAGAGCTCTTAACAACTTCAGATTTTTAATTGCTCTGAACCAATGCAGAGTTCAGTTAATTGTGTGTCTTTTAAAGACTCCCTTCCTGCATAAAAGTAGGCTAAAATATCACCTTAATATCTTCACCCTAAACAAGTTTTCATTGCTGGGTAGCCATGTCTGCTATCCTTACTTTGCTTTGTAAGTTTTACCCAAGCTAAAAGAACATAGTTATCTCATCAAATGTAGGATATGCAATGTTCATCTGTACCTTTGCACCTACTTGTCTATTTCTATACCTATTGATAATACTCGTATAGACCTGCTTCCCATCATGTGTCTGGATGAGGGTAATAAAAATAAACAGATGGGTTCTTGTCTGGGTTATCCAAAGCAGATCTCTCCTGTCCACTTCTTCCACACATAACGCAGCAACATCTCAATGGAGGGCCATGCTGCTGACAAGTCAAAAAGAGGGATACTGCTCCTGTGAGCATGCAGGCCTTGTTGAGTAGCAAAGTATGGCCCTGCAGAGAAGGACTCAGGGGTTCTGGCAGTTGAAAAGCTCAACATGAGGTGGCAGTGCTCACTTGCAGCCCAGAAGGCCAAGTGCATTCTGGGCTGCATCAAAAGTATGGCCAGCTGGTGGAGGGAGGGAATTGTCCCTCTCTGCTCTGCCCTTGTGAGATCCCACTTGGAGTACTGCATCCACTTCTGGGTCACCCAGCACAAGAAGGATGTGGAGTTGTTTGAATGAGTCCAGAGGGGGGCCACAAAGATGATCAAGGGGCTGTAGTATCCTTCCTATGAAGACAGGCTGAGAAAGCTGGGGCTGTTCAGCTTGGAGAAGAAACGTCTCCAAGGTGACCTCATTGTGGCTTTTCAGTACTTAAAGGGGACTTATAAAAGAGATGGAGATTGACTCTGCTCAAAGAGATAACAGCAGGATAAAGGGGAATGGTTTTAAACTAAAAGAAAGGAAATTTAGATTAGAGATTAAGAGGAAATTTTTCACTCAGAGGGAGGTGAGGTACTGGAACAGGTTACCCAGAGAAGCTGTGGATGCCCCAACCCTGGAGGCATTCAAGACCAGGTTGGATGAGGCCCTGAGTAACCTGATCTAGTGGGTGACATCCCTGCCTATGGCAAGAGGGTTGGAACTAGGTGATTTTTGGGATACCTTCCAGACTGAGCCATTCTATGATTCTATGGCAGCTTTTCTCCTGCTCCAGGACTCAATATGTCACACACAGCTTATCACTAGTTGATAGATGTGATCACAGAGCATGGAAGGGGCTGTGGCACAGTTCTATGAACAGGTGATGTGCCAGCCTGGCTGGAGTGGAACAAGGGACAGCAGTCAGTGATAGACACCTGATGCTAATACAACTGCCAAATGTCCAAGATTGCCTATGCCTCAAACTCAAGTTTAAATCAAAAGCTCTCACAAAAGCCTTCTCTTTCTGAAACTTTCTGATGCCTAACTTTCTATCCTAGCTTTCAATGACTAAATTTCTATCCTAACTAGAGCCCATGGCTTTGAACAAAATAAACCTCTTTGTAACACCAAAGTTAATCAACTGCAAAATTTTGAAAGTTGAGATTTCTTTAACAATGGTAAACAAATGAAAAAGAGGATGCTCCCCAAATACTTTTCCTTTAGATGTATCTTGACTATCATTGGATTCTGTGGTCTCAGGGCTGGAATTATATTTTTTCTGACCTTTAAAGCCAAACCAGAGAAGTCATCAGCAGGACTTTGTCTTGGGTTTTCTGACATTTCCATAGAGGCCAGAAATGTTCAGCTCTGCAGAGGTTTCTGTTCAGTCCACATTCATGTCTGTACAGGGATCATAATGGTTGAAATGGACTTTTTTTTTTTTTCCAATTGCATTTCAGTGTAAATGAAAACACCTGATCTGATTAATAACAATGGTGTTGCAAGCCCCAGCTGACTCAGTAATAAATAATTAGTCAGTGAAGCTCGTTGTCAAAAGAAATGTTTGAGAACATGTAATGAATAGGATTAAATGTTTTTTACATAAGAATTTTAAAGCATTCTAGTCTGGAAGTGTCATGTATTGAGCATAAAACAAACAAACAAACAAGAGGATTAAGAGCTAATTTACCCATCAGAAAGGTTCTTCCAAAATAGTACTCTTTGTTTTTATTGTCTTGCTTCTTGTTTGTTTTATACCATTCATTTCCAGGGACAGGGAGAAGAAGTAGAAAGAAAAAATCTAGCAGGCTTTGGACTCCATTGGAAACTGCTATGAATAGTTTGGCACTGATTCTCTCAGTGTTAGCAGAAATAACAGTCCTGAAAACAAGGGTCTGACCCTGCCTGCCTGGAGGCAGAAAAGCCAGTGTTGAGTTAAGCATGATCTGTGAAGGGACAGTAGCATCAGGCAGCAGGATATACCCAAGGCAGGTTTTACAGTCTTTAATCTTTCATTTCAGGAAATGTGATTTGAAAGAATGGGACAGCCTATAATGGGGTACTGCACTGGAAATTAGCCTAAGTACTACCTTGTGTCTGGTCATTTGCAAATATTTTTTGGGTAGTGGTTTATACTGAATGGCAACTTATTCCGAGAATTATGCCACACACAAAAATCATCCGCCTCTGTGAACAATCATAAGGCATAAAAAAAATAAAATAAAATAAAATAAAATAAAATAAAATAAAATAAAATAAAATAAAATAAAATAAAATAAAATAAAATAAAATAAAATAAAATAAAAATTAATTCTTGAATCCTATAAGTTAATCCTGGAATTGTAACCCAAAGAGAAAATTTCTTCTGCGGATTGTGTGCCAGGCCTTTTCTGAATGATTATCACAGATGGTGAAAAAGTCCCATGGCCTTATCCTCATGTTCTTTTTCATTCCAAATGCAGTCCTCTGTGAAATACCAGCCTGACTGCATATGTTTGAACTCTGACTGTCCACTTAAACGTATGTTGCACTTCAGTGGTATGGTCGCCAGAAAAGAATGTTAGGCTCTATTTCAGATTTAGAGCAATTTAGCCTCACCCCACTGCCATTGAAACTTTGCCTAGTATTACCTCTGTTAGATTACACTTCTGAACTAGGATAGACAGAGTTAAAATAGTCCATCATGTTGAGCTTAATGCAATAGAGCTGGAAGCTTCCAGAAGACAGCTCCAGTCTCACCCTGTCCTCTATACACAGCTCCAAGTGCCCATCATCTCCTTCAGCTCTCCCCTGAGCAATTAGTTTCTGTCCTGGGAAAAGTTCTTCAATACTAGTCTATTTCTCAGTAATTAAGGAGTAAAATTTAATTTAATTTTAACTGACAAGAACGTAAAATTTAAATTTACTTTGATGATCTTGTATGTTACAATTTATTCTATCAACAGATATATAATGCTCATTTGATATTTTATATAACATGTATTCAGAAAGAATTTTGTAAGTACATAACACCAGAGATGTATAAAAACAATCACAGGATCTGTAAGTATTCTTATAATAGATGTGAAATTTTATTTCTGCTATAAATTTGACATAAAAGTGCTTCTCATACTTTGTGTCTAAGTAGTCGGTGAATTTCAGAAGGTGTGGGGAGGAAGCTGAGCAAAGGCATTGCAATCGTTGTGGTGTGCTCACTGTTTGTCACCTGATAGGGAAAGAACTGGGCTGCTGAGGAGTGCTCGGCTCCCAACCTCCCACTGCTGCTGCCCTGTAGCACAGTGTTGATCGCTGTATTGTGCACTGTCTGCATTTCTAACTGTTATGTGATAGCCAGTCCCACTAAACAGGGGTAATTTGCCTCAACCCCTCTTGGTGAAACATTGTAAAACAGCTGGAGTGTTCTTATGGACTTGTCATTTAATGGGCTTTCTGGTGAGTAGCAGTACAAGCCTTATGCGTCTGGTACTAGTACATGGTGTACAAGTCATATCGAAACAGATCTGTTCCACAGGAAATGTGCCTTTATGCTTCCTAATTAAGCAATTAATATGAGTTTTTCCTACTATTTTGTAAATGTCAGAGGACAAAGTTGAGAACAAGTGCATGTTGTTATTTGTATTAAGAACTGAGGGAAAAAGAATAGTGAAAAACTGATGGTATGCAGAGCTGAATTCCAGATTAATGTTCAGTTATATTTTAATTGGACAGTTATTTTTATTTGTTTTTCTTCACTGTTTTGATATAATATGTTTTTAACATCCCCCTCCCAACCAAATAAGAATACAGACTTAAAGAAAGCCTTTGTTATCTTCTCTCTGTGAGTGTCCTTGAAAGTCCTTCTTTATTCTTATTACGAGTCTGTTCTTTTCCACTGGGAAACACATGTTGTCCTGTAACTTTAAACTCCTAAGAGACTAATGTCAAGAAAACTTAGATTGTCAAATAAAAACTGATTTGCATGGTCCAAGACTGACAGCCGCTTCATAATTTGTGCCAGTCAATGGAAATTTTGAAAAATTCACAACCAAAAAAATCTGTCTCAAGGAAAATATTCTCAATGTGTTCTATTCAAATTATACTAATTCTATCCATTCAATAAGCTTTGGTTCATTCACAAAAGAAAACATATATATATATATATATATATATATATATATAGTTTGCTTAATAAGGTGATAAGAAGCTCGTTCAGTATGAACACATATTAATTTATTATACATTATTTTATTACTACATATATCTATGCATGTACATAATTAGGGAGAAAAAGAAAAGAAGACAAAGGGTCAGCATTGTGCTAGGTGTTACATTAGTTCTGCACTACTACATCCCCAAGAAAGCAATGAAATCAGTCAATGAGCAAATTTATACAAGTGGGAATTCTCTTGTTGTGCATGTTTAAAATGTTCCATTTAAAAAAAAAAAAAAAAAAAAAAGGTCATGATTGCCCAGTTTATGGCATGTTGTACCTCCCACAGAGTACAAAACAGCAAAAAACATTTCTAAGTTATTACATGCAATAAATGTACCCTCTAGGCTGTTTTTTGGAGTGTTATATGCACTTGTTTAGCATGGAAAATTCTGTGGAGGCTTCCTGAGCTAGAAATACTCTGAGCTGATGTGCTGAGACTTCAGGAAAACGTGATTATGTTATATCTCTGGGCATCTGTACTCCTAGTCTATCTTCAAAATCTGATGTATATTAAAGACGTGGTTTTAGAAGGCCCACTGTATGCAAGTGGCTATGAAATATTAATGGTAGCTTAGGCAAACTGGCACTTGTTAAGCATATGGGTAGTAGTATTAGCATGACATATGCCTGGCATTTGAGTAACAGTCATCAGTCTGGCTGAAACAGAAGGTGTCTGCTTCATGGGTCAGTTCTCTGCTGAAATCTGGACAGTTGAATTGAAACTAAGTAGTATTTGAACCCAGCTCAATTTAGAGAAACTATCTGGTCTCTTCATCTCCCATGCAGAACTGATCTTGAAGTTGCAGCTGATTGAGGAGACTTATTCAAGGAAAACAACTAAGATGATATAGACGCCTTCATCATGCAAATAACAAACATGTAATAGCAGCGCATCTGCAGCATGATAAACCGCCCAGAGTTTCAGTGGCAGCAGCTCCACAGGCTGTGTAATGTGTATTTTGAAACTAAATCTTTCTTCCTCCTATTGACTTCTTGCCCTCTGGTACATCGAGTTGGCTGCTTGAGATGCTTTCACTAAGTACAAAGTCAATTGACTGTAAGTGGTGATGAAGAAAACATTGTGTGATTAATATTACAGTTCAAGCTCTTCTGATCAGTCACAGAAAGAGCAGTCAAATAAACTCAACTTCATTTTGAAGAACCACACTGTGTTAATGGCAGAGAGCCTGCCTTGAGCCCAAAGGGAAAAACAAGCCACTTGAGGCAAATCTCTCTTCTTTTACATAGAACAAACTAGTTGAGCAGTGTTAAAAGCTGCTTATTGATTTGCGCCCAGACTGAAAGCCATGCAGGGATGTAAATGAAAATGTGTCAAGAGTCAATATTGATTTTTTTTTTTCTGTTTCTTCTTCTCTCTCTCTCTCTTTTTTTTTTTTTTTTTTTAACAAGACCACCCCCCACCCCCTGGGAAATACTGTTAGCTATACTTCTAAGCTTGCCAGTGAGTGAAGTAAGACCCCTTTCCACAAGACTACATATGTCCAGACATCAAACTTCCTTCTTTTACTGAGGTAGTATGGACACCATGCTGCGAGCAGCAATGTTGACAAAATTTATTTTTGAGAAAATAGATAGGTGAGGAAAAATAAATGACAAAGAGAATAAATCAAATGTTAGAGAGGACAAATTTTCCAGACCAAGCTTGTAGTCTAATACTTGCAGAGCAAACCCAATTTAAAAAAAAAAAAAAAAAAAAAGTAGTTGTTTGCAATAAAAATGTGTATTGATATAAATTGCACTCAACAAGAACCAAGGACAGAAAAAAGGCAGAAAGGGAATCCTGCTATCCCTGGGGAGGCATGCACTCAGATGGAGTAGACACAGAAAGAATTTCCCTTTGGAAAGTTGAAGTCTACAGCAAGAGACCCTACAAGATCCTTTCTGTTGGGTGAATGCTAACAGAAGAGAAAGGGGTGATCCTGGAGATGTAATCCAAATATACTATTTGTTGAGTTTGCATCATCCTCAGCTAGGGATATACAAAATAGTTTAGGAAAATACAGATAACAGTTACCTCCTCTCCTCTCCTCTCCTCTCCTCTCCTCTCCTCTCCTCTCCTCTCCTCTCCTCTCCTCTCCTCTCCTCTCCTCTCCTCTCCTCTCCTCTCCTCTCCTCTCCTCTCCTCTCCTCTCCTCTCCTCTCCTCTCCTCTCCTCTCCTCTCCTCTCCTCTCCTCTCCTTTACCCCACCCCCTTTTTTTTTTTCTTTTCTGTAAAGAATCAAATACAAACTGCAATTGTCACTAAATCAATGTTATAGCTTTTTCTACTGGATTAAAAACTACTACTAGGTCTTTTAGCTAAAATTTCTACCTTGCTACATCTTAGCAAGAAATACTCCTCCAGGTCTTTGACAAAGAATCCTGCTAATGAACTAATTTTTTATACCTTGCTTAGAGGTGACAACAGGATGTGGTAGACAGTCTATTGCAACTCAAATCTTCTAAGAATTGACAAAAGACAACAAAGAAGGGTTGTATTTAGTATGGAGGCAACCTTGAGATAAATGTTATTTACTTTATTGGCATTTCTTCAAGGCTTTAGATACTTTGACAATTTCTAGCTTGCCCTCTTGGAATCCCTGCAAGCCATATCTCTACTGAGTGCCAGATTCTGCAGCTGGCACCCTTCTCACCTCAACTGTTGTTTCCCCAGAATGACAAAAGAATTATTTCTAACTGAAAATATAGAAATCTTAGAATCATAGAATCATAGAATATCCTGAGTTGGAAGGGACCCTTAAGGATCATCAAGTCCAACTCTTGACACCGCACAGGTCTACCCAAAAGTTCAGACCATGTGACTAAGTGCACAGTCCAATCTCTTCTTAAATTCAGACAGGCTCGGTGCAGTGACCACTTCCCTGGGGAGCCTGTTCCAGTGTGCAACCACCCTCTCTGTGAAGAACCCCCTCCTGATGTCCAGCCTAAATTTCCCCTGCCTCAGCTTAACCCCATTCCCGCAGGTCCTGTCACTGGTGTTAATGGAGAAAATGATATTCTAAATTGTACAGGAAAACAGATCAAGTACCACAGAAGTAACCTGGTAGTCTTCCAGCCACTAGGGGAAAAGTGTGTCCCAAAACAAGAAAAATTCTGGAGCAAATTAGAAGTGTAGCCCGAAGTATGTTTCGGTTTGTGGAAATACTCCTATCAATTTCATATTGATGTGGTTCAGGTTCCTGCTGATTAAAATTATAAAAATAATAATAATAATAATAAATCATTTTTATGGCTCCAGCAAACTGAATTTAAAGTCTGCAACTGATTTATAGATAGATGCCCAGTTGTATGGGCTGATGAAATAAAAGCAATTGAAAGAAAGGTGTTCACAAGGTTCCCTTTTCATTTTTCATCACTTTAAACAGGTTTTAGTCCCTTTTAATTTCATTTACTTTTTTGCTGCGAAACAAAATGAGAATCATAAATGTAGAGGCTTTTGTTTTTGATTTGTTTGTTTTGTTTTGTTTTAAGAGAAGAAACAAGAAGGTAATATCTTGTACAAACTTGGTGTAATTTGTCACAGATTAGGAAAGAATGGTGACACTCAGATTTTTTATGCATTCTAGTTTGTCAGGCAGGTTGCTTTCAGTTTTGTATTTATAACTATCAGACTTATTATTATTAAAATTGAGGCAGAGGGATATGGAAGAAGATATAAAATTATTTTACTGCTATGTAAAAAATGTGCAGAGATAATCACTTAGTGGAATTCTAATATAAAATAAATTAACAAAAAGTATGAAAGGTAAAACACTTATGAATTGGATGCATTTTATAAATCTATTTTAAAAATGCATGAATAGGAACAATCTGACATTAACTACTTTACAAACATTTTACTTGTCTCATAATAATGTTCTTTGCATAATTGATTTTATTTTGTCAACACAACAATTTCCAGTGCTGTCTCACACATCTGTTTTCTAAGAACAATAACTGAAAATAATCTGTATGGTTTCATCCAACTTTGGAAACATATATTCCTTCTATACTTCTGAAGGATTAAATAGAAGGGACATAGGTTATACCTACCTAGATTCAGGTAGAAGACATGTACTGATATGTAGAGTATTTAATTAACATCTCCTGGAGTCCTCAATCCCTGGTGCAGTGCTCCACCTTGGAACTGCACAGGAAAGTACCTAGACAAACCAGGAATTAAATGAAGGGGAAAGGATCATTTACCTCTGGCTAGAGGGACATCTTTCTCTCAATATTCTTGGACATACATTCTGCCCTACAGCTAGGTGCCAAAACCTTCCTTCTATATTTGATGAACCAGACACATTTCACATATTTCTATGATATTTCATCCATTCACCTAATGCAAATAGAGAATTATGATTAATTATTTGTTCTGGAGCATGGACTTGAATCTTGATAACCCAGTTGAGTTACCTAAGTGTTGGCAGTACTTAATCCTGTAACCCTTAACTCCAACCTTAGGTATGTTCTGAAGGTACTTCTGTGAACCAGAGTGACTAGAAAAATGGGTAGACAATTGTTTCGTTTAAGAATTCACCTTTGGTTTTGTAATAGATGGCTCAGTCTTCAAAATAGGACTATAATCAAAGTTTACAATTTATTAAAGGAATAGAGGTAAGCAAACAGCACTGGGTGCACCAGGAGTCTCTGCTCCACCAAGACGCACACCAATTACATCAAGCAGCTGATTTTTATGCTCCTAGGCTGATACATATTCATTACTACTTCTAAAAAAAACAGGGTTATTATAATTAGTTTCCGGAATCCAAACCCTCCTACTGGAGCATGCGTATCAGTCTCCGGTGGTCCCTCTGGGGGTCTCTGGGGGTCTCTCATGCTGAAGGCTCATAGTCTTCCTCCCCCCTCTCTATTGTCCAACTTGGCTGTATGTCAGAGACTTGTGCAACATCCCCTGCAAGCTTTGTCTTTTAGTTGTTCTTCAGCTCTCCCTGTCTCCTTAATCTCCTGGCCAGATATCAGAGACTTGTATAGTGTCCCATGCAATAGTCATAATAGTTAGCAGTTATTCTGAAACCCCCCAGATATCAGAGACTTCAAGGAATAACCTACAAATACATTTCCCTTCAATCTCTCTATTGACACAAATTGCTAAAACATTCCTTTGCAAGATACAAGAATTATATACATTAACCACTCTGTTTTTCTTAGACTTGTGGTTATACAAAGGTGTGTAAGACAGAAGGTCACATTCATCATACCATGCGGCCCTAGCACTGTTCCAAACTGACATGAATCAGATGAACATATCTCACAATTTGTGCTAGGATTCTTACCTGGGGAACTAGTGCCATTGCTTTTCTTAAAGCTTACCCAGAAAAAGATACTGACATAGTTTTACCATCTCTTCCACCCTGTGAGAAGAACCAGTCAAACACAAGTGCAGCAGAAAAGTAATACAGCTGTTACTGAATCCTGAGTTTTCTGAGATGTGTTTGAATTTTGTGGTTACCCAATGAGGCAGTGACCTGACAAAATCATGCCCTAGCAAATACCCAGTGCCAGAAACTGCCCCAGTGCAGCAGACTTAAAAAATACTTCTTTTTCTTGAAGTCCTTCTGATGTACCTAACTAGTCACATGGAACACGAGGGCTCACATGCTTCATCAGCCAGTCTAGGGGCAAAGACACAGCTACGTATTTAAATTAGAGCAGTCACTGATTTAAATAATGAGTATTTTTTGAAGCAAAGAACAAAAACGAGGTGTTCCCTGTCCTTGCTGAATGTCCTAATTGCTGCCTCTAGTCATGCTCTGTCCTGCTTTCTAGCCCAAGGAATTCTTAATTATTTAATGTAAAATAAAACAGCTTTGTTAGAAGTAGTGCAGTGTTCTGTCTGTCCCTCTGTCTCTGTACATTTGCACATGCATGCACATACATAATGACACCAGCCCATAAATGGAAAGGTTGTAATTCTCTTGGGAGGTGAGATATGTGAGTTTGAATCCTCTTAGGCTTGAGGGTAAGGGAGGATTAATTTTGTGTTTTGGTGGCGGTGGCGGTGGTGGTTTGTTGTTGTTGTTTGTGTTTTGTTTTGTTTTTGTTTTGTTGTTTCTTTGTTTGTTTTCATACTCTTATACTACAAGAGAGTTTTAGTGGAGGTCTTGAAGGAGAAAGGTAGAGTGACCTTGGGAATATTGCATGCCTTGTATTTTATTGAATAATAAATTTTTGGAAGGCAGAGAAGATGACAAGTAGTGGGAAAGAGGCAAATCAAGTTATCCCAAAACTTTATGGGTGAAAATAATCATTTTAATGATCTGGTGGGGGTGCTTTATTAGGTGCACGCTTTGATGTGTAAGTCACTTGTCATTTTTACAGATGCAGTGCTTTGAAGTCAGTATAATGGTATATCCCATTTCTTAGCACAGGACATAGAGAGGAGACATGATAATAGCTTATCTGTTTTCATTCTAAAATTTGAAATATCTTCAAGATGGAAAGAAAAAAAAAGAGAAAAAGAAAAAAGAAACAATAATATGGATGAAATAGCAGCTAAGAGAACTGTTCAAAATTCTCTGAGAAATCTTTATGAAAAACATTATCAGTCATGTTGTTTAATGCTGTATTTTCTTATTTAGGTGTTTATTCAGAAGTGAATTCAGTGCATAAGAGGCTTTACCTGAGCTTCAGAATATATATATATATAAAGCTTGTATTTTTGACAGAATGGGGAAAAATATTACTCTTTTTTATCTCCTCTCAACTAACTCTTTAACCCTCATTTAATGCCTGTCTTGTTTTAAGCACATGCTCCTGTGCTATTGAATCCAATACAGCATTTTTAGTCTTTCACTCCTGGAAGAGTATGAGTTTCATTGCTTTGGGGCTAGACTGAGGGGCAAGAGGAAAATCAGATTTGTGTTTTGTGTAGAAGGAAAAGAGGCAGAGGGGGGAAGGAAATAATGTGTGAATAGGAAAAAAACAAACAAACAAAAAAAAAGATTATACATTAAAAAGCCTTTCACAAATCCAGTCCACCTCCCTTCACCCCTCTACCCACCCCATGAAATTATTGTCTTTGATCCCATTTTTTGCCCTCTTCCTTTGTTCAGTGACACAAGTATTTGACCCATGCCCTGAAAGGTAACAATTCCCATTTCCTTTCCTTCTCAGCTCTCATAGTGAAGAGGAACTTCTTGAAAATAAATGTTTATGAAATTGCTTTTTTACTGTGAGCTCAGTACGTTTGTGAATATTCATGCCAAAAGAATCTTACATGACTGAGTACTTAGAAACACAAACAAATACAAGTAGACTGGGAAGGCAGTTAAAATTTGTTTTCTAATTTGTTGTAGTGGTTAGGAGCATATTTTAACTCAATTTCCTGTGTTCTCCATGATTACTGTAGGTTTGTCAATAAGAAAAACTTACCAGAAAAATATCTGGATACTTGCCCTTAAATAAAACATTATTGTTTATGCCTTGTAATCAAGGATACTGTTTACAGGGCAGATAACAGTTAAGTCTTCTTTACATTATTGACTATATGATTTACTTCTTTTTGCAACTGCATTTAGATGTGCTAAAACCTCTCTTCACTCTATATCATCTTCTCACTCTCTTGCTGCAGTGTTTGAATGTAGCATCAGTAGTCATATAAAACAGGTACAGATCAGAGTCCAAACCACTGCTTGCCTGCAACCAATGGCTGTGGCACTCTTTATATTATTTGTTTTCTGTTCTGTAGCGGAGCCTGGAAAGATGCTTAGGGAATAGTATATTATTGGACATGGGCATAAAGACTTCATCAACTTAATGGAACAATTAACTCAACCACTCTGTTGCTCTTGATCTGCAGAATTTTACTTCAAGATTAGAGTGATAAGGTGAAGATTAACACCTCTGGGTCAGTGGGGCTGATGAGACATGATTTATTAATCCTCAAAGAAAACCTTAATTGGACATGGGAGCACTCTTTCCTTCATTGTTAAACACTGCCAATTCCCTCGATAATTAGGGTAGATGGTGAGTGTGATTGAGGCTTATTGTAATTAGATGCACCAAAACCAAGGTAATGATTTTCTCCCCTGGGAATACCATGTGTTATTTCCTCCATATAAATCAGCAGTGATGTTTGCAGTCACCTGAAAAATGTCCCCTACATATAGCCATTGAAGACCCAAATATAACTTACAGAAGGGAGGAGAAGAACAGTATTCATAAGAAAAAAAAAAAAAAAAAAAAAACAACTTTGATTTAAAGGAACTGTCTTAAATCCTGGCCTTCAGAGCACAGAGGATTTACTCTGCAAGCAGGTTAATGAGCAGGTTGATTCATTCTTATTTTTTTTTAGCTATCATTACTCATTCTCTCATCATGTTCTTTCCATTAAGAGACACTGATTTATATAAGCACTTTTTTTTTTATAAGCACTCCTCTAAGGAGTTTGCTTGGTTTTGAAACTAAATTTCGGAAATACTTTCTTTTTCAAAGAAATGCCCTTGTGCAGGCAATCTAAAAAAAAAAAAAAAAAAAAAAAAAAAAAAAAGTGGCTTCATTATAACACAGCTGAAGATGGGAGAAAAGACCATTGGAACACAATTCTAGCTACTGTACCCCAAGCTGAAGAAACAGAAACAGAGCTGCATGGCTTCAGGATTCATTAGGAAGCTTGGTGTAGTGCAGAGCTGATGAAATAAGTTAACATTCTCATTAGGGGACTGGAGCAATCACTTGGAAAAAGCCTCCTTTGCTACGTTTGTTTACTGCGTCACAGGAAACATGTCCTCAGTCAACTGGGGTAATCATTGTCAGTGTTTTACATAGTTACAAAGCAAACTAATAAGCCAGATTGTCAAATTATATCAATCATGTCTAAACATCAACAAGCAAATTGCGGTATGCAGATGGGAAATTTGTAAAAAGCCTAGATACTCAGTACAGTGTGAACTGTGCAGGCTGAGATAGTGATTTAAGACTACCATCCAGGGGAATATGACTTTCCACCATGTAGCTCTGAAGTCAGATTGCTGTCTGTATTAAATTGCTTGGTGACACTTTTGACATTTAGGACACTGACCAGGGAGAACTTTTATCATCAAGTGTTATGTCCTGCTTCCCCTACCCCATCACTTTACCCATTATATTATCACACTGGTATAATAGTTGTTTTCTTGTTGCCTCTGCTGTGGTCCTCAGGATTTATTACAGCTTCACACCTAGACTGGCTTCCCAAGGCTCCAGCTGAAAGAGAGATGAGAACCAAGAAGTGCTGTCAGAATATTTTCTGTTAAAGACAAAGGAAAATCATATATATTCGTACGCAGTCCTGTTGGGGATTGGAGTCAACTTTTAGCCCAGTGTTCCTGATGTCAGTTTTCTGAGTGACAAATCCTTTTGGCACTTGTCATCTTTGCACCAGACACTACCCTAGGGGGGGAGAGGACCTGTTTGTGGCTGGTAGTTGCTGAGTGCCTGTGTGATTTCACCCCTGTCCAGACTGATACATGAGGGACAAAATAATAAAGAATTTTAAAAATCTTATAAAGCTTTCAGAATGCTTAAATAGACTGAAGTGAAGAATGCACAGGAAGGCAAGATAACAAGTAAGACATCAATCTGTAGAAAGAACAAAAGATCTATTAAATTAATCAATAGGTCTTTTACAGTGGCAAATATAATTTAGTTAAGGAAAACATAGTGCAAGAAGAATATAATGAGTTTTCTACCACTTTTACAATTGAGAAGAACAGTTAATGGTATATAGGTATATTCCTCAGAGAGCTAAAGAGTCCTCTGGAGGATAGGCTTGGAGCTCTGACAGCGTAACAGAGCCCAGTGCAAAGTACTGTCCTTTAGGAATGCAGCCTTAGACCCACAACAGAAAGATGTCACCTCATCAGGAAGACTGGAACATAACACATACTAAAGCCAGTTTCAGTCTTTCCTCATATTTTGAATGAAATAACAAGGAAGAAATATGTATTAATTCCCCAGAAATTTTAAATGCCCTTCAAGAACATAAGGAAACAATGGGAGAAAAAATAATTTATACTGTAAACAGGAACAGCTGTCCATGGCCCTCTCTAATAGGATAACATCTCTGCTATTGTAGACACCTCTGCAAGTCACTCTTTCCATTAGGCAAGTGCCAAAGATTCAATATTGGTTCTGCCCAAAATGTAAGTTGGATTGTTCAAATACAATGAAATGTGGATTTATTTATTTATTTATTTGTTTTTGCTGTGGAGAATATTGTATGCCTTTATCCAGTTTTTAGATTCTAATACTTAAACCACATCATTTTCATGGTCATTCTGTAATGAATGACTGGCTTAATATTGATTTGTTTTTCCAAGGATTCACTCACAGTGATACAGATTTTCCTGCATCACCATTAAATGTCCTGTAGTATTGATTTCCACAGATCCATGATCATTCTTACTCGGGATTTGTTCATTCATCCTGCATAGTACAGAGTGCTTGCTCCATACTGTGTTGGTTTTTTTTCCTTTACTAACATCCCCTTGAAATGCAGTCATGAGCAACCAAGAGTTCAGGAATTTGGAGACTCAGACTTTTACAACATCTCCTCCTTGTAGCATCAAAAGACTTAACTCCAATATTGTTAGATATATTTTTACAGCTTTTCAAGAGTTTTAACTGTCACAGTCTGAAACAAGGCGCAGCATCCCTTCTTCTAATGTTGAGTATTCGTGGCCAAATACAGGCAACTGCTATTCAATAACAGTTTCCTTAAATTTGGGCAAGAGGAATGCAAGCAGCACTAAATTAAACTATTAGTGCAACACACAGAAGGGGTGGGGTTGAACAAACTTAACAACTGTATCATCCCCCATCTGACTGGAGTGCTGATGTTATTAATTTAAAGCTGAACCAGCCATCTGGGCTCTTTAGCATCCATATATGTTATGTTAGAGTCTGATCCTCAGAAAGGAGGAACCAGGGAAAACTTAATCTGCCATTCTGAAGAAAGGCGATGATATTTCCTTTTCTCAGTATGCAGCAGCCTTTGCAGAGCAGGAATTTAGGAGACCCATGGGGTCTGTATATGCTAGCAGGCACAAAGGCTCATTTTAACTTCATCTTGCCCTTTGGGAGAGAGTAAACACACAGAACATTTTTCTTTCTGCACAACTTCATAATAAACTTCCAGAGGAGCATAAGCTTGACAGACCTTGCTATGCCATTCTAATTAAAATAGATCTTCCTTTAAACAATTGATTACATTAAAAAAAATATTAAGAAAAAAAAAGAAAAAGAAAACAGAAAAAAAAAAAAAAAAAAAAAGCACAGTCATTTCAGTTTCAATCTCACTAGAAAAACACCTATCACTAAGCTATTATATCTTGTGGAAAAAAAAAAATTCAACTCGGTTGACTTTAAAATGCAATCAATGAGAAATCACTCTTGACTTTTTTGATTGGGATTTAATTTGATTTTGAATGGTTTTGTGTCCTTGTAGACTATTAATTAGAAATAATAATAGTATTGTTCTTCTACAGAAATTTCAAACACATCTGCCTTTCTATAAAGCAGATGGCTGGTACAGCTCAATGCACTGCCAGTCACAACAGAGGTCTCAGCTCGATTACTTCTGTTAGCTGGCAGGGGAAGGATCTGGTGGAAAAATGGTAACCCTGAGCAGAGGAAGAAGTTGTCAATGGAGTGTACGTTTTCCAAGCTGCAATTTGAGAGGCAGTTACAGGCAGGAGGAACTGTCCTGTTATCACAACATTGCAGCCATCAAGGCTTGGGACACTGTAGGGAAATGTATAGGAATGACACCACGGTAGCGGCAACTGCCTGCTCTCGAATCCCAAGTATTAAATTGGTGTCAAATAATCTGATCCACAATTTTATCCAAAGCATTATGTTACCCTCTGAGTAGACCTTCCTTGGCCAAAAGCGAACTCAATTGCATTATCTTCTGTTTGTTCAAGAGATAAGCCTAGCAGCTGCTGTTGTTGTGTAATATTTATATCCTTACAGAGGCTGCAGTAACAAGAGAAACTCCATGTGCTGGGGCTGGTCCCTGCAGTAACCTTGGAAGTAACAGGACACACAGTGTTGTGCAGAACAGTCTCTCTCTGATAGGAGACAACTAGACAACTGGGTGGTTGCCTTTATTTTTTTTTATTTTTTTTTTTTTTTTACCTTTACACTGCAGAGTAGATCCTAGATACTAGTCTGCAGAAGTGCTTTCCATTAATATTCTGCTGACAGACTTCATTTCAAAGCAAGTGTTTGTTATTTTCATAGATGGAAAGAAGCTGTTAGTGTTCTAAGAGATAAAAGATTTTTTTTTCTTTCTTGCCTGGTGAATCAAAGGGTACAAATATGTTCATAGTTCTGTGGCTGGTTTCTGCAGCATATGCTGATAGAGCTGTGAGGGCTTAGGACAAGAAGTGTGAATGTGTGTAGAGGGTTGATTTCTTTTTAATCATCCTTGTTCTTCACACAGCAGTGTGAACAAAGCCTGAAGTTGGGCTGCCTGGGAGCATGGGCAGGTTGGGCAGAAGCCCAGAAGCTTCTTCCTGGAAAAAATGCAGGCAGCTGGAGTGAAGAGAGCAGGGAGAGCAGTGGCCTCACATCAGGGAAACATTTTTCTGCCTAGGAGTTGTGTATTTGCATTAAAAAAATATTGCTCCTGGAATCCCAGCAGACATGGTTCTCAGGCGCTGAACTGTTCCTCTGACAAGGTGTAGCTAGAGAAACTTTCTTCTGCTGAGGCTAATCTGACATCTCTTCTGTGAGTAGCTTTATCTGTCAAGGGCTCTGAACAAACACCCTTCAGAGGCAAAAACTATATCTACAAATTCAAAGGGGAAGGAAAGAATAAACGTTACGTATAAATGTAACAACAATCCTTTGCAATAGAAGAGAGCAAGGTTCTCTTCATATATAAAACTTCAACTCCATGGTTCCTTTGTACCTACTTTATGTCTACATTTTATAAAACAAGTTAGAAACTTCCTGTGCTGACCTAACACAACATAAAGACATCTCTGCAACTTCATATTCCGTAGATAACTATTAAACAGATAACAATAAGACCAATAAATTGGAGTAAGGAGGTACCCTTTCTCATACCACACTCTCCAGGGTTTGATTCTGTTGTTATCAACAATGTGGCCCCTGCCATCATCCCACCTTCTTGGATTCTTAATTGTTATTAAGGGTACTCAGTCCCACAGACTACTAGATACATTAAATTTGATCATACGCAATACAATTAATAAATTTACAAGACTAAAAGTTCCTGTCCCCTCAAGAAGAATTGCTCAGGGAAGTATTACAGGACATTGATTTTTAAGAAAATAAATATTTCTAACGAGAAATAAGGTAGGTAACAACAAGAATTTTCATGGAGTCCTGAAAGAAGCATCTTTAAGGACTGAAGAATTAAGGGAACCTGTAGGTCAGACTCTGCTACCTGAAAGAAATTGATGAATTAATCCACATCTGCTACTGGTAAAATTATCTTAGGTAACACTATAATGTTGCTTATTTCTTCTAGACTGTGATCTTGCGTTTGAGAAAGCAGTGCCTATTGCAGAGAGGAGGCGAGTCCTTCACCTGGGTGGCTGTCAGCACAGGGGAAGGAGCGCATCACAACCATCCAGCCCCAGTCCTGACAGTGGCCTTGAGTGGGGATGCAGCAGTGCTCAGCAGAATCAGAATCAACATTTGTTTGTGAACATATTGTACACTCTGGTGGGGGAAAAGACTAGTGTCTCTTTTACTGCAACCAGCAGGCTATGAGATGAAATACTTCAAAAATTAACTTCCAGGAGACAGACTTGAAGTATATAAAAGAGGATCCTTCTCTGAACTTAACCAGCATAGCACATAATTCACTAAAGCTTTAATGGTGAATTTATGATGTGGAAAAATTTATTTCCTATCACATCTTCTCATTAAAAAAAGAAAGAGAGAAAGGAAAATAGAAATATTTCCCACATAAACTTCAGTTACTTCTGGTGAAATGCCAGGATGAAAAGAGTAATTAGGATTCAAGGTCAAAATGGAATTCTTTTTCCGTCCCAGTCCTTCACACATCATTCTGTTAAATGAGAGAACTGAAGAGAGGAAGAATTAACTGATTTCTTTTAAGTTTAGTAATTGCAAATGCAAAATGAATATCGTTCTACAGACATGGTGCCAGAGGACAACGCGAGCTAACGAAATAATGGTAGCCCTGATAAATAATTTATGCACCATATCAAAAGCTGGATGAGATAAAGAAATGGAGAACCCATATGAAAATTTAGAAATTGCTCAAAGCTCTTCTTCCAGTGACTCCCAAGAGGCTGAGCACAGAGCACTAATAAACTCTGTGACCGTGTATAATTCATAAACTTTCCTTTTTTTTTTTTTTTTTTTTTTTGATTTTCACTGCTTACAGTTTATATTTAACAAAGGAACAAAGGATAGAAAAACCCTGGTAACAGTTGAGAGAGGGCATAAGCCAGCTGATTCCTCCACTTAGTCTATTCATAAAGGGCATCTGTTTTCATCCCAAACTACACATATATCCACCATTAAATTTAGCACTTTGAAAATGGGAAAAGATAGAAAGAAAAAAAAATGCTCATATCCTCATGCTTAGTTTTTATTTGTGTCTTTATGCCAGCTATTACAAAGTGAGATTACAGTACAACAGAAGCTATGTTGAAATTATTTTTATTAATTATATTCTTTTACAGCTCCTGGTTAATGTTCAGACTGGATTTGTAAATGATCCATTCAATGGCCATAAAGCAAACTCAGAGCAAACCTGTGGATTCTGTCTGAAGGCAGTGGGATGTTTCTGAATGCATTACACATTGAGAAACTTCCATCTCACACAGCCACATTAGAAAGATATTAATAAATATTACTAAATTTCCCCACACACACAAATCTAGAAATTATTTTCAAATAAGATTTGCCTTGAAATGATTTCAGCTGTCAAAGTAACAAGCCTGTGAAGTCATATTTGAAAAGACAGGGTGTCAAGGGGGGTATTTTTAACTCTTTACATGTCAACACTTTGTCATGTGATTTCATGCGCAGCACGATTCAGTTGCACAACCAGACTTTTAAAATCTGTTGTGGATCTCAGCAGCTTGATGATTTGCCCCTTTAAGGATGTACAATGAAATAGTTTAAGCTGTTAAGTTTTTTTCTCCTAGATTATCTTGGAGTTTTACTTTTTATTTTTGCAGTCTGTCTGGAAATAAGGGACACTGCCCTGTGGCTTTCTGAAGGAAACCCTCTGCTTCCTACTTTGCGTGCACAAGCAGGGTGCAGCACATTTCTCAACCGTGTGACACATTTCAAGCTGCTGAAGGGCTGTGATGGCACCTGCAGCCTTTGCTAGCATGTGTCAGAAGCAGACGGTCTGCAGACACCAGCAGACTACTACATGACAAATTTCCAAGCTGCTCCCCACCAAAGACAGAGAAACCACCCAGCACTGTCAGGGCACCTTTGGTGATTTCTTGGCCTTGGTGGGTAGATGGGAAAGGTGATTGCTACCAGCAAACTGCAGAAGCAGCTACAGAGCAGCTGCACTTTGGTGATGTGCTGCATTGGTGCATAGCCTGTCATCAGGCTGAGGAGAACAAAATCCATTCCTCAGATCCTGTGTGGCTGCCCTGCCTGAGTCTAAGAGCCTGTTCAGTGTTATTAGAATATTGTTTACTTCATTAATTTCCTCCTACCATCAATTGGTGAATAAATTATTCATAAGAAAATTTATAAATTATTCTACCAGCTCTATTGATGATTGAATAATATTGACCAAATAAATTATTCACTCTTTTTTCCCCCACCAATTGACAAATAAATTATTTGTGAGTATCTTTTTCTACATTATTAGATCAAATCTTCCATCTGTTGAGACATTTATAACATGTCACTCCCTGATGTCTCCACTAGTTGTAAAACACTGGAGAACTTTTTTTTTTCCCCCATAGGAAATTGAATTAGTTTAACTTTATTTCATACATGTAGCACAGTTGTTTTGAATGCAAGTTCTTTTGAACATAAGTTGACATGTGGAGGTGGTTTTTTACATTTCAAAGACAATTAAACAAAGCATTGAGATATTTTGCAGTTAATTCTCAGCCAACAATACATTACAATATATTTGAAATTGTGCAGATTATTTTACAGCTTCCTATATTAGTACAAAATAATCAGCATTGAGGCTACCACCAGCCCATATCCCTAATAGGCACTATAATATAAGTTCTGTAAATGAATTTCAGGGGCAAATGTAGCCAAACCAGACAGATATCTTGAGTAATGACCACTACAAATGTGAACTGCATAGGCCAGAGGTTATTTCAAATTCCTGGATAAATCACTGGAGGTTCACATCTAGCTAAATCCATTGATTCTCTCTCTTCTTTCACTGATTCATGACTAACTTACGTGGTATGCAAGTGATGATCCTTAGCTGTGGCATCATTTCTAACATATATTACCATGCAAGCAAAATTTGTCTACATCCAAAAATATGGATAGTCCATGTGGTGTAAGTCACTATGTTAGATAAGGGAAAAATAAGGTTAACTTTAATAAACAAATATATCTCTAGGAAAGTGATGTTAAATCATAATCACCCATAAAGGAAGGATTAGATTCTCTCTGTTCCATGGAGCTAAACTTAGTCTAGCAAGCCAATCAAGCTGCATTAGTGTGAAGTCAGGATAAGAGAAGGACCATGAATAGTAGACCAAAAATATTCAAGTCGCTCAAAAGAGACAGATAGAGAAGGCATCTCCTGCCAGCAGAGGAGCAGCCTAAGATTTTTCAGGTGTGATTGCAGTGAGGATCAGAAGCACACCTCTCTGGTGGCATCCTTCTTGCCTCAGAAACCCACCAGTAAAGGATGTACAAAGAGGTTTTGGTTAACTTTTTTGTTTGTTCTGTTTGTTACTTTGTTTAATTTAAAACCGTGGTACAGGCTTATTTGCCAAGCTGGATACATGCAAGAGAGTGAACATAGCCCCAAGACAGCAGTTAATTCTGCAGCTCATGCTGCCCAGTGGGAGGAAGATGAATGGGCTGTGCAAGGGAAACAGGACTGCTTAGCAAGCAGAGAGCTCATTTATAGGGAACTCTCTGGCACTGTGCAGTTCTGTAACACCTGGTTGCTACAGACATGAGCTGTCTTTCCTTTTCCCCTTTTTTCCTCCCAAATGGGGACTGTAAGCTGTCACTCAGGCCAATATAGCAATGCATTATGGGTCTTTAAAACACATGCAGAGCAGAAAATCACAGCTCTTTCATTTTCAGAGAAAACTGTTAATAGGTCTCCCTTTCTCATGAAGGTGTTGTAACAAGTCCCTGGTTAAACTGGTATTGATATTTTCACTTAGATTTCATCATTAAAATAAGCAGCACTACTTAGGGAGATGTTATGACCAGGACTTACAGAGGAATAAGCATCTAGAATTTACATTTTGAAAATTAACTGAGTTGTCTTTGGGGTCTAGTTTTACATTCCTGTTCTCCCTGTGCCCCCAATACAAAATCCATGGAACATGAAGAAATAAAAATATACAGAAAGGCATGGAGAGGAAGGGAAGACAGGTAAAGGATACCTAGACAAATGTGGTGTGGTCAGAGACACAAGCTGTAAAAATGATCTTAGCAACATTGTTCAGAATAGGTGTGAACGGAGCAAAGTTATATTTGCCAAGGCCAGAGGAAAGACCACTGAAGTATTTAAGATAAAGTGGTGAATCCATGGGGGGAAAAAAAGAAATATATATACATATACATATATATATAAAATAAACCTTCATACGAGGTTTTGGAGAGTAGTCTGAGCTGAAGATGGCTCAGATTAAGGGTCTGAGTAAAAGATTGATGCTACTGATCCAGAATGTGTGCTCTATACTAATTAGTGTGGTGTTTTTTCATCCGTAGTGAAGCAGTCCCAGATATAAGTTTGGACAAGCGAAAAGAGATGAGCAAGTGATCTACATAAGGATATGCAGGTGGGCAAGAGAGAGCTGACTGCTCCACAGGATACACAGGGAAATCTGCAGCTGCAGAAGAAGCAGATCACAGAGTCACAAACCCAAATCTTGCACTCTGAAGTCCTTAAAGAGCTGCCAGCTCTAATCAGTTTCTTTGTCCCTAAGGACAGTGTCCCAAGGGATGTCATCCACTAGGTTAATAGCTGCAAGTTTGCTCTACCAAAGTTCAGGGTCCTGACTTTGCTTTTTGCAAGTCTCATATTCCCTGAGATCACAAACTCAACTAGGGCTTTGTCACTGCTGCCCAGACTGCCTCCAGTTCGAACCTCTTTCATGAGTTTATATGTACTGGTGAGGACCAGGTCCAGTATGCTTCTCGTCTGGCTGGTCTGTTTAAAACCTGGATCAGGAAGTTATCCTTGACACACTCCTGGATCACTTACAGCCTCCTGTGTAGCTTTCTCAGTGAGTAGACAGGGGATTAAGTCCCCCATCAGGATGAGAGCCTGTGAGCTCAGTGCTTCTTGTAGCTGAAGCAGGAAGGCCTTGTCAACAGGCTCCCCTTGATCATGTGGCTTTTAGTAGACCATAACCATACCTTTATTCATCTGGACCTTAACTTTTCACACTCTAGCTCCCAACCTGTCTCTGTGTGTTTCTCAGAGGCAGCTCTTCGTAATATATCCCTTCCTTAACACAGAGAGCAACACCATGCCCCTCCTTCCCTGCCTATCTTTCTGAAAGACTTGTAGCCCTTAATTGCTGTGTTTCTTTTGTTAGATTTGTCCCATCATATTTCCATGACAGACATTAGGTCATGGTTTTCTAGTTGCACAGTGGTTTCCAACTCCTCCTGCTTGTTTCCCATCTGTTGTACATTGGTATAGGGGCAAAATAGCTGGGCTATAGGCTGTATCACCTTTTTGGAGGAGCCCTCCCTAATTCTTTTGGGACAATTCATGGGTATTTCCCTGTTGATTCCTAAAGTGCCAATGTTCCCTAGTTCTTCTCTGTCAATTTTTGGTTGCAGCTGTCATAATGCTAGACGGAAGAAATGAGGCTGGCATTCTCTTTTGAAAAGTGTGAAATTAGTATCTATTATAAACTTTCCACAGTCAGAAATCCAATTCCACAGGTTTTCTATCACAGCATCATCAGCTCCAATATTCCTGAGAAATTAAGCAGACAAGAAAGGTGCTGATTTCAGAAGGAAAGTAGCTGGGGAAACACCATTAATACGAAGAAAAGGGCTAACCCTATCAGATTAATCTTATGCTCTTTGAAGAGCAATGCAGGGTAATATACTCCAGGATGCTGGCAAGGAGACAGGCATATGTATTTTGGACTAATGAAGTCCTATTAAGATCTATGTGCTTGGAAGTATTCCTGGAGCACTGTAGCTAAGCATGGATCATGGCAGCCTAGTCATCTTTCAGCAGAACACAGCCACTTGCCTCGCTGGCTCAGAGGCAATAAGGCAGTTTTCCTAAGCAGATGTGTCTGAGACCTCAAGGGCATCAAAGAGTCTGAGATTCCTAACTACTCTGACAGTTTGGCAGCAGATCTGTTTGGCACAGGGCAGCTTTGCAGTTGTTTCTCTCTTTCGATTACCACTTTGCTCAATGTCTTTCACTGAGATTTAAAAAAAAAAAAAAAATAGGTCAGACTGAGAAAGGAATGAGAAAAAGACCTGGTTATGACCTTGTCTACTATTGTCATTTGACACATTGAATATCTAGGGATAGTAAAACTACATATAGATGAACACTAAGGGAGTCTAGACTGAGATGACCTATGGAGAATGGACTAAATAAGTATCCTCTACTATTCTCTGTAGGCTTCAGAGAACCCAGATATCCAGGCATACCACCCGAGCCAGCCATGACAGATTTTGGATATGAATCACAAACGTTTTCCTTCAGCACTGATAGTGTGCTCACTTCTGTGAAAGAATCATGTATCTGTTTACCTAATATCTGCATTCAAATGCAGAGTTTGTGGATGGTATCCCAGAGTAAAACAAACTTTCTAGAGAAAATATATTACACCTTTGTTACACAAAGAACTGGCTTCAAGGGCAGCTTAAAGGCAGTTGTAAATGTCAAAACTCTATAATAGCAGATAGGAAAAGGTATTTTTAAGTTATTGTCACAGCAGTGGCATAAGATTATACGAAATCTTTATGTTGGAGTTTATCTGCATCCACTACTATTTTCTGCCAGCTTTGCTGACATTTTCTTCTCCACTGTTTCACTTTTTCAGTCAATATGAGTTATGAGGAGAAAAGGACATGTTTAGAAGGCAGGGACATTTATGTGAATCTGTGAACTTGTTCCCTGTAGTGAAAGGGTTTCCATCTTCTCTTCCTTCAGGTCCTGAAATGTGTACTAACATTACTTCATCCCATTTCATTCTATAGTATTTAAGAGAGAAAAAGAATGAATTAAAGAAATGTAATTACTCATCTGCAATTAAATTGTTGTGTTTGTTGTTGTTGTTGTTGTTGTTTTGTTTTGTTTTGTTTTGATATTGCAAGTATGAGTTACTAAGGAAGATTTTTGAAAAACTAAAATTGAAATTCCCTTTTGTACAGGCTCAGACCTTTGTCCTTCCCACAGAAAACTCATATTTTCAAAGATTTTTGTTTTCATTATTTATTTTGTGGTACAATGTTAACAAATAAAAATAAAAAATAAAAATAAAAATAAAAAAAAATAAATAAAAATAAAAATAAAAATAAAAATAAAAATAAAAATAAAAATAAAAATAAAAATAAAAATAAAAATAAAAATAAAAATAAAAATAAAAATAAAAATAAAAATAAAAATAAAAATAAAAATAAAATAATAATTGCCAGTTCTTAGGCTATTCAATTCTATTAGGAATGAAAAACCCTCTCTCTAATGAAATGTCACATTATGCTTTATCATGATCATTGAAACTCTAGTGCATTTCACATGATGCAGCAGTATTGTTGCAATTAAACTGTATAAGCATAGGGTACTGCGAAAAATACAGAGTGTGTACCTTTTCTTTGCCACTGGCCTAGGCTGTTATCAGTGGTGACCTTGCAAAAAGGGAAGAAGAGGAGGCTAAAAGAAGAGCAGGTGCATGACTGGCTATTTCTGCCAGAGCATGCAGATCATGAGCTCATAAGCTGATGCACACAATTTGAAGGATAAATTTAATTCTTTCCCAAACGCTATGAGTTTTCCAACCTTGTACAAAGACTAAGTGCTTGATTTGTATAAATTTTACTGACAGTGACAAATGCAAGAAGCTGTAGTTAACTTCCTAGAAACATAATGCAAAAGCAAAAGAAATGGAAATGTGCCAAGTGGTCAGTTCCATGACTTGTTTTCTCAGTCACTGTTTAAATCCTACATAAACACGAAGATATTTTTGCAATGCATGAAGACAAATATTTGTTGGTCAACAGATGACCCCTGCTGGTGTGCCAAATAATAATAATAATAATAATAATAATAATAATAATAATAATAATAATAATAATAATAATAATAATAATAATAATAATAATAATAATTTAAAAGCCAAATGATTGATAAATTCAATTTTTACAAATCTTATTTATTATTTCTTCAGCCTCCTTTGTGCGTATTTGTCAGTGGTTTGTACTTCACTTTGCTTAGCACATCACATCACTCCATCAAGACTCTCTTCAACCTGCTTATTCAAGGATTTCATGTTGCCTTCTTTCTTACACTTCTCTCCATAGTCAACCATGCTTTATTCACTTAGCATCTTCTTATCTCTGCCCTGGGGGTCTAAAAAATTCCCTCTGATAATTTTCAAACAACTTTCTGATGATGTTGTTGCTTCATTGTCTGTTTATTTGGAAAAGGTTATTATAGCAACAACTGGTTTCAGTGCTTCTGGAAATTTGTTATCAAATTCAGACTTATATCAGTGGTGACATCATTGTTGATAAGGTTTTGTTTTGTTTTGTTTTCCCATTTTCACCCATTTATGTTAGCCAATGGACTAAATTTTTGACTAACACACTGAACTTTTCAATAATTTTAGTCAATGATGTTGTATAGTGGCATAGGGGGTTATAATTCCTTCCCTTTCACAGAGGGAAAGCAATTTGTTTCACTGCCACCATGTTTCTGTCTCGGTACTCTGGAAAATTCTTAATGTCCTAAGTAATTTTAATTTCATTTGTTGAAATATCATGGTATTCTTGCTTCTTAAAATTACACTTAGGGCATATGCCTTCTTCAGTCTAATTGGCACCTGTTGTGTAACTTGCTTTATGTCACTGTCTGCTTGCTTTCTTCTGGATTGTCATTTCAGGTCTTTGGCACGTCCACCAGAGTGAATGATGCTGTTGCCTGATATTGTCAGCCCCATATCCCATAAAACATTCCTTTTACTTCCACACCAATCTAGCAAGTATTTATAAAGCTTCTGATTTTACTTATATTTTACATCTTTAATTTAAACTTAATTTAACTTTGACGTAACTTGAACCTAAAATTAATTTGTGGGAGAGTTCACCAAAAATTTGCTCTATTTGGCCAGCACTTGCAACATCTTCCTCTAACCACAATCATTGTCTCCTTAGGAATAGTCCATCTGCTTTTCAGATGGTATTATTATCATAGTTCTACATGGTCTTCCTCTGTCTTCTCTTGGCAATTCATTCAATAAACACCTTCTTCTCACTGCATTCTCCCAGGGGAAATGGGGCTGAGTGAGGCATACGCATCAATACACTAAATTAAGCCTTTTTATTTAACTTTTCCATGTCAATCTAACAGGTTAGGTTAGTTGTTCATCTGAAATTCTCAATCATCTTTTTTTTTTTTTTTTTTTTTTTTTCTCTGTTGAGCACAGTTTCATTTCTAGAAATTACATGTTCTAAATTGTGAATTATGTTGTTCTTGTGCATTGTGGATATCCAGGAAATGACTTTCTTTGTCTATTTTCATATTTAACTAGATTGTTCAAGATAGGTGTTTGTGATGTAAGCCCACTGGAGATTTGCAGCAGTATACTGTCACCTCTTTTGGTAGGACATTCAGAATCCAGTTACTGGCAAAGTTCTGCCTGCTGCTTTCCCAAGCCTCCTGCTGCTGCTCAGAACCTGGTGTGTGAGTTCAGTCATGGTCCCTAAGACAGAGATCAAAATTCCAAAAATATAATCCTTATTTGCTTAACTGTTAAAATCTTGTCACTTTGGATTACATTTTATCTTGCCTTCCAGCTTCTTGTTAGGTTTAAAAGTGCACATTCCCTACAGTAAACTGTGAAGCTTATAATGTGTCCCAGAATTCTTGTTTCTTCCATTTTTAAGTGTTGCTGTGTTAGTCTCCAACATTTCTGCCTTAGGGACCTTCACCTTAACCACATTCTGGTTGCATTAACTCTGTGGCTTAAATAGCACTGTTTCTTCAGTGGTCTTCTCTGTCACATGGAGCTGTCTCAGTACATCCAGTGCAAGATGTAGCCATTTCTGAAGCTGAGATATTATTTTTCTCTATTTTGTTTTATGAAAACAGCTAACATCTGAGAAAAGTATTATAGGGGGCACAGCCTCTCTAGAATAAAGCTCCTTCTGTAGACTTTAAATGCTGAAAGTAATAACAAAAAATACTTAATCAAATAAATAATGTTACATTTGCATTTCTAGTGAGTGTTCAATACTTGATATTCTGCCAAACAGGTTTTCATATGTGGAAATACAGGTACATAGAAACACAGAGTAAAGGAAACATTTTGTTGTTGTTGTTGTTGTTGTTGTTGTTGTTGTTTTTGTTTCTGTTTTTGTTTTTCTCATTGAATTTTATTGCACGCGTGAATATGGAATGAATAAGACCATGTGGAACTTACTTCCTGAAACAGCTTGTCTTCAGTTTTGTCTTTAATTGATTTCATTATGGCCTGAAGACCTCCTTAGCCTCAGGGAGACCTGCAAAGAGGAATTAACTATAGTCCAAGAGTGTGTGAAGGAGGACATGTGGAGAGCACTTTTGTTTCATGTAGAGGGCTGTTTCTGAGAGAGGAAGTTCAGAACCAATTGTTGTAACATAGACATTATACTTTTATTTAGAGAGAGTAGCACTGAAGGACTTAAAACTGGAAGCCTGTGAAAATTTGGTATTCTCATCGTGATCATCATGTCTTTCTCCTCCCTCTTCTTTAATTAAATAAATTAAAAGAGTAATTGACAGTAGCATATTAACAGTGATAAAGTATCTGTGCATTATTCTTAATTATTAATCTTCAACTGTTTCTTTCTGCCTTGTTGAATCTCTAGCATTCCTTCTCCATACAGCATTTTTATATCTTTTGTTTGCTGTTAAGAAAAAGTATACAAAAACAAAACAAAACAAAACAAAAAAACTTATCATGTAGTTAAGGTACTAGATAGGAATGCAGACACTTCACACTGAATCTCACTATGACTACAGGTTTTCTCTGTGACCTTGAAAAAATCACTTAATCTCTCTCTACCTTTGTTTCTCATTTATTTTTAAAAGGATTATAATACTCCTGTCTTTCTACTTACATTGCAAACTCCTTTTACTCTGTTTTATATGATTCTTTTTGCAAAAAGATCTTTAAACATTCTTATTATAGAGTTGCTTTTATCTATGTGGAAAGCAATATGTTCTGTATGATAGGTTATATGTAGCTATGACTTGACTATTTAAGGAGCTATTGTTATTATTAACTCAGCAGACATGTATTACAGACTCAGCTGGACTCAGAGCTCCACTGTTGCATGCAAGAGATGATGGGTTAGAGTTACAAAGGCTTTCTCTGTACCAATAAATTAAATGTGCTTGAGTCTGACTATCCTACTGCCCTGAAGACAATCCATATGGAGTGACCTACCATTCAATTCACCTAGCACTGAGGCAGACAGGCTGCATGAATGCTGGTTATTGGGAGTGAATGGTCTCTGGCTTGTGATAGCTGCCAAACTATATCCTAGAATCCTGTGAGAGCTTCCTGGGCCAAAAAATATGACAGTATGGTCAGGCAGGACAAATAAATATTTGTAAGCTTTGGCTTTGTTTAATACCTTCTGCATATAGTCATATACTTCTAATAATCTATCCCTGTCTTTCTTGATGCAATCCCAAGGGTGGGGAAAAAATAAAATAAAATAAAGTGAACTGCAAAGGGAGATTTACTCACAAAACATAAGAGGCTTGACATCAAAAAAATCATTTAAAATAAGTTGTTAAAATTCAGAAGGGAAAAAAAAAAAAAAACTGCTTTTGTTGAAACTGATCCACAGTACATGAAATATTCCCTGGTCTAGGGAAAGACAAATTAGTGGTTTATGTTTGTTTTTTATATCAAGAGAAGTAATTTGGTGATTAAAACATTCATCTGGCAGACAGGAGATATGAGCCAGTGAGGGGACTTGTAACTTAAGTCTCTTGTGCATTTATAAGAAAGTCCAAGACTGGAACAGAGTGAAGAACAGCATCATCTTTATCTGTGCTTTGAAGGGAAGGAATGATCTTTCTCTTCAGTTCTCAGTAACAAAGTATTTAGGCATCCAGTCTAATGAGTCTTCTAAACAGGTCTGCAGTCCCAAGTACCAACCTAATATTGAGGGAAGAGTCATGGTATATTCCTTTTGCCAGTTTGGGCCAGCTGTCCTGGATATCTTCCGTCATGGGTCCTGGTATACCCACAGTCCTTGCTGGCATGGCAACACAAGAAGTAGGAAAGTCTTTGGCTCTTTGCAAGCACTGCTGTGCAACAGGTAACATATTTGTGTGTTATCACCACTATTTTCATCACAAATCCAAAATATAGCACTCTGTGAGCTAGTATGGAAGGAAGGGAAAAAAAAAAATTTGATCTCAACAAAACCAGGACAGTGGGTTTTTAGTAATCTTTGGCACACATCAGAAAAGGAAATTTAAGTCCATGCTTAGTTGTTCCTATAAGCTGGGAATGAGTAAGGACATTCTCAGCTCAGAGGCAACAGTTTGCATCACACCAGGTCCTAAGGTGACAGCCAAGGCCGGTGTCAGGCAGATGTAGTGCTTAGGGGGTTCTCCAGCCAAAGCTGACACGCAAGGAGAGTTGACAGGATATGTCACACACTGTCACACTGCTGTTGAAAAAACATCCATGTGCCCAGCCTAGCTACATGCTTCTCAGGTCTGACACCAAGAACTTGCTGGCACAGATCAGGAAATGTAGTAGTTTAGATTTCTGTACGGTTAACATTCTAATAATATAATAGAGACACAGTAAACCTGCCCCATGCACTCTTTGCACAGGATCTTCAAGCCCAGTTGCTGATGCTATTACTATACAAACCTCTAACACAGCCAAGCCCTAAGCTGTGACTATTAGAGAGCCCTAGTGATGATGGTTGTAGCTGAAACATAACTTCCAGAATTATCTCCCTTGTCCAGATGCACTGCCTGGTGTTACTATGTGAGACAGAAACAGTAGCAAATAAACAAATAAACAAGTTTTAACTACTCATTTTGCAGTTTTGAAAGATTATTTGCAAATGTGGCTTAATTACTTGCAACAACCGACCAAAAGCCTGTTAAAAACATCACCCTGCATATTGTTTTCTGATGAGAGCTTTATATGTTCTTGTCTCTGCAGACTGAAGAAGTCCTGAAGATTGATGGAGGGCCATGCTATTCAAACAGCAGGCGTTGCTGAGACAGAAGCTTTTTGTGCTAGGCAGCCTTGCTATTGGAAGTCTCCTATATCTAGTTGCCAGAGTTGGGAGCTTGGATAGGTAAGTCATTCAGTAGCTGCTCTCTTAATTGTAAATGTGCTCAGATTGTCTGAGCCTTTGTTTAAAAGGTCTGATTTATTTTTCCTTCCTTCCTTCCTTCCTTCCTTCCTTCCTTCCTTCCTTCCTTCCTTCCTTCCTTCCTTCCTTCCTTCCTTCCTTCCTTCCTTCCTTCCTTCTCATATATTGAAAGGCTGTCCATCCTAATACTGATTTTCATTGGTCTTTCCTTCCCTTTGGAGAACAGAGTAGAAAAATTAAGTTGCAGGTCATCATTGTCAAAGTATTTCTGTCTGCCCATTTGTATTCTAAGCACATTGACACTTGTTTTCAGAGAAGAAATAATACAACATCCAGTAAAAATGCCATTACGGTAGTTCATTTTAGTCTATGTGCATCTGTGTGTTGACCTCTACTTTCAGCAAAACAGTTATGATGTATTTATATACCATCTTTACTAAATTTACGAGCTAGCAATTAATGTGCTACAGTGGTAGTTAAAATTAAGTATGAGCCTGCAGAGTAGCTCGTCAAGTTTTGAATACTATTTCACTTGAACGATTGCTGCAGGGTTTGAGAATTTTAACTGCATTAATTAGCCAGTATTTTCTAGAGTTGAAAGTGCTAAATAAGTAAATTGTCTCTGCAAGTGATTTCCTGAAGAGCAGTATAAAGTCCAGAAGAGGTAATCAAAGAGTATTTGGCACTTTTGACCAGGCCAATTTTTGGCTCGTTATTGACAGTGTAACCATGGTGTTACCTAAACTGACCTTGCTGGTTCTACTATCTTCACAATGACCTGGGATTACTCTTGTAGGTGCTATACAAAGACAGTATAGAAAAAGCTGTTTTGAAAGAATGAATGAAACAAGATTTCAAGATTGCCAGAAGTTGATAGACGGTTTGTGAGTGTCTTATTAGTGATCTTATTTAAAAACATGGAAAATATTAGTTGAGTTCAAACATGTGACACAACACTGAATAAACAATGCATGGAAAATTGTTTGAAAATAGAGATACCTAACATCAACTGAGTTCCATCGAGGGTTACTACCTGCTTTCTTCATCTGCTTATCCCCACTTCAGAAGAAGAGGGAGGCCATGTTCTCAGCTAGGACTAACTATATTGCAAATTAAGCCCCAGGATTTATCTTTCTTCCCCTGGTGATCAAAGCATCTCTGATGCTCCAGAGGTGAAAACTTCATTGAGATTAAGATGATTCCAGAAATGGAGGCAGAGGTCCTTATTGGTCCCTGAAACAGTATATTTTGTGCTGGAAGGCATGAAATCTAATTAACCTTATGCTATTGTCTATGCTTGCACATCTACAGAATTTACTGATGGCCATAAAATTAACTCACCACAGTATTTGACTCATCGACCTCCTGTGGCAGTGAATTCCGCAGGTTTCATATATAATGTTGCCAATGGCAATAAAAATCAGTTTAATTTTCTTGCATTACCCAATGTGGAAAAAAAAAAAACACACTGTGAAAACAAAGCCCTTTATTTGCACTTGTTATGAAAAACAGAGAAAAGAATCACTAGAAAACATGAGACAAGTATTAATTAACTGGAAATGTTCCACCTCTGCACTAGGGCACAGTCCAAACTTGAAGAGATCTAGAGATTGCTTATTTAACAGCCTCAAGAATTATTTGAGTTTTCTTAGAAAATTACTGATAGCTTATCTGATTCATTGAGTCATAAAGTCTGATCAACTGAGCACCTCCCACCAGGGAAGTTCCCTGTCCTTGGGATCCTGAGTGCATGGAGCTACTTCACTTGTAGAAATTCAAACAATTTTTTCCCCTAGAAGTTTTGAGAAAATCTGGATCAATCTTCAAGTTGCTTGATTCTCTTACTGTCAGCATGAGGAGCCTCCACACTCAACTCTGATGCTCCAAATTGCTTATGCTGGAACCAGTCTCCTAATCTCCTGCCACTGTGATATTTGTATTGGGACCAAATTAGCCACTGATTTGGATAAGGAGAGACAGTGAAGGCAGCAACACTACTTGTTAAGATTGCCTACCTAGACTTATTTTAGCTGTTTTTATATCATTATGGTTTAAACCAGACAGCAACTAAGCACCACACAGCCTTTTGCTCACCCTTCCCCCCTCCCTCTCTGGGACATGGGAGAGAATCTGAAAAATTAAGCCTGTGGGTTGAGATAAAGACAGTTTATTAGGACAGAAAATAAATGATGATGATGATGATGATGATGATGATGATGATAATAATAATAATATTAATAATAATAATAATAACAATGTGTACAAACAAGTGATGCGCAATGCAATTGCTCACCACCTGATGCCGACCAATGCCCAGCCTATCCTTGAACAGCCGGTACCCACACCCCAACCAGACCCCTGTATTAATTGTTTAGCATGCCGTCAGATGGTATGGAATATCCCTTTGGCCAGTTTGGGTCAGCTGTCCTGGGTCTGTCCCCTCCCAGCTCCTGCTGCACCCCCAGCCTGCCCACTGGCAGAACAGAGTGAGAAGGCTTAGTGTAAGCACTGCTCTGCAACAATTAAAACACCAGTGTGTTATCAACATTTTTTCTCATCCTAAATCCAAAACATAGCACTCTACCAGCTACTAGGAGGAAAACTAACTCTATCCTAGCCAAAAAACAGGACAGATATTTATCAAAAATATAGTTTTCTGAGATTGCCTATGCTGGATTTTCTCAAGAAGAATATTTGTGAAGTTTTATCATAGCTGTTTGAGAAACTGACTGTTTTGGGAGAACAGCTTCAATGATACAATAAATGTCACATATTCTTTCTTCACAAACAATTCTGTTATTTTAATGGGGAAAAAAAATACTCAGAGAAGCAAAAATATTAGTATGGTAAACAGTTGTATCTCAGAGTTCAACTACCCAGAGTTGATGCTTGTTTACTCCCTCAATAGCCATGGTGTTTTAAAGGATATTCTTATTGTTTAGAGAGAGAAGAAGAAAGGGGAAAGAGTGAAAATACTGAAATGTAAAGTGTTGAGGAAGAACTCTTAACAACATCCAATCTTTCCCTTAGGCTACAGGATATCTTAAGTATTTATTTACTTTAAAGGAAGCCACCCTGTTTGACAAGCTGTTGTGTTATACTGAAGGCAGTGCTAACTGTCTTTTTGAGGGAAAAAGATAAAATTAGTTGAGATGGGTCTGGAACTGCTGTTGTGGAATCCTTTTTGCTTGAAAACAAATAACAAATACACAGAAGGAGAGGGAATAGAAGAACAGAGATAGCAATTGCAACTTCTGTTTCTTATGCTTTTAATTGCCACCTTGTTGCAGCAGAAAGACTCTTACTAGCCACACCACAGTCTGACCAAATAATATCACAGTCAAGTAGTTTAAGATGTTGCTTTCAGGCAGGTTAGCATCCATGTTGCAACAATTTTTGTGACCAAGTCAGGCTCTTACTCAGTAGATGGCAGAGAGCAAATGAAGAGAACAGAAACTTAAGAAAAGAAATAGCAGATACTCACTTCTCATCACACTTTGTCATTAGTCTGCAGGATTTATCTAAAGCTCATGTGAACCCATCAATTTCATCTGGGTTATTTCTCCAGCTCTGCCTGAATGGGGTATATCTCTCAGCATCTGGATAGCCAAGGAAGCAGCTATTGGGTAATGCAGAGGGATCAAACTTACTTTGTCCCAGACATCAATTGTCCTAGCATCAGTGTCAAATAGGAGACCCCAACAAGCAGTGATGGATGGAAATGCCACAAAGAAATAAATAATTCTGTCCTGAAAGCAAGGTTTTAATAATATACAGTAAATGAGTGAGGGGCCACATGCTGAGGAACCAGAATAAATACTGCATACCTAAACAGCTATTAATGAGCATTACCCATCTGGTATACTGGCTGAGGCAGGGGTCCTGTGAAAAAATAATAGCATGTGGTCATGTAATTTAAAAAATGTATCATAATATACTTGCACAGTGAGCTCATATTAGAATTGCCTAGGCAACCTTTGTTCTTAGATATCTTTAATTTTGGAGAGCATGGCTCTGCAAAATTATTAATGTTATTTTTTTTTCTGTAGGACCTTGGAAGTTCTGCCTACGTACTGATTTCATCTTCAGTGTAACATTGGCTTGTATAAAGAGCAAAGCACTGATTTGGGAGTGGAAGTGAGGGATTTTTCAAGGTCCTGTAGGAGCAAAATTTTAATATTTTTCTTACTGACTCATTTCTTACATTCCTTGACATCAAATACAATAAGGAAGCATTAGAAAAGTAGAAATTACATGAAATAATTGCAGGTGATTGTAAAAGAATGGCTCAGACAAACAGGGGTAACAGAGGAAACACTAAAGCACAAATGGTTGGTTCAGAGAGAGGATACACAAATGGTGATAAGAAAATCATAGATATAATGATGCAATAAATGTATTTTTGAAAATTTCTCTTATTTTTTTTTTTGTTCTTCACTAAGCATGTCTGATTCAAAACCTTGGTCTCTCTGATTTTGTCCCGGGAAAAAATAATGGATATCTTCTAAACAGGAGGGAAAATATTGAGAGTTGATGCCTAGAGAGTTGTTTTTAATCTCTTTTTCTCATCTTCACTAAAAAAGCTAACTGGATCAGTAGCTAATAATGCAATGGGAAGTAGAGGAAAGAATTTGGGCTAGAATAGGACTAGTGTTGGAAAGACAGTACTTAGATGAGCTGGATTTTTGGATCAAAATGACCACATAAAATTCATATTAGAATGTTTTAAGAACTGCTGAAGCAATCTCAAATTAGTTGGTAATGTGGGAGGTGAGGTAAGGTTCAAGAAGCTCCAAGAACAGTAATCACAGTGCCTATGCTTGAAAAGAGCAGAAGAAGGAAGGAAGGGGTTATTCAGACAGATCATAGCAAAATACCAGAATAAATAATCAAACCATTTGCACTAATTACTAATCTCTGGCAGAATAAAAGAAAAGTTGAAAAACACCACATTGCAAAAGGTTTCTATGAGCTGTACAGAAAACTTGTCTTAAAAGCTGGCTTCTGTTTACAAATACATCTTCTGTTGGTTACAGACTGCAGCCCCTTTGCCCCGTCGATGGTCAGTTTGGACCCCGTGGCCAGGAAGAAATTGCACTGCGAGCTCTGCAGTTCAAGCGAGGGCTACTCCACGAGTTCCGAAAAGGCAATGCCACAAAGGAGCAAATACGACTGCACAATCTGGTTCAGCAGCTTCCCAAGGCCATCATCATTGGTGTGCGGAAAGGAGGCACCCGCGCACTGCTAGAGATGCTGAACCTTCACCCTGCAGTGGTCAAAGCTTCCCAGGAGATTCACTTCTTTGACAATGATGAGAACTATGCCAAGGGGATTGAGTGGTACCGGAAAAAAATGCCTTTTTCTTACCCTCATCAAATAACAATTGAGAAAAGCCCTGCATATTTTATCACTGAGGAAGTACCTGAGAGGATTTACAAAATGAACTCGTCTATCAAGTTATTGATCATTGTCAGGGAACCCACCACAAGAGCTATTTCTGATTATACTCAGGTGCTGGAAGGCAAGGAAAGAAAGAACAAAACCTACTACAAATTTGAGAAGCTGGCAATTGATCCTAATACCTGCGAAGTGAACACTAAGTACAAAGCAGTGAGAACCAGCATCTACACAAAACATCTGGAGAGGTGGTTAAAATACTTTCCAATTGAACAATTTCATATAGTAGATGGAGACAGGCTCATCACAGAACCACTACCAGAACTCCAGCTGGTTGAGAAGTTCCTAAATCTTCCTCCAAGGATAAGTCAGTACAATTTATACTTCAATGCCACCAGAGGGTTTTATTGTTTGCGATTTAATATTGTATTTAACAAGTGCCTGGCAGGTAGCAAGGGACGCATTCATCCAGAGGTGGATACCTCTGTCATTACCAAATTGCGCAAGTTCTTTCATCCTTTTAATCAAAAATTTTACCAGATCACTGGGAGGACTTTTAACTGGCCCTAACCTAAACTTCATACAAAACTTTCTGTTGCACCTGAGACATGAAGTAATGTCTCTGCTAAAATATGCACTTTTCATAGACACGGCTTTCAAAGTGACTTCTTTTCATGCATACATGTACATATGCAGTGTGTGACCAAATATACGGTGGGATAAATTTTTTCTACAGAGTAGTAACTAACATAATTTACCATCGACATATTTGTGTCTTTTCAGATATACTAATAAAGGAAAAGGAGGTATTTAGGGAAACAAAGTCAGACACCATTAAAAGGGTCAGTGTTCCTCTTGCTTGGTGAAGTGTTTGTGTGACATAATTATTGACCTAAACAGAATGTTAGTTTATGCCATACAAATTCATGTCAAAAGTATGTGAAGCTGTGAGAAAGAATAATATTCAGGCTATATTTGGTATGTATATTGTTGAAGGAATACTGACACTTTAAATATAGTGCTGAATTTTTACAATGAGAGTGGATAGTACTATTTTCTTATTATTTGAAATGAATAACTTATCTCATACAAACTACATTGTTTTGGAGTTCCTGTGGTGAGTTTGCACTATTGTTTTAATGTATGGACCATAGTGTCACTTGTAGCATGTCAATCATGTGTCAAAGAAAGGTCAAATAAGTTTTCCTTCTATGCTTGTGTGTCGACAAAGATAAACATCATGTACATAGTGTACAATGTTTGTAAATACTGGTTTCACACTAAGTAATTCTATTTTGTAAACTGAATATGGCTATTTAATTTATTGTGAAAATTAAATTTATTGTGGTATTTAAAAATGGAATGGATTAAAGTTAACTATATGTGCAACTGATTTTTACCTTCGTTTGATGTACATCATTGTGGGGCTTTATCCCAGATAAATCATGTGCATGTACATGTAAGAGTTGCATGTGTATATTTGGTTTCTAGACAGTCGAGAAAACCAATACATGAATTGAAGTTGAGTTTATTAAAAAACTCAACCGTCTGGGAATCCGGTGTTATACACAGCTCAAAGAACATTATTGCTGCTCTGTTACAGCACTTTGCAATAATTAATTCAGTTGCAGTAGCCCATGAGGCTAAAGAATGACTGTAAACTGTTGGTATAAACAGGTATATCAGAAACACAGAACATCCATTGAAACCAAAACAACAGTCAAACAAAGCAGACTAGGAGTTATAGAGATTTCATCACTGAAAGCTGGTGATGTTTCAGAAGTCAGGCAAAACTGTTGTGATTCTTCTGCTTTTATACGATAGCATATGCATCTGTTCAGAAACAACCACAGTGTTGTTATTACTCGTGTAAACGTATAATTCATGTATCCATTCAGTAAGTTACAAGAAATTAATAGAGGAAATGAGTGTTTCAATGCCTTATACATTGCATTACTCTTATGGAAAAAAAAATATATATATATATATATATAATAATTTAAAAAAAAAAAAAAAGGAAGGAAAAGGAAGGAAAAGGAAGGGAAGGGAAGGAGGGAAGGGAGGGAGATAGGGAGGGAGGGAGGGAGGGAGGGAGGGAGAGAGAGAGAGAGAGAGAGAGAGAGAGAGAGAGAAAGAAAGAAAGAAAGAAAGAAAGAGAAAGAAAGAAAGAAAGAAAGAAAGAAAGAAAGAAAGAAAGAAAGAAAGAAAGAAAGAAAGAAAGAAAGAAAGAAAGAAAGAAAGAAAGAAAGAAAGAAAGAAAGAAAGAAAGAAAGAAAGAAAGAAAGAAAGAAAGAAAGAGCAATTTAAAAATAGCCCCTAAAGATTGGTAAGGACACAGGTTTTGGAAGGTATCCAGAACATCTGAAAATTCTGACCTACAATAGCAGAGTAGTTGGTAGTTCGGATTATAATAAGATCAAGTTTTCCCTGTGGGCTGTTTATCTTGCTCAGTGATTTGGAAGCATCGGTTTTCTAAATAAGTGATTTTTAAATCTCTTGTGAGAGATTGGTACTTGTCTTGCTGTATCTTTAATCATATGTGCTAGCACTGTGAGCAACATGCCCTTTCTTCATGTGAGCAACGTGCCCTTTCTTCATGCTGATTCAGACTTGCCAACACAACACAGTAAAGCATATGTGAAATTTTCTGCAGTAGCTACAATACTACTCACTGTTTTCCTGCATGACAGCCATTTATCCTGCCCACGTCCATGCATAAAGACTAAAACATTTAACTCACCTAACAGTGCACAAAGAGAAGACTTTAACCAATCAAAAATTTGCATAATTTTAAGGTGAGCAGTCAGATTCCAGATGGCTTTTGTAATACTTACTGGCTTAAGAGTATGTTGTAATACTTACTGTCAACAAGCTCCAGCCAAGGGCTGATATATTTGCAATGAAAAGGAAAAGTTACCTCAAAGTTTGAAATACTCTTTTGAAAACAACATCTCCTTGAATTACCTAGAAAAACAGACAAATAAAATAAACAACAACAATAACAACAAACTAACTCAGAGACTGTGGTCTAAAAGGCAAAGACTGCTTATTGAAATCAACTTACTTTACCTCCAGCTTCTCATTTGCAATCTTGGAGACACGTGGACAAATGTAGGCAATATCTTAGAAAAATCATAGAATCACAGAATGGTTGAGGTTGGAAGAGACCTCCAGAGATCATCTGTTCTAAACCCCCTGCCAAGCAGGCCCACCTAGAGCATACTGCACAGGATCACACCCTTGACAGGACTCTTGTCCTGTCGCTAGGCAAACTGAAAAGAAACTGGCTGCATCCTCTTGACACCCTCCCTTCAGATATTTGTACACATTGATAAGATGTGTATCTCAGCCTTCTGTTCTCCAAGGTAAACAGGCCCAGCTCTCTCAACCTCTCCTCATATGACAGATGCTCCCATCCCTTCATCATCTCTGTAGTCCTCTGCTGGACTCACTCCAGTAGCTCCGTGTCCCTCTTGTACTGGGGACAGTACATTGTACATCCCTCTTGTACATTGGACACAAAACTCCAGGTGTGGCCTCACCAGGGCTGAGAAGAGGTGGAGAGTCACCTCCCTCAGCCTGCTGACAGTACTCTTCTGAATGCACCCCAGGATACCATTGGCCTTGTCAGCCACAAGACAGCATTACTGTCTCATGGTTAACCTTCTGTCCACCAGGACTGCAAAGGTCTTTCTCCTCAGAGCTGCTTTCCAGTAGGTGAGCCCCCACCCATACTGGTGCATGGGGTTATTGTGCTGTAGGTGAAGGATCCTGCACTTGCCTTTCTTGAATTTCATGAGCCTTTCCAGCCCCATTTCCCTTTGAATGGCAGCACAACCCTCTGGTGTCTCAGCCACTCTTCCCAGCTTTGTGTCATCAGCAAACTTGTTGAGGCCGCATTCTGTTCTATTATCGTACAGGTCATTGATGACTAAATTGAATGAGCTTGGACCCAGTACTGCCCCTGGGGGACCCTGCTAGCTACAGGCCTCCAACTAGACTGTGCCACTGAGCACAACTCTCTGAACTCTGCCATCCAGCCAGTTCTCAATCCACCTCACTGTCCACTCATCTATCCCACAATTCTTGAGCTTGCCTATGAGGAGGTTATAGAAGACAGGGTCAAAAGCCTTGCTGAAGTCAAGATAGAAAACATCCACCGCACTCTCCTCATCTACCCAGACAATAATCTCATCATAGAAGGCTACAAAATTGCTTAAGCTTGATTTCCCCTTGGTGAATCTATGCTGACTACTCCTGATCACCTTCTTATTCTTCACATGCTTTGAGATGACATCCAGGATGAGCTGTTCCATTACCTTTCCAGGGATAGTGGTAAGGCTGACTAGTGTGTAGTTTCCTGGGTCCTCCTTCTTACACTTTTTCAAGACTGGGGTGACAGTGACATTCTTCCAGTCCTCAGGCAACTCTCCTGTTCTCCATGACCTTACAAAGATGTTGGAGTGGCCTAGCAATAACATCCACCAGCTCCCTCATAATTTGTGGGTGCATTCCATTGCAGCCAATGGATTTGTAGGTGTCAAGTTTGCCTAAGTGATCTCTAACATAATCTTCCTTAACAAAGGGGAAGTCCCTCTTTCCCCAGACTTCCTCGGTTGTCTCTAGGGTCTGAGATTTCCGAGGGCTGATTCAGTAACTCTGCCTTCTCTGTATCCTTCATCAACAGGGCACCCACACCATTCAGCAGTGAGCCCACATTTTCCCTAGTCTTCCTTTTGCTACCGATGTATTTGAAGAAGCCCTTCTTGTTGTCCTTGATATCCCTTGCCAGATTAAATTCCAAATGGGCCTTGGCCTTCCTCATCACATCCCTGTATACTCTGACAATGTTCCTATATTCTTCCCAAGGGCTTGTCCCTCTTTCCACATGCTGTATACTCCCTTCATCTGATTGAGTTTTGGTTCAAAAATCTGGTTCAAAAAAGCACAGAGGAATAGTCAGGAATAACAGGGCAGGTAAGAGGGATCAGGGCAGGTAAGAGGGATCATTAAGAAGCTTAGAAGAGCAGGATACTGATTCACTTTCATGGAGACTTCAGTGCAATATCCTCAAGTCTTTTTGACATTACCTAGTGAAAATAAAGTGTCAAACATGAGTCTTAATACTCAGATTCAGTATAACACCCAAAGCACACTCAGGTTTATGGGGGTTTTGCTGCAGTATTCGTAACTGGTTTGAGAAGTTCTGACCTTATAGTATTTACCTCATGAGCAATTTGTGAATAATTCATTTCAGCCACTTTGCTTTGCTTCCAAAATCCTGGGTGAATCATTTCTATTCAAATTGATCATGAGTGTTCAGACTGGGAAGAGTGCTCAGAGCTTGAGTTTATGATTGCAGAGTGATGCACAGTTATATTAAGTTGCAGCTGTTAACTTATGTCATTCAAGTTCTTTAAAGACATTGCCCCATTTGTATTTTCTGTACTGTAAAATTGCAGGCTTCACAGCTCTGATAAATGTTTGGATTAAAACTTCTAATATTTCTGTGCATTTTTATCAGATTGTCCCAGCTGCTATTTAAACTCTATAGAACAACAATTTTCAGCATAAAAGAAAATGAAAGATAAATTTAAAATTGTATTTTCTGAAATCAGTATATAGATAGCTAGGGGACTGACATTTGGAGATCAGTGATTCATTTGCCATTAACCCATTATACTGTCTTTTCCTAAGGAAAGCAGAGTAAACTTATGATGAAAACATATTTCCTATATTTTAATGGCATTATTTTCTGCCATGATATCTGAGAATAGAGGAGAGATGAGGTTTGCAGCATCATATTTCATTGGAGTAGTCCAGGATCTCCCTCCACCATTAATGTTCTTCTTGACATCAGTGTTACACAGACCACAGAGAAGGTCCAAGCCCAGGGTCACAAGCCAGTCCAGTCACTGACCAAACCCAAGCTGTGGAAGCATTACTGTGTGTTTGCTCTCTGGCTACTTGACCTAACACACATTGGAAGCCTCTGCAACTGATTGAAGCCTTCAGATCAGAGAAGAGAAGGAAGTAACTTAGAACAAATCTCTCTTTTTCCTATCCTGGATGACCTCAGCAGGGATGTTGAGTGGTAGAGGATATACTAATGCAGACTCCATAGTAGGCAATCTTCAGAAAATAGAACTCAGTGATGCTCTTTTCAAGAAATTCACAGTTGGTAGTATCTCCTGCACAGTGTACTCCACAGCAAGAACCTGAGGTATACCCATAAACTTGGGCAATAGAGCCATTAAAACCTCTTTTATGAATGCATATTATTCAAATTATTTGAAGTTCCAAATTATATTAGTAGCTACATAAACTGGGATTGTAATGACTTAGGGATATATTCAGAATGTACGCACTGCTAAATGAATGCAAAAATATCGTGCCTGAATGCCTGAATGTACATGGTAAGTGTTTAAATTACACTGATTTTGCCTTCTGATGTTGATTATATGTAAGACCAACGTGTAGATCACAATTAAAAAAAAAAAAAAAAAAAAAAAAAAAAAAAAAGTAAAAGTTCAATCAACCTAAAAAATCATGAGAATAAAGTTTTAGAGAAACTTCCTTTCCCTGTCCTCAATATAGGCTCAAAGATGCTAATAAAGTTTATTGAAATCATGGCTTAGGAAGTTAGATCTATTTCACTGTAAACAATCAAATATTAATAACAGAGAGAATAACATTCCTATAAATTTACCAGGAATTTTTTGCAAACAAATTACTTTTTTGCATGAGTTTTTCAAACATTGCTTTTGTAACAGATAAGAATTTACCACTTAAATGGTCATGCACTCTTCAAGCTCCAAAACTCAGAAATTTCATGAGTTTTAGTCTTTCTAGCTTTAATTTTTAGTTCATTAATGACAGTCTTACAAATCCCTGCTGCTGGTTCTGGCACAATGACTAAGAAGCCCTCAGTGATCAGGAAGTTCACAAATGACCCTGCTTCAAATAGAGTTCAGGAGTTGAATGTTACAGGGAATGGTCTCTCTGCTTTTATTTACAATGGGATACACAGCTACTTCTGGCTGTATAAAAATAGCTTTGAAAACCAGGTTTGTAGAATGAGCCTACAATCTCATGGTGGTTTGTCAACCCACTTGCTGTCTGCTAAGATCTCAACATCCCTGCCCACAAAATGTGCTCTTCCCCTCTTTTGTGCACTGACTTTCATGCTCACCTGCTCCTTCCACGTGGAGTTGATTTGGTCTACTGTGCAAGCAGAATAATAATCTGATCTAAAAATTGAGTAACATTGGTAAAACTGTGTTCTGAGTCAGTGCAAAGTTCTTCTCAAACCAGGATCTGTCACTAAAAGTGACCAATATTTAATGCCTCAGAGAGGGCATAAAGACAAGGAAAGAATTAAGACATTTCCAAGCCCCAAGTCTTCAGTCATTGGAATTCTTCAGTAGGAGAGCGTGATCATCACAAGTAGCAGCGAGTGCCTTCCTGTCCTATGTAGTCACTCAGAAACCCACTGAGCCCACTAAAAAGTGTTCCAGAGATGCACTCTATGCCCTCCTATTTTACCAGTTTGCAATAATAGATGTACAAAATGCATTGGAAAAGTTTGGGTAGTGCCTTTAAAATCTGATGATGAACATAATGATATGGCAATAGAAGTTTTATTTTCCCTCCTAATTCACTCTGAAAATGCTATGGCTTTCTTTATTACAGGATCATAAAACCATAAAATATCTTGAGTTGGAAGGGATCTACAAGGATCATTGAGTCCAACTCATGGCTCCACACAGGACCACCCAAAAATCAGACACTATGTCTGAGAGTGTTATCCAAATGTTTCTTGAACTCTGGCAGGCTTGGTGCTGTGAACACTTCTGTGGGGAGCCTATTCCAGTGCCTGACCACCCTTTGAGTGAAGAACATTTCCCTAACCCTCAGCCTGACTATCCCCTGTCCCAGCTCCATGCCAGTCTCCTCTTCTCTGGGCTGAAGAAACCAAGGAACTTCAGCTGCTCCTCAGGTACCTTCCCTTTAAGACCCCTGAGTGGTCTCAGCTGCTCCCCATATACCTTGCCTTCTATATCCTTCACCACCTTTGTTGCCCTCCATTGGAAATCCTCTAGTTCTTTTAATAAATAAGTAAATAAATAAATACAAATTGCCACAATATTTCAATCTTATTGGAGATTTTTGAGCAATCTTCATTCTCAAATTTGTGAAAAACTGCAGGAACCAAACAAAGAATAGTAAATTTGACTTTTTCAAGAACTTGCTTGCAAAGAACTTCAGATAGATGCTTTAAATAGATTTTTTAAATAGAAATCTAAAAAAAAAAATTCTTACTTTACTTGTCAACTCCAAGGAGACCAACTTGCTACCAGGTTACAGTGCTATTAATCTTCTATTTCACTGTCACTGTTTAGAATCCACCATGTAAGATTTATTTCACAGAGAAAAAAAAAAAATATATATATATATATATAAACCTTGGCAACATGGATCTAAATAGTCTCAAATTACCTTATAAGGACTTAATTTTGTTACTGAAGACTCAGGCATAGTACTGAAATAGAGATATGCCTAGGCTCACTGTCATCACTACCCATGAGCTCTTTTTTCTTTTGTTTACTAGTTTCTCTGTGGAGATGCTGGATGTATGATATTTCATAACACTTCTACCAGCTGATCAGCTCTGGTTAATCCATTTTTTAAAGCCTGATTTACCTTCTGACAACTTTGAGACAGATACAGTAAATCCACCTTCAGAAGTACTAGCTATCACTAACTTAATTTACATTTATAGAGAAAGGAATTTCAATTATTTCTGCAATAGTGCACTGATGAAAGAGTCAAGCCCTTAGAGAACATCCATGTGTTATCAATCTGGATACCAGCCTTTTTCCTAGGGCTCAAATTGACATGTGCAAGAAAAGCACAGAAACGACTAGAACACCATCATCCATCTGTTGAACCTTGGTCAGCATATTGTTAATAAGCTTACCTGCTGTTCTGAGATCTCTGTTAAAACTGGCAGCAGTGTGACTTTTGAAGCAGATGTTGACCAAACTACCCGACTTTTTAGCTTGTAACTAGTTTGCTTTCTGTTCAGCCTTGACTCTATTTACCTTTATATCAGCTACAAACTTCTCTATCACAGTGCCCAGTGATCCACAGCTCTCACTGAAATGTACGTTTTATTTATTTGAGACAGAAGATTTATTTGAGACATTAGCAGAGGCTGTCACAAAGAGGCACAGTCTCTGCCACTGTGACTGCAGAGAAAGACTGTGGCACACAGCATTTCATCCTGTTGATGGCTTTGTATTTAACTGATTCCCTCTGGCAATTTTCAAAATAATCTTCCCCTATAAGCAGTGGTCAGTGCTTTAGAAGGTTAATGCTTCTGTGAAAATGTCCTGGTTATTGATCAGGATTCAGGCAAAATATGAAATGACTATATTTTGAACAGTTTGTTGTCCTTTAGTACATTACATATACTGTAAATATAATACACAGCAAATCATAGGATGTGACAAGGAAACAATAGCACTTCAAACCATCTAATGTTATGCCTCAGGCTGATTAAATAAGCAAAAAGAAACATGACAGACTCATGCACATCTTACTCCTGGCCTTAATTGCAAACAACTGTTTTGTAATGTATGAGGCCTTTGCCATCCAATTCCTTGGCTGATTCTCTACTGATGAAAGACTTTCCACTTCATTGAACTGTGAAGGCATCATTTCTATTCCAAACCCATGGAGACAGAGAAGAATTAATTTACAATTCCCTACTATATGAAAAAGTGATAGGCCTTTCATAAGAGGTGGGACTAACAGCAGCATTACTACTAACTTCATCTTCAAAAAAAATCTCACCAACTCTTCCAAGCTCCTCAGTGTAACTCCACTACTAATAAGGCTTTAGGAACAGTAAAAAATCTGTTTACTTTGTATGGTTGTGGTGTATCACAGTGCCTTGTAAAGAAGCAGTCCAGACCTATAAGGTTGGTGAAATGAAATCATCATTTGTCTTAAAAAAGGAAAAGTATCACATTTGGTATGAATCAAAAGGGACAGCCTATCTTTTTTTTTTTTTTTGTGAATGGTAAAGTCAGTCTTCTAAAAGGTAACCACATGTAATTATCATTGCCATCGGTAGTAATTAACAATTCATATCCAATACTGTGGGCAGTTACTGTTACACCTTCAGGCTCTTTTAAATCAATTTGCTTTGAAAGGCCTCAGCATTAACTGGAGGAGAAACTTGCACTCGGTGCTGATTAGGGTAAAAGTCTGACTATGTTTCCATCCTGGAGTCCAAAACTGCCACCTGCATGCATGTGGTCTGCCATGGTAGACTGCCAGTCTCTCTGCTGATACCAAAAGTGAAACAAGTACAGCAAATCATAGAAGTTCTTCTATATTTCAGATCCTGTAAAATTTCCTTTTGCAAAGCCACACAGGCTTTAATATGAAATACTGAAAATTCATATTAAGTATTTCAGAGCTGTCATATTCACTTCTACTTCTGACACTTAGGTATTACAAACAATCCAGAATATATGTACTCAGACACCGCAGGAGAGGCCTTGGCTCTGTGTAAAGCACTGCTCAACAACAACTAAATTCATTTAAAAAAAAAAATATATATATATATAAATATATATAAGCCTCTACAAAGACAATTAACTCTATCCCTGCCAAAACTACGACAAGCAGCAATACATTTTATACATGTTGTATAAGACAGTAGAAATGAACACAGGAATAGGATATAATTACAGAGTCTTTCTCTTCCTAGTTGTTGCTAAGAATTAGCCTGCAAGACCCTTCTTGCCAGTGCTTTTGCCTAATCCAAAAAATGTACTGAGCTACATTCAAAGGCTGTTTCTACCTGTACCATGATTAGGATATTCTTTGAACATATGGGACAATCATTCAAATTCCTCCAAAATGAGGAAACTGGAATGAAAGGTAGCCATGAATACAGGCAAATGTAAAACAGAAGTGTTGGCATAGCGTTAATGCATGTTTGAATGCTTGCTAGATTTGCTCAGCACCCACTGATCTTGCCATGAAATCTTGGAGAGGTAAGATACTGTAATGATACTGCTGGTGTGGTCTGTATTGGTAGCTGAATCACTGGAAAGCACTGCCCATGCATACATTAAGGGCAACCTAAGCACATACTGCTGGGTCACAAATTCCACAAGGTGGTTACAAAGTTTAGACATTGAAAAAATGAGCTGCAGTTACCCCACGTCTTGGAGTGACAGCCTTGAACTGGTTGTGAAACCAGGTTCTAGATCTGTGAGTTAACAGCTAGCTTAGGACCATCAAAACTTAGCAACACATTAGCAGTCTGTGCAATGAAACCAACACTACAACTATTTCAAGAAGGGACATTAGGCCAGGTACTCTACAATATTGCATCTCTGAATAGTAAACTGCAGGGCTAGAATTATATGTGTTCATATGGTATGGGGAAACCTAAGTACTCTGAGAAGTTTGGTCAAGCAGTAAAGAAACAGAACTGCTCTGATATCCACCAAGCAATCTTCAAACCTAGTAACAAAATAAATAAATAAATAAATGGAGCTGATCTGAGTACCGCTGGTGATCTAATTTCATCTCCTTTACTGCTCTTAATGAGTTACAATTCAACAGATCTGGTGTCGTTTTGACTTGCACAACTTTCCATATAATCAAGCTGAAGGTGCAGTAACACTTTATATTCAATTGATTCCAGCTATTTTGTTACAGTTTTTTGTAAATGCAGTCTGAGAATCCAGAAGGAGTTTATTTTCTTTCACAGATATAAAAATCAAATCCAAGATAGAAGCAGAGCCCAAAAGAATGAAATACAACTGCCTTTAATGTAAGTCTCTATCTGCTGCACCTATAGTAAAATTAGTGGGAGATAGCTCTGTAAAGCCCTATTTTATAGCCCTGCAGAGAGAAAAGGGAAATTCTGGATGTGAAAAAGAGGGGAGCACCAGCTGCTGGAGACATTCAAAACAATATATCCTCAAAAACAGGTCAAGGCTGTGTACTAAATATGGTTTGCCAATATTGATTTCTATCATACTTATCATACTCAGCCAGTGTGTAAATATAGAATAGAATCATCTAGGCTAGAAAAGGCTACCTGGACTGAACTCCATTCACTATGACTCTTTGGGTCTGGCCATCCAGCCTGTTCTTCACCCAGTGAACAGACCATTCATCCAAGTCACGAGCAGCCAGTCACAGAGTACTGTGGGATATGGTGTCAAACACTTGACTGGGGGTGCAGCAGGAGCTAGGAGGGGGCAGAACCAGGACAGCTGACCCAAACTGGCTAAAGGACAGGACAGTGTGAGAAGCCAAAAAGTCATTGACTTAGTGTAAGCACTGCTCTGCAACAATTAAAACATCAGCATGGTATCAACACTATTCTCACCCTAAATCCCAAACACAGCACTCTACCAGCTATTAGGAGAAAAATTCTATCCTAGACAAAACCAGGACACTTTGGAAAGAAAGAATATATAGAAGCAAACATTGATGCAATTTGACAAGAAATAGGAGTAAAAGGATGTCACTTTAAGTATGATAAATATGAAAAGAAAAAAAAAAAGAAAAGAAAAGAGAAAAAAATATACTAGTTGCCATATGTGAGGGTAAAGTGTAAGCAATAGAAATAAGCAAAACATTTTAATGCCAGTCAACACATTTAAGAGGAATCAGAATGTCTTTTACAGGTATTCCAGAGAAAGGAAATACTAGAGAAAATAAATTGATAAATAATCCAAGGCATGAGTTCTCTGATTCACGAAAAATACCAAAGAAAGATTTGGACATGAAATTTAACAAAAATAAGAGCTAAAATAAACTGAAGATGCATATTGTAGTTTGCTCTTTCTGATAGTTTTTTCTCCAGGTACTCATCTCTAATGTAGGTCATGTAACTATATAATCCTGCTGCCTGTTCCAGGCTTGTGTTATCTGATGAGACTTGCTGAATTCTGCACACTTAGGTTTGTGTGAATGAGGGCAGAGACTCAGCTCAAGAGTGAAAGTTAACTATTCTGCTTTCCTAGTTAAGAACACAGAAGCCTAGCAAAGACTTGTTGTAATTGTTTTAATACTTACCTAAAGCAGTCATGTTCAGCTTCATACAAAGGGTTTTGTTTGTTTGTTTGTTTGTTTTTCCATTGTTGCTCTGTGAGCCAAACTTTTCAGAGATCCAGATTCAGAGCTCAGCTGTGAGAGCCAGGCTTCCCTCTCTTCTCTGAGCAATCTCACAACCCTTCCTGCTTCTCAGTCTATGTCCAGCAGAGGGACTGAAAAGCTGGATACTTAGGCTTGAACTTCCTCAGCTTGTGTAATCTAAAGTCTGTCTGCACTGGCAACTCTCACCATCCATCCAAGTTTTATAGAACAGATAAGCATGGCAGTGCTTCACACAGATCTCTTTGGAATAGCAGCTGCTTTTTTTGTTGTTGTTGTTCATAAGACACCTGTCAAATGGGATTCATAATTAAGTGACTTTAAGCTGTTACAAAGGAAGGTAGTCTTAATTCTTAAGAAATAATACACTTGTAATTCAAATTAATAATTAACAATAATAATGATGATGATGGTGAGTAGAGAGCTGTCTATTCATTGCTCAGAAGCAGAGATGTTTGTTTTCTATTCAAAGGCCAGAGTAATAACTAAGATAAAATCCCTGAGTAATAGGTCAAGCTATGAAGTAAAAATCATAACCCACAAACTAAATAAAAAATAAAAATAAAAGCCCTTAAGACTTCAAATTATGATCTTATCCTCAAACCCCACTACAGAAATGCACTGTAGTGCTTTAGGATAAAGAAAAACTTTTACTCCCCATTACCTATCACAGAGATTCAGATTATTCTGTGTCACAAGAACATGAATTTTTTGAAAATAAGAATTTCAGTTAGCAACATAAATTGTACTTGTGATGTAGCATTGCTGTGCATCTGTTTCAAGCCACTAAATCTACACAGAGAATGGAAGGGATATCTTCTTAAAAAAAAAAAAAAAAAAAAAAAAAAAAAAGTAAGTAGACGAAGTAACAATCAGAATTAGTGATTATGCCTAATGGCAATTCTGCTGGAAAGGTCATCAAATTGATCAAAACTTGATTGGAACTTTATTAGCATGATATTTTACACTATTATTTAATAATTAATTATAATTTTAAACACAAAGTTCAATAGCTATTTAATATTTTACCAGCACTGATGAGCTTAAAAGTTTTCCCTATCCATTTCCAGGTGACATAAAAATGAGTGAGAGAATAAACAATCAGGAAGCCAGCTACTGCTACAGAGTGACTGTATTTTATTGTCACTTTGACCAAAAATATATCACTCTTTTATTGAAAAAAAAAATTTTTTATGTCAAAAAAAAAAAAAAATCAGTTTGTATGCAGAATTGCTCCATCATTGTCAAGACCATTTATATTATGTCTCCTTCAGTATCATCAACTCTCCTTCCAATTTTGTTATATGATTTTGCAGAAGTCCTTTTAGTGCTATCTGCCAGATCAGTTCATAGAATCATATAATCAAATCATAGAATGGCTTGGGTTGGAAGAGACCTCAAAAATCATCCAGTTCCACACACCCCACCCCACCCCCATAGGTCACCCACTAGATCAGGTTGCTCAGGGCCTCATCTAACCTGGCCTTGAACACCTCCAGGGATGGGGCATCCACAACCTCTCTGGGCAACCTGTGCCAGTGCCTCACCACCCTCTGAGTGAAGAATTTCCTCTTAATCTCTGATCTAAATCTCCCTTCTTTTATCTTAAAAACATTCTGCCTTATCCTGTCTTTATCTCATTGAGAAGATAGTCTCTCTCCATTTTTATAAGTCCCCTTTAAGTACTGAAAACACACAATGAGGTCACCCCAGAGCCTTCTCTTCTGTAGGATGAACATCCCGATCTCTCTCAGCCTTTCTTCCTAGGAGAGGTGCTCCAGCCCCTTGATCACTTTTGTGGCCCTCCTCTGGACCTTTTCTAACAGATTCACATCCTTCTTGTGCTGGGGGCCCCAAACCTGGATGCAGCGGGACCTCACAAGGGCAGAGCAGAAAGAGACAATCACCTCCTTCCCGTGCTGACCACTTTTCTTTTAATGTAGCCCAGGATACAGTTGGCCTTCTGGGCTGCAAGCATGCACTGACGACTCATATCAAGCTTTTCATCTATCAGAATCCCCAAGTCCTTCCCTGCAGGGCTACTCTCAATGAGTTCTTCTCCCAGTCTGTGCCCATGTCTGGGATTGCCCCAACACAGGTGCAGCACCTTGCACTTGGCCTTGTTGAACCTCATTAGGTTAACAGGGGCCCAATTCTCAAGCTTTTCCAGGTCCGTTGGATGGCATTCCTTCTTTCTATTGTATCAGATGCACCACTTATCTTAGTGTCACCTGCAAACTTGCTGAGGGTGCGCTCAATCATGCTATGTCACTGATAAAGATATTAAGCACAACTGGTCCCAGGACAGACCCCTGAGGGACACCACTTGTCATTGGCCTTGACTTGGACATAGAACCATCAGTTATCAGGATGAAAGTTGGTTTTCATAGCTGTCTGGGGGTTGCTGTCTTTCTGTTCTTTTGCAAAAGTCTTCACCACAAGAGTTATCTCCACTGGGCACAGCAGTTATGCTGACAATGCTAAGATATCCAAACATTTGGCAGCTCAGCTGGAGTAGGAACTCCACTTGACTTACTGAAAGTGCCGAACATCCACATACCTTAACTCTATGGGTAGGACCTTTAAGTCATGGCTGGGTCAAAACTGCTTGCACTGGGTTAAAATTTCCAGGACAAAAATAAATAAACAAATAAATAAATAAGTGCACATATTCTAAGAGCACATCATTTATTTATTTATTTATTTTTAATGAAGAAGCCTCAGGATTTATCCTTTAGTGCACATGAAAGACCTTTATTAGACAGCCCTATTGACTAAAAGCCTCAATTAATAATATCAAATAGTCAAGAGCAGTGTGAATTTATCTATAGCTACCCATAAGTACAGGACAAAGCAGAACAAAAGGAGAGAGACAAATCTAGTCTTCATGCCATTTTCAACCCTTTGCTTTAAAGATGATTATTGTGACAGGGTCACTGTCCATTGAGAGTAAGACTTGAGATTCTCAACCCCCCCCCCCCCTTTTTTTTTTCCAGTTAAGTGAGCCAAGAAAATGGACATAAGCTGTCATACCTAAGATTTCTAAAGGTAATGGTAGTTGCAAACTGGTGAAAATTTCAGTAGCAATTTTTTTAAAAAGATCATTGAATAGAAGTTGAACAGAGATATCTGAAGACTGAAAATGGACTAGTTTAACGTTATAATTCAGATAAAATCCTATGGGTATTCCAGAGATTTTAAAACAGTTAGTCTAACACCTTTTTAGAAAAGCATTAGTTACCATTTTTTAGAGATCAGATGGGAACACTTAAAATAAAATAATAATAATAATAAAGAAATAATAATAAAAAAAGAAGAAAATGTCTTGATTTAAGGGTAGGCAGCCCTCTTGAAGAGAGGTATAATCATGTTTCACTTAGAAGGTAGTAAGAGGAAGTTGATTCCCATTAGTCTTAAGTAGATGAAAAGGATACAGATAGCATAATAACAATTTCAGGATTGTGGATGTTTTACAGTGGTTGTGAACGGCTAGGAGTTGTGAGAAAAATGAAATAAATTTGTCTGGAATTAATGTAGTATAAGCTTTTGACAACAATGATACTTCTATGAATATCTATATGGGATTGCCTAATTAAATATAGAAAATGAACCCTTCCACAAGATTAGTATTAGTGCCAATTTCTACATTACAAATAAGAATATAGGAAGAAAATGTGTACAGACAGCTTTCCCACTTTCCAGAATATGTTTAACAACTTAAAGCAAACATCAACAGTATCTCAAATGAAGCAACACCGGAGAAGAAGCTGAAAGGCAAGATATTTATGAAAGTACACACAAATATGGATTTATGTTTCTAACCCTAGGCATTCAAGCTAGAAATTACTGGTTTTTAAGAAACATACATGATCTGATAAAAGGGAAGGCTCATTTTACTGTTAAGGCTCTGCCTAAAAATGCAGGAGCTATGGGTTGAATTTCTGGCTCTGCTTCACTCTCCCCATATGACCTTTAGAAGGTAACTTGTGCCTCACTTTCTTCTCTACAAAGTGCAAATCTCGTTTCTGCACAGTGTAGTTTATACCAGGTAAATTCAGTAACATACATGCCTGACAATGCACACCAGTAAGGAATAAATGAATTAGACATGTATCAGAGAAGTGAGAGGCTACAAAAAAAAAAAAAAAAAAAAAAAAAAAAAAAAAAAAAGAGAGATTTTTGAGAATTTTTCTCCCTTAACATTTATATTTGCTGGACTTTTACCAAACTGCAAAATGTCTTCTAGCTCCAATAATATAGCTTCAGCATTAAGTATTTAAATACAAAACAACAAAAACTTGCAGTTTTTAGAAGTCAAACTGTTATCTCCATCAACATTTTGATCTATTCATGGAGGTAGTGAGAGTGTGTTAAATGATCTTACAGTGAATTATACCTCTTCCATGAAATGTGTGTGCTTGTGTATGTACATGTGTGTGTGCATGGATGTGCAGCTCTTTCTTCGTGAATCTGTAGATATGTAGTTATTTTTCTTCTTTTTTCTCTCAAGAAACTGGTGGATAAAGTAGTAACAGAAAGTTAATGTTTGTGCAAATGGATTGGAGCCAGATGGTGAAATATTATAAACTGAAAAGTTCATAAGGTCAAACAGACATATGGTTGAAAGGCCAAAATGTCACATTAGGCCAGAAAACATCACCACAAAAAGAAATACACAGGAGTATTTCTGCTACTTCAAAAAGGGGATAGGAAAGCAATAATGATCCATCACTGAGCTAAAAACTGAGATACCTTCTGTTTTCTGATCTCACAGGTCCCAAATTACAATTGGCTCTAGTCAATAGTATTGATTTAGCTAGCGGGCATGACTGACTGGGACAACTCCTACCTAACAAAGGAGATGGTAACACTTCTTTTTTTGGGCTGAAGATTTACACACTCACCTGCTAACATTGCAGTAGTCTCAATTTTCCTTCTGATCAGCGTATTTTACCAAAAGCAACTTTTCAGTCATTTGTCTATCAAACACCTGACTTCCCAGAGGTAGCGTGCCATTAACCACATAATCACCATGACCCCTCTTCGGGTGATTCTACTTTAAGAATTTAAGAACAAGTTGTAGTCATGGTGTTCAATGCTTTAGAAGAATCAGGTCTGAAGAGTATTGGGGTCAGGAGAGATTCCACTGGTGCTTCAGGGTTTCTTTCCCATCAACCACATTCTCCATGTGTAATTGCAAATGCAATCGAGTTTCTTTATACAGTAACTCTACCACCACATCAGTAACTGGCAAATGTAAAGAAAGAGAATATAAATATTCCATGCTTCCAACTAAGAACCTGAAAATTCTTTGGGATATGAAAGACTTCATGGATCCTTCAGAGCAGATAACTTGAATCAGAACAATTAGTAAAGTAGTGTATATATACATGTGTGTGCTTATATATATATAGATATATGTTTATATTTATATTACATTTAAAAAAAAAAAAAAAAAAAAAGTGGATGGAAATCTGGAGAGCAAAATATAATTATTCACCAAAAAAAAAATGTATTAAATGCAAAGTATTGCTCCATTTTTAGCAATAACATCTTAGCAGTTAAGAGATCTGTCCTTACATTTCTTTGTTCAATGAGAATAGGAAAATGCCTCAAAAAAAAATCTTTAGGCCAAACTGTGGGAAATATAAGCATAAATGTAAGAATGTCTCTATAAAATGATACCAAAGTCAAAAATGTTGATAGAAATGAACAGCAAAACTTGTGAAAGCAATTTTTTATTTTCAATAACAAGCAGATTTTCATTTAAATAAACAAAAATAACTTGGAAAAAATATCTATATCAGAAGTGTTTTATCTTGAGTTATAACACAACTAATCTCTGCAAAGTAGGTCTGTGAAGAAATAACTAACATATATGAGCAAATTACATGCATGTTCTGAAAAATAAATGGTTTTTATTGTATGAGTCCTTCCTGAATATACTTACAACTCATACCTGAACTACAACACATACAAAATTATCATGAAAATCAAACTAAAGGGTTCCACTCTATTCTATGTACCATTATGTAAACAGCTGTTTATGCTCATCTTTGAACAGCATACTGATAGGTAAATCTGAAGATTGGCAGCAGTCATAACAGAGAAAAACAGTTCAAATAAAAGTAAATATGTATATAATAAAAAATAAAATAAAAAATATAATAAAAGTAAATATTCTCAAATAAAAATACTTTTGTGATATTACCAGTACTTATTTTCAGGAGATAAGCATTAATCCATAGAAAGAATATATGTTTACATTGAAAATAAAAGGAAAATAACGTTTTTACCTTCATATTTTTCATGTTTACACATTTAAACCTAATTTGTACAGTATGCCTAATGAACCACACATTTGCAAAGGAAAGGACTACTTCAGCTCTCTTTGGTGCCTTTTATTTCTGTTTGATTTATGTTTGCTTGTGAGTGATGCTAGATGCCAAACTAGTAAGCTTATTGTTTATTGATTTCTTGTATTATTGGGTTTTGCATATGCATGGAAAGTCAGAATCCATGGTCCAGAGATTTTTACCAACTGTGCAGTCAGAACTATACACAGGAACCTTTTAACATCAAAGTCAGTGAAATACCAAAGAGTTAGGGCCAGATTGTGAGTATGCCTAGCCTCTTGGACCAATGGTGCTAAAAGGTTTCACTGCTGCAGTTATCAAGGTAGAAGTATATGGAACCACAGAAATTAAGCCAAAATCTAGGTCATGCTGCATGTTTGTCAATGTTTGTCATGGGGTAAAAGCTCAAAGATTCCTGAATGCTGCAGCTAGCCCTACTACTATGTGACCACTTAGTCAGCATTAATATGCTGTCACTGTGTTCCAGTCTCTACCACAGACAGCTAGGACCAGCAGTTTGACTTTACAATGAAAGAACTACAGTGCTATCATCACAGAATCATTTCATGCTTTTACTTGTAGAGGACTGTCAGGCAGTTTTTCTATTCTTCTACAGTCATGGAAAGAAATGTCCTAAAACTTCAAAAAAAATTCCCAATATAACTGGAGCAAGGGCGTGGCTGATGAGATCTTTCATTAAAACAGTATTTTCAAAAGAGCTCATGTTGTGCAGTAATCTGCAGAAACATTCTGGACTTTGAGGTTGGAGAAGACTAATTTGCCATTGTTTACAGCCTAATAATCAAATGAAAATTCTCAGAGAGTTTCATGGCTGAGAAACATTAGGAGTTTTAGGTTATTGATAATAAGACTTCAAGAGTTGGATCACGCACCTATTTAAAATGATAGTTACAGAGCAAACTAGACAAGCAATTTATCATTGCTGAGTTGTTCATCAAGGAAATAATTAATGCCAGGAAATGCTGACAAATCTATGTGCAGCAAGACACATCCTTCACAGACAACATCTCACCTTTGTGTGAAGTGAAAGACAGAAGAAAAAAAAAAAAAAAAAAAGAAAGAAAAAAGAAAGAAAAAAAGAAAGAAAAAAGAAAAAAATAGTCATATAGGAAAAAGTGAAAAACAATAAATATAAACTATGTACCATTTAAATATATTTTAAGGAAATAATAAATCATTACAAAATTATTTTTTATCCTTTAAACTTCTAGAAAATAAAATAAAACTGAGAAACTAGAATGCCTCATTTAAATAAGGATGTTGATGCAATAAGAGGTGCATCAGGAATTTGTTAGAAGGAAAACAACCTATTGAGCACTGTGCCTACATTTCTATCAGTAATCTAAGCTGCATCAAATCTGTTCGTTCAAAATTGTTCTAGAGCACTATCTCAACATGGTCCATATTGCTAGCATTCCCCATGTCAAGGCAGTGACTTGTAGCCACAAACACTCTCCAAACCTCTTCTTTATTGGTATATATGTAAACTATAATACCAGGGTATGAAGAATACGGAGAAGCTAGAATATGTTTAAGATGTATGTAACATTCACAATTAAGAACAATCTCTGTTGGCCTTTTTTCTCAGGTCTAAGCCAAACAGATTATCCCTTAACCTTTGCTAACTGGAAATTTATCACTTTACATTCCCTAACACATGAAGGTGAGAGGTCTCAACCCTCTCCCACTACAGTCACAGGAATGTGTTGGCCATGCTCAAAAGGAATATCTAAAACCTCTTTTTAATTTAGAGTAGTTCAACACAAAATGGGTGGAAAAGTTAATGGTAGGAGCTGCTTCAGGGACAGGAGTACAAGAATCTCTTTGAGGAGTCATCCTGTGCTGGAAAACTGGGATAAGCAGCAGTAAGACTACCTGTGTTCAATGCCAGACATGTTCAAAGACCTGTGCAAGCAACTTTGTTTCAGGTCCTCAGATTCAACTATTCAATGAAACACAAAATCCACAAGCATAATGCTGTTTATTACTCAGTGCAATACAACAAACCCAGACAGATCAGTTAGGGGCTATACAATCTACACAAATCTGTCTTCAGGGTTTTCACTTCAGTTAACACTGTGCTGTCCTTCTACTCCTGGTAATATCAACCACAGCTGGAGTACATGCTATTTCTTGTCTGCATGGGTACAACTGATGGCACTGACTATCACCATGACCACATTCTGAAAGCAAACAGCTGCATCCAAAACACTTGCCGGACTTCAACATCAACCATTGTAACCACAGCAGCAAGCAGGTAACAATGAGCTGTTCTAGTCCCACTGAGCTCTGGCTGGCAGGAGGCAATGAGCTGTAGACTTGTCCAGAGGGGAAATTCTTGCTGTAGTAGAGGACATCTTGCACTGTGATGAACTTCGTGAACACAACAGGAGCTGGAACTGCTGTTGCAGCTGTACATGTTTGTGGAAGACTGCTATGGAGCAGGTGATGAGCTTTTGATTTGTGCATAGGCAAATGAGCATTTTGCTTTTCTTTTGCTCCTCATTTTCAGAACATTTGGCTGAGAGGCAAGATTCATGATGCTAAGTAGCCCTGTAAGCATGGCAACTTTCCTCAACCTTCTTGATAAAGCCTTCCTCATCATCATAGAATCATAGAATATCCTGAGTTGGAAGGGACCCTTAAGGATCATCAAGTCCAACTCTTGACACCGCACAGGTCTACCCAAAAGTTCAGACCATGTGCCTAAGTGCACAATCCAATCTCTTCTTAAATTCAGACAGGCTCGGTGCAGTGACCACTTCCCTGGGGAGCCTGTTCCAGTGTGCAACCACCCTCTCTGTGAAGAACCCCCTCCTGACGTCCAGCCTGAATTTCCCCTGCCTCAGCTTAACCCCGTTCCCGCGGGTCCTGTCACTAGTGTTAATGGAGAAAAGGTCTCCTGCCTCTCGACACCCCCTTACGAGGATCATCGTGATCAAAGACATGTGTTTGACTATATATTCTGCAAATGAAGAGTTTAGGTAAAAATAAATAAATAAATAAAGTTTAAATGAAGAGTAAAGTGCATCTGTAGACTAATGATTCCCTTATGACTGCACAACCCCCCTGTGTTTGTATATGGAAAGCAAGTGAAAATGGGTAAAAGAATAATACAGCATATTCAGGTTGTCATAAGGGAAATTAATCTTGTTGCATTTATTCAGATAGGAATAGATATATCTTAAAGAAATAAAGGTTTCTTTCTTTCCAGCTTTACACAAGCTCTTCGCTACCCAAAGGCTGTTCAAAGCAATATTACAGTAACCTTGTGACTGAAAAGGCCATAAAATTATTAAAGTACTTGCTACTTATGTATTATTGCACAAGATATGAAAGTAAATCAATAGCATGGTGTTTCATAGCTTTCCTATCCAAAAACTTTTTTTTTTTTTTTGGGGGGGGGAGGTGGTGCAAAAAAAATCATAATAAGGATGGGAATCCATAAAATCTCAATTTTTAGTAAATTAATATTTATGGAACCCATTCCTCTACCTTTTATGTTTATAAAGGTAAAACTAATGCTCAGGCACACCTGTGCTGATAATCTGTTTCCAGACGGCCAAGGCAATATGTTTTTCGTTGTTATTGTTGTAGTTGTTTTGGCTGTTTGTTTTTTATCTTGGATGTAGAGAATTCAGTAATTGTTAACACCTGGAATGCAATTATAATAGCATTAAAACTAACCTTCAAGTAGAAGAACAAACAAAACAAACAAACAAACAAAAAAGTGAGAAACAAAAGGAAAATGTCTCAGTAAGAGACATTTTCTCTTCAGTAAGAGAAAAAGTTGTAAGATTCTACCTTACTGTGAGAACCTCTGAACCTCTTAAAATGTAGTACTATATTCGAAAGGAAATGGGTTAGTACTCCATGCAGAATCTGTAGCACTTTTGCATCTTTTTTCTTGAGGGCTGAGAAGAATAATATTCTTTAAAATAAGAAAGATTTAACAGGTTTCTCTTTCTGTGTCATAAAATATATTTAAAAAAAAAAAAATTATATTCACAGAAACTTTTATTGCCAGGAGGGTTGCTGGGAAAACGCAGAAAAGTAATATATTCTTTCTGAGTTGGAAGAGTCTTAGAAAGTCAGTGTACGCAAATATCAAGAGCTGAGAGAACAGAAGCTGATTGCACTATTGTGCTCCCCCGAAGATGACATTGAAATCCTTGTTACAGAACTTTACAGTGTACTAATTGAGAGAGGACAGCTGGAAAAGCAGTGTATCAGCTAGAAAATTAAGCTTGTTACATGTGAGTGAGAGATTTGTTCCATCAATTGGCTTATTAGCATCTTTAAAAAATATTCCTTTACTTCATCTTTTTTTTTTTTTCTTCCATGTATTTCACCCTCACTTCTTTTCATTAACTGGAGCTCCCCCTCAAGGAATACAATGGGAAACTAGTTTTGCAATAAGAGACAGATTTCTCATTTTAACTAAAGCAATCTTGATATCCTAACCTACAAAATCTTAGAGATTTTCTTCAGGGCATTAATTCGCTTATGGCTGATATTCAGTTTGCTAAGCAATTTCATGTAGAAGTGAGGCTGTTCTTAAATAAAGAAACCTAGGCCAGAAAAGATTAGAACATTGATCTGGGTAACTTTGGAGATTTGCATATGATTTTACTCGAACTAAGATTCTTGTACTATAAAATGGCTGATACTTTGCTATAGTACAAAAAGCCATATCTGGGCTCAGCCCTGTCACTCACACTTCAGCAAAACCTAAATGACACCTGCTAGATGGATTGCTGCATGGAGCTTTGTCAAAGTGTTTCTCCTGTAGTCTCACTGCTCACTGTCCATTGATGCAATACATGCAAAAGAGGTGATGGGGCAGAAAATTTCCAGTAGCAAAAAAGAAAACCTACAGGAGACTGTCACCACACTATGTTCAGAATATCCACTGTGTTCAGAAATATCCACTAGGTTTGGCCAAAACTGTAAAACCCTTCCCAAAACATTAAGACCTTCATATATCTTACAGCTTTAAGTTGCAATGCATGTCTTCAGCCTTGGCTTCTCTGATATAAACATTTTGCAGTCTAGATAGAAAAAGAAACCCAAATCCTGTAAAAATGACATACAATTGTATATATCAAAAAAAAAAAAAAAAAAAAAAAAAAAAAAAAAACAGCACATAATTATTACTGAGTGGAGGCCAGGCTGAATTCATTACTGCCCCTTCATTATATAGTGTGATGAAAACAAAACAAGGGCAGGAGGAGAGAAGTAATAGTTACTAGTAATAACCCAGTAATAGTTACTAGTGTCTTTGGTACTAAGCAGATCAGCATGAGGGAGAAGAGAAAATTGTCAGCATCAACAGGAATGGGACTTTGTTCCCTTTTCAGTGCCTCTAGCATCCCAAGCATGCCCTCACTTTGACTCATCATAGGTCACATGCAGTGACCAGCCACACATCTATATAAACAGGTTACATGGGAGAAGATGTCCATGCTTCTTAGGATTTGAACAAGTTATCCTCTGCAACAGTTTTGGTGGTATTAGAGCTTTATCTGCTTGACTGCATCCATTGACATCTTAGGAAAATACAATCTTTCAGGTTATCCAGGTCCTACTCTTAGCATTCTGTGGTACATCTCAGCATGGCATGATCAGCTATTCCAGAATGTGCTTAGTTTTACTTCTTCCAGAAACTGGATGAAATCATGAAAATGACCTTGGCACAGTATTTATCACTTATTTTCCTTTCAATGCTGTACAGTAGATAGGGAGTAAAATACTACACGTTGTCAGCCCCAGCAACATCACTTCACCATTCATCTTGACCCCTTAAACTCTTCAGCTCCCTGTTATTTTTATTGCACAATATTTACACTGTGTATTTTTCAGACCTTCACAGTTTTGCTGTAGCCTGCAGCTGGCATTGGGCATACAGCCATGCTACTGAGAAAGGTAACCATCTGCACCTCTGCCCTGGCTGCTAAATACTGAACCTCTGCTGTGGGATATTGCCCCTTAAATCTTCTCAGCAGTCAGAGTGAATGTTCAGTCATTCAGGAGCCAGATTGCCAGAGATCTAATAGTTAATCTTTGCAAATTATGTTTATTTGTTCAACTGAAACAGCTGGGAGGGCACAGCCAGTATAACCAGAGGGTTTCCCAGGACCTACCTGGAAATATGATGCAGCTGTAGACCCCTGCTGAGACAGAGAAATTGCTTTTGCTCAGTTCAAAAAAGTTTGAGTAGCCACTGTTTGAAAGTGAAATAAGCTGCAGTTAAATGGGGAGAAAGGATCTAATTGAGTTAATTATGTCAAATTTAGTTAATTATTGTTCATTTGGTCCAGACAAAGCTATTGTTGTATCTTGCTATAACAAACTCTTTAGAATTTAAATTAAATACTTATATTTTTCAGCTCTTCCAAAAAAAAAAAAAAAACAAACAAACAAAAAAAAAAAAACCAACAACAACAAAAAATTAATGCTTAATATGACTTTACCCTGAAATCAAGTTCTCAGTTTATTTTCCAGCTCTAACATTACTCCTTTTCTGGCTCTACTGAGCACAAAAACCTCTTTCTCAGTCCTTCAGTAGTTCTTCTTCCTTGTGGCAGTATGGACAAACCCCTCAGGATCCTGGCTAAAATTCAAGTGGCAAATATATTGGCCTTTGAGGGAACAGCAGAAGCTATACTTCTCCTGTGCTGACAGTCTTTCTCTGCCCACCCACACTTTTCTGAGAAAGAAAAGTGCTCTGCTTGCTCTGCTTTCCTCAATGCTACAGCCTCTGGGATATGACCTGAAAAGTCCTAATGTAAGTATAACTTAATGAAAGTATAACTTATGCAAGCATAGCTGGAGGGAGTGCTCAGCAGCCAGGCATGTTTACATGCAGAGCCACATGAAGCCATACTACATGCTTTGCAAGATGTGCAGTTGCAGTAGAATGTTTGTTTGCTTCTTTGTTTGTTTAAAGTAAATGAATTCCCTCAAGTAAAATAATCCATATCTGTTCTTAAAGCAGTAGAAATAGCTTATATACAGCAACACTATATAGATATGTTCTAGATAACATTTACTCTGATTTTTCTTACTATCTCCATGTTAGCTAACTGAAACTTCTCCTTCATCACCTATGTTTTTATCCCAATGAATATGCAATATACAGCCTTTGCAAACAGTTCGGTTATGTTATCATTGTATTCATATATATTAATTCTCCTCATTGCTGACTGCCTCCATTTGATTTGTCACAAACAATATGCAACTAAGCAAATGCAAACCTCTAACATCCAGTCTGCATCACAAATTTCTACTCATGCAAGAAGTAATAATTCTGTGCCCTGTGCACTAGTCAACTGGCTTTGTGGTTTGCAAAGGATATAACATCACAGGCTGGTTAGAGAAGAAAGGAAGAACACAGAAAGTGTAGTTGTTTTTGCAACTGCTATACCCACTGAAATGAGCACTTTCGTTTGTCTCTGTAATCTGAAGAATCTTTCCTGAGCCCCAGGTAAATTAAGAAAGAATATATGCACGGGGGGTCCCTATTGTGTGGTTACCCTAATGTTTTCAGGACTCTTCAGATATATCCTGCTGAATTAGATGCATAAAGGAAGAACTAATCCTGCTGAACCAGGAAATGAGACAATGGGGATATTCCATATTTTTCCCATTACCTTTATATTATAATCTGCAAAGGCTACCACTCTGAATGTATATGGCTTGTTTAATCCCCACTGCAGTTAATGGGAGTTTGGGGTACATGTTCAAACAAACTGCATGGGGAATGTAGAAGACCCTGGTGACATGAAAAAGAACATTTTCTTTATTATTCAAGTATTTAGAGTCCTTATCTCAATGTTTTGAGTCTTCTCTATAAAACGAGATTACCTAGGTTTCAGAATAAAACTGAGAAACAATTTACAGCCTTGTTCTTTAATATGCCTTAAGCTTCTGATGGTGTACCATTAAAATAAAGAAACATGGGGAAAAAGTTCCATTATAGAGCAACAAAGTTCATTTTAACTCCAGAACATATGCTCTAATATCACCTATCTTTCCATATTGTTAACTAAACTACTGGCATCAACTTGATTTGTTGAATAAATAGATTAATTAATCTAAGTGAGACATGGTACGCATCCCCATTATCCTCCATTCTGTGCACAAAAACGAGCAATCATGATGTTCACTTGTATTAAATTTTGTCAGTAAAATATGCTTGCCTGATATTGTAGGCATTTGCATTTTATATACTTCAGTTACCATCTGCTAATGGTAATTTAATCATTCAATAAATAACACTAAAGAGAGCAACATTAATGAAGATTGGAGAATTTTTTAATATAATGAATAATTTTTGGTTTATTTCTGAGAACTGCAACTGCAGCCAGCAATAAAAGGGATAATCCATTTAAACTAGAGCACAATAATGAAAGCTGTTGTTATGGTTCTGCATAGTGGACGACCAAAGGGGATTGTAAATTCCCAGAGTGATGACTTCCCCTACCCTTTACTGAGGAATAATGTGTGAATCATTATGTTATAGACAGATGGGGCTGCTCTAGAGAGTCTGTTATTTCATGCTAGCCTAGCAGAAGTTCCAGGAGGCATTCATAGCTCAGAAAACTGCAATATCTACTTCAGGGCAGGAGAAACCTGGGTATAGATTAACCCTTTTAGAGAGTGCAGGAGTCAGATGCCAGCTCAAGAAAGAACTCCCATTAGGGAGGGCACTTCAGGGCCTGCTAAAAAGTTGTCAGCTTGACTCATACACAAGTTTAAATACATACATTTCTTTACGGGCTTTTCATAATAAATGTATACTGAGATATAGGTATTTCTTTGATACCTAAAACTTTTATCCGATTTTAGCTCATTTCATTAATGCATGAAAAACCTTTGGCTCAGTTTTAAATGTACACTGAATTTGATTCTGTTTGTGGGCTGGAGTAGAGGTAGAGCCCAAACTGCTTCTTTACTAAAACTCCAAACTGTTCTTTCAGATGGCAAGAGGCTTAACCCTAAAATATGGAGCTCTGACGTCTGCCAGTAAATTTTAGTCCACTAGAGTCTGTACCAACTTACTCACATCTGCACTGAACACCACCTGCAATGTTACATGTGACAGGTTCATATCATAGCTCTTTGTTTCATAGGTCCTCTTCCATTTCTGTATTGAAACAGCATATGCACAGCTTTCTAGCAGCTCCATATCTAAGTACACTAATACCCACGCAGAGATCGATAGTGACATATCACAGACAGTTTGGTGTGATGTCAGATAAGTCCAAAATCATCCTCAAGGTCACAACCAATACTACAATATTTCCAAGTCACTACAGGGGGCAGTATCTTGTAGTTATTCAATGCAAGGAGATGCTGGTTTTTTTTGTTTGTTTGTTTTTGTTTTTGTTTGTTTTATTTTTAATGAATAAATGAAGCTTGAATATCATGGGACTAAAGACAGCACAGATTAATCCATCAGTTCTCAATTTCCTATGAGGAACTTCACTCCATGTAGTCAGACTTGATAGGCTTTTAAGGCACTTCGAGAAAACCAGAAGAGACTTAGAAAACAGTGAGATCAAAGGAGTTGAGACAGCTCATTTGAGCATCAGGACTACAGTGGAAGATCCAGGAAGTGTTAGAGTTACAGAAGCAGTAGCGTTGCCACCAAGAAATGGGTTAAATAAGAAGAATAAATGACAAAAATAAATACCATATGGGATCAGACCAGTTATTCATTTGCCCTTTATTTTCCCTTTGGCTATGTCAATATGAGGTGCCACTTAGGAAGATAGCATGAGCACTATTTTATCTATTATTCCCTTTGCCCATTCAGTATCCATGTTAGAAGGCACATCTTTACCATACATCTATGGACATGTTCTCAATTAATTTATCCAATCCTCTTTTGATTCTGCTGATATGATCTGAATCCCTCAAGCCCCTTTAGAAGCAAATTCCAGAAGTATGTATAATCACAAATTAATTCAGCTTGGTAGGGATCTCTGGAGGTTACCTAGTCCAATGACCAGCTCATTCATTGCAGGGTTAACTTCAATGCTAGATCAGGTTGGTCAGGTCCTTGTCTCTGAGCTTTGTAAATCTCCAAGGGTAGAGATTATGAGGCCTCTCTGAGCAACATATTCATGGATCTAACCATGCTTACTGTGACGGATACTCTCCTAACTAGAAATTCTCTTGCTTCTCTTTCCTCACCCCACTTTGTCAACCTTCTTCTAATATTTTCTATCCACTGTGTAAGAGCTATTATATTTGTTTTAAAACAACCTCCTAGCTTCAGAGATTGCCCTCTAGTTATAGTATGGTCTTGTGGCGAGAGCTGCCATTAGTCTTTTTTTTATATTGTGAGTGAATTTTCCACAAAAGTGAGAGGATTTTGCTCTCAGTGGTCTATGTTTCTGCTGAGATAGAAATGTTACTGTACCTGAGCCCATGGATTATTTATAATCCAAGATGAACTATGACAGTACAATTAAATATGTAACCAATGATTTATTCTTGATTGCATGTGACTGATTATTGCTAAATAATTTATTCAAAACCAAGTTTACAGATGGATCAATGTCTGCAGGCACAGGAATATGTAACATTAACAAAAACTTTGTATAAATATCTTTCTTTTGTGTAATTCCTCCTGAACAACATATGGTTGTAGTAAATACAGAATACATTAGAAAGCCTTTGGCCTTGTTCAGTGTGTGATTCAGTACTGCTGGTCTGTTTTCCCAGACCAGGGTGGCTATGTCCATGACAGGTGAGTCTAGCTCAGCATCTTTTGTATGCTGGCCCCATCTGCTTTACCTTGCCTGTAATGTTTTCATGCAGATAAGCTTTTAAGAGGAAGAAATTTTCCATTACCTTTTCTTACTCACTCTGTAAGTTTTTGCCTTTTAGTCAGAGACCTGCTAAGTAATTGCTTTTCAATGAATTGTTTTTGTTTTTTGTTTTTCCATTGATTGATGTAATTCTATTACAAAACCAGAAAATGATCCCTCATTCATTCTGGAATCTTCAGAGAAAAATATTTTCCTGCATCAACTACTGCACTAAATAATTAATGGTTTATGATCTTCCATTTCCTCTAGATCAAGGTACCATTTCTTCAGTATAATTTCAAAATAAAACACAGTAAAATATTTTATTATATTCTTGAGTAAATGATGACCTCTCAGGCAGATGTTTCTGAGGCACAGCAGAGAAGAGATGAAATACAGGCAATAAATATAGACAACTGTAGGAGGTTTAAAGTGCTACTGTAATGCAAAATGTTGGCGAAGATAAACTTGCCATTCTTTTTAGTGACAAAGATCATTTTTTCATTGCCTTTGCAGCCTGAGTGAACCACTGTACTCCTGTCAGTCTACTTACAGAGACAGAAGCTCTAGGCAGTGTTGGGGGGGGGGGGGGGGGGGGGGGGGGAGAGAAGGAGCAATATATTGCAGGAGGTTTTCTCAGACTTCAGCTCATGTGTCAGACCAGAGATGAGTGAGGATTGAAAGAGAGGAAAACAAGGCTGTAATGGCAAAGAACTTTTGTCTGTGTGTGTGTAACACAATGCAGGTCCCTGGAGGCCTGGAGCTAGTCAGGATCTGTGTGTTCATGGTGGGTAGAAGGGGGGATCTGAGGGAGAGCAACCACAGCAATTACAGTTCTCCAGTGGCCACTAGTCTACTGAGGACCAGCAGAGCTACTCACTGCAGTCTGTGCTGGCAGCAAAGCCTGAGTCCATCCTGGACTGGGCTGGGAAGATGCATGATGGCATTGGTGACAGAGTGACTACTCAAGGCTCATCAACGTGCTGTTCATGCTTTCACCCCTGCAATCCCCACTGTAGCTCAAGAGCTGGCACCTCACTCAGTCCTAGAGCAGCAGCATGGCTTCCCCTCAGCTTCAGGTGATGCCCAGCACCTGACACTTCAAGTCTCCTGATCTAGTGTTCGCTACTGGTCAGTTCAGAGGGTCCCTCTGGACACGTGGACCTACATCCTAGTGATGCAGCTCACTGCTGTGCATGACTCTGTTGTGCATGAGTATTAGTCAAACCAACACACCTGTGTTATATACGGAGTGGTAATTCGTGTCCAGAAGATGGTTGATATTAATAAAGAAGGGGGAGATTTGGGAATGTGGCCATGGGGGTTGGAAAGCCCCGTGGTTGAGATAACATTAGACTCTTAACAATGAGGCCATCAGGAATATAAAAGAGTTTAGAGGGAACAAAGAAAGGTGATTCAGAAGACTCCATGCAGTCTCGGGTTGCTTGTTCTCCAGCCATTAAGGCATGGAAGTTTCTGGGTGTTTGCTGTTGTTATTATATTCAAAGATGTTTGACCAATGAAAAGTTGTTTTGAAAAGAACTACTGTGGAGAGAAGGGTATAAGAGGGGAGCCTGCCCTCAAGATAAAAAAAGAAGGCAACACGATGTGATGAAGTTAAGTTGTCAGTGGGGAGGCAGAAAGAAGGAATGAAGAGGAGCAGGCTATTAGAACGGAGACTAGGACGGGAACAGGCACACTGATCGCCTCATGAAGATAGGTTCGGCCACACTCAGCAAACTGCTCAGAGAAGCTCGTACAGAAAGTCGCTGGAAATGGGCGCACCAGAGCTGGGAAGAAGCTAGAGCCGAGAGAAGCTGACCCATGCACACAGCTGCCCCTCGCTGGTAAGCAGCTGCGCATTATGGGGAATCATACGTCCTTAGGAACAAAGACTGTCCTGGTAACCTTACAGCTTATTCTCCTTCTTAACAATCGGACAGTTTACGATCCTGAATTATGGGACCAAATGGAGGTCAAGGTGTGGGACTCTGCAACTAAAAACGACAAGGTTGCAGTGGGATTGCTCGGCACCTGGCGAGCAATCTCTGAGGCCTTAAAGAGCCATGTGGGACCACAGTCAGAAACGTGTGGCTTGCCAGACAGTGAGGGAGCTGTGGGCTCGTTTACTGATCCGACTGCTATGCCATCGGCCCCTCTGCTGCTACAGCCATCGCAGGCTTTTGCTGTTACGCCCCCTGGTGACCTGGACGTGTCTTTTGACCCAGGCCTATTGGCCTTGAAAAGGAGATGGGTATGCTTTCCTTCGATATGGGAAGAACGGGATACATAAGGCCTGAAGACCGAGTTGCTTGACAACTTAAAGCAAGACATATTGTTCAAACGGAATGGAAAATGGAGACTTGTTTGTAGTCAATAAAAGGAATGGAAAATTGAGACTGTTAAGTCATGGAACTTAAAGGATTGTTCTTTCCTGATTGTATGTATGTATAGGCATACTTGGGTTTAGTATGTAAAGCAATGTTCTGTATATTTAGAATGTTTGATGTTTGTGTGTGCATATTGGTGGAGAGTAGAATCCCCGCACACCCAGCGCTGTTTACTTGCCTTTTATACCTTTTATAGCTTTTATACCTTTTATAAGTATAAATATTACAAAATTCAAATTGAGTTGAGACTTGATTTATAACACCTGGGATGGACAAACACATCTCCATTCAGTGTGTTTTGTGTGCTGTGCTAGCATCCAGGTAAACCAAGAGGCCTGCACTCAGGATATCCCTCATTTCCTTCTTCTCCTGAACTCAGGCTAGAGGCATTTTGAGGACAAAAAGGGCTCCACTAGACAATACCTCCCTCTTATCATTTGTTAGCCCATTTCTCACTCCACCCTTTAGCTCACAAAGCACTGCTTTGACAGGGAATGGCTCTGCAGTTCTCACTACTTCTTAACAAAAGTGATTTAAAGTTTTTCCCTGTAGCCTGAAGGGAAGATGACTGTTGCCCTCAACAGGTTAATACAGCCTGAACCTAGCTGAAGGGTGCAGCCAGCTATTCAGACACAAGTGAAAAGGAACTGAGCCCCCTGCTATTTCTTACAATCCAGTTTAGTGAATTTAGTTCCCATTGGAGGCATGGTGACAGCAGCTATAGACTGCTTTGTTCTGATTATTTCTGGCTTGCTCTAAAAGTAATTTACTGTAGAATAACCTATGTTAGAGGCTGTGGCTCTGCAGTTTTACACAATGCATGTATAACTTAAGAATCCTTCCCACATTGTCCTAACAAAGAGGAGTCATTTCCTGCGTTGAGAGTGGTTTGCTCTTCGTGCTCCTCCAGCACCTGGCCTGTCTGCTAGAGCAGCCAATAAGGTTGCCAGTGGTAACAGTATTTTGTTTGGGATGCAGAATATTATTTTTTTTTAAGTCTAAAATCTGACATCCTTATTAATTGTGCCTGTTGCAGCAAGAAGTTGCAAAGAGATGAAGTTGTAACAATTTAAACTGAAATATTCGTTAAAAATTATTCAGTAAAAATATTTTTTTAATTGAAATTTTAGTTTTCTGTCTAGCACTAAAAATGTGCCTAGTTCTTTCATATCTACTAGACTGAAAAACTGATGGACTGAGAAAATGCAATTCAAGGTAGAAGGTAAGTATTGGAGAGTTTGTTACTTTGCTATTATTTTACTAAGATCAAAGAAGTTTTTCCAGCGAAGGATGAGTTAAGAATTTGTCTCATTGCAATATTAGAATGTCAAGCCATAAACCAAACAGGAAAATGTTGGTGCTGCTTGAGCTAACCAAATGGCCATATGAAGGCTGAAGTGACCAGAAATGGTACAACAGGCTTGCTTAGCCCTGCATAGATGCACTGAGCCATCTCAAGCAGAATCCCAATGGAGCCTGAGGGCAAATCTATGCATAAACTGTCCAAACCATGCGTCAGTCAGAGAGAAGTACATATTATGTTATACCTACCTCAGGAGTTCATTTGGACAGTGAACAATCCTCAGAGAGCCAAGACCAAACAGGAAGCGAAAATAAATGCATAACCTGAACAACCTAAGGGAGTATGTATTTTAAATTCTGAGGATAAGGTGCATACTGTCAGACAGATCACTTCACTCTTTGAATTAAACTCTGAGACATTTAACATTGGCAGATGCATTCCTAAAAATCCCTAGGGAGGCAGAGAACATTTATTCCTTATGCCCTCTTCATTGCAAACTGTTCAAACAATTGTAGCAGGCCTCCACCGCAGAGCCAACTGAACCAAAAGATCATAAAAAGCAATTTTTCTAGACAGCCATTCAGAGACCCAGGAGTTCTCCTGCTGGCAAAAATAGCAGTGTGTGGCATTTGGACTTTGCCAAGCTCATGCCCCATGAAAGATGACAGGTGATGAACTCAGAGCTTGCGAACAATGAGGAAAAACAGGCAAGAAAATAGCACATACTGTCCTCCCCTAAAGCCAGGAAGTGCTGCCTTTATGATTTTTTGCTGTCTGCACTTTATGCTGAGGTTTTGTTATTTTAGCAATATAAATGTAGGGTTATCCTATATGGGGAAAAATGTTAGGCTAGTATTGCTGGCTCAGCCAGTGTAAATCAAATACTTGTTTTATGTTCACAGAATAAAAGAAAGTGTATGGTAAGAAAGAAAAAAAAAAAATTCTGCTTTTCTTAGTGCTACAAAAAAATCACCAGCTCAGTCTGAGCCCTTTACAAAGTGAAAGAATTCATATATGATCAAATTAGGCTTATTAGAAACCAGTGACATATTTCTGCTGTGGAATTGACCAGTTAAGCATGTTCAGTAATTTATCCTGATGGTTTAAGGCTTGCCTTTAACAAAACTCAGTTCTTGTGAGACCCAATGACATTTCATGTAAGATTATGCAAGCCATTGTATTTATATTTTCCTGACTTTATCAAATGAACAGATATATATTCTGGCATATACATTCTCAGGATCCATTCCAACCATATCTGAAAACCAAACGGGGGTGTCGAAATGCCTTAACCCTCTTTCTCCCCTCCCTATAGTTTTCATGGGGAAGAAACCCAGGCACCTGGATGTCCAGTAGCCAGGCTCACACTGCCAACTGCAATGAGGGGAGATGTGCTGGCAGTCTGTGTCATGCACCCACTGCTCAGGTGAAACACAGTCACAGTGACCTCTCAGTTCCTAGTATACCCTTACTAAATGCCCGAGCTGTCTCTATTTCTCACTGAAATAACTTCACTGAGGTGAGCCTTTTGTAAAAACTCATGTATGGGAATAAAGAATCCAATCTTGACATTAGGTCAGAGAAATTGCTGCAGACATAGTTCTGTGTAAGTGGGAACAGAAATTGGGGTTTAATAATGTGACAACATTCTGAAGGTATCATCTTCCCCAGGATTCCTTTACCAGTGTCTCTTCATGTGTTATTTATTCACCACACATTATACAGCAGTTTCCTTGCTGGACTGTGACATTTTCCAACATTCTTTCAGCATTATTGTCAAAATTGTCTAAACTAAAGGCTAAAACTTTAAAATGATCGATTCTGCCAGCTTGTTTTAGTCTTGCCTGTGCCTCTGGAATCTTTTCAAAATCCATAACAGACTGAAGTCACTCCAAATTACCTTCTCTGAATTCCAAAAGAAAGGGAGAAGAAACTATAGGGAGCTTTTGGAAGAAAGCTTAGCAAGTCTGTTAAAAAGATGTACAGTTTTAAAAAGGGGTTCTTTGGTGTGGGGGAAAAATTATCAGAGAAGTCTTATTGAACACACTGGCCTTAAAGTAGGAATTGACATTGAGGACAACAAAAAAGAATAAAAAATAATGAAATAATGTTTGTTTCTCCTAATGAAATGGAAAGAAAGAGCTTCAGCATTTTCTGCTTTGAGTGTTTGTTTGTTTTTTTAATGGCATTTTGTTCTCTATGATATGAAAAAGTTTGTTAAATTGTGTTGTCTAGTCATTAAAAAATGTCCCTTATAAGGCATGAGGCAGTGAAATAATATACTCATGATGTGACTCTTCTGAAACAAAACCAGCAAGGAGAGACTTTACACTTGCAGGACCTTTATTTAGGCTTGGTTCTGTCTGTATTAAATACTAATACAAAACACCCTGTATTAACACAGGAAGCCCAAAATGCAATCAATTCTTTACCTGTGTCTCTGCTAGTAAGTTAAGCCCAGGACAGCTCTGCGGCATTAAAGCCAACTGTACAGACCACTTCCATAACATAAAATTACCTTACCCTTCAAAACAGCCTGGCTTCATCCAAACTGCCTACTGGAAATGGTCCATAACCATACTAAACTCTGCCCCATACCCAAGGCCTATGTTTGGAAGATTGATGATCAGTCTGAGCCAAAATCAGCAACCACTGGCAGTTGTACAGCACAGACACTTCAGCTGCAGTGTTTGGGCACACCTCCTGGAGGTGTTTGGCTTGCTGCTGAAGACACAGACATTGCAGGTATTGATCCTCCACATCTATTGTGAGTTAACCCTGACAGACAGCTCAGCACCACACAGCCACCCACTCACTCCCCCCAAGAAGGACGGGAGAGAATTGGAAATGTAAAAGTGACAGAACCCATGGGTTAAGACCAAGACATTTCTCTAGACAAAGCAAAAACTGCACACAAGCACAGCAGAACAAGGAATCCATTCGCTGCTTCCCCTCGTCAGGCAGGGGTTCAGCCACCTCCAGGAGAGCAGGGCTCACCCCATGGCATGGTTCCTTGGGAAGACAAATGCCATCACCCCAGCATTTCCCCTGCCTCCTCCTTTCACCCAGCTGGTATTGCTGAGCACGGCACCACACGGTGTGGGACATCCCTTTGGGCAGCCTGGGCCAGCTGTCCTGGCCATGTCCCTTCCCAGCTCCTGGGGCACCCCCAGCCTCCTTGTGGGCCAGGCAGCACCAGGAGCGGGAGAGGCCTCGGCTCTGTACAAGCACTGCTCTGCAGCAACTGAAACATCCCTGTGTATCAGCATTGTTTTCCTCCTAAACCCAAAACACAGCACCATACAATCTACTAGGAAGAAAATTAACTATCCCAACCCAAACCAGGACAACAACAAATACAGAAGACTTTCCATGCTTGGTGACCCAGCACAGTTGGTTGGTTGTTTTGTTGTTGTTGTTTGTCTTTGTAGTAATGGAAATTTAAGCAGTTCTTGTCCCTGATTGTTTGTCCATCAATGTTTTCTGTCAGAGCTAAGCTTTGTGATTTTCTCCAGGTCCTAGAAGAAGTGAAATTGAAAACAGATTTTGCAGCAGTCAGTCATAGCTAGTGCTGAGATCTGTCATGAGGTGCTAATCTCCTCACTGGGAAGCTGTAATTCATTACATGTGGATAGGCAGAGAAATCTTTAAAGCCACCAAAAATCACTGGAAAGAGTGTCTGGCTCAAATCCAGAGACATAAAACTTTTACCATGCAAAACACTTACACTGTTGTGTGACCAGTCCTGATGTTAGTGAGAGTGAGGGAGCTCTTGTGATACTAGAGGCCCCAATAAGGAAAGGAAGTAAATTCCCCTTTCCTCATGATTCTAATGGTCTTCTCACCCACAGTAACCTGCTTAGCAGGCAGCACACAACAGCTGCTTGTTCCTTGTGGACTTTTCTCCTCTCCCTTCCTCTTCACTCCTCCTCTGTCCCCTGTTTTCCTCCATCAACCTTTCCTCACACTACCTAGCATATCCCGAGTTGGAAGGGACTGACAAGGATCATCAAGTACCTGACTCTGCTCCTCTCTCAGACATGTGGCATGACACCCATCTTGTGTGTCAGTGCTGGAACACACAGGATTTTCCCACGAGTGGACTCGATTTACAGGTCCTGCACAGAACTACCCACTGCCTTTGCAAGCTGGCATTTATGCTAAGCAATTTGAACCAGCTTGTGGAGTTCAGTGACAGCTCAAGACAATCAGCACGTCTTGGGGCTGCGAGGATGTAGTGGCAGCTGTGGGGCTTGGTAGCTCAAGCTGTCTGTGAAACTACACCTTTAGGAAGTAAAGGCTTCCTTCCTCTTCCTCAGACATTCTCTCCCACATCTTTCCAGCTACAAGAAGCCTACCTAAATTACAGATGCAGGAAGAGTCTGGAGGAGAGAAAAGCTACATTGTTCGAATCCTTGTTGCAGCTCTGCAGAAATGAACTCAGGATTTCCTGAACGTGACAGAGCAAGTGTAAGGAGGAGCCCTGTACTCTGGCTGTTCTTGGCTCTGCAGTCCAATCTCCCTTTTTTAGATCTAATTGCTTGTTATTTTGGTGTGCATACCTTGCTTTAACCGAATTAACCAGGGAGCTATTGCTCAATGTGTCACTATGAAATAAGTGTTCCTTCCCCTACCTCTCTTTTATCATGTGCCTATCCTCCTGACTCCTAACAGAGCTTCCTGGGGACTTTTATAACAGATTCCCTGATATTTGGCACTTAAATAACCATCTGTGAACACTGTGCTGGTTTAATCCCATTGGCTGCAACACAGAATTTATTCCACTGGGATTTACTATAGTATCTATGTTACAAAGGGGGGAAAAAAGAACTTGTTCAGCTATTGAAAATCATTGCCTTGATAAATCAACATTGTTCACAGAACTTAAATATTACTTTAAATTAAGATTCACAGATCTTAAACCCTGATTCTATATGTTCTAGTCATGTGATTATGAGAATAACAATGCTACTAATAGAAATGTAGAAATATTTCTATGCCAGGAAAAGTAATTTAACATGCTATGCACACACACACATATAAAATGGTCAAATTGCTTCTAGAAAATAAATATCAAAGTACACATAACATTTTTTGTTGCTGTTGTTATGAATGACCTATAACTATTCAGTAATTGCAAACAATATTATGAACAAATGTTGTTTCATATTTAGTCATTTACTGTTTTTTTCCTTTGCTATTCTCTTTGTGAAACTGGCCATACATACTGTGTAAAGCATTTTATCTCTTAAATTTCTCATGTAGAACAGCTATCTATTTCCTTAGGCATTTTGTCCCTTACATTTCTCATACAGAGCAGCTATCTATTTCCTTAGATTTTTAGGCCTCCCAGCCACAATGTTGTTAGCACATATATTTTTAGCCATTTACCCAAAGTGTATTATCTTTCCTGCATCACATGCATTAATATTAAGAGTTGATACATGCACAGTATGGATTTAGCTAGAAAGCTGTAAGATATATTGGCACCTTTTTAAATGCTATTTCTTTGTTCTCCAGATCCTAAAGGCTTGGGAGCTGAGGGGAAGTATCTGTGTTTATTGCTATTTCCCTCAGAATGAAATCTCCAGCTAATATGGTTGTGGAGATGCGCTCAAACACGGGAAGAGGATGTAACAGATGTAGTGGCATCTGCTTGCACTTTTAGAACCTTAACTAAAAATGTTCTGAGGAATGATCTCCCGCATCTTTCTCTGTGAGAATCAACTTATTACTGATAATACTTTAAATGTCAACACTCTTCTATCACTGCTTATCAAAGACAGAAAAGGAGTGACTGCAGTACACCATCAAATTTCTCCACAAAAGAACCTTAAAATACTACCAGTGATATTATATTTTTGCAAGCTGAAGTTCAGCCAAGGACACACAAAGCCCAGACAGCAAGACTGAACTCAGGAGCCCCAACATTAATTTGGGGCATATATTCTCAAGACCATGCATGCATCATTCACCTGCCTGATCATCTGATCATCTGACAAGGCAGCTAGGGGAAAATTTGTTTGTTTTTTCTCTCTTTTTTTTTTTTTTTTTTTTTCTGATCTGGCCACTTAATAAGAAACTATTCATTACTATTTTCTTCTTTATGTTATAAATAACAACTTCCGTCAATTATTAGCACAGCTACTTCTCATGGTAGACATGGGAAATGTCTTTGGACAAATTCTTCAGCTTGCTCTCCAATAGAGCTGTGGAGGCAAATATTTAGCAGCTATTGTTAAGGGGGGGAATCCTCAAGTTTTTTGTGTTTATTTTGTTGGTTTCTTGTTTTGGTTGTTTATTTTATTTTATTTTATTTTATTAAATTTGGGATATTGTCTACTTCCCCTCCTTTTTTCTTTCTTCTTTCTCTCTTTCTCAGAAGAAATGGTAATCCAAAAAAATTTCCAGCCTCAGGATTTCTAGAAGACACAAACAGCAGTCCTTCATTTCTGCTCTGCACATCTGTGAACAGCAAGACTACTGACAGAAGTGTACTTTAGAGACTTTTTTGCAATAGCTTCTTTCAAAGCTTTTCCTTCCTACTCCAAGGACATTATGTAAATCAAGAAGATATATTAGACTGCAGTCTTGGAGAATTGTGGTGGTTAACCTAATGATGAATATAGCTCTGTAAAAGCTCCCTCACTAATGCTTCAAGACTTATGATCTAACTTTTGGAAAACTATTTCAGAACATCACAGAGTGGTGTTGCATTATTTGCAAGGAAATCTTAATGGTCACCTAATTCTCAGAGTGCTTCCAGAAACCCCTAGAAATTTTCTGAAAGTGTAGTTTCCCTCTCCAGAAAGAGCCCGAATCCATCACTGCACATCTCACAAGGCACTGAAATGCAGTCATTCCATCCTCACACTTGGCTCCACCAGAAGCATGAAGCATTGTTCTTGGGGAAGGGGGGGAACACAGTTCGCTTTGTATTGAGCCACATGTGCGGGAAGTCTTCACCTGCTGATCAGACTAAGATGCTCTAACAAAAGCCTCTTTCCAGGGAATTTGTGTAAAACACTAGCTTTGCCAAGATAGAGCTGAGTTGGTTCATTCCTGACTACGTTGATATGCACATGCCCCAAATCTACACAAATGCTGAGGCAGTGCTCATGGAAGGAGAAAAAGGCTGTGACAAAACTAAAGACAAAAACAACTGCTGAGGTTAAGGGGGCTGTCCTACTTCATATGAAGTGTTTCAGGAGCTCCATAGCAGGAGGCAGTTGGTGCAACATCTGAGTGAGTGTGGGAGCAGGGAAAGAAAAGGAAAAACTCAGTGATAGACTCAGAGCTGGATAGCAGGGAAAATCATTTAGCATATCCCTAGCCACAGCTTCAACCACAGATACCCTAAGTACAGCAACAGGAAGCAAAATGAGATATTTTTCCTCAAATAATCTGATCCTCCAAGCTCTTCCCTGTGCGAGTCAGCAGTCAACAGTGTGCCTTCTGCCATCAGCTGTCTTCCTCCATCTCCTCACACCCACCTGTCAACCTGGCTTCTTCACTTAGCAGTAAACCCAGGCCATCTGGAAATCAACCCTTGCTGGCCATCACACAACATATATTTCCAGAATGTCAAATATAGTGAATAAGATTTTGTCAGCAAAGACTTGATTATACTCTTATTATGTCTGAGCAGTTGACCTGAAATTATGACTGGCACCTGGCAGGGTGACATGGTCCTTGAAGTGAGCTTAAGTAGTTCAGATGTGAGCATGCTGCTCTCTCCATTTAGGTTTTTGAAGCCTCTTGTTCCATTCTCATCTTTCCCCAAACCACGTGCTACTACACGTACTGTATCAGTGCACTTGCTAGAGGACATTGATGCACTGAAATTGGAGAAGGTGCTGAGGAGCTGCAGAAGGGAGTGGTGCTGAATAAGGGGTCACAGTGTGTGCATGGTATAAGAACAACTGAGAGAATTCATGCCAGACACACTGATAGAGTTCCTATCCTGGGATAACCTGCACATTTTTTCAGGATACCCTGACCACCTAATTATAAATGAATTGGTTTGTGTACTTCCTTGCAGCTAGAGCATGGACATAAACAAGGTTTTATGGCTGTAGGCCATAACCAGGCCTCTAATTTGGAACACCCTAGGAGCAATCTAGCAAAGTAGTTCAAATGTGTCAGCATTTTATCTGCTTATGATGCTATCTTATTGAACACAAAGTAAACATAATTTGTAGAGACTATTTCGCAACCACTGCTTTTTATTCATTAGAACAGTAAGGTAGGGATTTGATAAATTAATTATGTAGTTCACGCAACTCCTTGGACAAATTCTAACAGAAAGTAAGATTTTCCAGATTTCCCTAAATAGAAAGAAAAAGGTTACTAGAGTGGATTATCTTCATCACACCTACTGGGGTTTCATCCTATCTTCCAACTCCAAGAAACTATAATAATCTCTACAAGTGGTTTCCTTCTCTCTGCTTTTTCATCCGCAAACTTAGCTGGGAACATCAGGTTTGAAGGATGGACTGAGCTATTGAACTTGGTTAGTAGCATCCAACTGATGACTGCATTTTATTTCTTTTTTTCAGAAAATGACTCAGCTAGTTCTCTGCACTGCTTCAAGAGTCATCAGGGACAGAAGTACAGCAAGATCTTCCTGTGCTTCAGAATGCACAATGAACACTGAAACAGACTTAGCCATGGCTAAAACCAGCATGATAATTAAAAACAAATAATAAAAACTCTTTCCACTGATAAAATTTCAGTTTCTTGTATCTGCTTGATGTGGAATGTCACTGATAATGTCACTTCAAAGCTTAGACCAACAGCTTCAAATGAGATAGAACTTGTCTCCAGATGCAGAGGAAGTCATTATTTTCCTTCTAAAGAAGCACCAAGAAATGTGACTTGGTTTGTTTTTCTTCTCTTGAAAAATGTCATTGGAAACTACTTGAGCATTAGACAATGAAGAAAATCTGCCTGTTGTCCAAAGGGCAGCAATCACATTGGATGGATTCTCTTAACCAGTAAATTCATTATCACCTCCTTTAAGTTACAAGTTTTAAAATGTTTGTTTCCACATCTCTTTGCTAAACAAATCTGTAGGTACTTCTTTCCCACCCCTGGAATAGATGGTAGGATGATGCAGCTCTATATGTTTATCCTATTATTCCAAAATAAGGCTCACAACATTGTGAAGGCTACTCATTGACACCTCGGGATGTTTAATTGCTACCAGTTAAAAATCTGAGTCAGGGGACACTATATGGACAGCATTACATTATGTTTTAATTCAGGATTCTGTGAAAAGTGAAGCAGAGGAGAATTAGGCCATCAGGTTATGTATGTGCAATCTCAAGTTTTCACGCTGTCCATGACAGTGTATTAAACGTCTGAGTTGAAAAAGATATGAGACTTAGCTCTGTTATTTGCTTTTCGTGTCAGAACTAGAGCCTTTGCTATCTGCTATATTTTCCTTTCAAAATCTATGCTTCCTGTGAGACTGAAGATATATTTAGAATTGCTAAAACTTTTAACATAAAAACAGTAGTGGAAATAAGTACTCAGTTTCTCAAAATAGGTTTGGCTATTTAAGTTAACTGAAATGAAGGTAAGTAGTCTGGGACTCACTTGGAATGTTACTTGTCCAGATCCTCTCCCCTCTGCTACAATTACCTTAGATGCTAAAGCAGCCCTTTGCATAGACATTTAGGCTGAAGTAAATCACGTTTGATGAATAGGAGAAAAAACATGCTTTATATAAGCTCACTAAAGCTTACATTTTAAATTCATTTTCAGTCCCCAAACCAGTTTTCTCCCTCTGTGTCTCTCACCAGAGCAATGAACATTTCTGACTTGCTTCTTTGTTATCTCATCTCTTAAGGCAGGAAATCATGGAAAACTTAAAATACAAAAGTGATGGACTACCAGAAGACTTTGGAATTCATAACACTGGGAAAAAGAGAAAGAGAGACTCTATGTGGGGTTGGAAATATGAAAGAAGCATGCTAGATTTTGAGTCAGGGTGTATGTTACACAGCTAATCACTGCCTTTTTCTTGCTTATGATCTTGCTAAACCAGACTGCTTCCTTGTCGTTCTTTCTGGTCATTTTAGAGGGCAACACTGATATTATGCTGTCTTATGCCATTACTTTTCAAATTTCTCCTTTTCTTAGCTTTCAGGCTAATGGACACTATGTATTACTGTAATACCATATGAGCACTCAGCAGATCTGACTCAATTTACCTTAGTGCTCTTCCCTTTGGAGAGAGGTCCCCACAGTCTTCACACCGGTAAAGCACTGCAGCACTTCCTACACCCCTGCCTGTCTGATTTTGCCCAAAATGGCATTCTGATGATGTGCCAAGGTAACCATTGACCTGGACAGAAACCAAGGAAGGGACTTGAGGACATTAGGATGGTACATGAATGAGACTCTCTTCTTGGTCAGTCTGCCTGCTGGTGTTGGGGTGTGCAGTCAAATCTGGAGAGAGGAAAGTAGTGTCAGGGCCAATAAGGCAGCAGTGTCCATGCCAGCACTCAGACATGCCTGTTATTTAATGCCTAAATCAAACATATTTGGGGCCAAAAAATATTAAAAAGCTAATAAAATGTCATGGGCAATTTAATGGAGAATAAAAATGTAATAGGATTTCGACTTTTCTCTCTCTTTTTTTTTTTTTTTTCTTTCCTGCAGAACCTACAAACTCTGTTTTAATTTGCTCCATTTGCTCCTCAACCATTTCATTGCCAAGAAACATGCTTCAGCCTGCCCTCCAAATGCTTTGATCTCCCAGCCACCACCTGCATGAATGTGATATTCTTGAAGAAATCTGCTTATCAGGTGGGGTGAGGTGAGGAAACAGGAATCTTGGCAGAGAAGTAAGTGTATAGCCAGTATGTCAGCATCAGTGGCTCCACGCAAAATGATGGCAGAAAGGAGTAGAGAACTTGTTTCCTTTCCTAAAGTGTACATCTTGAGAGCGCCACTAATAAACTGACAGTATATGCACTGTATGTAAAATATACATATTTTCATCTGGGTACAATCTGATACATTATTACAGCCAGCTACCAATAAATCACAGATTCTGAAATGTGAAAATAATATGGTTTCTAAAATGTGATATTAAGCTGGGTTAGTGGGGTAAAATGGGCATTTTGGTATTTGGGAGAACTTTTTTTTTTTTTTCCAGTGGGCTTCCAGAATAAAATCAGTTGCTTAAAAAAATCTAAATGACATTTTCAATTGGATTTATGAGAAGTAACAATAAAATCTGTCTTCAGGACACATTTTGCAAAAATGTTTTTGTTCACCTTTGCTTCTGTTCTTTGACACTGGTTTGCTGTGCTGCAAAGAAATGCTGTGGTACATTGCACCTGTGATATATTCACACTAGGAACAGATGAGAAGAAAAGGAACATTCATGACTTTGCACTAATGAGGTTGCTGATCCACAGCTTGCTGATAATTCCGGCACAGTGGAAATAAAGCCAAAAAAAATAGCCAATGATCTCATTTGCACGCTGATAACTGCATGTCTCCTCAGACACATCCATTTTCAGGTCACTGCTACTGGTTTTTAACCTTGCTCTGGTAGGGCTAACTGAGTGGCTAGTAGTCTTGTCATCCTAGCACTGAGCTGTCCACAGCCTCCAGAAATCCATTTATTCTGTCTCTTCTTATTTATTGGCAATTTATTCAATGCCAAGACTCAATCAGATGGGAAATTCAAACTGATAGACTTTGTTTAAATGAGAAATTTGCCCCTGTTTACCTTAAATTGTTTTCTAATTGATACAAATGACTATGTGGACTCTGTTTTATATCAGATTGGTTTCTGAAGATTAGAATCAGTTTAAATTGAAGCCAACCTGTCACTGTTGAATTGAAATAGTGTTCACAAAGTGCCACACTACTATTTAAATTGGTCCAAAAATTGATTTTAAGTTAAATTGGTATTTTTTTCTTGTACAGATACAACCTTATTTAATAACACTTTACATGGTAGGCCAGACATACCAAAAAAAAAATAGCACTGGCAGGGTGTTTGCATAGATGGCCACTGGCTACCTATTTTTTGTTTGTTTCAGATATCAAGGGTTAATTGAGGAAGCAGGAGGGAAAGTGACTCATGCAGGGATGAAAATGTTTTATCAGCTGTTATCTGTTCAGTCCCTGAGACAGAGAATAAATAAGGAAGTGATGTATAGGTTATAGCAGTTCAGGATGCACTCTTTAAGAGTTGCTGAAGAACACTGGTACTCTGCACCTGCTCGTGTCCTGATATGCTCCCTATGTGGGGACTTCATACCAGCAGACTGCTTCCCACCACTGGGGAACAAGTTTCCCTCTACTTACTGAAAATAAAAACTTAACCTGTGTTTGTCCATACCAATCTATGCAAGTCAGACTGCTGCTAAGAAGAGAAACATTTAACCCTAGCAAGCAGTAAGCATATAGATCTTTGAAAACACCAGTTACATGTTGAGTAGACATCTGTTACTTTACATGAGTTTATCTTCCACCCAATTTCAGTATTTAACTTATAGATAGGATAAAGCAAAGTAAAGCAGACACATGTCACAAGCACTGTGCTTGATGCAGACCCTCTACTAAAACAAAACAAGCAAACAAACAAACAAACAAAAAGTAAATTTTAAGAAGACAATATTTGAATATTGGCAATGCACTTTTAAATCATTACATTGTCATTTTTAAGTGAGAGACAGTCATTAGAACTACTACATTATATCACACCGCTTTGCATAAACACTGCATCTGTGTTTACGTGCTGTACACTGAACACAGACTTTTCTTGGCTAGCAGTTTGCTAGCAACAGAACTGAACAGGAAACCAGTTTCAGGCAATTATAGAAGAGATTCAATGGGTGGGTACAACTGCCCCAGGCAGAATATACTTCTGATGTATTATGTTTACACACATCACAGAGATGAAAACACTAGGCAGAGAAATGATAGGTATGTAAGGGAATATACAGGTTATACTCCCACTTAAACTGGAATCACTGCCATTTTTTTGCTATTGTCATGAGAATTCAGGAGCAGTGCAAGCTCCCTCGGCTCCCAGATGTACAGTACTACTATTGTATAGAGTTAATATAATGCCACTCAGAGTGCAACAATTAAGGAAAAATCAGCAGTCTATCCTCTTGAAATTCAAAAGCAATTAGTAGATGGTAATATTGAAGGTGCTTATTGCACAGATAACCAAGAGAGAAGACCTGAACCTCACAGTTAGTTTGCTATTTAATCCTCTTTATTTATTTGTTCTTTAATAACTTTGATTTTCTGCATAAAGTGATTTCATTAGCCAGCTACCTGCTTGACAAAACTTGTGTTTACTTTTCAGGAAAGCAGCACCAAAGCCCTATTTTTATAGTTTTATGCTTTCTAGAACTACCCCAAGATCTATGGATGACTTGGGAAAACTATTTTTCCATGTTAACTGTTCTCTGTGCTGCCAAGGGATTGCTACTACTGCTGAATAATGGGACAGGCCAGTTGTATTCTTTTATCTTCAATTTCCTTACATTAATATATATGTGATTACAAGTTTTTGGCTGTGAATGCTGGTATAAAGAAGCACCTGAAAAAACTTACTTTTCACAGATAAAAAGGGGGTAGGTTGGAGAATGAACATGAGCATGGCTGGGGTTAAATGAGGATATGGGTGTTATAGTATAATGAAATAAGAAGTAAATACTTCATGAGGAGGCAAAGTAATTAAAAGATTTTATGTTGTATCTCTGTTAAAATAGTTTTATATTTTTTCAGAGGGTGTGGTTGGGAATACAGTAGTTTGAAGGGCTGTGTTTTGTTGTAGTTCATTTGATTAGTTACTGAATTCTACTGAATTAAACTGAGGTAGCTGTATGCATATGAGTACACATGGGCTTGCACAGTTTAGGTGAGTAATGAGCTTGGTGACGGCAAATTTTGTAGCTATATCTTTCTGCTTCTAGAGTATGCAAGGAGAGAGATGGAAGGTGATCTGGTTGTGATTTCTGTAGTATGAATAATGTTACTTCTCCAAGGCAAATGCTAAGAGGAAAAACAGTACATGCTATAGAGCCTTCACTTAAGTACTATGTTTAAAAATAAATAAATAAATAAATCTTAGTCTGCTTTGCTTTTACTGCGGGGATCCTCTGGATTTGAGAACACCATCTTGACTATTTTTTGGTAAGAAATAAAGGTTTAAACTCTTATGTACATTGGATTTCTCCTTCAATGTTTGCATAAGTATTCACCAAGCTCTCATAGGGGATGTGTTTTAGGAGAGACCTGTAAGAAACAGCAACATTCTCTATTGCAAAGCAGGCTACAAATGCTAAAGCTGAAAGTTATTTTTCTGTTAAAAAGCTCCTAATTACTTTTTTTTTTTTTTATATATATACCACTTACTAAATAAAGACTGAGGTACAACACAAATACTGTATGAAAGAACAAGCTAATCCTAGTATAATGACACAAAAATACACACACCAAAAACAAACAAACAAACAAAAACTTAATTATATTGTAAATTCATGTCTGTAGGTAGCTGCATATTAAAATGGAATAATCACCTTTTCCTGTACTTCCCTGTACTTTGTTATATACTCTCTTCTGTCTCAGAGCCTGAGACTCTAACAGTTGGCATTCATGTGTGGAGAGCTTCTTCCATGTCATTAGCTCTTATGTGGCATTGTCACCATGCTGCTTCCTTAACAAGTATGTTAGAATTTATCTGATGAACTTGCATTTCCAGAAGTGACACTAGACTAGGAAATCATCACTGTATACATGCCACTGAAAATGGATAATTAAGCTTTTCTGACCCGTAGTGTCCTTACTATAATACTGGATTATCACAGATTTAATCTCTAGAGCTAAAAGGCAACTTTGTATGCTTGTCTGTGCTTGATTGATTCAGATATGAATTGCTATCCCAGAAACTTCTCTCAATGAGAACTACCTTAAATAAATTCAGATTAGAAGAAATACGTATAGTCACTTTTACCCTGAAAGTAGCTTCTTGATTTAGATAATGTCACTTCTATGAATTTTAAACCAAAATAACCGATTTCTATAAGAAGTAAAGCATTCATCCAAAACTAATTATATAATTAATGAAATTAAGAACTTTTTCTTTACATTAAGTCCCTAAGAACAACTTTTACTTCCACCATGCAAATAGTGATTTATTGTCAAATTATTCCTTGCGGAGCCAGCTGACTTGTGCTATTACATTGCTTGGATAGAAATGTTTATCAGGCAACTACAAAATGCTGAGTTAACTTCACAAATGTATTGAATTTCAATGGTCGCAAGTGTATGCTAATAACATGGTACATCAAGAAGCACGTATCAGCTGTATGACAAGCTGTAGGAATCAATTTTGTATCTTATTTTTAAGAGAAAATGCCAAGTGGAATATGGTTAATGCTTCTTACATATGCTACGCCACCTGACTATGCAAGAGTCTTCTTTTGTTACAGTGTGAAGGGGGGCAAAGAATCCATAACACTTTTCAGTATGTCCTAGGTTTATGTTCAATGTGCTGTATATATACATGTATTTAACGGAAGTATTTTACAGTTGGTCCTCTATGACAATATAAAGACATATTAAATTATTTTTTTTACCAGCTCTGAGGGCCTAAGATTTTGATGGATACCTCTAGGACTGAAAATAACATGATTTTCAGCATACAGATCTAACCTCTGTTTGAGCATGCACTGGTTTTGATGGGTGTAGGCCTTTATATAATCTATTATAAAAGCACCCATGGTGAGAATCAGGGTTACTAAGTACTCCTAGACTAAAATAAACCAAGGAACATTTGTAAACACTCAAAATCAGTGCAAGTCCCTAAATATTGGGTTTTTATGTCAGCTGAAGAACTTTTTTCTGACTGATGCAAATCCCCAGATGTGGATGTATCAGACCAAGTTCTACCAGCTGTAAACCCTTGAGTCAGCTTAAACACACTAAAGCTGTAGTTACTCTGTAAGTATAAATGTGATTATTCTAACTTTTCGTATTTCTTCCTCCCGTTTGTAGCTGAAGCAGAGAAAATTGCTGCTACATGCATCTGAAACTGAAACTTGCTTCAGATGTCAAGCCCCACATATAAAACCACAGCCACTTTGATCTTGTGTAGCATGTTTTAATTTTGGAAGAAGTAATTACCATGCACGCAGTAAAATATGCTTAAATATGCTTTGAACTTTTTCTAGAAGGCGTGTAGGGGGCTGTAACAGCGGCAATTCAGTGCTTGCACTGCTGGTGGTGGGGTTTAGCCGTACCATCTGCCCCTTAGCTCTCCACAGCTACCTGTTGCCCCAGTTCCTAGGGGCCTAGCATCTGTTAGGTAAAGGAGAGTGAGCGAAATGGCCGTGTTTGGTACCCCCTCACCACTTTTGGTAACTAACACAAGAACCTGTACGCAGCTCCCACCCCCCTCAGGCCGCCGGGTGAATGCGCCAGGGGGTTACGGGCACCAGCAGCACCCCACAGTCCCCTCAGGGCCGGGCTGGGGCTGGGGCTGTGCCCGTCCCCAGCAGGGGGGCAGGGGGACAGACGGGCGTGGCCTTGGCCTTTCCCCTCCCTCAGGAAGGGAGGCGCCGCCGTGGGGAGCAGGGGCTCCCCTCACGCCGCGGCCGCCATGCGGCACAGGGGCTGCCCGGGGCCGCCCCGCGCATGCGCCGAGGAGGGGGCTCCACTGAGGGGCGGGGATAAGCCCTGCAGCCCGCTCCCTCCCGCCGGCGGGCCGTACCATTGCGCTGGGGGGGGGGGGGGGAACAGGGAAAGCCCTTCCTCCCCGAGCCCGCTGGGGAGGGCTCCGCGCTGCCTCCTCCCTCAATTCCACGTGAAAAACACCGTCAAAGACAGCAGCGAGCGGGCGAGCGCCCTCACTCACTCTTCCACCTCTCCCCGCCTTCTCCTCTCCGCCTCCTCCCCCGGCAGCGGCGGATTGGTCACGACCCGCTCCCGCTCCCCCCTCCCCTCGCAGCCGATGGTGGGGTCCGCCCGCAGCCCGGCGTCGCGAGTTCCCGCTCTCCCGCCCCCTCCCTCCTCCTCCCTCCTCCCTCCCTCGGTGCCGGCTCGGCGCTCGCCTCGGCCTCCCGCTCCCTCCCCCTGCCCCGGCTGGGCCCCGGCGCGGCGGCCCTATGGCGTACAGTCAGGGCGGCGGCAAGAAGAAAGTCTGCTACTACTACGACGGTGAGCGAGGGGGCCTGCGGGGAGGGAGGGAGCGGGGCAGCGCCGTTAGCCGTCGTTAACCGCCGCGCCGGGCGCCGTCCCCCGCCATTACGGGCGCCCCCTGCCCCGCGTAGCCCTGTGAGGGGCCGGGGTCCCGTCCACCTGCAGCCGGCGGAGCCCCGGGGATCGCTGAGGGGAAGGGAAGGGAAGCGGGGTGAGGAGCCAGGAGGCCGCCGGGCTCCCGGCGGTGTGAGCGCGGTGTTTATTGTTATACCCCCGCCGCCCTCCCCCCCCGCCTCCCAAAATGAGAAAGGGTAAAAAAAAAAAAAAAAAAAAAGGGGGTGGGGGGGAGAGAGAAAAGTTGGGACACTCCCCTTCATCCGCTAAACGTGAGGGCGGGGGAGTCGCTGCCGCGTCTGGCTCCTCCCCCGATAAAAAAAAAAAAGAAAAAAAAGAAAAAAGAAAAGAGCCGAGGCCATGCGTAGGGTCTGCACCTGGTGGCTGCTGCGGCCCGGGCCTTGCCCGGGCCCGGGCTCTCACGGAGAGCTGGGGGCTGGGGGGGGGGCGAGGGGCTCCCTGCCGGCGGAGCGCAGCGCTGCGGCTGCGGGCCCCAGGTGCTCGCAGCCCCTCCCGGGGTGCTCGCTTCCTTCGGGGGGGACCGCAGCTTCGGGGGGTTGTGCTGTCAGTACAACAGGCAGGGGAGAAGTGGGTAAAGCTCGTGCTGCGCTTCAGATGCGTGCAGCAACTTGGTGGCGGTGCTGGCCACGGCAGGGAGAACTTTTCGTTTTGTTCTGTTGACTTTGCGTTTGTTTTTCCTTCTTTTTTTTTTTTTTTTTTTTTTTTGTACTCACAAGGTAAACTCGATGGTCACTTCACTTACAGATCAAATCTTTAAAATCGCTTCCAGGTGTAACAATTCTGTAGGTTGGTGAATGAGGCTGGTGCCCTCGTACTCAGGGAACAGAGGCTGAGGCTGTTTTGCCTCCACGTTTTGTTGGTTTCACCGTTTTGGAAACGAAGAGGAATGAGCTAAACCCACTAAGCTATCAAAGGTGCCTGCTGCTGCAGCAAATCCGCCATTCTTTAGAAATGGCAGATCTTGTGGGGCCTGTCTTGGTCTTTCACCACACTAAAGGAGGCAGAGTGGTGGTTGCCGCCCCCTTCTCTTTGTTGCTGGCTCTGGTTCTTTGTTCAGCCTAAAGGGGAAAGGAGGCCCCTGTTAGGGATAATTTTGGTGAGGCTGGGATCTTACTACCAAGCAAGAGGAATCAGTTCTTTCCTTGTAGAAAGGAAGACTGTAGCAATAGATGAGAACCTTTCTGTCTACAACAGTTTGCATGTTATGTTTTTGTTTTTTTTTTTTTTTACTAAGCATTATTTTTTTTAATGTCAGGTGCTTATAATTTACTAGGCATGGATATCTTTAGTTTTGCTGTGATTCCTGTATTTTGATTCTTGGTACTAGTGTCAGGATCCCTAAACCAGCTAGGAAAGAGGTAGGAGAAAGTGGGGAAGAGAAATTTTGAGGTGACAGTGTAATGGTGACTTACAAGCAGTTGTAGCTAATACCTTGCTTAAATACATAGACTACAACATGTGCAATTAAAAATAATGTAGAGAAAGGAGGAGTATCTGTTTTGAAAGTCATTTTTATAATGATTTTCACTGTAACAAATAAACAGCATCACAACACTTTTGGTGTCCTCTTTATTTCCAAAGCCAACAGTTGTTCTAAACTTCTTTTGGAAGTTCAGTTGTTAGCAGAGCTTTTAGAGTTAATACCTGCGGTAAATATTTCCAATGCTAATTTGTGGTTCATCTGGTAATTCTTAGTATTTTGTAACACGTTGAACCAGCAAAGCCTTGAATCAAAGTGGGGGGAGTGTTCAAAGCCTTAAATAACCCAAACCCAAAAAGTACAGATACTGCAAGCTCACAACTGAGGTAGCAGAATATCTCTAAGGATGTCCTCACGGAAGTAAACGACCATTTTTTTATCATAGTTGTCCTTCCACACAGACTTTCATTCTTTTTCTTTGAAAATACACAACAAAAAGTGTTGAGTACTAGAAGCATATGTGCATATTTTTTTTAAGATGCAATAAATTTCTACGTGCTTTTTGTGGTAACTCATTATGTCATCTGGAGTTGCTTTTTCAAATTAGCCTGTCACTTAACAAGTCTTGATGAGTGTGTTGCTGTTAACATTTGTTGTTAATTAACAGTTTTAACAGCCTTCAGTCTGTACCTGCAACCAGTAAGCTTGTGGAAGAAGGAGTTTGATTTCATTTTCTATAGCTTGTTTGTAACAGAGTGCCAGCTACATCCTGTTTGCAGAGTTTATGTTGTTCGTGATCACGCTTGTCAGGAATTTTATTAAATTTGATGCAGTATATCACAGAGAAATGTGCAAACTAGGGTATTTTAGTTCTCTTGTCTAAAATATTTTGAGCAAATGTTTCTAGGCACCTTAATATTTGTGATCATAACTTAGTGAAGTCTGTTGCTGACATCACCAAGAACTGTCCTAGATACGGAAGGATATTGTAGCCCTTTCTTTATATGTCTCTTCGAGTCATTGCAGTGGTCTTGAAGCATGTGGTTCAGTGGCCAGTTTCAAAACAGGTAGGTGTTGTACCATTGCCCACAGCAACAGGCAGGACCCAGGATGGTCTTTCCAACTCTGTGTCCTGTACAGCAAAGCACAGTTCTGTGGAATTACAGCAGCTAGCTCAGTTTCAGTTAATAAGTGGGTTTGTTCAGTGCCAGTGCACTAGCAGTATTGTTTAGATTACTTGTCTTGCATAATTCGATGTGGGTGTTCAAAAGGCTCAACCTTTGTGAAAAATTTCAGAGATCTGCATCAGAATGTGGTTGGTTCCACCCATAAAGATGAGACTATACCTGTAGTAATAGCACAGTAGGCTAGTGTATTCAGACAGCATTTAAGTACATTAGTACTTTGTGTTTAACTTGTTTATCTGCAAATGTAAACTCTAACCGAAGAGTATGAAGAGTATTTCACTGAAATTTGCTGATGATTTGCACTGTGGTTTCCAAAACTGCAGTGGTACCCAACTTCTGCTCAAGACTCAAAAGTCTGAACTTCACCTGCTTAATTTAAAAAAAAAAAAAAAAAAAAAAAAAAAAAAAAAAAAAAAACGAAAAAACACTCAGGTCCTCATATGCTAATATAGTAGCTTTAGGTCTATTTAAGTAGCTTTTTGTTGGATTGATCAGGCACCAATGATTACTTTCTAGATTAATCTTTACGATTTCACCTCTTCGTACTGTAGAAGTCAATCCAAATATAACTACCTCTGTTAAGATTTTTTTTGTGTGATTTCCACCGTAGTTGTGGTTGGGTTTCAGTCCTTAAAACGGTTCTGAAATACCTTGTGATTTTATGGTAACTGTATTTAAAATGAGCAGAGTTACGATTGGTGTACATAACAAATTATCTTAGTAACCAAAGTTACAAATAAAATGGTACGTAAATGTTGTATCTCCCAACCCACTTCAGGCTGTTAAGACTGTTTTGTAATCAGTCAATTTAAAGGTGTCATTTCTCTATAAATCTTAGTAAGAGGACAGTGTTGCATGTGTTTCTTGGGGGCGTAGCTGCTTTCCTTAGTTTGTTGTTAGTCTGTGAAATGTAACCGAAGTTCCTTTAGGGCATGTAGCATCTTGTATTTTTCTGCTATAGAATACTGAACATCTACAGACCTTCATGAACTCTCTCGTAGAGATGTGAGTGTCCAACACTGAGGTTCAACAAAAGAATCATGTGGAATTGTTTTCATTTTATAGCTCTACTCAGAATTTAATGGTGTAGCTTCTCTGAATCGATGAGTTATTACTGTATTGTTAGCATACTTGAACCCAAGACATGACAGCATGTGTAACGAGTTAATTTTTAGGTAGATCTTCCTTGTCCTCTGGTATCACAGCTTGAATCACACGGTGAACAATAAGCTGGTGCTAGCATTGTATTGGCACTTGGTTTGTCTCCTTCTAGGAGACTCGACGTTTCAAAATTATATCGTTACTTCTCAATAGCTGATGTTTTTGCTGGTATAGTACAGTAAATTAGAGTCTTTGAAACCTTGGTGTGGAGGATTTGTAGATTTGTCGACTTTCTGCATGTGCTACTTTGCATTTTTTCCCCTCTGCTTCCTGTTTCACTCGTGTTTTTTTCACTTACCATGTACATCCTCACTGGTGAGTGATGTGTTATGAGTATGCTCATAACACTTCCATATTTTTACCCTTGTATTGACATCTTTGACATCAAGTACTCATGCTATCAGCAATAGTAGTCTTGCATACTTGGCTCTGCTGTATTCACTTATCTCATATAGATATATATATACACACACACATGTATGTATGTATATGTAAATATGCATACTATCACCAGAATTAGTCTGGTACTAAGTGCAGAGCTTTCTAGTTCCATCAGTGGGGAGGTATCGCCCTGCCCCACATGCAGTGGATCTTGGTACACCTTGCTCTTGCAAAAGAGATGCATGGGTTTCAGGATGAGTGGATGAAGAAGTTCCAGGAGGGGCACCTTCTCCTTCATGGACTGAAGGAGAAACTTCTAAGCAGACCTTTGCCTTCCACAGGATGATGTCTCCAAGGTGGTGGTGATACAGGCCGCAAATCAAGGCAGTAATGCAGAAAGAGGAGACTTATTCCTTACCCCTACCCACACACTGAGAACATGCACGTCATAACAGTTCCTTGAAACTCAGTGGGCTTTTTGTCCATACATTTGAATTTATGTATTTTTTTAAGAGGCTAATGCCCTAACCCTCTTTTGCTGGACCTGAAAAGATGCAAATGGTATTGCTGGTTGCTGAAGTGTATTATATTAATATCTATTGTTAATCATTATAGCTGACCTCTAACATGAAAGGATTGATATGCTTCTGCTAGCTACTCACCAACAAATCATCTTTTTTTATCAAATAGTCTCCCACTAAATTTGCCAAATTGCCAAACTTTTAAAAGTTTTTCTTCCTCATTAAAAAAAAAAAAGTCATGCTTAATTTATTGATGACTGATTGTTTTGTTGTTATTTTTTAAGAATGCTTTCTGCAGTGTGTAGAAGATGATTAATTTTGAATGTATAATTGATGCTCTTATCAAAGGATGTGTCCCAAATATGCTTGGGAAATGGGTAAGAGTACCTTCTTTTATGTAAGGAAAAGTCTCACCTTTTCCAGAAGATAGGAAATCATTTTTAATTATCCATTAACATTTTGAGTAAAATGTCAGTGTTAACGACTATACATGGTGTGTAATTGAAACTGAAATGACCTGCTTAAAAAAAAAAGTGCAACATGCATTCTTTGCCACGTGTTCTGAAGTTTCTTCAAAAATTTCATGCTACTTAAAGCCACTTTTATGGAATTACTAGTCTTAAATTTTCCAAAATTTTAAGCTTTTACTAGCTTAAAGCTTTGTGAACATGGGACTTAATGGTAACTTCATTTAAAAAAAAAAAAAAAAAGGTAGGGCTGGTAAATGGTCAGTTGCCATCTTACCGTCATTGTTTCAAAGAGTTGTGGAAGTTCTTTCCTGAACCCTATATATTATATATGCTGTTATATGGAATTTTACAAAATGTAAAGTGATGTTTTTATATGTGGGAGGTCGGATTATCCTCTGTTTTAACCTTCTGCTCTTGACCTGTATGTGATGAAAGTGCAGGGTTGCTGTATGAGTAAGACTCCAGGTCTTGGTAACTGACAAGAAAAGTTTTTAAAAAGTCAAGAAGGTAAAACCACTAATTTTACCAGGAAATTTCCTCAAAATAGAAGATCTATTGCAAACAGCTGTTATGGAATTGGCAAACTGAAAGCCCTTGACAACTGAGCATACATTTCAGGCTTGTCCACTTTTCTAGAAACGTGTGGAGCACTGGTTCTATTTAAAATGGTTCGTGTCTTGGGAATGTCAGTATTTAAAGGAGAGGCAGGTGTGCTCTTACTATACGCAAGCTGGTGGAGAACTTACTAGCCAGTGAAAGTAGCCATTCTTCTTTTCTTGGAAGTGTGTTGAATTTATTATGATGATCATGTGTCTAGTCACTCTCCAATTGGACAGAGTTGGGTTCATTTGGATTACAAGTCTCTGTAAAACTACTCTGGATCCCTAGCAGCAGGTGGCTCAGAAATGTTTACGCGTGTGGTTACAGGAGTGTATTTGAAGCTAACTGCTGGAATGTAACTGTTAGGATTAGCAGTTCAGGGTAGGCTGGGGATGGTATCTTCTTAAAATCAGTTCTTGCAGTTTTACCACAGCCTCTTGTTGCAGTATAATGCCACTGTCATCAGTAGTTTCTGCTTGCCTCTTCATTCCAATGTTGTTTACCATTCTACAGCTTCATCCCACTAGTTTCTTTGCTCTTGATTTTGAAACCTCTTGGATGCATCTTCACTGTCCCACTGCTGTCTGCTTTTGGTAAAGGTCTTAGTTTTGGCCTTAGTTTTTGGCCTTTTGGCCATCTGCTTCCTACATATAGCCTTTCATGGACTGTTTGAGTGTTCACTTTATCATCTCTTTCTGGAATCATCATTTATCTTCTGGGGATGATTCTTTTAGGTAGCAATGGAAAGTTGTTTTGAAATACAAATTCATTTGTGTAATATTGACAGGTGATATTGGAAACTATTACTATGGACAAGGGCATCCAATGAAGCCTCATAGGATCCGAATGACCCACAACTTGCTGCTAAATTATGGCTTATACAGAAAAATGGAAATTTACGTGAGTATAAGCGAAACATTATACTGAAACGTTTTCATTCTTTATAAAGGCTTTAAGTATTCTCACACAAATAGAGAAGTGGGAGTGGAAATAGAAAATAATTAGTGTATATAGAGCTGTCTTACTTAAAAATGAAGCACTGTTTTATAACTGGTGTCGACTGCTGATTGCTGTCCATCTCCAGAAGAAGTGAGATACAGCCTCAGTAGGAACTTTTATGAAACTTTTTATTTTCATGTTTGGGGTTGGGGTTAGAAGAATTTAGCAGACTCTAGTAAACCTTGCATTATGCAAAACAGTACTACTAGCAGTTTCACTATTTCCCCTGTCAGAGTAGACTATTTCTTTTGAGTTGTCTGTTTTAGTCGATTGTTAATCAGGGTACTGCTGCAAAAACAGTTATTTTAATAACTTGTTCTGTTATCAGCGACCCCACAAAGCAACTGCTGAGGAAATGACCAAGTACCATAGTGATGAATACATCAAATTTCTCCGATCAATAAGGCCTGACAATATGTCTGAGTACAGCAAGCAGATGCAGAGATGTAAGTGTCAATATTAGGCTAAATGTGCATTTGTGTATGTGCTTTAATGGTTAATGTTATTTAAAGCTAAATATTCACCTGTACAAAGGTAGAAACAGTAGCCTAATAATGTAAGTAGGTTAGAGAAATGCTGTAAGAGTAACACGGCTTTCTTTAGCTATACTAGTTTGGTGGACTTTCTATTTAAAAGCATCTATACTCACAAAACTGTTCATTAAGCTTATGAAAGAATTTACACATGCGCCTGTTCAGAGTGTATGTTGAATGTGGAATAATACTTTCTGTAGGTTTAGTGCACCAAGTTAGACTTTAGTCGTTAGCTGTTTGCAAAAATGTCTTAAATACTTTTTAATGTAAAATCTTGCTAAAGAAAAATTGCTTATAGGGGAACAGAGAAATAATACAAAAAAATAAAAGTGAAAATGTGGTCAGGTAAAGAAATGTGTTCAGGTAAAGTTTACTCACTCCTGTTAGAGGTGGTAAAAATTGGATGTTATTCAGATGTCACTTTTTCCATGAATTTATTGCTTGGATTTTAGAAATAAGCTGAAAGTACTATTAGAAGTGCAGCTTGACACTATTTCATTTTTTAATTGATATATTCTTACCTTTTTGCGGTGCCTCTTTCTCGACATACTTTTCCACACAGTTGTACATTTCTTAATATGCTGTTAATCAGCATATCTTCCAAAACATAAAAACAGTCTAATTTCTTTTTAATTCTTCATTTAAAAAAAAAAAAAAGCTTCCCGTGGAAACAAAATAACTAAAACAGAACAGTGTGGAGTCATCTTAGATGATAAAGACCTTACCAATTGACTTTGATTATTAGAGGTGTGGGCAAGCTGTATGTGTGTTTCAATGTTTAAAATTTAACCTATCAAAAAAAGAAAGGGTTGTTGAAATGTGTTATGCATCTGTATGCATCATCCATGCTTTTAACAATACTGTTGGAATGATGTTTTTGAAAAGTAATGCATTTCTTAAACAGTTAACGTTGGAGAAGATTGTCCTGTGTTTGATGGCCTGTTTGAGTTTTGTCAGCTATCAACTGGAGGCTCTGTTGGTAAGTATGGGTTGTTTGCCATATGTTTTGTAGCTTTACTAGTCTATGTCGGCAACTTAAAACTTTGATAGTATATTAGAAAGTGAAGCAAATACAAGTTTGTTTTATATAGAAACATGAAGATCAATAGTTAATTGTTCTGTCTGATATTTGACAATCTGTATCTCGGTATTGGTAAATGATTAAATCTATGATTAACTGTGAGATTTAATTATATTAATAATAATAATAATAAAAACAAATACATTTTCTGTAACAGATTTAAAGGCTTTCAGACATTTCTGACTGCATTTCCTTTCAATTCTGTGTGTCTTTTTACAGCTGGGGCGGTAAAATTGAACAGACAACAGACAGACATGGCTGTTAACTGGGCGGGAGGTCTTCACCATGCCAAGAAGTCAGAAGCATCTGGTTTCTGTTATGTTAATGATATTGTGCTTGCCATCCTTGAGTTACTGAAGTAAGTTTATGATGAGGAATAAAGATAAAATTATAGTGTCAAATTTGAGTAGTTAAATGTTTAAAGATGTGGGTTGTAATGTCATTATTTCACTGAGTTTTCATAGCCTTTGGTGAACTTGTACGATGTCAATTGAGAAAACTCCAAACTGTCCATTTTGGCTCCAGTGAGAAGCCTAAACTAAAATACGGGCAAGCTGAAAAGATAGATATTTGGAGATAGTTTTGAAACACATACTTAGAAATACTTCTTTACACAGAAGATAGTGAACTTCTAGATCTTGCTAGTCTAGGAATGAGACAGAAAACAACAACAGATTAAAAAGGAAAAGACCACATAATCATGGACAAGAGTTCTGTAAATGAAAGTTAAAGAACCAAGAAGGAGTGCACCCTCTAAAACACCATATGCTGTAATTGTAGGTGGCAAACAAGTACTAGGGTAGCAGATTTCAGAAAATGGATAGGCTTGCTTGGTCTCTGTAAAAGTTGCCTCCTGTTGCTACTCATGGGGACAGTGGGCTAGATGATTGCTGGCCTGACCCTTTAGAGTAGTCATTATGCACTTAAATGTCACGTGTAGTGCTTATAATTGTATACCGATTTGATTTTTCAATATGTCTGGTTGTTTCTTATAAGCCATTTTTACTAAACCAAACAAAAATATTCAAGGAAGATCATATGCTGAGCTTCCTTGGATTGTTACATGAGTTAATGTGGCTATTAACAAAATAGTGAAATAACAGCTGTGCTGCTGTGGTTGCAAAATAAAAAATGCTGAGAGAAGTAATGAAAAAGCTATCATAAAACTACCTTCAGACAGAAGTGCATCACTAAAATTTCAAATCATTAATATTATTGTACTGTTTAATGGGACTATATCCCTTCTGATAACATAAATATTATTTATTTAACAAAATACACTCTGGGCATTTGACTGCTTGGGAATGTAGCATCTGAGTCTGCTGGTGAGGGGAAGTAGCTGTAACCAGGAAGTGATTCCAAGCATGGAAGAAATTGCTAAACGCATACACAAAAAATAAATATTAACTTATTAAAACATTCCTTTTAATCTGCATATATTTGGGATATGTCCCTATAGTCTAACAAAACCAGCATAATTTTCTGTGTTCCACACTTGATTTTTTTTTTTTTTTTTTACCTTAACATGTATGTGAAGGAAGGAAACTTTCAAATAGATGTGGGTTATATGGCCATGGGAAACTTTTTTTTGAAATCTTTTCTGACATCTTATTAAGAGAAAAATCTTAGAATGCCTGAAATTGTGGCTGCTCAGACTCAATCTATAGCATTATACAAAGCATGATGAAAATGTGTCTTCTGTTGCTGACACTTCGTGCTTCACTGAACAGCGTGGTATTTGAGGGATGTTTACTGTTTCTGAAGCTCTGCGGCTTCAAACAACTGGCTTCTTTATCCCTCTCAAATAAAATGGTCTGCAACTTGCTGTATATAAGGAAATACTAAGCAGTAACATACTTTAATGCTAATAGTAAGTGCAATACAATTGGAAATAAGAACATAGAATATTCCAAGTTGGAAGGGACCCACAAGGATTGCGTAGTCCAACTCCTGGCTTCACACAGGACCACCCAAAAATCAGACCATGTGTTTGAGAGCCTGGTCCAAACACTTCTTGAATTCTGTGAGGCCCAGGGCTGTAACCGCTGCCCAGGGGAGCCTCTTGGTGAAGAACCTTTTTCTAACACCCAGCCTAGCCCTCCCCTGTCCCAGCTCCGTGCCGTTCTCTTGCATCCTGCCACTGTTTCCAGAGAGCAGAGCTCAGCACCTGCCCCTCTGCTCCCCTCATGAGGGAGCCGCAGGCTACTATGAGGCCTCCCCTCAGTCTCTTTCTCTGGGATGAACAAACCAAGGGGCCTCAGTTTTTTTCTCATAATCTTCCCTTTGAGACCCTTTACCATCTTTGTAGTCCTTCCTTGGACAGTCTCTTGTAGTAGTCTACTTATACTGTGATACCCAAACCTGCACACAGTACTTGAGTTGAAGCCACACCACAGCAGAGCGGGACAATCCCTTCCCTTAACTGGCTAGCAGTGCTCTGTTTGATGCACCCCAGGATATAGTTTGCCATTTGGGCTGCAAGGGAAGGACATACTCTTGACTCATATTCAACTTGCCGTTGACCAGAATCCCCAGATACCCTTCTGTGGGGCTGCTGTCTAACTTGTCTACTGGTCTGAATGTATAGCCAGGGGTTCCCATGTCCCTGGTGCAGAATCTGGTGCTTGCTCTTATTAAACTTCATGTTGTTGTTGACTGTCCAGCTTTCTAAATAGTCGAGATCTCTCTTTGAGGCCTCTCTATTCTGAAAGGAGTTAGTGGCTCCTCCCAATTTAGTACTGTTAGCAAACTTACTTATTATGACTTTGAATCCTGCATCTAAGTCGTTTAAGAAACTAGTAAAGAGAACATAACTATCTTTACAAGCTGCAGAGATGAGGAGCGCAAGTTGATGGAAAATAGGTATTGAAATAAACCCACAAAAAAAAATTATCGGACGTGGATTATGCCTGCTCATAGTACTATGCTTCTTGGAAAATTCTGGAGAAGCATCTAACATAAGGTGTTCTAGTGCAGAATATGTTTGTAGTCATTGAGAAAGCAGATGAATTTGCCCCTTTCACATATTGTTTAACATATCTAAACAACAGAAAGTGGTGTGAACAAGAAAACAAGATGTAATACTGAGTAGGACAACTCAGATGAATATTGAATACATTAGATACTTAACTGGCATGATTGGTACTTAAGTGGTACTTGGTTTTGATTCAGATAAATGTATTTTCACCATTATCCAAACTGTATTGATAATTCTGAGGGGTTATGGTAACTTCAACCAAAATGATCAAATCTAATAATCTGGGATGTGAGTGTTCTTTGGATTGTTTTTTCTTTTGGTTATGTTTTTCCTCATTTAGGTATCAATATATTACGAACATAGTGGGTAATGGTGATTTCTCATGCATAATTTTCTTTCTAGGTATCACCAAAGAGTGTTGTATATTGATATTGATATCCATCATGGTGATGGTGTTGAAGAAGCATTTTATACCACAGATCGTGTCATGACAGTATCATTCCATAAGTACGGTGAATATTTTCCGGGCACAGGGGACCTTAGGGTAAGGTTGAACCTAAAATTTCTTTAGGTGATAAATTCCCTCTTGCTCACTTCCTTGTAGATACTGCTTTAGTGCTAGGTTACAGTAATAATGTGCTATATTTGTAATTACAGTTTCTGCTTTTCAGTTCTTCACATATAGTGGAAAGTAGCAGTTTAGAGACCGCAAGTTTTAACATCTTATTTCAAATCTTAGAATACCTTCATGCTGGAGCTTTAATAGTCACAAACCTTCACTTGCAATGTGGAATTCAGTTTTATTTGCCTGTTAATATAGCTGGTTGATTTTTTGAAATATTTCTTATAATATAAAGTATGTTTTGAATTTTCACAATGCTCACTGCAGAAGAAGTGTAGCATGCTTCACAGATGATTATTTATTAAGCATTATGGCTAGCTTGATATAGGGAACAATGGCTCATGAAGCATTATCATTTAATCTGCTGGAGAGAACCTCTGATAAACTGAGTTAAAAAGAAGTTTACCTAGCATTTAAGGTTAATTTTAAGTAAGCTTTTCCTCGCATTAAACTAGCCCATTAGAACAGGAAGTTATTCCAGTTTGCCACTTGAGAAAGTATTTCGGGTATTAGGACTAATATATTCCTAGCTTCATACTTTTACATTCAACCTTTCCTTATTACAGCACTCCAAGGATAAGTCAATAAACAGGTACTAGAACTTTCTTACAATAGTTTGTGCATACAGTTAGTAGTTTTTAGGAAATATATTAAAAACTTCTAAAAAGTGGATCTATAACAGAACTGTAAGAATGTGTTAACTGTTTCCCTACTATCTTCACATTGATTCAAGTGATGCAGGTGTGTGTTTATAGTAATATTCCCAGAATGTGTGCTCCACGGTGTGCTTATGATACCCAGAGGACATGGCAGTAAAAGAAAGTTGAGCTTTAAGTCAGTGGGGTGCTTTGTGTTCATTTCAGTTTGGTTGTTGGAGCTGAATGTTATTACAGTTGTTAGATTTCATTAAACTGCTTTCTAAATTGATTTAGGTAGTAATCAGATCGAGTGTTGTTCTTATGCATGTCATTTAACTTGACTGGCCACAAGGTGGTAGTGGTGCTTCAAGCAAAAAGCAGATCAGACCAGGATGTTTATAATGACAAGCTGTTGTTGCTGAATTTGGCAAGGTTTCTTTTTTTAAGAGTTAGATATCTTGGATTTTTAGAAACAGCACTTCCTGTTGACAGAGGAGTTTATGGATTCTTCACCTCGCCACACCCAGGACAAAGAATTAAAAAATACACATCTGAAATAGAAGAATGTCATAGGGGATAAAAATCGCAATGTTACTGGGATTTTTTGTAGCACAGTGTCAGCGACAAACAAGTACCTCAGGCATGGTAACTTCGAGTTCTGTGCTGCTAGCTAGTATTTTGAAATGAGCATTGTCTTCATACAGACTTCAGCAGGATTTATTGCAATGATTGCATCCTCACAGGAGAAGAAAAAAAATAGCTTTTTTTCCTCTCCAGAGCATGCAAAACTAATTGAGCTAAAGGAGACTGATTTTTGGGAAGGAGTAAATGTTCATTCTGGAGACCAGTATTATACTACTTGTTTTTGCTCAGCTTGATCTGTCTTAGCTGGTTATTTACATCAATTTTAACAGCCAAATCTTATCTTTGTTGTCAGTGGGCTCCATTTAGACTTGTTTCTGTAATTCTCGTTTGTAGATCAGTTTATGCTTATTCAATGCAGAAACAAATCATGCATGAATTGCAGATCACTGTAAATCAGATACATTGATGGAGGTTGCATTCATGTGTTCTAGTTCAGCTATGTTTATTTGTTTTATAGTGAAAGTGTTGTGCAGAACTTCTAGTGTCTCTGGTATGTTATTTGACTTTCCACATGTCTTAGATGTAGGTATGACAAGATTTGTGGTACCTTTATGTCATAGGTCAGTAGTGCTAGATGGAGGCATTGATTCTGTGGTGCAATTTAATTCATTAATGAATGAGACAACTACCAATATGTTATATTGTTTCTTTAGTGTTTATATCTGGTATAACTAATATTAGTTACAAAGAAACATGTATTGTGTAGCTCTAGCTGGAGAGCAGTTACTCTGTTTAATGGGAAATCGTGTGAATATTCTGATTTCCTCTGTTTTAGATTCAGGTGGACTTAATCATTAATTTTGTATCTGGAAAGCAAGGTACTACTGTCACCTCAGAAACACTGACATCTGAAGGCCTAGATATAATTCTGGATTACTGTTACACTCCAAAGCAGTCAGAGACATGTTTATCAGAGGGTCTTCGTGTAATTTGCAATACCATGAAATGCTGTTACTCTGCTGCATTGTCGTCCCCCCCCACCGCCCCCAATGGTGGTTACTGGAAGTGGTTCATTACTGCTGCATTTGCTGCTAAAGAGGCTTTGTTCAGGAAGAAGAAGTCCATGACCATTTTCAATACTTATTGTTGAGAAATTTAGTATTTGTACTGCTGGGCTACCCTATTAGGGAATTGCAGTTTTTTCAAAGACATGGGGCCTCTTTATACAGGGTTGCTCTTTGATAATAGTGTACAGCCCAACTAAATATGTCGGATATTGCTGTCTTCCCGACTGTACCTCGATTAGTGGCAGAGAACTGTGCTGTGTAAAATGGATCAGTTTCTGTCATGTTTGGTGAAGATTAAAGGGAGGAAATGGGAATGTGTGGCAAGCGAAGATTTTCAGGGATTAAGCTGATTGTCAAAACAGAAGTGGAAAGATTTTGGGTTGATTCACTATTTATCTATTTTCAAAGACTTTTAATGCATTTGTTGTTCAAGAAAGCCAGTAAGATAGACTGTTGCAGTTGTTGCATTTACAACTAATGGAACTGAAAATAATCTGCAAGGTTGTTTTGTTTGTTTGTTTTTTCATTTTGTTTAAAAAGGCTTCATTTCTCAAAGGGAACCTGTAACTGGCCTCTGATTTTTCTCTCTCATTTTGCTCCTGCCAGTTCTTCATCCTATGTTTGGAGCAGAGAATAGGTTTGGCAGGGTGCTTGAAACTAAATCTGATGTATAGCATCAAAAATGTGCATCTCACTTTGCTCTTTTCAGTTTTCTTGTTTGTTTTTGCTTAACTATTTTTACTGGGTTAAATTGATCTGTTTCAACTTTTTGTCTTAAGTCTTTGAATTAAAAAATCAAGAGTACTTCCTGCAAACTTGGTGTACAATTCTTACATTCCAAAATGATTGTATGGGAGAATGGGAATCAAGTAAGGTATTTTGCCACTTTTTTCCCCCCAATGGACATGAATAATAGAACAAAATAGTTCAACATATTTGTATAGGCTTTTTTCATGATACTATTATGTGTTTGTAGTAAAGCATTTTTTATCTTTGCTCATAGGACATTGGTGCTGGAAAAGGCAAATACTATGCTGTCAACTTCCCAATGAGGGATGGTATAGATGATGAATCATATGGACAGATATTCAAACCAGTGAGTTTTTTTTAAAGCTCTTTGGAAGAATACCTATTTAATTTTTGTGGATTTATTTTCAGAATATGAATTAACATCTTTGTGTTTTATACTGATTATAGATTATATCCAAAGTAATGGAGATGTATCAGCCCAGTGCTGTGGTATTACAGTGTGGAGCAGATTCATTGTCTGGTGACAGGCTGGGATGCTTTAATCTTACTGTTAAAGGTGAGCAGAAAATTGTGCGTTAGTAACTTCTTTCCTAAGAAAAACTTACGTTTTTATACTATTTTTCAACAAATTTGTATGATGAAGACAAGTCAGAAATCATTACTGTGATTAATCACTTCTTTCTTTACTATACAGAGATGGCCAAAAGAAACACAGAAGTTGACTCTTTCTTTCTATCCATCTAAAAAAGTTAAGAACCGTGGTTTTCCATGTTCTTTCTAGCCACTCAACTGATTCTCTTTCTTATATGCACAGGCTTACTGTAGCTTTTAAGTTGCGTCCTGAAATGACGGGATGATAACTGTAGTCCTACTGCAATACTTACTGTGACAGTCAACTAACAAAACTAGTGGGTCACTTAGTAGGACTACTAAATGTTTAAAAAAAAAATAAAAAAAAAAATCTTGTTAGGCATAAAATAGGTGTTCCTGAAATGAGAATACTGATTGCATTGTTAAACTCATACTGATGTACATTTATATTGTTTTATACCAAGCCTTATGGTAACATTTATTTTTGTTAACTTTTGTAGAATTAATTGATTTTTAGTATTACTTACATTTCTATCTGAAGGCATGATTCTCAAAATTGGGATGAGGCATTAATTTAACAAACAAAATAAATATTAGTATTAATTATTTAAGTGAAAATGTTAAATATGTGTTGAATTGTCACTAAGCTTTGAATCCACCCTGTTTTAATCATTGATTTTCTGGATTTTGTTTTTATTTTCTTAATGAGGCAATTAGAGTTTTGTAGGCAACAAATGCAGTACAGTATCTGTTGGGTCTGCAGTGTTTCAGGGTTCTTTTCTTGATTTGCACCAGGTGGCAAAGCTACTTCAGTTGCCCATACAGCTCAGATTTTTTTTCATCTTACATATCTTGGAAACCAAGAGAGCTGCTGCCTCCTACAGATGCCTTTCAGTATGCTGTATCTACCTGGACTGTGTACTGTCTTGGCACCAGTTCACTCTGTAAGCAAGACTTAGCAACCTATAATACAGGTTCAAATTTAGAAGTAGAAAGGACCAAGTACTGATTTGCTTTTCTTCTTCCAACTTTGCTTTTAACTGGGAAATTGTCCCTAGATTTATCACTGTGTCTTTTCATAACTGATGTCAATGCAAAACATTCAAAGAGCATTTCAAAACTGCAGCAATAGGAGACCATCATACAAAGTTTCTGAAGACTGGGGTGGGTAATGTTCAATATATTTTGTACAATTCTTACATGTAGATCTTGACTTTTTGTGAGGTGGTGCTTAAATATAGGGGGAGACAGTTCTGTTTTACTTGAATCAATTCAGTTCTCAATAAGTATGACTGCATACATCTGATTAAATAACTCTTTACATAGAAAACACATTTTTTTCTTTAATAGGTATTTTGCATACATTGTCAAATCTTTTTTTCTTTGTGACAGGTCATGCTAAGTGTGTGGAAGTTGTAAAGACTTTTAACTTGCCATTGCTGATGTTAGGAGGAGGTGGATATACTATTCGCAACGTTGCTCGATGCTGGACATATGAAACTGCTGTTGCCTTAGATTGTGAAATTCCTAATGGTAAATATTAATCCCCCAAATAATGTTTTATTAAGAAGTAGTCATGGGAAGGTCTAAGTGAACAGATAGTTTATTCTAAACTGATGTATTGCACTTAGTTATAGAAATATTTACTATGTAGAAAGTTATTGTTAGGGTTTAGCCAATAACTTCAGAAGCATTTGCACTAAATAAACTTCAGGGTTTGGTGCTTTTTTATGCTTTAAAAGCTTTAAATGATTGCATCACTTTGTCATCTGTGTGATTGAATATATACTTGTGTTTTGATTGTGACAGCACAGACCTATGTAAGTTGGGTACCACAGACATCGTGTTCATAAGAAATCATTGAGTATGCAAGTGGCCGTTCTACCTAGTAAAGCATAACTGCATCTTCATTGTCTTTGACTTAAAAGTAACTACTTCATATCGACTTCAGCTCTTTGTCTTGATTTTGGCTACACAAGCTCTCCTAAAAGTTTTAAAGCCGAAAGAGCAATAGTAGGCTTCTTCTAAAGACTTCAATAGTGAAGTAATTTCTCTGAGGAAGATCCCCAAAGCTCCTGTGCTCCCTTCATTTCTGGCCAGATATGCTTCTGGACATGTTTTTGGAACTTTTTCTATAAAATCAATATTTGGACTGGTTTGTTGCATCAGTCATTGGCAGTTTTCATGTTGGACTGAAGCTTTTGCTGATAACCTCTTGATACACATGTCTCTTACTGGATTTATATCGTTTCCATCTGACTTCAGTGGAATGTTGCTGTCAGTGAGAAAATATGTAGATAACCCATTTCAAGATGTACATTTTACATCCTGTAATTCAATGTATATTCTACATCAACAAAAGGATTTGAAGAGATGCTATTTCCTTATCTTGGAAGTTTTAAAATTCACGTGTCCCCATCAACAGATAAATATATAGGATTTTTTATTTTTTTAACATTCCTCTAAACTTTGTGGATCTTAGCCATCTTTAATCTGTGCTGAGAACAAACAGTGAATTTCTAAATGTTGCAATAACAAATCTTCCCATCTCCTTTCTAACAAGATCCCTTATCCTGGAATAGTTATGAATGAAGAAGCAAGACAAAGGGTACATTAAGAAGTGGGTTTTGGTATCTTACTTCTTAAATGTTCTGGCTTTTTGCTGTTTTTGTCTTGTTACTTGGGAAAATATGGTCATATTTAATATAAAAAGCTACCAATTTCCTAGTATGAAGTGTTCATCTAGATCATTTTGGGAACTTAGATGTTCTAGTCAGGGGACAGGTTATCTGTGAAAATACCAGAAAGGTGTTGCGCGGGAGAGGGACAGGACAGGCATCTCTGAACTGCTGTACAAAAGTTAATGTGGGTATTGAACTAGCTGTGATGTTCAACTGATTAATGCATACCACATTTTACTAAAGGAATATTTTGACTTGGTCACGTATACCTTTCAAACTCGACTAACTTGATAGCTATAAATAATCATTAATTATTTTCGAGAAGTAGCATTTTTAATTATACTATCAAATATATTTAAACATAATCTCAACATGTTTTCTAACATAATTACAGTTGCACTTTCTTTTGTTCTTTTTTGTACGTGTTTTACAAAAAAAGTTAAGTTCATGTATTGAATAATTTAGAGGAAAAACACTAAGCAGTGTGAGCAGTACTTAAAAGTATAGTTACTCACCTGAATACTTCAGATTTAGTAGTTCTCAAACTAAAATCTTGACGTAACTACTGTTGTATTTAAAATGTTTTAAATGGGTCACGAATTGATCTTTTGTGTTTTGGTTTATAGAGTTGCCATACAATGATTACTTTGAGTATTTTGGACCAGATTTTAAGCTTCATATTAGTCCATCCAATATGACTAATCAGAATACACCAGAATATATGGAGAAGATCAAGTAAGTAGTGATTACCTTATCTGCTGAGTAGGTTCTGTGAATCACATTTCTCCAGAAGTTTTAGGTTTTACACAGGTTTAAAAGCTATGCACCTTTCTCTATTACACATTGAAAAAGTATTGAGCAGAAATGGCATTTTTCCCTTTTATCAGAAGAGGGACTTTAAATTAAAAGTCTGTGCCTATAAAAGCATGTATGCTTATGAAATTCTATGAATATAAATATGAAAACTTGAGACCCACTTTTGGATTTTTATTTTTCTTACTTCTTCCAGCAACTAAAGAGATGACTGTTTTACTTGGCTTACTGTTATAATTTTGTAGAAAGTTTATCCTGTCAGGAAAGAAACTGGTGTGCACTGATGATTGGGATTTCAAATTCTCAGCTCCCTTGTCTAAACATGAACTGATTGTCATTCTTTGTAGCTGTCAGCTGTAAAAATAAAAAAGTCACATGTGAGCTCAGACATCCAAAACCGTGGAAAGATAGTGATGTGTGCAAGCAATTGAGGGACTGTGGTTCAACAAGTCTACAAGGTTTGAGAAATGCTCACTGCCAAACTATGGAGGGGGGGGTGTCTTTATCTGATACGTAGCTTATTCCTCACATAATGAAGGTTTGATTGTAAACTAATATTTTACTTAAGGACTTAAGGGATGTAGTAATACAAACATGCAATCAATTCTGTACTCAACTGATAAGAGAGAATTTGTTAACCTGAAGTACTCAGTTTACCATGGCTTGTCCCTGCTCTGAGTTTAAGAGGAAGAGCACCTCCTGAGTTAACACATTTAATAGGGCACAGTAATACTTTTGGTTAGTAACAATAGATGAATAAAGATGAAAAACTAGCAACTGTATAAGTTTGCCAAATTGCAGAATTCAGCAGCAGATAAAACACTAATTTTTGAAAGGGTTGCTGTATAGACTGTTGTTCATAATAAAAATATATACATCACAAATTAAAAATGAAAACCCATTTGATATGTACACTGTTGGAGAGGAGACACACCTCTATTTTATTGATTTGATTCTATAAAATTTCTCTACAGTAAGAGTGCTCCAGCTGTTCATCTGCCAGGATGCTTGCTGTATGTTGTGTATAGTTGAGGTTTCATGGTGTGAATAAGCTGCAAAAATGTGCTTGCTCTTTAACACATCCCAGGCCTTGGATTGTGCATAAAGAGAGAATCTCACATCCTTGTGAGAGTACCCATAAGATGACCAATGACCCATTATTTTTCTCTATACTTGAATTCTTTGGAATGGTAGTTTCAAGTCCCAAGAGAAGTCCATTGTCCTTTCTGTTCCTGCACATGGCTCTTCAGTGTGAGGTCCGTTGCATCAGGTTGCTTAGACGGGAAAGAACAACTTTTTGTTCTCTCTGGAATATCCAATAAGTAATCTTATCCAGATGGATCACTTTTGACCCTGATGTCATTGCTGCACACAGTTTGGAAGTTTTCATACTTTAAGTCTCTAGCTTTCTTCAGAGGCTAGTTTATTATCCAACTTGATACTCTAGCCTCTTAATACTGTCACTGGGGTCCTCCCAGGTCAGGAGGACGTGGACTGATCTAGTAGAGACTGAAGACTGAAGTTGATTGCAACGTATGTTTAAATAGTTCAAAGAAAACGATGAAAAGAAAACTGGGTATTGATGATTTCTTAGGGATAGAAAGAGTGAATTTAAAGCAAAGCAGGTTAACGTTGGTGCAGATTTTCAGAATTAAACACAGCATCCAAGGACATGCTGCTTCCACTTACTAAAAACTTTCTTTGTCCCTTACTTCCAGGCAACGCTTGTTTGAAAACTTGCGCATGTTACCTCATGCACCTGGTGTACAGATGCAGGCCATTCCTGAAGATGCTGTTCATGAAGATAGTGGAGATGAGGATGGAGAAGATCCAGACAAACGCATTTCTAGTAAGAAATGTCATTACTCATAACAGGTTAAGTCCAAATAGTCATAGATTGAATTGTTCAGAACCTTAGTCCCAGTAGTGCAATACTGCAAGATTGACAGTTGGAGAACTTTTTTCCCCAGAGAAAAAAAACACTTGCGTTGTTCTGCCAGTTGTTTTTTTTTTTTAAACTGCATCTGTGTCCGAATGTGAACCTGTTAAGGGAGTCTAAAGAAGTGATTAAAGTGTTCAGGGTTTTGTATCGTAAGAAACAAGCTATTGTAAATCTAAAATACATGTACATACTCCAGACGTCTTGGATAAATTATAACTGAAGGATTTAGCCTCTAACTTGAGCTATTCGTGAAAAAAGGAAAGTGAGATAATGTGTTATTCAAAATTAAATTTGTCTGTTTGCTTTATTTATTGCCTGTGAGAAGTTTTCTGTACTTGTAGAGCAACCTTTTATTTTATTAATGTTATCTTTATGTAAAAAAATAAATTGTTCTTGAGTTCTGAGCTTCCTGATACATTTAACTTTTTAAGAAAGTGATTTAAGAACTGTCATTTAGTTTCCAGTATTTGAAATTCATTAGATGTGTTAAAATTATCCTCCCAATGTCTCTAAAGTTGCTTTCAGAAGTCATAATCTCCCAGTGTATATGCAAAGATGGTATTTTTTCCCTAACTTATTTCGTCACTGTTAAATGGTTATAGTATATTTTTACTGGTGCTTCTTTTAGGTCTGTTCTATTGTAATCAGACTTCATGCTTTTCTTTAATAACTCTTGAATCCTAGTTCGAGCATCTGATAAGCGCATAGCCTGTGACGAAGAGTTTTCAGATTCTGAAGATGAAGGGGAGGGTGGACGACGAAATGTTGCAGATCATAAAAAAGGAGCAAAGAAAGCCAGGATAGAAGAAGACAAAAAAGAGACAGAGGACAAAAAAGCAGGTAGGATATCGTTGTGATTTTATCCTGTATTTTAGAACTGCCAATGTCAGCTCTGCTAGGAGAAAGATGCGTTCTCAATTAACAGTTAAATAGATGTTGAAATTATTTTTTCCGCATCGTATTTAAAGCATCTCTTTTAAATTTCATCAGTTTAAGGGTGCAGCTATTCACACAGAAATAGTACTTTCAGTTAATAATTATTGTTGCTTCCACACAAGCTTGAAGTTTTAGAGCCAAGGGGGTTGTGTAGCTTAATGAAAACAGGGATAAAAAAGGTAGTCTTGCTTTATGTTAGACAAATAGTTTGTTTTCATAGAGCGAGCATGCTAGTTTTCTGCAACAAAAGCTGGATAGGTTTCTGGGGACAGTGTATTCCAAAAGATTTCTGACATTTCTAGAAAAAGGCTATATCTTAAGGCTACAAGACAACCAATCCCATGATGCTTAGGGGCAAATCCAGGCCTAATTACTGCATAACATTGTTATGGCCAGTCAAGAGAGACTTATCCTGAAATATTTTGGATGGCTTGGCACTGTGCTCAGCTCATCCCCTTAGATGGGTACATTTAATACTGTAGGTTGATGTGTAACCAGTTGTTTTTTTCCCCAAAGTTACAGGTGTATATATAAAAAGAATAACTTTGTCGTTCTTTTTTCTAAATCTTTGAAGTCTTCTTGTATCTTTTCTGTATGTTTCAACTCAAGTAATTTTTATTTTTAGATGTTAAGGAGGAGGATAAATCCAAGGACAGCAGTGGTGAAAAGACGGACACCAAAGGGTAAACTCTAATGATTAATATCATCTTTTGAGAGCATTTAGAAAATTTAAATTTTAAAATATTTGTTTACTTTCATTCCCTCATAACATTAAAGATTTTAGACTTGTAACAGTAATAACTAAAAATGACATTTCTAGAACAGTTAATCTAAAAAAATTGCACAACTTAAGTTTGTTTTTGCTTTTATGCAGAGCAAAATCAGAACAGCTCAGCAACCCTTGAACAAAAGATAGCCTCACATCAGTTGCGGAACATAATACTAGAATTGGAGAATACCTAAAAGAAGAAAAGTTTTCGTATTGAGAGAGACTGCTGATTTCATTTTGTACTATTTGGCATGGACCGTATTTATTTTCAAACGGCTTTGTTCTGGTTTTTGGCAAGTTGTATTGTGAGTTTTCTAATTATGAGGCAGAAATTCCTTTCTTCACCATGCTTTATGTAATAGTATTTAAAAATGGATGTGAGTTATTATGTTAAATGTCTAAACTGATCTATTAAAGTAATTTGCCTTTCCTGAGCTGATTTTACCTTTTTTGTAATTTTATCTTTATTAAAAAAAAAATTGTACTTCGTTGTCTTTTGTCCGTCATTAAATCCACTAGCTACTCAAGGGTAAATGTAAATCTGCTTATTTTATATGGAGTTTCTCTCTTACTAGTTTAAGCAGACAGCTGGTGAACATTCAAGTTGAACTGCACTGCTTTCATTTACTCCGTGCATTTAAATGGCTCCTGCCTTGGGTGCCAACAAATGTACTAGAATATGAATACATGAGGTTTGAACAAGATGAATAAATGAGTGAAGAGATGTTAGAATAATATGGTTATGTGAACTTGCATTTTAATATAGAAATTTAAAACTACAATCAGATGCCTTGTACTGTTCAAGAACCTTTCCCAACCATCAGAATCAAAAGACTGGTTCAAAAAATGAACCAAAAGACTGGTTCATTTGCTATTCATAAAACTTATAACTCATTCTGTTTGTTTTGTTTGTTTGTTTTTTTACAGTCATGAGCATCATAAAACTTTGTCCCTGCTGAAATGTTTATACTTTCTCTTTTTTGTCGATTGATCACCTGGTTCTGGTGCCTTACTTGAAATGGAGACCTGAGTGCTCGCATTCTTTTTTTTTTTTTTTTTTTTCCCCTCTCTATCCACTGTAAGCTTTGTTTTCTAGATTTCAGAAGAGTGAGCTCAGAAGCTTGCAGAGTTGCTTTTAATCTCTACTAGTTCTTGGATTAGTTGCTGTGGTCTTGTTGGGAGTGAAGGTTAAATGTGTGTGAATTAGTGGACAAGTGCAGTATTTAAGGAGAGAAAATACTTTTTATGAATTAGATTATAGGTGTCAGTAGATTCTTTTTTGCTAGATTGAGAACTTTACCCTGACAGTACTAGTGTGGTACAATGCTTTTTTGTTGTCTTTGAGGATAGTTAAGGTACAAATGCTCTAAGATCGTGTTCTTGATAAATGGTGCGTTTGCCTTTCTAATCTTACAGTTTCTCTCTAATCCCTCCCAGAACTGGATTAGATAACTTTTTTCTTAGTAATGTCAGTTGAAACAGCTTTTTTATCAACAGTAATTAAAGGAAGCCCCCTTTTGTGGATTGAAAAAAAAAAAAAGAAAAAAGACTTGATCTGCAGCTGACTTCCTGTGAGGATGGACAGTATTTGGGTGGGGGATGCTGCTGTGAAACTTAGTCTATTTGAGCTTTCAGTAGGTTGTACATGCTCTTCTGACACTTCTTAGAGCATCTGGAACTTTGGAGATGCTTTCTGAACCTGAAGAGGCTTATGGAGTGCTTGCATTTTTCTTTTCTTGATTGAGCCACTGGATTTGTACACGTGGGAGCACATGTATAGTCTCTTATGTGCATCTAATGCCTGCTAACTCTCTAGGTTAAAGAGGATAAAAGTTGGGTTTTGAGGCACTGTAAAAAGGTCACAGGATTGTACCAAGAGGGTGGGAAGAGATAGGTGACACCACAAGCATGCCCCAAAGTGTGTCAACTGATACTTGTAAGGAGCTGGGCACTGTTGTTACAGACGTTTTTACTTTATAGAATTGGAAGTAACATAGATATATTTGTATTATACATATGTCTTGGTATTTTCTGAGTTGATACAAGCCTTCTTGTCTGGTGCAGGATTCTTGTTCAAGTAACCTGTAGTCTCTGCCATTGTTATAAGTAGATCAAGAGCAATTCTTCATTATCTGGATTTCCCATATTTTTATTGAAAAAGTCCAAGCTTCTGGCTTTGACTCACTTCAGCACAAAGCAGCAAGATACAGTGACCTCAAGATATGAATGAAATCTAAGAACACTTGTGATAGTAACCTTCAACTAAGTAAAATATATATATATAAAATAACCTCTTTGCCTCATCCTCCATCACTTATGAAAAATGGTAATGCTACTAGGATTGATGGATGTTGCTATATCCAGCTGAGAACTGGTCAATCTATTATTAAAAGGAGATACAATACTAAACTATAAAACTTTCTCTTTAGGTAGCCTCACTACTTTGTCAACATTGCTTGAATTAACTATGCAAATTCTCTGAACACAGGTATTTGATTTTATTTTCCCCTTAAAAAAGCTGTTACTAACACTTTTACAACTTGCACACACTTACTCTGCAAGACTTGACTATCTCTAGTGCTCAGTGCTTATGACTGGAGGAGGGAAGCTTCTTCCTTTGGCCTTAAAGAACTGGTACATAATTCAAGTATAATTTGCTTTCAGCTTTACTCGTCTATGAAGTAATTTTGATTATTCTGAACAGTGACAGTCATCCAATTTTGTAAAAACCTGAAAGAGTAAAAATTGATTTTTTTGATAATGCTGTCTCTTGGTGCTGAAGATTTTTTCCATTTACTATTTCATTTATTACTGTTATTTCATTTGTTACTGATACCTCTATTCTTCTACATAGGATCTTGTAAAGCATTTGATATTGTCACTTCATAAGGAGTTTGTGAATGGCTTATCTTACAAGAGTTTGAGATAGTTGAGTATTTCTAAAATGCAGCATTCAGATATTTTACAGGCTCTTTTGTGTAAATAACTACTTTCTGCTTGGGCAATGATGAGATTGAAGTCATTCTTCGAAACACTTGTAGATCTTTGTACAGACTAGAAACAGATTTTTGTGTTAATTTATTTGGTCAACAGCAACGTAAATATAAACAAACGACAGTAGGAACGAACTGGGTTACTCTTGCTTCCAAGGCTTTTCTTTTTGGTGTTTTGCAGGACTTAAAAATGAAATACCACCTCTTTCCCTTGTTGTGTTTGTGAACCTATCTTAAGACAAAGTACAGTAAAGAAACTGAAACCGGCTTTGTAGGGTGAGCAGCCAGTTCTAATAGTACAGTATGGCTAATGTATTCTGAAAATAGCAAATATTTGAGGAATGCAGGAAATCAAAATTTAAGGAAGCTTCTCAAATTGATCTGTTTAAATGGAATAGGGCAAAAATTCTGACATAAGAGTGGTAATGCAGAGGTACTATTTAAACTAGAAGCCTTATATAGTGTTGTAAATCCATTTTATTATTAAATACAATACTTAGATGATAATCTCATAAAAATGTTAAACTGGCACCAGCCCTCAGACAAGCATCTATCCTTCGGAGTCAGTAGAAATACAGGAGGCTATGTGACAAACTAAATCAGAAAGACAATATAAACTAAAACAAGAGCCATTTCTTTGTATGGATGGGGGAAAGGTTGGGATTTTTTTTCATTTGGACTCCTTCTTCAGTTCTCTTCCCCAAGTGACTCTGCAGGTGTTTGACTGGCCCTTCATGGAGGACCAGAGCAGAGTAGTCCTTTCCATTTAGCAGAAGCGTTATTCAAAATGGGCTTGAAGTTGTGGCCAGAGCATTGGATTTCTTTAACGCTTTGCATCTACGTATTTGCAAGCCCCACTGAAAATACACTTCATATATTTGCAGCTTCCCATTCTTTCAGTTACATTCTGAGAATCTGAGTTTCTGCATGGGCTTAAAACAAATCTGAACGGGAGGATGTTCAGAGTCCTGAATTTCCTTTGCTCAGTGCCTAGAATTAGCTGCTAACAAGTACGTAAAAGCTAGTGGCTTAAGATGCATATATATGATGTTGCTCTTTTTGGACAAATTTGCAATATTTACTGCAAAAAATGTATTTCAAAGGATTGATATATATAACATAGATACTGCAAACATCAGATACTATTCAGAACATAGCAGCAGAAAAGGTGCATATCAATCGTTACTAACAATGATATTTTATTCTAGTAATTTGTAATAATTACCTGTGTGTAAGGTTAAGACATCAAAATGGAAACTAATGGGTGGTCGTATTTGATCATATTATAATTCACTTTAGGTGAATGAAAAATGATTTCAATAAATATAACTGTAAATGCAAACATACCTGTCTGTTTTTGGGTATGATAAGCACAACCTAGAACACTGTATTTGCGGAGAGAGATCAGGTATGCTACAGCCACCACCATTGTTCCCCATCCCACAGCAAGGAAGTACAATCTCTCTCTCACGTTGTATCTTATTTGACCAGCTCTCCTTCACTCTCTTTTAAGCGTCTTGCTTTTACACCTGAAAGTGGTACTTTAGCTTAGTAGGACTGTAAATGGGTGCAGCCATTTGAAAACATTGTCTTCTAAGTGGTAGTTTTGCTATTTCTGTAGTAAAAGAATTCTTGGAATTCTTTACCACTTTTTTTCCCTGGCAATTTGTGTCATTCTGTTTAGTCATCACTTCTGTGATGTGACAATGGCACAAGTAAAATATGAGCTTATTTATAAAGAGTTTATCTACCACACTCACCAGTTTAATTTAGTGAAGTGTTTAATACTTTTCAGTCTACCTCAGAGAATCCTGTATCCTTTTGAAATGACACTTACTGTAAGTAGATGACCTGGCAAAACTAGATATCAAAGCTGGATGACAGCAGGCAGAAATAAAGAACAACTTCCTAGGTTTAAAACTTGTATTGATAATAGTCTAGGCCTAATGTTTTCCAAGGCTGTGCTGCCAGAAAAGAAAATGGAGGGGGGGAGTAGGGCTGCAGGCAAGCTTTAAGTGATTCCATGTTGCAGTTGCCAAACCAGCTCCACATGGATAATGCATATGCTGAATTGCTCTTTGTCTTTTAAATCTATTTTAAAAACTTTCTTGATGTGATGCTGCTTGTGACAAGACTTGATTCTATAAAGTGCCCCAGAGATTTAACCATTGGAAGGAAAATTTCTATATCATTGCAGATTGTATCATGATGGTGAATTAAGCCTAGCACAAAATTGACTCAATATTTTAAAAGCAGTTACTATTTTCTTTTTCTCCAGGCTAGCAAGCAATCGAAGACAGACAGATCAGCATTCTGGCTTGAAGTGAAGAGAAGATCAGAGTGAGTGAGAAGGGTTATGAGTCAGAATACCATTCTTTCGGGTGGCTGACAGGGACCCTGTTCAGTCTGGAAGGTTTTTAAACACAATAGCAATGTTCTTTTAACGTTTCTGCTTTAATACCTTTCTGAGGAGACCAAAATTATGAGGGAAATTTCTGACAGCTCAGATGGGAAGGAAGACAAATACTATGGATTTTTAAATGAAATCTTTCTGTGTTAACAGTCTTCGCTTTAACCTTTCATTCTGCGAATGAATGTGGGCATGCTTCCCTAATTGCATGACTGTGCACTGTTTTTTGGTTTGTTTCCTTTTCCTCCCTCTTATTCTACTCCTTGGCAGTGTTGTTTTCATTCCATGGTTAGTGACTGGTAACAGTCTACAGGAATAGACAGTGCTGCTGTAAGACGTTAGGAGCTCACTACCGTGTGTATGCATGGAGCATGAAAAAAGCAGTGCCTTAGTAGCTTGTGCTGAGATGACAGCTTTGTGTTCTGCAGAAGTAAGGACCTGTGGTGTGTGTGCGTGACTTACAGGACAAGGAAGAAGCTCCATTATAAGACTGCTGCCTTGTACAGTAAAGATGTCTTGTACATGGTACCTTCCAAACAGCTTGTTCAGCTTCCAGTAGCAGTCTAAAAGGAATGGTAAGGGGTCTTATTTTTAACCTTATTTGAAATATCTCTTGAAAGCCCTTGCTTACCCCTCTCAGGCAGATGTTTCTTAGCATGGACTGCACACAGGGTGCAGTTCTACGATGTCCATAAGCACCTGAACTGATTTTGTTTAGAATTCCCCTTTGTTCTTCACATATGAGAACAGCCCGTGCCTAAAGCTATGTGTATTAGAGAGAAGGGGAGAGGAAATGTAACTGTGGAGTAGGTCTGGATAGTGGGGAAAAAATCAATCTCTGATTCCTGTAAAGTTTGACAAAGGCATTTTTCTGTTGTTTACCTTACCAGATGTTTCCTATTCCCAGTTGAATGGTGTCCTCAGCCTTCAAATTATAGGTCACATTTAAGTGATGAACTATTTTCAGTGCCTAATCTGAAAGGCCCATTTGGGATTTGATGTTCAGAGGCAGATAAACAGCAGTTCTGCAAATCAGCACCTCCAAAGGAAAACTGCTGTGGAGAGCCTGAACATCTTGTGGTTTTAAAAGTGATGAACTGAAATTTTGGAGCATGAGTTAAGCCCTTATGTGACAGCAACAGTGATTAATTACTGCGTATATGCCTCTTTTGGGTTCTCCGTGCTGCAGAAAGGCATGTAAAATTTCTTTACAAGCTTCTATTTTAATATTAAAAAATATTTCCAATACTTTTACAAGTCCACTTCAGCATGGGGGTTTGGGTTTGGTTTGTTTTCTCAGTTTGCTAAACTGTCTTCTGAGCGTGAGCTGGGAGACCCATATTGCAGGTCTTGGCACGTCCCTGTGGCGTTTGTTGTACTGTGTGTGCCTGGGCATGCTACTGAGGAGCAGCAGAGCATGATACCGTGACTGGTATGGCTTTGTGTTTTTTTTTTTATGCCAAGCAACACAACCCTGAGCAAATGGTTAGGGTAGCTCCTGCAGGGACAAGGGTTGAGAGAGACCCCAATGAAAGGTGTGTCTCTTGTAACAAGCTAGATTGAAACAACCTTGCTTAGCTTCCAGTACTAATCTTGCCAGGACAGAGTTCAGCTCAGGTTCATTTCAAATTAGGTCTTGGGTAGGCTGAGTTTGTGTGACTAAAACAATGCTTTTCAGGTGCTGACTGAGTGCATTCCAGCAGCTAGGAGCTGAACTCAAGCTTTAAGACTGAAACTACGGTAGGTGAAGGGCAGGAGTTGGATACTAGGGAAACTTGCTGCTGCTGCTCATATCAGAGGATGCACCAATGGGACACTCACTGTTAATCCTGGAGATCTTGCTTTACCAAAGCCTCCTTCTCCCCCACACTACTCATCTGTGTTTGTTTGAAAACAAGCAGGTCCTGCCTGTTCAGTCCTAACAGTGGCGTTTCCTACTTGAGACCTCCAGCAAGAGGATATGGGATTTGCCAGGAATACTGAATCCTTCAAGAAAGGGCTTTAAGCAAGGTATTTACCGTTTCAGATGTTGCAGGATTTGATGGGGTATGCTTTTCTGTTCCCTTTCTTTCAGTTTATGACTTCTGTTTGTGGGGAGCACCCATCTTAGTTCTGTGTGCACTCTTTTTTGTGCCAGCCATTGGGCACAAGAAAGCAGAGCTTGGAAGCAGTTTTGGGAAATGGGCATCCTTGCTTCTGAGGGGGTGAGAACCAGCGAAAGGGAAATAGGGGGCTCCACCTCTTCCCTTATTCCTGTGCCAAAAGTGATGTGGGAGTTTGTTACGCTGTCCCCCTTGCAGGGATGTGGCCTCCAGGACAAACAGAAGAGGTATGACCTCACTCAGCTGTACTCCCTCACAATGAAATACCGTAAACAAGGACTGCCTGTACATGATACTTCTCATTAATCTAAACATAGCTAATAAAAAAAGATGTGCAAGGCCCTCTAGAAACTGTTCAGCAAAACATCAGAGCCAAAAGCCTCATTAGCAAGGTCTTAACTAATATGTTTATGATTTTGAAAAGAAGATCAGAAAATACTCAGTGAAGAAGTCATGCAGCCTTTTTCCTTAACTACTGAATGGTCATTAAAATCATAGTTGCCCTGTTTAAAGAATTGCAAGTGTATTTCTCAAGGTGACTAAGCTAAAATGCATTCACAGCATCCCTATGCCATTCCTGTCAAGTAACACCAGCTGCAGAGAGCGAGCACTGGATGAGTTTTGCTGTCAATAGTGTCAGCTCAAGCATTGCTTTCTCTGCTTATTTTTCTCTTGACCTCACACCTATTCACTTGTGCTGGTAACCCAGTCAAAAGTTGACATAACAGGCTTGATTGCTCTGGGACTTGGAATAACTCCGCAAAAAGCTTTGCAATCTCATTCACTTGTGAGGTGGCACAGCATCAGCGGGAAGAAACAGAGATCACTCAGTGCTGGGTGAAGGGCTTTTCAAAACAGTTTTTCTTCAGTGTTATTTCACTTTGTTTCTTATAGGGCTCATTTTTCAGTGTACAAATTAGATCAATTTAAAAGCAGTATTATGAAGGTATTCCATATTGAACGTGTCTGGTCTATTCAGTGTTAACGTTCAAGCAGTGAATAAACTAGTCCTTTCTTGATGAGACAACTGCACAATATTATCAAAATCTTAAAAGAAGAAGAGTTCCCAATTAATAGAAGCCTCAGGACTTTGATGCTTCACTCCTGCTGTGATCCTAGGCTGCCACTCTAGCAAGGACATCTTGTTAAGAGAGTGATAAAAATTTGACTGTGTTTCATGGTAAAATCTTACAACATTTAATAAAAATATATGCCTATCTACAAAATACTTTGTCTTGTTTGATTTCTTCCCTATTTTACCTCTTTTTCCTTTTGTCCACATTCTCCAAACCTAGGAAGTGAGGCTAGTGAATGCTGGTGTGTATTACCCATGCTCATTGATGTACTTGGCATGCAAACTGCTGTTATAAACTGCGGTTGTGGTCCTGCTACTATGCGTAGTCCTGTTTATTGTTTCACTTTTGTCTGAAGTTGTGTTACAGACAGAGGGTTTGTTTGTGAATTCCTTCTTGAGATCTGTAGGGGGTGGGGGCTCAGCGTGTTATTTATCTGCCAGAAATGCTTGGACACATCCTTCAAATGTTCTATTGTCTTAGGCTTCTTGCAGCTGCTTTATGATTTTTTTTCCTACCTCTACTTTCACTATTTACTGTGTTGTGTTTTTCTTTCTTTCTTTCTTTCTGATTCATTATGGAATGTCAATTTAACACTCATGTAGACCACACGGAATTATTTACTAATAAATGTAAACTCCCTTCCTAGACGAGGTACTGCTTTATTAAACTTGATGAGATGACCTGGCAATTTGTGTACTTCTCACAGAGCTGTTATGAATTAGGTATATTCAATTCCTTTCTTTCATTGATAAAGAACAAGGAGACACCAGTTATCAAATCCTAATCCAGTGCAAATTAAAAATAGTATTTTATTGATATTTTCCACCTCCTATCTCTTATTTTTTTATACCACCACTGGGTCTCCTTTTTATGATCTGAAGCAGACAATGAATAAATATCCTAATGAAGATATCTATCAACATGGCAAATGCCAAATATTGAAAGAGCATGCGTACTACAGGGTAAAATATTAGCAACTCATACATTCAAGTTGACCACTATCCTTTAATGCCAGTATGCTCTGTGCTACTTGAAAGCAGCATACTGAGAAATAAGTCACTTCTGTTAACCCCACCGTCTCTAAACAAATCTGGCAGTTATACTACAGCGTTACTGAGATGGAAGAAGAACACCTTGGTTTATACCTGGTTAGAAATGCATTTTGGAAATTTTAAAAAGCCTGCTTTAGACTATATGAACCCTTCCCCCCGCGAGCCCCTGAGATCACCAATCATCTGGAAAAGTCCTAATCAAATAACAGGATAGATAACTGTGGAATAATGATCTACATATGTGTTCTGGATCCATTAATTGGAATACTGGAGTGAAGATGTAATTCATGGATGCTGCAAAAATGTATTAATAAAGAATGCTCTTCCAACTATGTAAACTTCTATCAGGTAAACTTTTCCTTTTTGCTCAGCACCTGTGCAATTGTGTTCTGCGTAGGATAACTGAGGGTTGTGTGGGTAAAATTGACCCAAGTGTTGTGAATTTTAGCATCACTGCACCTAAATTTTGATTGCTTGGAAGAATCCAGATCTTTAGTGTTGTTCCTAAATTTTTTGTGACATAAGTGAGGCAATTATACTGGAAACCCACTGAACATATAGTTACTTAAAATAAGCCATAATGAAAGTTGATGTGTGTTTTAAACTATTTTTCATGCATCTTTTGGCAGATGCACACTGAGAGGTGCTCCATTTCCCTCCAGTTTCTCTACTCTGAACCTGCCAAAAGTAGGTACCTGAGTCTTGATTTAAAAAAAAAAAAAAAACAAAAAAAAAACAACTTTTTCTTCCCTTTATGCAGTCACAGCTGTATGACAGAAGCTTGAGTTCTCCTAGGAAAAAGATAAAGAAATAGTTTGATGTATTTTTGGGTGAGTTACCTAATTGCTGATCCATAAAAGGAAAAATGCCCTGTGGGTGTCCACATAAGGCTAAAGGCACTCTTAAAACAAGCAGAGGAACACCTGTCAGGCTCTTGGGTATACGCTGTCCCTGAATGTGCTCCACAAACTTGAATTCTGAAACCCATTGTGCTTCTGCACTGTAGTGTTTGCAAGACTAGATGTTATGTTATCATGGACTTCGATAGAATAGCAACAGTGTATGACAAAACATTTCATATATTCTGTCTGTATTATTGCCACTGCCTCCCTCCTCAGCATCTTATATGGTATTTTATGTAATGGAGCTATCTCATCACAAAGGTTCATATGTGGAGCTCGTATGGTGGTGGTATGTAGGCAATGCAGAACATGGATAGGTACTGTTCTCCAGTATCTTCAGGCATCACCTGTGAAGCAAACATGCTGGACATGCTTCATATCAGACTGTAAATTTGTCTAGAAGGGATAAGGACCACGGACATGGAAATTGTTGAAGGGCTCTAAGTATGTAAGCATCACGTCCTGGAGTGAGGAAAAGGACATTTCTGAACTGTCTTTGGAAATAGATGCATGATTGTGTTAGATTGTTTTCCTCTTAGTGAAATTCTGATGAAGGACAGGATTTGTTCAGTGAAGAACCATATATGTGAATAATCTGTATTTAGCTGTAAGAGCGCTATTTCCATGTATCTGTGCATCTTTGTTGGTGCTCCATTGCACAGTTGATGTGATCTTTCAGTTCATTTTTTGTACCAGAAAGAGAGGGCTTAGCTGTTTAACATGCTTAAACTGACATTTAAAAACTAGTAAAAATAAATAAATAAATAAATAAATAATCTGCTTCTAAACATTATTGTAGTAGTTCTTTCAATAAAATTCATAATCCCCCTTTTCTCATGCTAGGAACCACTGTGATGAAGGAAACACATTATTTCAAGACTTTTAACCTAGTGTTGGAGCAAGGCAGAGCAACCAGTTAATTAAATTATCTGTGCCATCTGACTCAGTAGGTTAGATCCACATGAAGGGCACATGTATAATTTTAGCATGCAGGATGTTCTGCATTAACCCATCACAGTGTTTCCAGGTAACTATCCATTTAAAAATAAATCATTCAAAATTAAGTAGCTAGGTAATACAGAAACTACAGCAAAACATCTTGTAAAAGGATGGGCAGAGATGCTGAGGAAGTGCCTCATTCAGGAAGCAGTGGTAAAAGCACATTGAACAAAAGTCACTGGGGAAACTTCTTGGTTGATATACAAAAGCCCAGCTATGCTGCTATCAGACCTATTGAATCCTTGCTGTTACTATACAGCGTTCTGTACAGCATTCACAAGAGAAGGTATACTAACACATTTTCTCACTGTGTAATTGTTTACTGTCATATATAGACCTTTATCACTTCGATAGCAGAGCTTGTTATTCTCCAAATAGCAGAGCTTTGCTATTCTCCAAAGAAGATAGCAAAGCTGTATCAGTCAAGGTTTTCAGTGGGCAGAGAATATTCTGCCACACGCGTTCTTCAACGTCAGGTCAAGCCCACCCTCCCTACATCCCTGGTGCATTATGCACTAATTCTGTGCCATCAATCAGCAAATGTGTTTGATTCAGGTATCAGTTCTGTCTCCTGAATGTGTATAATAGTCTTTTTTTTTTTTTTTCTTTGCATAAGTGAGATATTTTCAACAAATGCGCACCCTTGTAAGGCTGCTAGCAGGCCTTTTTTTTTTTTTTTTTAAATAATTGATATTTCTTAATATAAGACTGGATTTGGATTTGGATGCAGATAAATTCTGAAACACTTTCAGAATGTTTTAGCCTTCATGGAATTAGTGTTTTGTCTAAGAAACACTCAGTACCTGAAATGGCTTGTATGTGTAGATACCATTTTCCTATTGTACTGAAGTAAGGCTGCGGATGTGTGTATATGTGTTGGTCATGCTGCATATCCCACAATTACCTTTAGTTTTACACATGAGCTTGAGCTAGGTAGATTCTGAACAAATATTCACCAATCTACACAAGGTGTATATCCTCTGTTTTATGGAAGAATGTCCTGTATACGTTGTTAGGCTATGGTTAACACTAAATTCACCGTATCTGTGGGTAGTATCATTCTTTCTATCAGTGGTGCCGCTAGTGGGTCCCTTTCTCTCTGTAGGAGTCTTTGGAAATAACTCAGAGCTCTAAAAATGTCAAAGCCTCTAGCTGTCCCCTGCATCTGCAACGTGCGTTTCTCCCTCTTCAAAACCAATTTATGTTAGTAAATCTTAAAGTCTTGGTACAGTCCCAAAAAACATCACTTTTACTTGTCTATTTTTTTTCTTTGGTTGGTGGTTATAATTCTTTAAACCTTTGGCATTCTGGGCTTTGCCAATCTATCTGAGGCTCTCTGTTGTTCCCTGCCAAACAAAATAGAATATCCTTCTTTATAGCCTGCTGACTTAGCACATGCTGTATTTTACCTTCTGCAGCCTTGCATGGGAAATGAGGATTTTTGGAAGACCCAAGTTTTCTTTAACTTCATACATGTATACCCAGATCCTGATAATCATTCTGTAGTGTTACAGAAATAGCACATCCTCAATCAGGTTCATTGACTGAGCTTAAAAGTAGAGAGTCCGTGGAGTTCCGTACGTATTGTGCTATATTAGCAGGAAGAAACTCAGTTCTATGGAATTTTAAGGTGTGGTTCTTAAGATGATGACTTTGCTTTTGGGGCCAATTGAATATCTCCACAACTTTGTTTCTTTCTGTTGTTAGTGTTTGTTCTTGAAAGAAACATTAGTGCTGTGAGACTGATGTGTTAAAACATGACCTATATTTGATGTTTTCTGTGTAATATTTGATTTATTTTCAGGGCACATCACACTCTGCAGTCACAGCATTCTGATGTCCATATTTATAACCTCCTCTTAAGCAACAGAATCCAGAATTCTGTTATGAAAACTTTTCTGTTCTTTTTCACTTTTTTTCATTCCCCCCCCAGTTTCTTCTTGCTTTGGAGCCGAATATTTTCAGGCTTTTGGCAATCTCAGCAAACTTCTACTTGCCGTTTCAAAAGGATCAGTTAGACATATAAGAAGTTACAGATTTCAGACCTCTGTACAAAACAAAACTTTTTTTTTCTCATTGCAGATACCATGACCTGCTAGACTTATCCAGTCTCCCGGTCCTTACTTAAACTCTTAGATCTGTCAACTGTTTCCAGATAATGTTATTTATTTATTTAACCCTGTTCTAGCTGCAAAGTAGGCTTTTCAGAGTTAGAATAGGATAAAGCTTTTCAGGCCTTAACCCCAACATATTTTATTAAGAATCAACTGAAACCATTTGGAGCACTTGCAAAATTAAAATTATGTAGAGTAGTAAATATTACCTTAAAAAAAAAAAAAAAAAATATATATATATATATATATTTGTAGCAAGCTAACTACCATTAAATAAAGTTTGAACCCCAAAATAAACCTGATTTAGCAGTATGTGTTGCATTTATAATGTCATAACGTCAAGAAAAAGTAATTGTATTTGTCTGTTTTTAAGACTGATTTATAAACACACATACACACACACATGGATTTATATATTCACTTTGATTAGTGAAAGGAAAAAAAAAAAAAAAAAAAAAAGGTAATCTTCAACACAACTCTGCTGCCAGTGCTGGTGTGGAAGGCTGTAGACTTGTCTCCCCTTTCCCTCCAGGTCTGGGGTCAATCCTGGTTCTCTTCTCTTAATTAAGATTAGGACAGGTCTCTGTTCTAATCAGGTATATGGGGATCTCTATGAGGGCAAGTATAATGGAATATTTTATTCAAGATATGAATATATGGATAGTGTGTATATGGTAATCCAAGAGGTTTAGGTATATGGGAATATCTATGCAGCTGCTCCTGGGTTTTGAGATGGTGTTGAGCTGGCCTGCTTCTCATATGAAGGGCAGACACGTGAATAAATATTACTTGGTTTCTACATAGTATGTAATCTTGATTTGACAACTGAAAATCTGTGTCCGTATCCACAGCAGGATCTTCCCTTGAAGAGAGAAAGGAATGTTTGTATGCCTAAGTACATAATCTTACAGTTACATTAGCAATTAGCCACCTTTAAGAAAAATAAGAGAATCTCACAGGGGAGGGGCAAAAATCATTTGAAATAAGCTCTGTGAAAGAAACCTGAATAGTCCACTGAGATCTGTTTAAAGTGCATTTGTTTATCCTAAGGATAATTCATTGGATGGATTTAATATTTCTAAGTGCAGTAAGACTTTGAGTTTTATAATGCTGAAGTAGATCATATTATTTTTTCTAGCAAAAGAAAGGGGAAAAAGATGAATGTAAATCTCAGCCTTGTCTTGAATATTAAAAATCACATCTGGAAAATAGTGAATACAGAAGAAATATTTAGTTCATCATTACGCTCTTCAAGAGAGTGTAATTTGTTGATCTGTACTTCTGGAAGTATGATGGCTTTTTGGGATGGAAAGATAAAAGATACTAAGAGTAAGGGATACTTCAGTAATGCAAGTATCAAAAATAGTATGGTCAGGAATCTGAATGTCTCTTCTTGATTAAAATACCAACAAAGCACAAGCCTAAGTACTGGAAATATTTTAACAGCTTAAAGAAAGGTGCCAAGAAAGATATACTTGAATAGATGTCAGGAAATATGTAAATAACCATAACTGCAGTAGCCTTCATGCATAACTAAGGGCAAATTAAAAATGTGCTATATCAGTCTGTTCTGAGGATTTAACCCCTGAATGTGCAGTGATGCAGTCCTGCCCATGGTGGCCACAGTTATCTTCATAGCATGCTTGGTGAAATTCAAGGTGCTGGAGATAACCTTAATCAGCACATCTCTTCAATGAGTTCTCAAAATGCTTCATGATGCTGCAGCAGGTCAAGAGGTAGATAGGAGTCTTGATGATGCACTGTGGTGCCAACCAGTGTTGTGGTACTGGTTGGCACCTGATTTTTTTGAGATCAGATGTGATGGAAGTAGTTCTCGACCTTTCAGTTCCAAGGTGACTCCTGTGGATGCCAATTAGTGCAGTGTTGGGTCTGTGATTTCCTAACTGATCAATGGTTTGTTGAGTCTTCCTTGGTGTAGATTCATCCTGTGTATTCTTGCTATATAAGACGGTGGTCTTCCCGTTGACATGCAGACAGATCAGTAACGTTATTCTTGGAAAAGTCATGCAAACGCTATGTCCCTGTTGTTGCAAAATACATCCCAACATTATGTGCCTGTTATTTGAAAAAGCAGTAACTTTCTGAACTTGGTCTTTTTCTGTCACTTGAAATAATATTGAAGTTGTAAACAAGTTCTCTCTCACATCAGTGTGTGAGAGAACACATGGGAAAAGCACATGAACATGTTTCCCATTAATTAAAACATACCCCAAATTCCAGAAAACAATAAACTAATAAAAATCAAATGATAGTGTGATAGTCCCTTACAAACAAATCATGAGTCTGAAATGTGAAGAGTAAAAAATGAAGTTCTTAGAAAAAAAAATAAAATTTTCAAACTAATTTATCCCTTGGAAAGGAGAATTATACTAAATGTGCGGAATTTTTATAAAATACTGAATGCATTTACTTCCTCTGCTTGTTTCAATTGAATCAAATCTACTACAGAGATACCTTTATCCACCTGATCATTGCTTGGGTTAGGACTTGTGAGACAAGCACTCCTAAATTCTGATATGAATCTGTGCGATAGTGCTAGAGTTGGAAAGGAGATGACACAAAAATGTGAATGTTTGCAGAAATTCCCATTGTGTTTCTTTGTATATAAGCAGATGGTTTAAGTCTCTTAATTACTACATTTCTTCAGGGAGAAATATTCCCTTTCTGCTGGAGGCAAAAGTGCCTAGTATTCAGCAGTGCTGAGTAGCTTAATGCTAACCATACACCCATACTTTAGATGAGCCATTACCTTATCTGTCTTCTAATTTCTAGGAGTATTCAGAGTAAAGGTATTCTCACAGAAAGTAGTGAGAAATGCGTGACATCCTGCATTCATCCTGCAAATAATTAGAAGTTTCAGGCCTGTAAATTGAGCACGATGCAGACTGAAGTTAGCTGTCCTGATGGAACTGGAGTACGTTTATTTTCTTCTTTTGACATTAGTCTACTTTATGCAGAGTACGTAAGTACTCTTTGGAACAAGGCTGAAATCCAAGTTGCCCTGAGGTGTTCAGTAACCAGCAGGCTCTCTCTGAGCTGCATCTGAGTTCATCTATGCATCTGGGCACATGTATTGTAATTGCTTCACCTGCAAAACAGGGACTGTAGTGGTTAGACATATACAGTGAGAATGCTGGTTATTTATTGTCTACATAAAAAGGCTTTCATACCTCATAATTGCCAAATCAGTGATAATTTTATTCGTAAAGATCTTTAAGCATAAAAGAAGAATATACATATGACACTGAGTGAGGAATTACAGATAAATCGGTATTAAAGTTAATGAGCCCAATTAGTTTCTTATACTGATTAAAATCTAGAAAAACAACTTGAAAATCCAATGACACTATTATTTGGCATTATAATATGCCAGGCCACATAGCTGCAAGGAAACTGAATTGTTACCATTGACTGGCTGTCAAACTGTCTCAAAGGGGTGACAGAATTGATTCATTATTTTCTTTTCAAAAGCATAAAATATAATAATTGATTATTACAGATTTCCCCTTCAGGCGCTATCCTCAGTGTTTATGAAATAACACAGAGTTTGTAGAAAAGCTTACAGCATCAATAGTTCTTTATAATTTCCCAAGAGTTTACAATATTCACACTTTAAAGAGCTTGTCACTGTTCTTCTTTTATTTATGTAAGGAGAAACAAACATTTAAACTGTATACACATACTCTGTTATAGGCATTCTCCAACAGAGGCTTTATTTTTATTATTTCTTTTATTTTTTCCCTGAATAAAGTCTGTCTACATGTAGGTGACAAGAAATGTTGTCTATCTCTGCAAAGCATCAGAGGGCCATTTCAAAGATTTCAGTACCTATGAAGGTTGTCTTACTTTTGCCTTTCAAAGTGTGTGTGAAAATGAAGACTGAGTCAGACTATAAGGAGCTTTTCCATCCTCTTTTTGCTCCCCACCCCACTCATACACATTAAAGAGCCCTTATTCTGTTTTCTCATGGAAATAGAGGAAAGTGGTGTTACCCTAAAATAAGCACTTGTAGGTAGAATCCTGTTACCCTGAGCCCCAAGAACTACAAATGCCAGTTAAGCATCAGGAAACTCAAGAGAATAGCAAGTTAATGTACATACAAACATCCAAAATATGTATATGCGTAGTAGTTATCATTCAATAACAAAGATTTGGGTTTCAGTTTAAAAAAAACTCAATGTCTGTCCTGGAGAAGGATGGAATTCCAAGCAGCTGAGGTAGACAGATTTAGAAGAAATTAATTTAGCCAAACATAGCTATGTTTGAAAGCAGGTACTTCCCTGAAATGATATTCAACTTCCTGAGGAAAAAAAAAAAAAAAAAAAAAAGGCTCCAAAACTTCCAGAGCTTTAAAATTCACTGCTGAGGACAAACCACGTTTGCAGGCAAGGGTGGAGAGACTGAAGGAAAACACCACATGGCTTCATTTATGTTATTTAATGGTCTAGTGGGAGTTTGAAGGTTCTTACTAGTCCCGTCACAGGAATAGAAAAAATACAGCATTAGGGATGAGATTTTAATCATCCATATAAATATGTGTGTGTGTGCATGCTGCTCTCCCAGAACAATAAAATTGGAAATTGTTATTTCAGTCAGGACTGTATTGTTGTAGGAAAGCTTTTTAGGTGGACTATTTCACAGTTGTATTTATTACAAAGCTTGTAAAAGAACTGAGAGAGAAAGCACACAACAGGAAAAAGAAAGCTGAAATGGAGTAAGGCTGTTGACCTGCTCCTTTCCAGCTGTACCCGACAGGCAAATCATGTACTGACTGACATCTGAAGAGTTATGAACCTTCCCAGCATTGTCAGCATTGGCATTTTATCCAGCTATCTAACAACTATCAAAACAGTAGAGCTGGAACTCAGGGAATACAGTATTTCTTGCAAATGGTGTGAAGCCATGTTTATACATTGTGTGAGTCTATTGAGCTTGTGCTACCAGGATTAATGTTTTTTGTCCATTTAAATGAATAACATGGCTTTAATGTTTATGGAATGATAGTTTCTGTTCTCCACCTAGACAATAGGAGGTATTTGGAAAAAAAAAAAAAAAATAATGATTGAAATCCATCCATACTGTGCCATCAGTATACTTACACTCTGCTCTGAAGACATCAGCCTATTTCATGAGGCTGCTGCTCCTCTCCGTGTGTTTGTATGAGTGGTCAGCCCCTGTGCAGCCTGAGAACAGGATTCTCCACCCATCAAATCCCCCTACACAGATCACAGCTGGAAGCAAAATCTTATAGTAGGGATCCCCTGCCCCAGGGACCTGCCCATCTGTGTTGAGGGAGGCGGTGAAAAGGAGCATGTGTTTCTCCAATAGACATTTCTCCTGGGCATTAGGCCCAGCACATCCCACATATTTTACATAAGTGGCTGAAGAGTCATCACTTAAGAGATCTGAGTTGTTTGCAGAAGAGTAGGATCTAACTGGCATGGGTGTAGGAAGGCACGCCCCATTGTACCTCCCTGATCTTCACCCAATCATCCAGACATTCACTTTTAAACGTGTGTAAAGTAGTGTGCTAAATTGGATTCAGGGGTGTATCTTCAGTGGGTAATACATAAAGACTGAAAGCCAAAAGAAAAGCACAGGGAATCTCCAAAACCTCCCATCCAAACCGAAGAACCTCCTCCAAGCCCACCATCAACAGCTTTCAACAAAAATATAAATGCAGAAACTAAACAATGATCACATTTATATTCTGTGCTCGGAAAAAAAAAAAAAAAAAAAAAAGTGATACTTCTAAGAAAGTAAACTAATTTTATAAATGCTTGCTACAGACCTAAACACTTTCCAAAACACAGAAGCTTGCAGCTGGAGAAAGAGAATGACATAACATTTCTATGTAATTATTAAGAATTATGCTAAACAGTTTGGTGGAGAGAAAATGCCATTTTCCTGAAGGAAAACAAAATTCTAAAGAAAGAACTCACAACTTTTAGAAACAAGATCAAGTGGCCCAGATGTATCTGGTAAGACTAAATAATTTCAAATGTTCTCAGTTATGACCTGTTCAGCTTCATGGGTTTCAGCAAAAGCCAGTGTGTCAAAAGAGACACTTCTACATTGGTATCTCCATTTCAAGCCTAATAATAGGTTCACTGAAATCAAGAAAACCTCTCCTCGTTTTTCAGTGTGACTGCTAGTTGGGAGATGTTATCCAACCGGAAACAATGGCCAAGAATAAAGCAAAGGATTGTTGTGGGTTGCTTAGGAAAAAAAAAAAAAATATATATATATATATATATATATAAATATATATATATATATATATAATTTAAAAAATAAAAAAATTAAAAAGGCACCATACAGGACTAAATCTTCACCATTACAAAGTGGCAACACCTTTAAAAAATCCAGATTTTTTTTTTTTTACCTTCTCTAACATTAACTACTCTAAGTTTTTTTATCCTACTGATGTTATCACCCAGCCCAGTCCTCAGAGTGATGCTATCACATTCCCTTTTCACTTCATTTCCCTTGCAAGGGACAGAGGAAAAAGAACAGAGATAGCAGCAGAAAATAAATAACATAAAAGGATAATATTAGTAAACATATTTGTTTCCTGTGGATCTCAATGCAAACTGGAGAGAGGCGATAAGGAGAACCACTGCTCTTGCCTCCAGACACAGCCCTTGCTCCAGTTTTGGCAGACAGAGGCAGAGTAGATGCATCCACAGGTACAACAGAGATGGGACAACCATCAGTTTCTTCTTCTTCATTGTAAACAGAGGTTACTTTCTCTTACAAAGTACATGTACATTGCCCTAATATTTTTTCTGACACAGAAACTTCCTGCTCACTGTTTGCCATGCTTCTCTCTTCCCTGCTTTGTAACAAACACCCAAGTTAACAGAGGCTTAAGAAAGTCCAGCTTTCAGATCCTACAGATCTTGTTAGTGAATCCCATGAAGGATTTCCATGAGAGAAAGCTTCCTTTAACTGAACCCTTGTTTGCTGACTGAGCACACTGAATTCATTCCATCAGTATATGCTCCTCTCTGTAAAAAAAGACTGGACAGAGAGACATTTGGACAGATGTATCTGTCCCTATACTTTCAGGATGATTAATTTTAGTTTTTTGCTTGCTCAACTACAACTCTCCTTTAAAATGAAAAGTTGTTCAAGAAAGTTTTTTTATTCTGCATTTATTACGGAGCAGACTTTGACATGCAGAGTATCAGCTACTAAAACAGCTCAAGTGTAATCTGTTTCAGGCAAAAATAAAGATGGGTCATATACATATTTTAAATGCATAGTCACATTACATGGCATATCCTTTCAAAGGAAAAGACTATTAGGCTATAATGGATAGACCAGCTGCACTAGATTTCTGTTAACAAAATGTAGCAGTGAAATAGTTAACAAGTCTGGCTTTTACGTTGTCATAAGCAGACTTCATTGCTAGCATCCCACTGAGATGAATGAAGGCAGCTTATGTCTAGTGTTATTGTTTCCATGTGTTTGGCTCCAGACTCAAGCCAGCATTCCCTCAGTTTATACTTGAAAGGTTATCTTCACAACCAGAAGAGACAGAAACTTTCTGTAAATATATGTATGTCTAAAAAGAAGGGCAAATACAGGTTAAGTCCACTTTTTCAGTTTCAGTTTTCCTGAATTAATGTTTTGATAGTTATAGTGAAAAGAATTTTGTTTAGAGAAGCTTCTGATTATGTGAGTGGCTGAGATGTCCTGTATAGCACATTTGCCCTGTCTTAAATATACAGGGAAATCTGATCAATATTAACATAAATTTGTTTTATTTTATTTTGTATTTTAGGATAGGCAAAGAAGAACCAAGAAGAATCAACAAAGAATACATCAAAGTATACAATAGGGAATTGCAAATGAGAAAAATAAAGTCTGATTATAATTTTGAGAGGGAAAGGGAAACACTCTGCATTTAGGTAAATGAAAATAAGCCACTTGCAGCAATATTGTTCCAAAAAGAAAGTGTGCATAAAGAGTGGAGTTATTTCAGTCAGACTGAATCTCATTGACATGTGATTCTCTCTAAAGCCTGGGTTTGTTTCCCTTTCTCCATCAGCACTCTACCACTGAAGTTTCTGCGTGGAAGAATACAACTTATAGGGCATTACCTGTACTTCCCCAGAGACAAGAAAAATTCAGAAACAGCTTATGCAGATTGTTATTTTTACCCTACTTCTAAAATTACCCTTCTCTGAGTGACAGGTTTCAGGTAAAGGATAATTATTGAATTATTTTTCCTAGGAAATAGTAAAAATGCTAAATAGAGTGTCTCCAGCAATACCAATTTTTGCTGAATCTGCTAGCTTCTTCTAATACAAAGTCTCATACATAGTTCCTAGCTACAGTACTGTGTGGCTCTTATTTTCTGTACTACTGAAGGCTAAGCATTTTTCCTCTTTAAGACACGTGATTTTTATTTTATGTTAAAGCTGATCTAGGAAGATGTCATTTCACAACCTATTTTGAAAGACATCCGGCAGGAAAGGAGTCAATAAATTGATAAAGGTGACGTAGGATTGAAATTGCAATGCCTAATGTCAAAGGCACCCCCTTCTCTTAAGGAAGTAAGGTCCTCATGCAGTCAGAGTCATACTCAGATGGCCTCAATTTCAGCCTTGTCTTGAACCCACTGTTTCTTATTAGCAATATGTCTCTAAGAGCTTAGCACCACCCTGAGGAAACATGGACATGAGTGGCATTTAAGATGTCTGAATATGGTCATAGGGATCTCTGAGAACCGGATCCCCAAACACCAGTCTGCAGAGTGGGATGTAGCTCTCTAAACCAATAGGAAATGTGAAAGAGAGGGTTATGCCTTAAGCTTGGTCCTTTTCAGGACAGTCCAGAACAGTCCAGAACAGGACTTTAATACTTCTGTTCTGTAGAAAGTCCTTCCTAAGGCTCTTTCATCCAAATCTGAGTTCAAGATGTTATTCTTTTGTGCCCAACAACAGAAGCATAGGTTCCCTGAGGGGTTCTATTGCCAAATATATATATATATATATATATATATATATATGTTTCTTATGTAAGTTAAGGGTGGGTATTTTTTTTGAGAATTTAAACTCTTGATGTAGACATGAAATGATCACAAAGGAAGAAATAAATCTACTTAACAAACAAAAATATGTTAAAATATAAGCACAAAATAGTATTTTTTTCCTGTACAATTCTCTTTTTTTTCATGGATTTCCAGTTTTCATTACTGATTTTTCTGAATTTCAAATAGCTGTTCCTCTATTCAGCTTAATCTCATTGAATTTTACTAACATTAACCACCATAACTACTCAGGTCCCTTAGCAATTTCAGTCCTCTTGCATAATGGACTTAAGCAATAGTCATTCAGTAAAACTCAAAGTTGTGCATGACTAATATTCAAAACTTTACCAGTTCAATATTATAGCCAGTTCAAAAAAATGCCATTTCCTCAGAGTCATCATGTTAAGTTTGAAAGATGTTGCTGAAAACCATTGAGGTCTGATAAGTAGATGCAGATGAGGTGTTCCAGAGAAGATACGCCAAAAAAAACAATGGGGACAGAGTGATCTGGAAAGGTCCATCCTTTTCATTGTTACTATGGTCTCATATTGCTTTAGCAAACTTAATTACTTCTTAATTAAGGTTTATTTTGATGGGGAAGGTAGAAACGAACAGGATTTATTTATTTATTTATTTATTAAGAGACACTGAAAGATACAATTTGCCACAAGCAAATTCCTCTCATTAGTTAATGACAACAGAACAGAAATAATGAGGTTGAAGAAACAGCAGAGAAAATTTAGCCTAAGTGGAGAACTCTTCATTGGTAGAGGTATATGGTGGCGGATTTTGTCACAGCAAGTTGTGTAAATGCTTTCATCAGAAATACAGAGGCTTACATTAGATATCTCTACAGTGAAGATTGTTCCCAGGATAATGGGTTGGAGATGTGAGATGGACTAAGTGCCCTCCTTCTTTCTGATCAGTCTCAGTCCCTTGTTCTTTATGTACATCATCCCCCTGTCCTTGACTGACTCAAGAAAATCTACAAAAATTCTCTGGTCTGTTTTATGGCCGAGCTTTTACTCTTTTGTTTCTATGACCATGCCCTCTTGATCCTCTGGGACCAGAAGATTTGTCTCCCTTAGCTGCAGAAATTTAATAAGAACCAAATTTTGATCTTGGTTGCATCTATTCAGCAACAGTATAATAAATAGCATTATGTGAGTGAAATTGCTATTAGCAAACACAGCTAAGGTTAACTATGAGGGGAATCTCTCAGCGTCTCTCACGCTCTTAGGGCTCAGGTTCTCCTTTATGGACACATACCAAGCAATATTATGTTCCCAGTGAGAATGCAGTAATCTTGTCTGGGACACAGGCGTGGAGCTCATTTGGCTCCCAGGCGTGGAATGCAGTGGCTTGGCAGTGTGGAGCCAGCGGAGCAGCAATTTCAGCCTGGATCATCCTCCCAAGTTCCATGAATATCAGCAACTTTAGCCCTTCAGCTCCTACATTTGAAAACATCTATTTCAGCAAAAACAAACACACAACAGAAGTGAGTGCAGAAATGGAAATAGTATCAGGAGGGAAAAGAAGTGGCTATGAAGTGACTGAGCAGGTAACATTGCCTGAACATGTGAGACTCTTTACTATGCTTTTGCTTGTATTAGCATCTTATATTGACATTGAATACTATAATTAGCATCTGATCCAGCACAGGGCTCACCTAAGAGACAAGGCACAGTCACTGAAATGAAGGGAATTAATGTGCTACCTAACATTACCTCCTGAGGGACATCCACATCTACAGTGTAAAGTACAAAAAATGACAGAAAATTGGGTTGTTGGAACTCTGCAGTGTTAAAAGGATGGACTGTCCATTCTGGATTATGCAGATGCAGGCAATTATTGTGAGCAGGCTTTGTTCCATTTGGAAGTGTTAAGCAGTTCACAAAGCCACCAGAAGGAAGCCAGTCTAGCATATGCACCATTGTGGGGACAGAAGACCCCTTCCAGCTGCCAGGGATGGTGCAGACATTGGGGAGGCCATTTATCACCTACATGTGACAGTAAGGTCCGCAAAAATACCCAAAAAGCAGTTCTAGATCCACTTGGGCCTAACAAATTGCTACGTTATGCCAGTGTTTTCTTCTTTAACCATGCAAGTTATAAGTTATTACATCTGATCTTCAAAATCTCTCTCAGACAGCTCCATGTGAGATGGCTTTCACGGGGATCACAAGCACTCCATACGGACAGTGCTACAAACCTCTGAATTCTTATACTACAGATGAACATCTATACAGACAGTTATTTTTCAGGTTTTCTTGTCTTTTAGGAAGACTTGAGCAGCTGTCATAAAAGTCTAGTCCTCTTCTTCCTGGAAAAGCAGATTTAATTAATGTTTTTCTTCGATTTGGAGGACAATGATGGGATCCTCTTGACAGCTGGAAATAAATGATTACAGATTTAATCACCTTCTCCACCTCTGACCAAATGACTACTTAGAAAACAGCTGCAAGAGAAGAAGTCTGGTGGAAGCACATTGCTTTGAGGAGACTTCAGGTTAAGAACAGATGTGCAAATTAATAAGGAGAAAACTATAAATCTGGGAAATCAGAAATTAGGAATATATGCCGTTCCCCCCCCCCCCCCCCCCTTTTTTTTTTCTCTTTTCACAGAGCTGCTGGTTTGGGATCTGTAGTGGAACTATTGCATCTCCAGCAAAACCTGGAAAATTCATTTAGGTAGAATTTAAGATCTCTAGCTTATTATTTGGGATATCTCTATCCAGTTTTCATAGACAAATAAATCACTGCTATGAATTGTGGTGTTTCTGATATGCAGAATTCAGCAGGCAATTTGTGTGTGTGTGTGTGTCATTGTGGACTGAACTCCCTCTGCTAGTACTACACCGAGAAATTCTGTGCAATTGTGCATGCAAAATTCTGACAGAAAGCGCAGGGGTGCCTACCTGAAAGACAACAAATGCCTGGATCCTTCTAATTCTACTCCCTAGAAAATAGTGGGGGAGATGCAGATCTGTGGACAAAATTGCTAAGGACTACTAAATGGTGCTGGAGGGCAGGCAGAACTGGGCAAACAGACATTTGGGTGGTGATTTGGAGGTTTCTGTTTTGTTTGAGACCTTAGATTGTCTGCTGGAAGGGGAGTGAGAGGCAGAAGAACAGCAGTGCCAGATGCAGGAGATGCTGAGTGACCTGGCTGTCGATGGAGCCCCTGGACAGCCCAGCACAAGGATGTTTCTCCTTCTGGGAGAGATCCTCGCCTCCAGCACCACACTTCATCACCTCTGAAGCACCCCAGCTTGGTGGCTCCCATGCTTGGCAGGCATGAACTGGCTCACCACAGCCTTCCACCTCCTCTTAACTTCAACACAAATTGGATTCCCTTTCTCATCAGTGAGGCTGATGAAATTTAAGAAGTAGCAGATAGTCTGTTGGCACACAGTGCAGATGCAGTGCTATTGACATTTTTCGTTATTTTACTGACAGAAAAAAGGGCAGGAGGGAGTTGAGCTGTTGGGAGGATCACAGTGACTTCACCATCTACTCTCCAATGCTAATCCTTGCTAGTTCAGGGGAGAAGACAGAGTGGAGAAATATACTGTAATTCTTCAGGGACAAAAGAGAAGCACATGGGCCTTTGGAGCAGGGCAAAGAGCAGTGGAGACTTTGTACAGTGAGTCAGGAAGGGTTTCCTTGTAGGCATGCTTTTCATTAGGAAAATGAAGATTACAGAGCCCTTGCATGATCATTAAGAAAAGGTCTGTTGTAAAGCCTGTCATGCTATTAATGCAGGCTAAACATTAAAAGGAGAGAGCTTTGGGAGGATGAAAAGGAATCTGTGTGTTTCTCAGGCTGTGAAAGTACATCACCATTGAGATATTTGTTTGACTCAAAATGTTTCCAATTGCTAGAATGCAGACCCCTTTTTTAAAAGCCATTTCGCCTTACAAGGCGAGCACCATGAGAGAGGATTTTGTGACTGCCTTATGACTTTTCTACACTGTTTTGGAAAAAAATAATAAATCTGCAATCACATTATATTTATACAGAAATACTTTGAGCGTTGACAACAGTTGGAGTCTTCCCTCATTGAAAATCATTGCAGATTTTCATTTTCTGTAGGCTGAACTGGATGAGACCCACTAACATGACTTGTGTAAATGGAGCCATGTGGGGAAAAAAAAAAAAAAAAAAAAGTGAAAGGGTGTGTTTGGGCTCTCCCTTGCTTTGGGCCACCAGGGTGCTGAGACAAGTCCTGAGTGATGCTAGTTGCTACTATCATGCTTTGAAGAAGCTGGCTGCAGCACTCTCCTGCCTTTGCTGTCCTGCCTGTGTGAAGGTGGGCTGTGGAAGGCACAGATGAATCCTTCCTGACATGAGAATGGGTCTGCTCATGGCCAAGACATCCTGACTCTTGGGCAATGACCAAAATCTTCTACAATGCACCCCAACATCTGTCCCGTGTCATCTTTTTTCTGGCTCATCTGATACTTTTTACTATGTGAAAATAATAAAAATAACAAATCCAAAGCCTCCATGTATAATTGGAGCTGTGGCTGTTCTTTCTTTTTTATTATGATTGTTTGAGAAAATCTTTATGGATCCCTTTAGGTTTTGCTGCTCATGAATTATAAGTCTGCTCTTCAAAGTAGAGGAATACAGCTTTCTGGCAATGTGAGCTGTCACTTCTGCTGCAGGAAGGTAGACAATTTGACTGCTCTAAGCTGTGTAATTGCAACAGCCAAAAACAGGTTCACTTTTGTTGTTGTTGTTTTTTTCCTTTCTAGGACACACAACATGAAGAAACAGAAAAACTGTCTTTGCAGTGTCCCTCGAAAATATATTTCTGATCTGTCCACTCTAGCTAATCCTGTATCTCAACTGAATGCTCGTAGCAAGGTTAGGAGCTTGCTCTGTTCACTGCCTTTCCAGCAGAGAGCTTTAGATGTTGCCTCCAGCATGCCCAAGTTCTTGTAGATGTTACACAGACCTTCAAGCACTCTCTCCAGGCCACTAGGAAGGACAGACTAAATAGGAAGAGCATTACCTTGGCCCCTAGAAATCACAAGGAGTGGGAAGAAGGACAATAACTGAGGTATTTTGAGGGCAGAGAGCCACAGTTTTGCTACGAGGAGGGACTGTCGCAGCCTTCTGGCATGGGAGGACTGTCCATGACTTTGCAGGCCTGGTGGGAGAGGCCACAGCTTCCTGAAGGCTGGCAGCATGCCACCCTGGCCAGAAGCAGCTGAATCAGTAGCTGGAGGCAGCAAAGGAGCTGATGGGAATGGAGATCAGAAGAAGGGTGTTACAGGACCATTGTGGGATGTAAAGTTCTCTTTCTGGGCTTTTTGGTTTTGGCTGCTTTCATCTCTAGGGGCAGGGTGCCCTGTCTATGTTTTCACAGGCTGTAATAACAGATGCTTTTTAATGAGCGCACGGACAGACAGCCTATTGTCTGGGTTTGTGCCTCAGAACTGCAGAGTGGGAAGGGCTATTGGTGCTCGCTCTTGTTTTCTCTGTTCCTAAGGACATGTGATCCTTAGAAGGATGGGGGCTTTCTGTTTTCCAGGTGTTTTTATGGGCCAGGCCAGAACATAGACTGTTTGTTTTATGTTTCTTTTTCTCATAATAGCCCAACTGCTGCTACCACCTGAGGAGGACCCCTGTGTACAATTAATCTGAGTGGACCCTTGAGGGTATCCAAATGGCCCAATAAACAAGGGTGGCCTATCTGAAAATATTTTCTGATTGTGAACATTGCAATGTAGGCTGAGCCTAGTTGGAAAGCCTGGCTTGCATGCACATATTTTCTTCTCTTTTAGTCTCCCAGTGGGGCAGAGAGTCCCTGGAAAGCTATCAAGTATGGACTGGCTTTCAGAGCTTACTCCTTGCCAGCAGCCTCTCTGTGTGAGGCCAATAAAATTTGTTTGCACTTGACAACAATAGAGTATTTTTTCTCTTCACAGTGTGTCTCCTCTGGACTAACTGCTGTTTGGGAAGGCCCTTAGGTCTATTCCTCTTCTTTATCCCATGCACGATGAAGCCACCACCCTTTCATGCCCTGTCTCTGGAAGATGGAGATTGCTATAAACACAGGGGTGGGCTTATAGGCTGGCTGGAGAGGAGTTGTCCCCAAAGCACAATGCTGGAAGTGGTTAAGGGAGAATAAAAGCTGGGAGTATTTACCTCTGAAGTCAGCTAACTCATGAGTGCAGGGTCTTCTTTGAGGAGGCATGAAAGGAGAGGCATGAAGAGACATGAAGGAGTAAGGGGTAGCTAGCTGTTCCTCCTGTGGGGCTATGGGCAGATCATCTACTGTAATCCCCTCTTCTTCACCCTAAGTGGTGCTTGGAACCCAGTTTTTCAAGTGGTCAGGTGGGAAGATGATCTTCCCCTCCTGCAGCATAACGCCTAGAAGGTTCAGATACTGAATGCTGCAGTGGTCTTCCTCTCTGTGACCTTTCAGGAAAACTTTTGTGTCCCTCCTCCTTCTTTGTAGTTTTATGAGATAACCATGGAAGAAAAAAAAAAAAAAATAAATAAATATGAAAGTTGGGTAGGCTGTAATATAGGTAATGGGGTTGTGTGTAGGACCAAATGCAGAGGTCCTACAGAGATGCAGAGATGTGGAGCCTTCCTAAGGGGTGCCATAAAGATCTGTGGGACTCTGTGTGCATTTTGCTTGAGATGACTCAAATTCTATGCAGTGGGGACTTGCTTGTGGCACTTCAAGATGCCCTACAATTTTTTGAGTAAAGATCCACATTTGTGGAGATGTGACACAGTTGCTGGCATCACAGTCCAGAGAGCAGCTGGGCAGACCCACCTGCGAGGGAGAGACTCGAGTTACACTAATGGGTTTGCTAACATGATAGCTTGCTGACTGTGGCAGTTCTCTCATGCACAGCATCTTCAAGACTTCACACAGTCTTGTTGCTGTGCCTTGGTCACAGAGTCCTTATAAAATAAATATTTCTCCTGAGAAGGATAATTATTTACAGGTCTTAGGATCCAGAAAAGCCTTCTAATAACTCAGATCTACATTGCCTACATTATTTTGTGATGCTAAGAAAATAGCATCTCTATTTCAAAAACGGTCAGAGAGACCATTTAACACAGTTGTTTAAAATACTACACAGCAAGTTTTACTACTGTGAAAAAAAAAAAAAAAAGAAAAAAAAAAGTAAACAGTTATATCTTCCTCAAGCTTAGCAGCTGGATGCTTTTGTTTGGTTTTGTTTTGGTTTTCCAAATATTAAAGAGATTGATTTGCCCAGTTCTTGTAGTGGACAATTAAACTTCATGACCTACACTTCAAAAAATGGCCTGTGATTCTGAGAATTTTCATTTAATGGTTTCACTACTTGAAATATGTCAGAAGTGCTTTACTTTTCAAGCTGATGGTGCTCAGTTGTTCTTTAAAATCAAAATGGAGACATCTCAAGGAGACAGAGCCAACCTTTCCTACTTAAATGGCTGACATACAGTCTTAGGAAAAAAGTGGTTCTTGCATATGCATTTACTTGTTGGTTTGAATGAATACAACTAATTGCAAAAGGTGCTTCATTGATTTTTTAAACAGGAGAATGTATATTGTGAAGAAGAAATTAGTGCTTTTAGTTAAAAGGGAACTAAAATCTGTCGCTGACGATGCTTCCTAATTTGTACAAATGAATGACGTGGTGTTTCCATTGTAGCTGTTTCACTTCAACACGAGATAATTTGTATGATCAGTTTGGTAAAAATTAAAAGCTTTAATCAGGTTTTCTGGATCATCTATAATCCAATGTTTTTTGAAAGATTTCAAATTGCTGACAACATAGAAAACCTGAAGGGAGAAAAGAGAAAAAGCAGTAGAAACTATTTTGCAAGTCATGTGTTTTTCATTGTACAAATGACACATTTCTTTCAGAAAGTAGTTCATATACTTATTTAGTTTTGGAAAGGATCATTTGTTTGAAAGGGGTACAGAACATCTTTGGCTGTCTGTTACTGATAAATCAACTTTTCTGGACGTTGCCTGACTCCTTTGGAGCTTTGAAATGTGTTTGCTTAGCTGAACAAGATAATGAAAGGCAACCAGTCTGGCCATTAATTATATCATTAGACATATTTAAGTCAGCATTTGCCACACCACAGTGCTGTACATCAGAATTAGTTCTCATTCCCATTGCAGGCAGTGGCTCCATATACTGGCACTGAAACCAATGAGATGGTTCCTATGAAGCAAGGATGCAGAACTCAGTCTTTGACAGGGAACGAAACTGAATTCTTGCTGTTTATTTCAGACAGTCATAGCCAAGCCTGAACAAAGCACAGCAAGATAAAATCAATTAGTAGTTGGGGCATGGACACAAAATATTTTTGTGCTGGGGATTTAGTGAAATGCTTTCTGTATAAATATCATGATTCATTCCATTCTTTAACAGCATTAAACAATGGGTGTTCCTTAACAAAGGATGTTCTTATATGCACTATTTTATGCATCTTGCAGGCAACATTCACTCTTGACAGCTATAGATCAAATTACAAGCAAGCCAAAGAGAGCTATGTTTCTGCGGAGGGAACCCTTAGTCCCCTGCTAAGCTCCTGTGAAAGAGGTGGCCAAGATCCAGCTGACTTTGCTCCCCAACTGCAAGGAGCCAGGCTGCATTACACTGCTGGCAGCACTCAGCATCCCCAAGGAGGCTCTCCTGGGTGGAATCCAAACGCAGCCACCACCCGGGGCTGCGCGGTCTGCTCTGCAGCTGGGGGAAGCTCATGCTGCAACTCATGGCTGGGGCGGTGGCCAGCAGAGGTCCTGGCCAAGGCAGCTGGAGCCTCGCCGCTCCCAGCCACCATCGCTGCTCCTGCCGGATGCAGTGGTGTGGGTGCCACCACGTCCGCTCCCGGGTCCCTGCAGGGACCATCTCATGTGGGTTCTTTGTCCCTGTGGCTGCACCACTGGAGCTCTGAAGGCCCTCTTAGTGGTGTGAAACTCCACCTCTCTGCTTTCTGCTTTGTCCCTCCCTGCCTGAAAGCATCTGGGCTGATGTAAAAGTACTTCCCTCTGAAGGGCACAGTCTTCTACAGGGAGGAGAGCAACTTAAGCTGCCTTTAAGATGCAACAGATGCTTCACACAGTTATAACTGTGTTCTCACTATGGATGGTTCAACTCATTTGCTAAAAATGCCTACTCAGCAATATGGCATATAGAGCAAATTTTGTAAATAAAATCTTTACTGTATACAAACTATAAAGAGACTGTAGTATTATACAAGGCCATAACTTAACAGGGCAGTGGGGAAATACCTTTCCTGTTTTCTATACTGACAACTACCATTTACAATCACTATTCCCATTGTCCACTAAAACATTTGCAGCCATGTTTCATATTTGTTTTCAAAGTTGCAGCTGAAGTTCATTTGTGCTCTATGCCAATAATAATCTCCTGTAAGACATGTGGGTATTTCTTTCTCTCTCTCTCTCTTTATGTGTATATATATATATATGTATATATATTTGTGTATGTATGTATTCTAGTATCCAGCTTGGAAAGGTTGTCCTTTAAAAGATTAATGAGTGACTAGGGAGGATCTTTCTTGCTTGCTTTCTTTCTTGCTTGCTTTCTTTCTTGCTTGCTTTCTTTCAAGTACTCATGATGGCTGCAGCTCTATTAAAAATCCATTCTAATGACTGTTTACATATAGTTTGGTGCCAACTTTCATTTTAGCTTCAGCTTAGCACCTCTCATTAATTTCTTACATTCTTCTGAGCTGAGGATTTCCATATTTGGTTTTACTCTTGGATTATGTCAGAAAAGTTTGAACAAAATAGCTTCAGCTAAATGAATGTGAATATATATATATATCTTCCATATGTTCTTAATGAAATCTTCTGCATCTGTTTAAGTCAAAAATGGCAAGCCAGAAATCTTTATGTTGGCTTATGATGTAGCCCCTTCAAGAAAACACTCTTGGGTTGAAGAAAATTAGTTAAGTAGTTTTAAATCAACTTGTCATTTTTGTGCATACGATGTAGACCTCTTTCATTTTTCCTTTCTCTCATTGTCTTAATTTAGTTTTAAACCCTTGTTTAAAATGAGTTTGCCAGGGATGCATTTACTAAGAATATCTTTAATGACATCTCAGTTATGGATACATTTCTCAAGAAGTCCAGCTGTTAAGGCCAATTGACATAAGAAGGCCTGGGTGGATGTCAATTCCTCAGTATATGAGGGGTGAAGAAGTTTAGCACGACCTGTCAGCTCTCTTCCCCAGTTCATACCAGTTTAAGCTTAGATCTGACGACCTTAAGTCAGCATAAGGACATCATTTTGCATGCCTACAAAATCACATCCTTTTTCTTTTATCTGAAAAAGAGAAGTAACATACAGAAACCAGACTGAACATTAGAAAAGTTGACAAATGCCCACTTTAAAGCCAGACAATCACAAAGGCTGAGGTTGCTATGACAGTGCTAAGACTTCATACCCTTTTCTTATTCTTACAGAGTTTACAACCCAGTTGACCAACGTCCATGTTTAGAAAAAGAGCAAGCCTTTAAACACAACTATTTAAGTAATGGAAAAAATCTTAAGGTAGAACATTCTTTGATCCAATAAGTAATGAACAATTTTGGAGTCCAATGGGCTGGCTTCAACAAGGCAGATACTGAATGCTCCTTTTCCTGCTCCTTCTCTACTACCAGAATTAACATATCAGGGAGTGAGGATTTTTTTGTCAGATGGGTATTCAGATCTCTTCAGCCAGAAGTGTAAGCATGCCAGTAGTTCCCAAGAGCACTCTAACTCTCAGCTATTGTAAAAATAAGTACATAAAAACATGTGTAGAAAGTACCCCTATATCCTTCCTTTCCCCTCTTTACTGTGTTTCCTACTGGCTAAATAGAGCAGCTGGGGGCAGGGCACTGAAAATGTGTTTCCGAGGTAGTTCACTTTCTCCAGATATTTTAAAGGGTGCCTAGACATTGAATCCATTTGTGACGTCAGGGAGTATTATTATTCTTCCTTACACAGAGAGAACTACAGCAATGAGCAATTAAAAACAAAATTTCCAAACTGTCTACAACTTCTGCATTCCTCATTTTTGTGGAGAAAACCTTAAATACCAGAGGACTGACTGTTCCTATTTTGCTAGACAGGTGTAGGAAATACCCTACCCTTTCCAGATAATCTGGAAAACAAAACAAAACCTAAACAACAAAGCAAACCAAAACAAAATTCTATGATATTGAACCAATTTGCCCAAGGTTGTACTGTAAACCAGTGAGTACCAGAACACATTTCTCTTGGACTCTGGGTCAGTGCTTTAAGCATGAGTCTTTTCAATTTTTCGTTACTGCTTTGTTACCTGGATTATAGGGATATAAGATGTAAGAGATATCAACCTCATTCTGTTCTATTTTGAGGAACACTGAATTACTGTTTTGTTTTCTGATCTGCTGCATAAATAACTATATCGTAGATGATTATAGGCACATGAAGGGTAGGTGCTATTGAAACCCATCTGCTGACTGAGGCAGGCACATTTCAAAAAATACTTCATATTTATGACGACATTATTAAAGTTTCATTAAAAATGTGTTTGTTAAAAGGAGCCAAATTAAGTTTTCATGTATAACTAATTTTGACAGCTGCTGAACCTTGACTTTGTACTTTGTTTGTATTTCCTTGCTTTAAGAGGAAATTGAGCTCATTACAGAAATCTAAAAGTGCTGTTCCTGTATGTACTCAGGTTGTTTTAGTGGGTAATTGAAAAATACTGATACTTTAAAAAAGTAAAAGAGGAGAAAAAAAAAAAAAAAGGTGCGTGTGTGGGGTTCTGAAGTGCTCAGAATGACAGAAGTGTGAGATCAGGGAATCTCTATCTCCACTATGATCAGAGCATGGCAATTACTGCTCATGGAGGGATGGAAATTCAGGACACTCCCCATCAGGCTGGGTGCAACTTCAACACTTGGGTGATTAATGACATTACATGTACAGAAGCAAGGAGCTGAATTTCCCTAGAAAGAAGATCAGTTACACTCACAGAAGAGTGTTAAAACTAAGCGAAAACACTAAGAGAAAACAACCAAGAGAGTAGTGTGTGTGATGGAAATTGTGATGGAACACCTAACACAATGTTCTCTGAAACCCATAAACTGATCAAATGTGGTCGGTACGGTGAGATGAACAAGATCAACACTGCTGTTCTTTGTAGACTATCTCTATATAAGTATATCACTGTGTATATATATATAATATATATATACTGTAAAAAAAAAAAAAAAAAAAAAAAAGTTATGGACTATGCTAAAGGAGGATTGATTTTCTAGTGGCTGAAGATCAGTCCAAAAAGGAGACCTCAGTAAAGAATTATAAGCATTTCTCTTTCTCTTTGTCTAAAAATATTCTGGCTAATCTCTGATATAGCATGTTACAGACATGCTTGCCATTGTGTACAGTTGTACCCCTCAAAAATATGTAGGTATATAATGCAAGTGCTGCAGATCTTTCATAGATTATAGCTATATTTGTAGCTATCTTACTGAGATATGTAAATTGTTGTTTAGCAGATAATTTTTGTTCCTAGGTCACCACAGGGTTTTAATCCAAGTTCATTAATGCAAAATGGCAAAAGATTGGGAGATGCCTATTGGAAAACCAGTTCCTCCCTGTGAAACTAGAAGAGCAATACTTGGACACTTTTTTCACTTTTTTTTTTTTTTTTCTTCCCTTGTAGGTCTTCTACAGATCTTGATGGAAACTCATTTTTGTATAATACCTAACTCAATAGGGCCTGCCCCTTGGACTGAAGAGTTAACACATAATGGATTATTGTATGATTATTTTATAAAATACATGTTAAAAGCAATTGATTTATTTCCTAAATCTGTTTCTGTTTAGAGCTCTTACTGATAACCATGGTAAGAATAATATGTGGCTCTGTTAGTACTTGTGTATTTTTATTTAGTTGGATGTTTATACATATGTATCTCATGAGGTAAATTCTGGACAACTGTTATTGTACCCTCCCTTTCCTGTACACCAACTTAACTTTTACTGAAACATGAGACAAAGATTTTCCTGGTCTCTCAAGACCTTTTGAGAATTGCTCCATCTAATTAAAATTCTAAAGCAAAGATATATAGGTAAGGGAAGGATCTTGAGCTATACATTTGTCCACCACTGGTATTAAGGTAGCATAAAGACAGACTATCCATTTCAGATTATCTGTTCTAACCTCAAACCTCCACAGGAAAGAGGGTTTTCTACAACTTTCCTGTTGTGTAATCTGTTAGACTATTGAATTATGCTTGTAGTCAGAAATCTTTTCCTAAAACTTAAGCAATATCCTCTTTCTTACAAACTATACTAATTATTTTTGGTCCTGTCTCCAGCTGACACAAAGGACAATTGATCTCTCTTTATTATAACCTTTCACTAAACTTCTAGCCCTCCAAACCTTTCCTTAGTCAGGCTACATGAACCCAATTTTTAATTTGCAAAGCCTGTGTGTTGCCTTCCTGTGCAATTTCCATACTGCCTCAGATTGCTTTCGAAGCACATCTTTCTTAATATGATGTGCTTGGTATGACATTTTTAAGTCCTTGCCACTGCACTATGAAGAGGATCAGTGCTTGGCTGACACTGTTTGTGAGCCACCTTGACCCCAGCCTCCTTTCCTGTTGCCTGGGTAGTTGCCATTTTCTGTTTCAGAATTGTATTTCCTCTCTTTCCTGAAGCATAGTCCCTTGCTGAACTTGTGAATGATTGGAATCGTATCTCCAGTTTATTATCATGCAAAGTCCAATAGCATTCTGAATTCCCTTATATGTGCGCTTCCAGTCCTCCCTAGTATGGCACCAAGCTTTTTGATATTATACCTTGAGGTTACGTTTTTCAGCTGACTGCTCAGGACCTATTTTCCTAGTTCTTGTTTCCCTGGCTGGGCATGGGACAGCATCAAAAGTGTAAGAGAAGTCAAGATCTGTGACAGCTCTTGAGTCCCACTTAAATACTAGACTGGATATACTATCAAAGGATAAAATTACATTGGCTTGACACGTTTCACTCCTGAGAAGCTGATCTTGACTATTTCCCTGTACATGCCTCTGCTCTAGTGCATTTTCAGTTATCTTGGCTGCTTTGTCTGTAATTTCCTTAGTCTTTGCTTCATAATGTTGCGGTTCCACATAATATCCATGTCTCATTGTCCTTCTGCCAGTCCCTCCTTTTTTTTTTTTTTTTAAATATCCAACCACTTCTCCTGCATCTATTTTTTTTTTTCCAGTTCTTTTGTGAAACCGTACCTAAAATTGGTATCACATTTGCTTTTCTACAGTTATTTCTCTAGACTATCCGTTTTCTTGTTAAAATCTCTTGCTAAAGGCCCAGAAATTGTTTGGCTAATTTCCTAATGTGTGAAATAATTTGGCTACCATTTTCTTAATTACTCTCTTAATGTAGTCTTTCCCACACTTGGCACATTGTAGATGATAGAGTTTTCCAAGTTTAACACTCTTGGTAGCAACAAGTGCTAGATGTCTCAGTGGTTACATTGGCTATAACAATTTTAGGGAAATTCCCTCCCATAGCTCTCCCATGCTGCTAGCAATACAGAGACTATAAATAAAGCCAAACCACAAGCATTTTTACCACTTTAGCTGATTTATGCAACATGATGGTGAAAATGTCATCAGGCAATGCCTGTACTACCAGTCCTGTCTACGTTAGAGGAATAGTTGTAAAAGTTTTTAAAGTTGCAATTTGTGGGTAAGTGTCTCTGATAAATGTGGCACAGTGTGCTGGAACAGATAGTGAAGACAATTAATTTTACAAACTAGTAAGGCCATTTTCGTTCAATGTCATGTGAAAATATATGTGAAAAAACAAACAAACAAACAAACAAAAAAAAACAACAAAAATCTAATAGATGTGTTGTTTTCTTTTTTATTATTTAATGCACAACATACACATGCATTTTAGCTCATTCGGCTGCTGGTTCACAAGAACTATGGTGTTTCATACGATGGGTCCAAACCAATTTCCCAGTTCTTTTCTCTTGTTTTTATACAGTACGTCAGCTGACATACAAACATTTTCTTCTGATATCTGTATTATTAAAATATAGTTTGGACTGAGCAAATTTCGTATTAATACATCCAATAATCACAACTCATAATTGGAGAATTCAGAGATTTAAGACACCTTCTTAACAGAAAAGAAAATCCACAAAGAATCTTCATTTCTGTACTTTAATATGCCAATATTTAATCAAGGTGAGGACATTATTTCGATAAGAATGAACACTACCAGCCAGCCCCAAAACTAAAAGCGTGTATCTACATACAAACAGTCTCTCTAAACTAGGTACCGCCCTTCCCTCTCTCCCAAAACGCCAAACTATTCCCAGAGTAGGCACTGCTGTCAGTGAACGAAGCAGCCACGCGGAGCAAATTTATTTTACTTTCAGTACATGAAAATGGCCTCAAAGCGTCACTAGAGAGCTATCTATAGTTTGGTCCTACCTTCGTTTTAAGGTTTTTGCTATTTTTCTCTCTAGAACCAGTTCTAATTACATCCTTTTTATTGCTTAAAATGCCCATTACTATTTGTGCCTATGAAAAGGTCTTGGCCATTGATATGTGGATGGCAGTGTTTTCGTAACACGGCTTATGAAGGCGGTGAGCATGAGCTGAGAAAAGCAAATAGCAAATAACACAGATTTTTTTTTTTTTTTTTTTAAAAAAGGAAGTTGGTAATTAATTCCTCCCCCTTCATAATCTTGACCAAGACAAATAGAAATGTGATTTTAACAATGGTAGGAAGTGAAACAGCCTAACCTTTCTGCATTTAGCCTGGATGCTTTTTTCAGAGCAGAGACTGTCTCTCCTAAATGTTTACACAGTGCCTGGCACAAGCAAGACTCATATTTAATTTGGGCCTTTTAATCTAGCATCACAATGTAAATATTTCCTAGTAGTAGTTCTTATGGGAATGTGCTTTTGTTTGTGCTGCTGTTCAAAAATGGTCCCCAGCCACACTTGTCCTTCAGGATTCATTCCCAACTGGACACTTCACTGTCATTTGCTGTTAGATTGCCTGTAATGCAGCAGATTCATGCAAAATGAAGCCCACAGTATGATCATAGAAAGATTAAAAATGTCCAGTCTCTCCTACAAATGGTGCATTTCTTACACGTATGTTTCTCGTTCAGCTGCTACTGAGAAGAACATCCTGTGTTTAGCTCTCCTTTACAGTGTTTGTTACTTGAATTTATGTGGCTTTCCCAAAGAGTTACAATATGCATGCTCCTCATTTTACCTTTGTCACAAAAGAGAAGGAGCATATTATTTTTCCTAAAATCCTTAGGAACATTTTAGCACTTCCATGTTCTGCAGCTCTAAATGACAGAGTCACATGGACTGTTTCCAGTGCAGGGATTGTATCATGCTGTTACACCTAGTATGTCTTCTGTAAAGCATTTAGGAGACAAACTTCAGAACTGTTTTGCTTCTTCTTCCGTATATCTGCAGATTATGAAACTAATGACTATCATAACATGTATGCCACAACAACAAGAAGCGAAACAAAGCCCTAAAGCCTCTTTAGATTAGATTAGATCAGATTAGATTAGATTAGATTAGCACTGGGATTTAAGTAGAGTACAGTTGGATTTGAATCTCTCTTCTTGGTTTATTCAAGTTTATGGTTCTATTCTAACATCAATGGGAAGATTTTTTCCCCCTTCTTTCTCACCTTTGGCCTAATTTACAATAACATCAGAAGCTTTATGATCTTGAAATGACAACTTTCTATGTAGGCAACACAAAGGCAAAAAATTCCTAGATAAAACAGAGTTCAGTGGATATCAGTGATCACTATAAATAAACAGTTTTATATAGAAAACAGCAAATATTTATGGCCAACAATTTATCCATGACACCTTTTGAATGCATTTCTGCATCATCATTTCAATGTATAGGTCTGTCAAGTTTAAGACAGACTTCATGTGGTAGCAGTAAGAGAGGTGCTAGGTGTGATGAACCTTCAGAGTGTAAGCTATATATAAACAATAAATATATAACAACAAGGGTAAATTTCCAGTGGCGTTTCATTTTTATCATTTGTAATGACACCATGGGAAAGTGCTCCTATGTGCCTTTAATCTCCTAATTCACGCAAACACAATCAGTTTCTTGTCCCTTTATTGTGCACACTGCATTGGTGGTAGAATGCAGGTGGATATCTCCCAGAGAAATCTGATATATTTATCTTAATTTTAGCAACATTTCTGGGGAAATTCCAGAAGTGCTTTGTATTGGTTAACTTCACTCCCACAGAACTAAGTGACAGAAGAATTAGGCCAAAATGAGTCCTTCTGAAAATTCCAAATATATCTTAGTATATAAATATTATCTCTCCATGTGAGCATTTACTCATAAAGTCAGGTATAAACAGCAGAATAAAATATGAAAACAGAATTCAAATAAATCTAAATAAAACATTCAGGGAAATAGGTTCAGAGCAATTTTGGAAGTATTAATCTTTCCACTGTTTTCTTCTTCTTGTTGGATACGTATTAGAAACTAAATACATATGGAAGATAAGCAAAAATAAAGCCCTGAGGGAAAAAAAAACAAAACAAAACAAAACAAAAACCACGTTCCTTCACATATCAGCCCATGATTTCTGCCATTTTTTTTTTAATTATAAATTTGGAAAAAAATTTGCTGCCCAGTCTCCTCAGAGGTACAGTGTCTAGTAAACTTGCTTTAACAGGCTCCCAAACTGCAATGTAACGCTTGGGACTGGTCTAATGATTCATTCCTCAAAAATGTTACTTTAATCAATTTTGGATTCTGTTTCCTCAGTGGTTTTCAAGAGAGGTTTGGCTTTGCACTCCAGTATCTCTTGTAATTAAATTATGTTTTAATGTTTTTTTAAGACAGAAGGTGGAGTACTTCATGCCTATGATAGCCTTGCTCCAGATGGTTAGAAAAAAAAAAAAAATATATATATATATATATATGCCTTGAGTTCATAAAGTTTTGCTTTTTTTTTTTTTTTTTTTTTTTTTTCTATTGTTTTCCTCTTTTTCTTTTTCTTTTTGTTCCCTAACTCTCCTTTTGTAAAGGACTTGTAATGCAGGTCTTCACTTACTGGTCCAGAAGGGCTCTTCTTCAATGAGGAGCCTGTTAGCAACAGCTCTGCGATGGAGTTTGTCTCCTTTGAACAGCAGGTCACCCTTGTTATCAAATTAGTTTAAAATATTCAGATGGATCTACATAACAAGTTTCAGAGAGAAAACTAATCCAGCAAAGGCCAGCAAGTCACTTCTTGCAGCTATCGCATCTACTCAGTGAGGATGATTTTCCTAAACAATAGATTTGTAGTTATCTTTTCTCTATATATTTTGGAAACTAACCTGTGAGCTTCAGGAGATGACTTCTATTTGTAATGTACCTAAAAAGAAATCTCTAGTCACACTGGTCTCTGCTAAGAGCAACTATCAAATAGTTTATTGGCATCAGTATCAGCTATCTCATTTGGGTCTTTCCAACTGTAAGTAGCAATGTCCTCTTTCATCCAGTGTGTTTGTAGTCCTGGTCTGGACAGACAAGTCATCCTGAAACAAAGATTTAGGACAAAGATGTATAAATAATACCTGTGGCCGTCCTTAAGACTTCAAAACATTCTGCACACATTATCCAAAGCTTTACATCATCTCTGTCAGATAACATCCATATGCTAAAATAGAGGCATTGGAAATCTGGGTGTAGTGCTTTGATACAGAAGGTGTACTTAACAACATAGTTAGTCCAGACTTACAAATCCCTAACTCTGGGCTTTATCCATTGAGCAACACTGTGGTCGCTTATCTGTTCAGCTGTACCCATCACTTTACTGTCATCACTGATACTCCTCTGATTGTCCCAATATGCAACGTTCTCACTCTGGAGCCATCTCATCTCCAAAGCTGTCTCAGCAAACATATCATGAAACATGCTGCTACAGCTTCCCTTTCTGCATCTCCAAACAGGCATCATGCCTTAGAAGCACACCACACACTGGCTCTCCCAAGGCTAAGCTAACACATACTTTTAGTAATGGGGTACTTTACTGCAGCAGCACCTCTTACACTATTTTATTCACGTAACAGCAGGCTGCCCAGCCTGTTTTTCTCTGCCCTGTTGGATTGGTTGCAGTTGCAACAGTTCCCATTCATTGTCAATTAGCTGAGGTCCTCTGCATTGTAAAGAGGGCAAATTAACCCCAATGTCTACAGTATGTTATAAACACAATATACTATTTGCACTTGCTGTTTACTTCAGGAGGAAAACTACCTGCTTTATTCTATCCCAGTAATCTGAGCATGGTAAAAAAGCTGTCATAGCCTCAAAACAGGCTGCTTTCAACCAAACTGCACCATCATGGAAAACACATCTTACCTTAGCTCCTTAAAACCTAATAAACACTGAAATGAGTTGGGTATCACAAATGTCGACCTTTTACCACTCTTTTACTATACACGTAGCATAAACACTGAATTCACAGTACTGATTTTGCAGAAAAGTATCCATTGGTATTACAGTTTCAGACTAGAATGTGTATTGTGCTACGTTTTGTTTTAAAAGCCAAACAAAAGGACTTGCAACTTAGAAAAACCCAAACAAAGAAAGCAGATGAAAACCTTTGACCTTCCCCTAATCGCCTGTAAGTGCAGTTCAAGAGTTAGCTGTTTGGAACAGTATTAGATAACAAAAAATGTTCCTGAAACGCCACCAGCATAGTTCCCCTCACAGAATGAAGGAGCAAACCACTCCTATGTACAACATCGCATGGAGCACAGCCAACGGGAGCTCTTAGGGATGTCACAAGTTGGTATGTGAGCACTTGATTTTCACACAGCAGTTGTGCACACAAGCAGGAAGGTGAGCACTCTCCAGCAGAAGCCAAAACCCACACTTGACATCCCTCACCCATCTTGCCTTTTTTTTTTGTTTGTTTTTGTTTTTTCTCCCTCTATTTTTGCCTCGTTTCCTTGCCTGAAGGCAAGGTTTCTACCATTTCACATTAGAAACTATCAGGCCCAGATAAAGAACTCAAGTATTTGAGGTTAGACACTGCGATTTGGAGAGTCTGAAATCAAGCATAGATATTAGTAAGACAGGCATGAAATCTGGAAGGACTTTTGTACACCCAAGTTTTGACCTCAGACAAGGAAGATGACCGTCTCCGTCTAAGGAAATAAACAGAAAAGAAGCAAATCTCTAGAGTCCTTATTCAAACAAAATTAGATTTCAGCCTAAGTTTTACCTAAAATTTTGACATTGTTCCAGCACAACCTTGTTCACAGAAACCATAACATTCCACTTAAAAAGAACCCCAACAACCCATAAGACAGGGAAATGAGCTTGAAGCCACACATTTTAAAGTCACATGCATTTGAATTTTGAGAAAATTTGTTGAAATTACAATACTTATTATGATTAGCATTTTCACCAAGACATAACAGCAAGTGACGGAGTATAAAGAGGCATAAAGGTTTCTTGGTAAGAAGATTAACCATCTCACCAGTCATAACACCCAACCCCTCCATTTTCCTCATAGAAAAATGAGGATAATCTACAATCGCATGGGAGCGACCAGCCAGCCTCTTGGGGACGGATGATGTGGCACAATCCTTTTGCAGGAGGAAGCAGCTCAAAGCTCCATTTCCACCATTCCAAACCCAGGCAGATTCCCGTCTTCTTAAACTGCATGGTTGAAAAGAAGCATTGCTGGAACCACGTTTTAGCACACACTGGACTGCTGCGAGCAGAACAGCAGGCCACGTAAGTGATCTTCTTAAGCCTTATTTTTGAAACTGTACTGGTATTAGGCTTGGAAAGCAACTCCAAGTCAAGCCAAGTTATGGAATTACAAAGTCCCAGCCAAGGATCCTGGCTGCTGTGGTAGAAGTGATTCTGCACCACCAGGAACTGGAAGCGTTTCAGGAAACAACACCAGCTGAGCGAGGAACAAACACAAAAGTTTCAGCCAAGCAGGTTGAGAAAAAATGGGAGAATTTTACTGGCGATTATTTTCTTCATATGTACACATATAGTTCAACAAAGGGAAAAAAAAATCAAAGAAATTCAGACTTCTCTTTAAGAATCCTTGAATTTAAATATATATATATTTATTAAAAAGAGACATTGACTCTATGGCCAAGACATCATGCGTCTTAGAACAGGTTTTTACAGCCATGTTATAAAAACCCCTTAGCAAAGCAGTTATGCACTAGACTTCAAACACATGTACTCCAAGAATGACACTGGTGTGGAGGATCTTGTTTTACATCCATTTATTTTTGTCCCTCAGCAATTATAGCATAGTTTCAATACATTTCTAAAGCTATAGAGAAATACCAGGGCAACTAGAGTACATACAAGCCAAAGTTAAAATGGTAGACAGCTGAATTAAAAAAAAAAAAAAAAGGAAAAGAAAGAAAAAAAAAAAAAGAAAAAGAAAAAGTACGCATTCAGCAGGAAATCTACTATACTTCATTCAGTTTAGGCTTTGTTCTTTAGGGAACAAGGTGCTAACGTGCCATTTTCTCATAAAATGAATCATAATTGCTTCCAAAGAGTTTCTGCTGAAAATTTAGGTGGAAGCAAATAAGTGTAACACTAAACTTTCTCCTATAAACTTAGAAGCAACACTTTCTTGAATCAATTTCCACCCTCCAAATACCACTACTGCTTTTCTTACATGAGCCCACTGTTTTATTAAGGCATAATATGCCCTGAGCAATATGCTGGAAATTAGCCAAAGAGCCTAACAATTAAAGGCAAGCACCAAGTAATTATTTTTATAGACAAATTTCGAAATCTGTTCTGTAACTCACCTGCAGTTGGGAGTAGCACTTGAGGAAAAAAAGAGAAAATATTGCTTTTAATTACTTTGAGCAGAATGGCAGTGTTAATACCCCCTTTCTCCCTCCAGGCTAAAGTTTTCGATCTAATCATCTAGGAACCTAAGCAGGGACAGCATACTAAGACATAAATGGGACGTCTGTTCAAGAGCTTAACTTTTAGGCAACGCGGCACAAAAAAATTTCAGCGCCCCACCCTAAGCAATTCAAATTACATCTCATTTTCCTCAAGAGGCAAGAATCTCATATGCTGGATACCTCTGGTCTTAAAGCAAGATGGAGCCTGGACAACAGAATCGCACACTGTACATGCTCAGACTGCCTTCCAGCCTTCTTTTTAAAGCCAGGAAACCTGCGAGTTACCTGGCTCGCTGCTCAATTTCTCTATAATAAGCGCAGCGTTACACAGTCTGGGATCTAGGAAGGCAGCTTGAAAAGCCAGTGCTAACAGCGCACATCATCACTTTATACAAATTTAGGCTTGTACAATACTGGCTGGCCCATTTAAGTTACCAGAGTATCCATGAAAGAAACACAACCAAATTATACATTTTATTCACATTTATTTTTCGCTTTTAGTGTGCTCACAGAAAATTAGAACACCTTAAGCAGGAGTTTAATAGCAATTTTTGTAAGCAAAGTTACATTCCATCTCTAAGTCAAATTGGTCAAAGCTTCTCCAGTATTTACAAAAACATGATAGACAAGATGCTACACCAAAAAAAAAAAAAAACAAAAAAAAAAAACATTGCATCTGAAGAGTTTTCCTTTATTTTCAAAGACAACTGGAAAAGAAAGCAGTCTGCTGTAATCAAAAACATACCACAGTATAAACAGTAACCATTCCACTTATCACAGCTTGGTTGAGTTTAAAATTTGTGTTTAAAAGGTCCAAGATGACTGCAGTTTTACAAAAATGGGCAGGGTGGAAAGAGTTGCAAACTTCATGTGCTTCTGGATATCAAGATTTGTTTTTATACAATAGTCACAGTTAAAAACACCCTGCTGGTAATACATAATTACACTTTATTAAGGTCATAAACCAGCAATAAACAATAAAGCCTATACAACTTGTATTTCTACTTAATCACTGACTGATACAGCTAACATGAGATAAGTGAAAAGTTCCTATGGTTTAAATGAATTCCTAAGACTATGATCTCTTTATCTGGGTATTGATTTTTTTTTTCCTTTCCTTCTTAATCAAGACTTGTAGTGTTGTAAACCTTATAGAACATCTGCCTCACAAAATACATCGTAATAACTTTCTTTTAAAAAAAGACTAACCCCTTACATCATTTCTCGTGGCACGTTCTCTTGGCAATGGATGCGCGCCACGGATCCCCCACTGTGGCCCCTTATCACTTCATTTGATATCCCTTATTGACCCACCCATCTCCTTCATATATGGGCATGTCCATAGACTGACAAAGAAAGTTTACATTTCGAATAAAGATGCAAAGTATGCCAAAAAATAAAAATTAAAAAAAAAATTAAACGAAACCAAAAAACCAAAAAACATTAATACTGATGCAAAAAAAAAAAAAAAAAAAAAAAAAGGGAGGAGGAGAGAAGGAAGGAGGCGGAGGGAGGCGTCGAGGCCCTCCTCCGCCCGTTGGAATGGTGGTAACAGAATTGATTTGAGATGGGAAAAAAAAAAATAACAACAAAAAAAAAATCTGCGGGGAGAGAAAAAAAAGAAACGAGACATCTTTTAAATCAATCCCTGGTTGTAGACAAGTTCTCCGAAAACCAGTACCTGGCACCACTCCAACAAACAAACAGGGGGGGGAGAAAAAAGTTCGTCGGCGAGGGGGCGGCGGCGGGCGCTGCTCTACTCCGCCGGCTCGGCGGCGGGGCCCTCCGGACTGCTCTCGGAGGGGGCCTCCTGCCTCGCCGCCTCCTCCGCCGCCGAGGCCGCCTCCTGCTCGCCGCTGCCCGAGGCCTCGCTCGTGGTGGTGGTGGTGGTGGTGGTGGCGGCGGCGCCGCCCGCCTCCTCCGCCGCCTTGGCCGCCGCCTCCTGCTGCTGCTGCTGCTGCTGCTCCTCCGCCGCCGCCGGGGCCTCTTCTCCCGCCGCTGCCTTCTCGGGGGCGGCCTCGTCCGATTTGGCCTCCTGCGAGTCCCCCGCCTCCTCCTTGGCCGCCTCGGGGGCGGCCGCGCAGGGCTCGTCGGCGGAGCCCTTGCCCTCGTCGCCGCCCGCCGCCTCGGGGGCCGCCGCCGCCGCCTCCTCCTTCCCGCCCTCCGCCGCGGTGGCGGCGGCGCCGCCCTCGCTCTCCGCCCCCTCGCCGGCCTCCTTTTTGTTCTTTTTGAAGGAGAAGCCGCTGAGCTTAAAGGACTTCTTGAAGGAAAAGCGCTTCTTTTTTTTTTTCGGGGTCTCGCTGCTGGACGAGGGGGTCGCGCCCTCCTCAGTCTTGGGGGAGGCTTCGCCCTCCGCCGGCGAGGCCGGCTCGGTGCTCTCCGCCTCGGCGGCCTCCTTCTCGGAGGCGGGCTCCGACGAGGCCGCCTCCTCCTTGCCCGTCTCCTCGGCGGGCGCGCTGCCGTTCGCCTGCACCTCCTCCTTGCCCGCCTCCGCCGCCGCGGGGGAGGCGTCGCCGTTCACCTTCACGTGGCCGTTCTCCTGCAAGACAGCGACCGCGTTACCGGGGGGGAGCACCGAGACGACGCCTCCCCCGCGCCCTCCCCGCGACGCCCGGCCCGGCCCGGCCCGGCTCGGCTCGGCTCGGCTCAGCCCAGCCGAAGCCCGCTCCGGGCGGGCGCCCCCAGCGGCGGGCGCCCCCGCGGAACGGCCGCCAGGGGGCGCCGCGGCTCCACCGACGGCCCCGCGCACCCCCGCCCCCGGCGCGCCCCGTCCGGCCGCGGCGCGGAGCGGAGCAAAGCGGGGCGGGGAAGGCTCGGCACGGCGCGGCGCTGCACGGCACCGAACAAAGCTCGCCCGGCCCCAGCTCGCAGCCCCCCGCCCGGCAGGCCCCGGCTTCCACCCCCCCTCTCCCCTCCGTCTCGGCCCCCGCCGCATTTGCATGTTTCGGGCGGCCGCCAGCTGCGGGGGCGCCGGGGGGCAGCCCGGCTGCTGCCCCGGGGGGGTAGCCACGGAGCCCCCCTCTTCAGCCCCCCAAAACGCACCCCCGAGCCCTGCTCCTGCCCCCGAGCCCCCAGCCCCGGCGGCGGCTGCCCCCGGTACGAGGCGGCCGCGCGGTGCCCGCGGTAGGCGCTATAGTGGCCGGGCGGCGTCGGGAGCAGGCGGTAAAGCGGGCAGAAAAGCCGAGCGGTAACAGATCCATCCGTATACAAGCCATCGGGACGCTTCTCAATAATACACGAGGGATATATATATATATATATTTTTTTTTTTCCTCCTCCTTTTTCCCAACGTGCCCCCTCCCCCCACACACACTCCCCGACGCAGGAAAGATAAAGCAGCAAATCGTTCAAAGCCAAGCCCTTTTTTTTTTTTTTTTTTTTTTTTTTTTAAATAAAGCAATGATTCCTTTGCTTCGAGTTGCAAGGATAAAAGGATTGGCCGTATTCTCCATTGAACGTGCCACTGGGGCATCAAAGGAAGAAGAATTAAGACAGGATGCAAAAGAGAGTCCGTCGAAGTTGGCTTAAAAAAAGGAGTAGGTTTAATTTTTTTTTTAATTGCTTTTTTTTTTTTTTTTTTTTTTTTTTTTTTTACATGTCCATTCGCCTTGGATGGAGATGCAGCCACTGCTTCCCCAGGTTTCTCGGCGGAGGCTTCGCCCTTTGCAGCGGTCTTGGAGAACTGGGCACCCATGCTGTCTTATTCAACAAAGAAACTCAACAGATCCAAAAGGAGGGGAAACAAAGAGCGTTGGGTTGGTATAAATACTGGGCGACCAGCAGCAGCAGCAACACACACACACACCAGAGGGGAAAAAAAAAGAGAAGAGAGAACAGAACCGATTATAATGCACTCCTTTTTAAAAAATTTAAAGTTGAAGAGATCAAAAAAGCAGCAGCACAGGAGGGAGGGGGAAAAAAAAGGGAAGGAAAAAGTCGAGCACCGGAGGAAAAAAAAAAAAAAAAAAAAAAAAGGAGCCCAAGTTTAGTAAAAAAGAAGTAATAAAAAATCCCAGATTTGTAGCCGTACTGTAGACAAGGAGAAAATGGAGAAATCTCCCTGGTTGCTAATAAGATGCGGAGTCCAACGCCCAAGTGCACAGATGAATGGGCTTCCCGAGCGGTGACGGCAGCCCTCCGCCCGGCGCCGGCCAATCGCCGCCGCGCCACACAAAGGGGGGCGGGGCCTGGCCGCCCGGCGAACAATGGAGCCGCGATGGCAGCGGTTCGAAAGCAGCCCCCGGCCGGGGATGAATGTGCCGCTCCGGCGCGGCGCGGGCGGGCGCGCGGAGCCCCGCGCCGGGCAGCGGACAAAACACCCAAATAAAGCGGCGCGGGCGGGCAGGGACAATGGGATGGGGCGTGCGGGTGAAGCGAGTGAGTGTGAGTGAGCGCGAGTGTGAGTGCGAGTGGCAGCGGGGGTCCGGCCCGGCCCCGCCGCCCGCCCCCACCGGGAGCGAGCAACAGATAGTGTGCTGCGAGCCCGGGGCGGGGGGAGAGGGAAGGAGGGGATTTGCTTTGCTTTTTTTTTTTTTTCTTCTTTTTTTTTTTTTTTTTTTTTTTTTTCCCTCTCCTTTTCTTCCCCGGGTTTAATTGGTCGCGATTGTTAAATCGCCCCCAATTTGGAAGGTATTTGAACCACGTAGATCGGGTTTCGCCAAACGAGATCACGAGTCGAAATTAGTAGGTCTGTAGGCCAGATGTTGCCAACGCGAAAGCGGCGGCGGCGGGAGCCGGAGCCGGAGCGGCCCCCTCCCCCAGAGCCATATCGGCCCCAAACGCGATCCTTTGCGAGCAGCCCCCATTAAATCCCGCTCTCCGATTATCCCCGAGCCGCCTTTTGAAGGCGCTTAGCGTGGCGGCGCCCCGCTCCCGGGCCGCGTTTACACGCGCGGGCGAAGCTCCGGAGCCGAACCCCTGGGCTGGGCTGCACCTCCACACCGAGGTACCCCGAGTACCGGCGATCCGGAGCACAGCAGCGAGGGCTCGTGTGGAAGAAACACCGCGGATCTGACCCGTTTCCCCCCCACACTATACGGGGGAGGGGGGCGGCGGATGCGGGCAGCGCGGGGAGATGTCGCCCCTCCACGCTGGGGGATGCGGGACGGCTGGCTCCGAGCCCCCCCCCTACACACACGGGGCCCCCCTCACACACAGCCCCCTCCTCACACATATATAGGGTCCCCCCTCTCTTTGCAGGAGCAGAAATGCGCGGCAGAAGGGTCCTTTTCCGATAATAAATAAATAAATAAATCCAACGCAGGGAATCTCTCGCCAAACGCCTGTTGTTTATAAACACGGGGGGGTAAAATCGCTCCGCTAACGAAGGGCTGCGGCACGGGGAGGCTCGGCCACGCCGCCCACCTCGCTCCCCCCGCGGATCACCGGGGGCTTTGTGCGCCCGCCGCCTTCCAGCAACCCCAGTGCCTGCAGCCTTTGATCGGCGGCAGATCCGCCGGGCGATTTTTTTAATTAATTATCATTATTTTTCTATTTTTTTTTCCTCCTTTTCCGGGGAGGGGGAGGGGAGCGAGAGGGGCATCTGCCGTTCCCCACCGAGCCTCCCCCCGCTCCCGCCCCTGCCAGCCCCGGCTCCCTTTGTCTCGGCCGCCGCCGCCCGCCCCGCCGAGCAGCGCCGCGCAGCCCCAGCTCGCCCGTGGGGAGCCCACCCGTGCCCCCGAGGGGCTGGGGGGGACTTGTGTGGGGGGCTTCACCGCCTCCCCCGGGGCTCCCCCGGCCCCCGGAGGGGCCGCCGGGCGGTTGCCGTGGCGACGGGGGAGGGGGGCGATGGGGAAAGGGGAGGGGGGCGCGGAGCCCCGAAGCCCCCCCTTTGAGGACCGTGGCTGGGGCTGGCAGCCGGTATCAAAAAGTCACCGGGATTTCTCGCACGGGATTTCACCTGCATGGGCGCCTGCGGTTCGCCTTTCCGCCGGAGCTACGTGTGGATTTCGGAGCGGTGGCAACCGAGAAAAAAATTTCGCCGAGCGGCTTGGGGGAGTTTTGGCGGTGTTTGCTTTGCAATCTCGGCGTGTTTTTCAACCATTTCAGTGTTTTGCAACTTTGAAAGAGAAGAAGAAAAAAAAACTGAAAAGCTTTGTCTGATATTACTCTAGATGCTCAGTTCCACGAGTTCTTCTGCACAGTGTCTGGACAGGCAGAGAATCTGGAATATAAGCATGCTCCGTGTGTTACAACCGGGATAGCTCTCTGTGCCTTCTGTCCCACACCCGTCATGTGAGGTACAAACAGGAGATCTAACCCCTCCATTGACCTGTTGCCCACCAGTTACCAGGCTGCTCGCTGTCACCCCACACCCTTAAGTGCCAATGAAACACAGATTATGCTGCAGGGGAGATTCCTCATTCTTAAACTGGCGCTTTACTCAAATTCCGGATCTTTTCATCTCCTTCCAAGGGAAAAAAAGAAAGGAAAAAAATCAACAAACCACCACCCTGATTGGTGTATTGCAGCAGGACTAATCAGATATGAATGCAAAACACACCATTATTCCACATTGGCTTCCACACACACACACACACAAAAGATCTTGCAGCATTTCTTTGGCAGGACCAAGGATGTACCAGTTTAAAGGCGCTTAAAGTACAGGCTGCTGGAGATTTAATGTCTAAAAAAAAAGTGATTTCATTGTAAATGTATTTGTGTTTGGGCTTTTCCTGCAAGAGCTGTGTCAGCAAAAAAGTCATGTCCCCCATGTGACGCGGGTGAAGTGATAACATTTCTAAGAACATGAAACCAAGACTGAGGGCCAGCTCTGAGGAGCCTGAGGATGAGCGAGATGGCTCTGAGTCCAGCCCCCATCCCTCCCGCCGCAGCCCATTTCCTGATTTCCAATTGTATATTGCATCCACCACACAAAGTTGGATCTTCCACAGTGCTTACAAAATGTGACTCCTCTCAGCACGTTTTGCCTGGGATTGTTTTCATGCTCTCTGTTTGGGAAGTGGGAGGGCTGAGGTGCAGACTGATGGTATGCTTTGGATGGTGCTGCCCAGCAAACCCACATAGCCACTGGCTCACAGTTATTGATGCTCACCTGTGCCTTCATGTCTGTTAGTCCTGAATCTGTGCCTCACAGCCATGGCTTTGGCCGGGCATTAACACAAACTTTCCTGACAGCATGGCCAGGTATAAGCATGGTGTAGTGCATATGTCAACTGCACACTCACTTCCCGTTAGGATGCCAAGAAAAACAAACAAACAAAAAAACACTCTAGTTTTCATCCCAGAGCAGCAAAGGCAAAGTTCCTTCTGCAAAGTGTTCAACTGTAACCTGAAATAACAAAACAAAAATTCCCCCTCCCCTCCCCCAGTACTGTAGAAACAACCCTCTTCCCCCAGTCCTGAAAGGCAGGTAAATGAAATGTTACTTTCACTTGACAGGTCAGGAACTGGAGAAAAAGCAGCTGAGTAACAGTTCCCTGCCAGTATGCAAGCTGCTCTCGGGAGTCCCAGGAAAACCCATCAGTGACACTCACCCTCAGCCAAGGTAAAAGTACCTTAATGAGCAGGTTTTAATTCTGGCTATATGTTGAAACTTTCGGAAACTTGTCCCAACTTGCCACCTGTAGAGAGGACACAAGTGTATTTTAACACGTTTGCTGGCAAATGTGTGAAAATGCAACACACCCTGTCAATGCTATGAATTTGAAAAACATGTTAATTAAAAGTTTTCACTGACTTTTTTATTATTATTATCATTATTTTTTAATGCACCTTTATCCTCGTCCAGACAAGCCTTTAAAAGAAAGTGAATCTCAGGGCGGTTTTGGAAGCTGGAATCCAGTGTTTACAGAGATCCTGAAACAACGCGTGCTTTCTGGTGATCCTGCTTGTGTTTCTTGCATGGGCCAGGCTCTGATAACATGCTGGTAAACCTACCTGTGCTCTGGGGTGCACAGGGAGCTTTCCTCTGTGCGGGCAGTGCAGCAAACTACACACAAAAAAAAAAGATCCTCCAAGTTTACACTGATAGATAGCGTTCCCCATGTGCCAATCTAGCCTGAAGCCCTTTCTTCCCTTGTCGTTACAGAGAAATAATGTAACATATGCATAAGAAAGAAAACATCTTGCTTTCCTGTCAGGCTGGGACAGTGAGGAAATTTCATTCTTGTTTTAATCTCTGTATACTTTCTGATAATGAGAGGACAGGACTAATGAGCTGAATAATGTTAAAAGTTTCAAGTTCTAAAAATAAATTTAGGTTTATAGAATAGTTGCATCTTTTCTGATTCCAATAAATGAATATTTCATGATGTCCTAATCAGCAATGAGATTTCTTACTGACCCATCATTTGAGTTTCTTCAAGCTTTATTCCAGTTTGGTACGATGCTATCAAAGCTTTTAACCTTTATATCACTCACAGCCATTACAAGCCTTTTACTAATATTTGCCAAGCTTTTATTAACTGAATACATTCAACAATGTTTGTTAAATAGGATCCAGACTGTTTGAATGTCCGGTGTGCTGGGAAACTGGAAACTAAGTACAGCATGTATATTTTAAAGGTATCATACAGTTTGCATTTCTCATATCTAATAATAAAAATTCTGTCAACCTGAGTTAACATATTTCAGGTCTGTCAGTTCTAGGGACAAGCACTGCTCTGGCTGCAGTTCCCAGCAGTTTCACCTGGTCTGAGGCACTGCTGCAGCAGCTCTTTGCTCCCTTTGGTCCCCGGCTCTGGCCCTACAGCTCCACTCCCTCCATTGTGCGTGCCCTGGCTTTCATCTGACCTCATGATAAGCCATTTCAGGGAGAAGAAACGTCTGAAAACTATTTTCCCCCCTTGCCTTTTTCTTTTGTTGGGAGGGGAGGGGGGCAGTTTCCTGCAGGTTTAGTTTCTGTAACTCTTGGCGTGGCCAGACAAGTAGCAGCAATGACAAGCAGGTGATAACCTGATTTGTCATAAAGTTAAGCTCTAGTCCCAATGATATTTGCTTTAACAGCACAGCTGCCTTGCACAATCCCCCTTCTCTGTGACCTGCTTCTTTCCGTTTTCACATTCCTCCTTCTGTTTTGCTGAGAGGACTGATCTGAGTAAAAAATTCTCAACAACTAGTGGCATAGTCAGGTGATGCCTCATAAAGTTTTTTTTATATTTTTATTTTTCAGAGAACAGGTGTGCTTTAATGATGAGTGCTGTGTAGCTACAGCATGTTGGATATCAACAAGCCAGCACAGCTTTTATGAATTTCAGCTAGGTTGAGAGGAGGGGTGGCACTTAAATAACACTGCTGCCGTGCTCAGTGGCACTGAAAAGTGTCACAAAGTGTGAACTGAAAATGATGTTCTCATTTAGGGCTAAATCAAGGGAAGGGCTCAAGATTGTGGAATTATCAACCTCCATGTCAAGTGTCTAGCCTCCCCATAGGGCTCTCGCTGCGGAGAAAAAGCCAATGCCAAAGTCTGTAATTTGTCCAGCTGGCAGGTGGGGGCTGGTACCCTGGCTCTAGTTTTACGATTCTCTGTACCTGAGAAAATACAGTGCAGCCACAAAGTGCAAAAGGTCATTATTATTACTATTTATTATTATTTTTTGTCAACACTGTCCTAGCTCAGGAAGACTGCTTGCTTCAGGTAGCTGGAATAAACACTGTATAGTGCATCCCAGCCAACCTGAAAGAAATGCATGACAGCCATACTGTGTGCTGGCAGGGCACATACTTGATATCAGTGGTCATATAATCCCCAGCTACACAGAAAACCATCTAAAATAAGAAATAGGAAGCATTTGTGCCTGTTTCAGAGACTTGGATTCCTTATACTGAGTTGTTGGGATGTATATCCCTTCACTCAGGAGCTGGCACTCTGACCTCTTTCCTGCCGTGAGGTGCTTTAGCCCCTTTGAAAGCTTAAGAGGCAGTCCCCTTTCATCCAGCAGCTCAATGGTGGGGCTCAGGAAACATGGGTTTAATTCCCATGTAAGAAAATCTGAATCCCTTCATTTACCTCCCCCTGCTTTTCCCATGAAGTTCTAGGGTGAGGGAGTATGAGCACAAATGTTTCAATCAAAAAGCTGAAACTGTTCAGCAAGTGAATTAAGAATAGCTCTTTGGCATTGAGAATTACATAGTAATCATTCCAAAAAATGACCACGATTTTGTACTCTAGTTGTTTTGCATGCCTCAAGGTCCAGTGCTAGCTGTGTGACCCAGTCTCAGCAATACACAGCCATGATCCCCTTTTCCCTGATTCTTTGAGGCACACACACGTACACACATCAGACAATCATTTCTTTGCAAAGTGGAACCGACTGTGCAGAGAGCTGGTGTGCCCTGGCACCATCATGCTTCTAGCTGGGATAGGAGGGGATCACATGCCATGGTATCTTCCCCAGCACGTGACAGGACTCCTCCACATGCAGCGCAAGTCAATGCCCATGCAGGCATCAGGGTCCCCACTTTGAGGGGAGGGTCCCCATATTGATTGTGTGATTGCCGTGGACATCACACGAGCAGGGGCCTCCCCAGTGTCTCTCTCTCCAGAGAAGACCCCTGGGCAGCTGCTTCTGGACCATTGATGACAGAGGAGGACTGGGGTGGGACACAGTCCATCAGCAGGGCACCTCTGGTAGCACCTCTAGCCTCTTGATTCCTCTCTCCTGGTATTTTGAAACAGTGACAGATGACAGCTTCAAGTCAGAGTTATTGGGTCCAATCTGGTGAACTGAGCAACTAACGGTTTAAAAATCTCAGTTAGGGAGAATAACCAAGGTGAACATATGTCCTTTCGTAGACCTCACTGCAGTTTTCAACCTCTCAAGAGGGACATTGATACTTAATACTAGATACATCTAACTTTCCATCTTTTTTATTTTTCATTGGCATGGTGAAGGAACGAAACAGACTATTCAGAACATAATTCAGGCATTACATACCCACCACCATTTTATTTTGGCTTACATTCTGTCTAAATATTTTTATATTATTTTTGCATTCTATGTGCAGTATGTCTTTTAGCACCTAGCTCTTCATAGTGATCTGATGCAAGAGAATGAAATTCATATCCAATTCTGCAAAACCTTAAAAGAGTCTGGCTGTCTTACACAGCAAGTCGTCATAAGAGTATGGATAAGTAGGGTGAGAGACACCAGTTTAACTGGTAACACAAATTGCTGTCTGTACACTGAGGGGATTGATCCAACATCTTAGTGTAAGAAATGAGTAATGAAAGTTTTTTTTTTTTTTTTTTTTTTTTTTTTTTTTTTTTTTTAACAATGGCTTTAGAATTTTGTTGTATAAATGTTCCTGCACCCATATACTGACTTCTGAATATGTAGCAACTCATACAATTGAGAGGTCTTTTCTGTAGCTGGTATTGCAAGAAACCACAGCTATGAGACCACAGGCTGCAGGCCAGTAAATTAAGGGTTGTTAAAACAAATAGGCTAGCAATTACAAATTCATCTGTTTGATTTAGAGGGGCGTATATGCCTAACACAAGAGACAGGAGGGGTTGCTGGCGAAAGAACTACTTTAAGACAGCGATATTTGTGTCTGCATTCCTGCCCTGTGGCAGACCTCCTGTGTGGTTGAGTAAGTTGCTGTAGGTATATGTGCCTTGCAGACTGGGGTGCTGGGTTGGGGCATTAGCTGTGGTGCATCTTGTGTAAATATTGGAAGTGGACATGGAGATAAGCACGGATTAATTTACTCTATTTCTTCAAGATGAAAATTTTCTGCCTTGAATTCTCTTTCTGTGTCTATATTGTCAAACACACCCTGTACCCAAGCTGCTATTAAGCCACTGTTAAGCAAAGGCAGCAGGCTGGCTGCATGGATGAACAAGAAGGTCCTGACTAAACTCAGACTTAAAAAGGCAGCATGCTACATGTGAGAGCAGGTACAGGTGACCCAAGAGGAAAATAGAGACTCTTCAGTCCAAGTGTGCAGGGATGGGGTTAGGAAAGCCAAAGCCCACCTGGAGTGGAGTATGGAGCAAGAAGACATACCCTTGGTTGAGGAGAACCAGAGTAAGGGATATTAAAGCAAACTCAGTGTATACAAGTCCACAGGATCTGATTGTACTTGTCCACGGGAACTGTGGGAGCTGTCTGATGTCCATGCGAAGATACTCTTCATTATCCTTGAAAGGTTGTGGTGATCAGGGCAGGATCCTGAGGACTGGAAGGAAGCACATATCTCTCCTGGAGAAGTAAAGGATGGCCGGCAATGCCTCATCTGCTAAAGACAGGTTGTGAAGTTTCCTTCTTTGAAGATACTCAAAAGCCGTCTGGACACAGTACTGAGAAAACAGCTCTAGGTGGCCCTGCTTGAGCAGTGGGCTTGGACTGAAGGGTCCCCAGCAGGGCCTTCCCACCTCTGCCATGCCGTGACTCTGTCATTCTGTGTGTCACACTGCCTTTAATTCTGCTTCGGCTATGCCTAGACTCACTTCAGTTTCTGCCTCAGTTAAGTGGTTTATGAAACATGGATATTAATACAACCTCTTATGTGCCTTGGAAGAATAAATACACCAAAGACTGAGGTGCTTTGAGTAAATGGGGCATACAAATGCCTTCTGTACACATTTATAGGAAAGAGAAACTACGCTTTTTTTTCCCCCATACAGTACAAATTGCATTAAAATGTGAGAAAACAATATCTGTAATAATGTTCTTGAAACCAGGTTCTAGGAAGCTGAGAAAATCACAGGTTTAATATGAACTCCTGCCTTTATAAGTTCCCATGCCTTCTGTGGTACTGTGTAAGAACCTATACAGAACAGATGAAGTTGTGTCATAGTAATTTTTGTTTATTCCTTTCAAATTACACTTTCTCACACTTTGGTAAGGTTTCCCATTTCCCCCATGCAGCTATAAAAGGCTGGCTTCAGTCTGTTTAGGCTCAAGCAATGCACACGGTCTTTTATTGACAAAAGCAGATGGCAATTTCCCTTACAATCCGCTTCCTTTTCACTGGCTGGCATGTGAAACCCAGAAAACATACTGGAGGACACGCCGTCATACCTCGCTAGCCTCTGAGCACTCTCTGAGTATGGCAGAGCCCATAACCTGCCGGCCCATGAGTGATCCGAGTTATTGAAATCTATTTCACACTTGGCTTAGAGCTGTTTTGACAATCTTCAGCTGTATCCTTTTTTTCTTCCTTCTTAGCATGCAAATGTCCTTTTTATAGCTGCTATTCTTACAGAATTTATAGTTCTCTTTTCTTAAAGCTTCTCATTCCCACTTCCTCATTTTATTTAAGCAAGTCCCTTTTCTCCTCTTGGGCATACCACGCTACCTAAAATGCATACATTCAAGTGGTGAAATCTTTCATCTTCCTTAAATTATCACATGCTGATAACCTCTGTTATCCAGTATTTAATCTTCAAAGTGACAATGATGTCCTTTTAGCCATACTGCCTCTTGTGCTTGTGAGGAGCTCCACAGAATGTATTATTTTCTTCCTTCACATACTTCCTGAAAACTCTCCTTTCCCTTTACATCTACCAGCACAGAGCAATGCCTGGTTACTACATTGACTTCCATTTTCCTTTTTTTTTTTTTTTTTCCCTTGGGATCCCTTTTGCATTTATTGGTAGTTATTTGGATTTTGAAATCTGTGTGCAATCAGGCCTATCTCTGTGGGCTGATAGCACCTTATCAGTTAGCACAAGGACATAAAAAGTGCAAATTTAAGCCTCTGAGGTGCTTTAATCTCAGCAGCTCTGGCAAAGTCCCTGGGCAGAGTTCCCCTTTCTGCATCTCAGCACTGCCTAGAGTATGTGTGGCTTCTTCAGTGTGTGGGCATAAAGCCTGTAAAGAGCTTTGGAGCAACAACTGGTTTGACACAGCACATGCTAGGAACAATTTATCTTTCATTTTTAGACCACTGTACATAACAGGCGCTTTCATTTCTTTTTCTTTAGCTCTGTCAGGATTTTTAGATTGCTTTTCATATGGCTATGTTCAGCACTGTTTCTTTCAGAACCATTTTCATTTACATTTTTCATTCATGTACAAAGAAAAAAATCTGAAACAGACTAATAGAGCATCTGCTCATTTAAATGCTTAAAAACCTAATATTGAGCTCACAATATTGAGAAATGGTGAAAGTTTCTTCTTCAAATAAGAATTTTATGAAACATTTATGATCACAGGAACTTTTGTGCTCTTAGGCAATGTGCAGCTTGTACATACAATAGTGTTTGAGGTACAGTCATGGGTGATCTGGAAGAATGTGAGCAGCAAGCATGAAGCACCTCCACATTAGTAAGGGCTAGAAAAATTCAAACCAAAAATGATGGGAAAGCCACCATTCATGCCGGATGTGCCATTGAATCTGTAGTGCCCAAACTAAATAGGCAATATCATGCTTTTTGAGATTCTCGTCCAGGCTCTGCATGCTTGCAGCAAAGTGAAACTCAGTTCTTCTGAATACAGGCTGCAACTTCTGTACTGGTAACAAATAGAAACTCATATTCAGAGAGATTAAATATAGAGCTGTGTCTGGAGTAAACGGGCAGATTAAGTGCACTCAAGTATTTGAAGTGCTTTCTTTATGGGAAACACAAATTGAGATTTCACCAATACCGATACTAAAAAAATCTCAAGGTATAAACTCATAGTGCTATCAAACTTTTCAAGGAAAGGGTCAGTGGGTTTCTTGGGAGATTTGTATGAGGACAGTTTCTGATGAAGATGAAGAAAGAGTCAGGAGCTGAGGTTGGTTTGGCTTGACTGGAGGGATAGGACACTCATGTGGTGGATGCTCATCCCTGCAGCAGTGCCAACAAACTGTATTGTCAGTGTCATTTGGTCCTGTCCTCAGCAAGCACAGCTTGCTGCTCATCGTGCTGCTCACCATCACAGGAAAGGACATTTTCTCTGCTTGGTGCTGTCAGATTGCACATTGAAGCAACTAATTGTGTGGAAAAGGCATTGTGTAAGGTTAGAAGAAACCTGACTCTCTGAAAGGTTTCAGAGGGGAGGTTTTGGCACCACAGAACCCATGACTGGGAAATGATTGTATTAGCTAGCTGTGTCTCCTCAAGATACAAGTTGCATCCAGCTGCCTGGCCAAAAAAAGGGTGAAAAGAGGAGGAATGCTGACCACACCTTTCCTCAAGCTGTTGATTCCCTTTATCTTTTTTTTCTTTTTTCTTTTTTTTCTTCTACTGAGACAAGGCAGGGAACACAATTTAAGTTGCCAGGGTGTTGATACACACTGGCTGAGGTCTCCAGCTCATTGCTGTGGTCGGAGAAGTGCTTGTGGTGAGATATTTCACTCACTCCAGAGAAATTACGTACATCAAAGGTAGGTCATGTGCCTTCTGAGGTGTTTCTAGGAGTTCTTCTGCTCAGAAGTCCTGGTGAAGGGGACTTTATCTCATTTCCCTGATGAGTTGCTCCATGCCCATGGGTGGGGGTATGTAAATTATTAGCAGAACACCAGGTTTCTGAGTCTCAGAACAAAATCTGGGCTTCTCACCAGAAGCATCTTTGGGTATATTGTAAGGTAGAATCAAAGAATCATAAAATCATCAAGGTTGGAAAAGACCTCCAAGATTATCTGGTCCAGCCATCACACTACTACTGTTACCCACTAAACCATGTCCCTAAGCACCAAGTTCAACCTCTATGAGTTGCTTCCCTCCTAATGCCTCAAAACAAGGTCTGAGGCAAGCCACTACACCTTTTCCTCTTCCTCAGGCCTTCATGGGTGGCCCTGTAAGGCATGAAGGAAAACTTAGTTTCTGTTTGTTTGTTTTTATATGCATATTTATTTTCTTTTTGGTTTAAGTAACTTGGACATCTCTTTATATATAAACACTTCACATGTCATTTCTTTGAATAGACTACAACTCCAACTTCACAGAAATGCTGTACAAATGTGTTACTCTGAGTTGTACATGAGCAATTACCAGAGTCTCCAGGAAAGCCAACAATATAAATTAATCAAAGCATTCAGGCCTGGTATTTCTTAATCTTATTTTTAGTAACTGCTGGTAGATTGTGGACTCAATTAAATGTGGGGGAAGTCTTCTGAGCACAATGTTTTTCCTCTTAAACTTCGTACTTCAAAAACCAAATCTGTATATGCCTACAAGTACATCTACATACAAACACATCTGTTATGCACTGACTCACTAATTCATTCATCACACACAAAACCTTTACAAGTATTACAAGGTTGATGTAGTTAAACAGATAAGAAAACTTAAGTTCTTTTTTAAATTCTGCTTACCCAGCATGTGTATTTACATATGTCAGCTGTAGATGAGATTTCTAAAAAGCATCTTTGGTAAAGTCAGTACACATTGTAAGGTACACTTCATTAGCTAAGATATGGCTTAATATTTACTAGATCTTAACCACTGAAGCAGCAGACGTAAAGGACTAGGAGAAAATGTGAAAAGTAAAGTTCTGCACTACCCAAATCACTACTATATTTTTGTATTTCTGAAATAAAAAAATCAAGCCAGCTCTGGTTTCCAAAGAAGTTATTGAAATAACCATTGACTGTTGCACTTGGGCAGTGTGCTTTTATCAGCTCTGTTAATGATGTTAGGTAGATACACATTGCTCTCTTTCAAGCAGCTTTTACGGGGTTAGTATCTAAAGTGCTCTGTTTTCTGACTAATTTAAGTGACTATTTACAACAAAGAATTTATAGAAATGGTAGAAATTGGCTTTTCTGACAACTGTTTTGTAACCAGGTCTAAAAGCCCTGTAGAAGAATCTGCTATCTCTCTGTGTCAGTCTTCTCACCTAGTTGCAAATGTTGTTAGCAATAATTGTGTTTATTAGAGAAGTAGGCCCAACAGAGGAAAACTTCTCAGGGTGGTAGTCACCAGTCAAATACTAAGAAATGTGTAGGTTGCCCCAAGCCTGAGGTTTCTAATTAGACAAGACAAACATAGGAATGGGGAAAAGGGAAGGGCAGCAGAAGCAGAAACACAGATGCAGAAGGGTTCCCCTTTTAAAGGGGCAAGAAAGGGGCAGCTGGCTGAGAAGAAGACACCCAATAGGAGTAGAAGAGTAACTGCAAGGAGACGGGGAAAGGTTGAGGTACTGTGTGGAGCTGAGGAGATGAGCCAGGACCAGAGTGAGACAGATTGCAGCACAAGAGTCTGCAGGAAAACTCTTTGAAGGTACTCAGGTCCTGTCCTTCCTGGGAAGGCTCCTGTTATTCCTGTTAGCTTGCAGCTGTCCTCCTCTCTTTTTTGCAGCCCTTCCCCAAAGCCATATGGAAGTAGGATTAAGGTGGGTGGAAAGCACTACCTTTCTCCACATAACCTCAGAGCTGGAAGATCTCCTCTGAGCAGCTGAGCAGGGGGCCTGGCATTACTGCCACCATCTGTCAACTGCTTCTATTCTTTATCAGAACCATAGTGATATTCAGTGGCCTCAGACAAGATGGAGACAAGATCCACTGTCTGCAGCTGCAGTAGGAGGCAGCCAGGAGAGCTTGCTGTGTGATACTGACAGACTGGACAAAGAAAATAGTCTTGTTCTCTTTTTGCACATGGGCAATAATGGGTTAAGTGATTTCCCGGAGGTCACACAAAATGTCAGCAGAAGAGGGGAGAACAAAGCTTACCCTTCCTGAGCCAGCACTACACTTCCAGTCTAAAATCTCTGCAGCTCTGATGAAAAAAAAAAAAAAAAAAAAAAAAAAAAGGAAGTCAAGGAAAGAGGAAAAAGGATTAGTGAAGGCAGAGCACACAGCCTCACAGATGCTCATAGGCAGCATGTTAATCGAAACTAAGCTTCTACACAGCAGCGCTGCAAGCAGCATGGAATTCACATCGGAAACGAAAATATTGGCAGAAACGTAGCCTGGGATGATCTTCTGGGTTCTGTTTCTAGGGTCTGTATTGCTGTATCTAAGTGCCTCATGGTCATCATTGGATTTTATCCTCATGAAATCATAGTGAGGAAAAGAAGTTTTTATCTCCATCTTGGGAAGGCAGAATTCAGGCAGGCGTTTGATGAAATGTGTTATCTTGGGGTCCCTGGGAAGGCTGAGGCTGGGTTCAGCAGTAGAGCAAAAGCTTTAGAAGTTTCAATCTATATTCCTAAATCCCCTAAATCACCTTTCTGAGATTGGATTTTTATGAAGTTGAAGTCCACTGCACGGTCTTTGTTTATATTGCTCTCTGAGAGAGCAATGCATGGCTCCTGCTCTCTCACCCTGGGAGTTAGGAGCATTTTTAATAGAATTACAAGGAAAGATACGGGCCTGCTGCAGGGCTAGGGAGGTTGAGCATGCTGAAACTGAAGGAACAATTCATTTCTCACTAACCTCAGGGCTATTTGGCCATAGGAATGACCTTGAGAAGCTGCTTCTAAGGAGCTGGAGGAACATGAGTGTGGTGTTGACGGAATGAGTATTGGAAAAAAGGACAATTGCAAGGAGCAGCTTCATCAACATTTTACTCTAGGCAACAGATCTGATGGGAGGTAGGCACGGTTGTTCCCAAATGACACCTGTCACCTCTTTCTCCTATGAGGTACCATCATGTCACACTATTTGTGGCTCTTGGGCCTGTCCCTGGGAGACTGTGGATCAAGGGTCTGGTGTAAAGGTTGAGATCCCAGCATCTCTTCTGTAATTCTGTCATTTGGAAGAAATTTCAAGCCCCTCCCATAGATTTCCCTGGTCATTCATCCTAAGAAAGCATTATAGGATGTGTTGTCTGCATTGGAATGTACTGATTGTTATATGTTACTGAGATCTTGTTTATTCTTGCCTTTTCCTTTTATACTGAGTCATGGCAGTTTGCCCCCTGCCTGAGCTCCACCCCACTCCCACCACCCCACCTCAAGAACAAAACAAATCACTGCATACAGGTCCCACTGCTTACCAGTGCAGTTTTCCTGGTGCCTCAGTCAGCATGACATTTCCAGGCTTAGATCTGTACTTTCCAAGTCAGGGCTCAAAACCCTGGACCCACTCTAGATGCTTACTGATGGGTTCATGAAAGAAATTCCATGTCCCTTCTATATCTAGCTTCATACCTGATTTTCAACAACTGATAGATCTGTAAGAGGACTTGTATGTGATATTCACTTTGGCTTTGTAGGCTTAGATGCTAGTAGAAATGTGTAATGCTCTGGAAAAAGGACGGACTACTGTGTGGACACTAAATAGACCAGTTACTTGTATTTCCTTACTAATGCTTTGAACATTGTCTGTAGATCTAAACTTCAATTGTGAACTAATTGATGACAATGTAGACAAGTACACATTGTGTTTACGGTCACAATGGCAGGAGCAACCCATCACGCTAAACACTGCAAATTTTATCCCCCTTATCACTGTGGGATCATGTTGTGTCCTATTAGCTGGTATCACAACAGAGGCTTTGTTTGTGTAATGTTAGACTAAAGTGTTCAACATAATGAATACTCTCTTACAGCTGGTTTACACAAGGATTGTTGCCATTTTTTCACAATTATTTTTTTTTTAAACACGTCTGTATATAGACAGTCAACATGACCTAGAAGAACTTGAAATTTCTATCTGGACAGTGTATTTTATTCTCATGTTCAGGAATATTTATCAAATGCTCTATTAAAATTGTTTTCTCATTTATTTTCTGTTTCATAATTGGTGAAGAATGTTTGTACACTAGAAAATTTCTCTTTCTTCTGCTTAATGCTTAAATCTTCTAGGTTGCTATAACCCTTTATTTTTTATTTTCTGCTAGTTCATTAGTTTTTCAAGAGCCTGCAAAATTGCCAGTCACTTTTCTCCAATCCTCTGTTCTACAAAGCACTGTCCACTGTGTTATGCTATTTTGAATTTTTTTTCTCTTATCACTGGTCTGCGTCATCCCCAGCAAGAGAATAAACATGGTAGGCTCTCTGTTGTTCTAACAACAGAGGAGGAGGGCTTTGGCATTACATTGCTCCTATTTCTGTTCAGGGTCACAGAATCATACATAGTAATGAGAGCATCTGATCATAACTACCTTCTCTCACAACGGTAGCTACCTTCAGATACCATCTATTTACAGCCTTTTCTGCCTCTCTAATTGGTGTAATACACTCAAACATAATCAGCATTTTTACCACAGAAAGGAATATGTAATACGTTTATGTATCTACACTCAAGAATAAATATACAGAGAGGGAAAGGCATAAAGTGGTTATGCCAGTTCTTGAATATACCAGCTGGAAAGCAAATAAGCTGGGGAGAGTCAGTGTCTACATTCAGAGTTTTGTGTCTCTAATTGTGGCAGCATTCACAGAAGCTGCTTTACAGATTAGGGAACTGTTTTCAATTAGGCCATTGTTTTCAGCGCTGACTATCTAACCCTGCTAACCTTGGGGTTAGAAAACACAGCAGTAGAATGATGAGCTTGTATAAGCCTCGTCTGAGCTTCATCTTCTACCCAGTGGAGCTGAAATACAGCTATGAAGAGTCCTGAGGAAGGCAAGACTAATACATCCAGGATAAACAAGAAATACAAGACACTATTTCTTATGCATATATAGTATATAATTATGCAGCTGTCATTAGTAGCTAATACACCTGAATAAAGACGTCTGCAGACTTTAGCAAGAATTAATTTTCATTTGAAATTTTTTTTTTTTTTTTTTATATGAATATATTGGTTTTGACTTCAAACAGAAAACTTTTCCAGTTCTGCATGGAATTTATGGTCATCAAGAGAGAGAATGAGGACAGAAATTCCATATTGGTTGGACTGACTCTGTGTTGTCAACCAAGACATATATTTTTGCCAGAGGAGAACCTCACCCTTGGTAGCCTGCAGCATCATAAGTTGGATGCTTATTCACTGCTGGAAGATTAGATTTCACCTTGCCAAGCACTTGTGGGGAGCCTTCTTCTTTCTCTCATTCTTTCATTTGGTATACATCCAAATATATAATTCATTTTGTGTTTATATGTAGAAGAAGACAAATAATTGAAATTAGAAAAGTTTAACTGATGGTAAAACTTTTATCAGGCTGAATATCAACAATAATGCAATGCTTAGATTTTACTGAAAATACGCACAAAATTGACTGCTAGCTATCATTAGTGTTCTGTGAATTGTCAGCATTTGTCAAACTCAATTCTATGTGCCCCAATAACCTTCTAAAACCATCCTTTCCATTATATAGTCTATTCCCTGATATGCTGTTCTTTATCTGTTTCATTAATATTTTCTCCTGATCTTTTTATTTATTTATTTATTTTTATTATTACTTTATATATATATATATATATTATTTTTTACTGTTGCTGTCACTAGTTTATCTCATTTGCTGGTACCCATGGTAGGAAACAGGTGTTATCAAGCAGATCTGCTGAGAGAAGATGAGGTAGTCAGAAGACTGGTCTGCTGATAGGAAAAGTCTTGAAGAAATTATTAAATAATCCTTGGTCTTCCATCACATCTTCACTGATAGCCTAAGGATCAAGTAGGATTTTAATATCTGATTGTACTGGCAGCAATCAAACCAATTCCAAAAATCCCAGCCCATCATCATATTTTTTAGGTGATGTGTCCTAAAAGATGACAGTCATCTACCACATGGGATTTCTTCTTTCTTCCTTTAGAGGCAAACATACTTTGGAGGGCAATAGATACTCCCCAGATCTAATGAATTAATTGAATACTTTCTAGGGGATCATTTTTTATCATGCTAGAAACTCCCTTATCTGGACTCAAACCATTTTAAATAAAAATCCTAAGCATAAAATAGGAACAGCTGTATCATGCAAGTCAAATGAAAATGCTAATAACTGATGGTAGTCTTTTCTTATTTGTTCTGTTGCTAAATCTGAAGGGCTTGGAACACACGTGCTATGAGGAGCGGCTGAGGGAGCTGGGGTTTTTAGTCTGGAGGAGAGGAGGCTCAGGGGAGATCTTATTGCTCTGTACAACTGCCTGAAAGGAAGGTGTGGGGAGCTGGGTGTCGGCCTCTTCTCACAGGTGAGTAGTGATAGGACTAGAGGGAATGGCCTCAGGTTGCACCAGGGGAAGTTCAGTTTGTAAATGAGGAGATATTTCTTCTCAGAAAGAGCAGTCAGGCATTGGAATGGGTTTCCCAGGGAAGTGGTGGAGTCACCGTCCCTGGGGGTGTCTAAGAAAAGGTTGGGCTTGGTGCTTAGGGACATTGTTTAGTGGGTGCTATTGGTGGCAGGGAGATGGTTGGACCAGATGATATTGGAGGTCTTTTCCAACCCAAATGATTCTATGATTCTATGATCTGAACTAGTAGCCACTACAAAATTATTTCCTTGCCCTATCCTCCCCATAATAAACAAACAAACAAACAAACAAAAATTTAGTCAAAAAAAATCATATCTGAAGATACTGAAAAGACTGGGAAAGGATGCTGAATTATGTGGGTGGAGATGTCTGAGGGCATGTGTGACCATGCAAACAATTATTACATGTTAAAGAAAAAAGGCAATCAAAAGGAGAAATATTACCACAAACTTAAAACAAATAAACAAACAAATAAATAAAAAAAATGTGTGTGTGTGTGTGTGTGGAAGAATGGTCTCAGGCTCCTGGCAGCCAAAAAGACAGGAAATGTTTATTCATATATGGGTCTATGTATTTAAAAAAGAATGAGATGTTGCCCTCTGAGGATGACAGCTTAGACATAAACTACAATAGGAGTTGTGGTGTGATTAAAGAGTGCATACCTCTGAGGATAATAAAGAACTGATTCCCTTAAACATTGTGCAAACTTTAAAATCAGTGTCTGTTCTGGACAGCATCCAAGGAAGCAATCCAGATATGATAAATCAGGGAGCATGGTTGAATATCTGGGGACTTTTATTCCTGGTATAAATTAGTTTGAAAAAGTTATCCTGAAAGGGTTTGCACAAAAGACAGTGGCAGAAAGATGTTGGATTTTTTTTTTTTTTTAATTTAAATATTTTAATCACTGTGAAGGTATCGGAGACAGGCCCACTTCAAATTTTAGGATATAGACTTGCATACAAGGGAGTTGCTATTCAGATGTTACTGTCCACAGCACTTGGATGAGCCTCACCTGTAGTACCTGCTCCCAGGATTAAGCCTGGTGGAATTATTTTACAATGCCTGTAAAGGGTTAAAAACAAATCTAAATGTCAGAAGAGGGAGCTCAGATGCAGTTGAAATGACAGTGGTGAAGATTAATATTCAACCTCTGCCCTTGACAAGTCTCTCGGGCTTGGCAGTTTCTCACTAGAAGTCTATAAAATGCTTAGGCATGATTGCTACACTTTGGCAAGAGCCAAATTCCTAAATTCTCCCAAGGGAACCAAAAATAAAGAAATTATGCTCATCATACATACTACACTCCCATGAGAAGGTTACTGAGTTGTTTGTATATTTTATATCAATTCATATCACTTCTTAAAGTTGGAAATGAAACCCTTACCAAAATTTTGGCAAGCAACTAAGCAAATGTTCTGCCAGACACCATTAATACAGATCAATCTGGTTTCCTTTGCGTGAACCAGAAGATTACTTTCCTGAGGCGAATCACAAACAGTTTTTTCCTCAAAGGTTTGCTTTTTCGATCTTAACACATGCCAAAAAATCTAGGATAATTCATAGATTCATAGCAGTTAAGGCCAGAAGGGAGGGTTAGATCATCTAGTCTGTCCTTCTGTACATTTCAGACCCATACATTTCACCCAGTTACCCTTGTACTGTGCTCATTAATTGGTGTTTGGCAAAAGTACATCCTCACAAAGTTATTCAGTCTTGATGTGGAGACACAAAAATAAATAAATAAAAATCCACCACTCCCTTGGCAGTTTTTCCCCCCTCATTCATTAATTACTCCCACAGAGGAAAAAGAAAAAAAAAAAAAAGAGGGCTTTTCTTTCCAGAAAACACTTCGGTTTTCAGTTACTGATTCTTAGTATACTTCTCTGTACTAGATAAAGATCTTAGTATTATCTACTCATGAGGAAATATATGCACTGTACTTCTCAGTCTTTGATAAACTGGATTGGATTGCTTGTTTCTCACTGAAAAACACTTTACCCAGCCCTCAAACAAATTTTGTGGTTTTCAGCACCTTCTTCAATTTTAACATTGTCCATGAAACTTGAATAAACTATGGTTATTGTGAATACTGAGCACAGAAGTAAAACTCATTTCTCTAGTCTTATTCACAGTCCTTCCTTCGATAAAAGGTAATATAGCTTTAGTCAGAATACTTTCTGGCATCTTCACAATGCAAAATCAACAGCCATGGGATGAACTGGATAGAGGAAACTGGAAATATGACACAATTCTTCTACAGGTAGGGCCAATAGAAGATAGAGAGAGATTTTCCCTTTTGTGATGTCTCCCAGTCAATCTTAGAAGACTTGTGTTGGCTTTGGCATCACCCATGTGACTGCAGTGAGTCAGTTTAGAAACCTGAATCTACAGAAAGCTGACTGAGGTGGGAGAGTAGAACAGATTTCTCTACGCTTCAGTCCCTAAAGAGTGGGCTCAATGTAGGGGCAAACGTATGCCAGAGTCCATGTGCATGGAGGGGCAGGACTACATCTATTGGTGGATAGTCGGCTGAATATGAGCCAGCAGTGTGCTCAGGTGGCCAAGAAGGCCAACGGCATCCTGGCTTGTATCAGGAACAGTGTGACCAGCAGGGCTAGGGAGGTGATCGTCCCCCTGTACTCAGCTCTGGTGAGGCCACACCTCGAGTACTGTGTTCAGTTTTGGGCCCCTCGCTACAAGAAGGACATCGAGGTGCTTGAGCGGGTGCAGAGAAGGGCGACGAAGCTGGTGAGGGGCCTGGAGAACAAGTCCTATGAGGAGCGGCTGAGGGAGCTGGGCTTGTTCAGCCTGGAGAAAAGGAGGCTCAGGGGCGACCTTATCGCTCTTTTTAGGTACCTCAAGGGAGGCTGTAGTGAGGTGGGGGTTGGCCTGTTCTCCCACGTGCCTGGTGACAGGACGAGGGGGAATGGGCTTAAGTTGAGCCAGGGGAGTTTTAGGTTAGATGTTAGGAAGAACTTCTTCACTGAAAGGGTTGTGAGGCACTGGAACAGGCTGCCCAGGGAAGTGGTGGAGTCACCATCCCTGGAAGTCTTCAAAAGACGTTTAGATGTAGAGCTTAGGGATATGGTTTAGTGGAGGGCTGTTAGCGTTAGGTCAGAGGTTGGACTCGATGACCTTGAGGTCTCTTCCAACCTAGAAAATTCTGTGATTCTGTGATCTCCAAACAGGCCAGGAGAGAAAAGATATGCCTCTGACCAGAGCTCCACCACAACTATTATATCAACTCAACAAGGCTGTGAAAATTATTCAGTGACCACGGCCACTTATTCCAAATTCAGAGTGTGGAATTTCAGTCCAAACTGTAAGCGAACTTTGCAAATTTCAAATTTCAGCCTCCAGCAATCTAAATTGAACACCTAACACAGCAAGACGTCTAGAACCTGAAACACCACTCTGGTTAAACTTGCTGGGAATACTGATTTGAGTTAAACTTTTCCCAAAGTTCAGACATTCAGACACATCCAGAGCTAGTTTACCTTCATGATCATCTCAGTCACAGACAAAGAATATAAAGCAAGGAAGGAATTAAGGAATTTGTTTCATGCAGTGTTTTTTTTTTTTTTTTTTTTTTTTTTTCCAGGTAATGAAGCAAATGAAATAAATTTCCAGATAAAAACTGCCCAGCCCTGACTGCTTATTCCTATTTTCAATCTGCAATCTATTGCTGTTATTATTTCATTTTACAGGGCTGTTCGATAAGCCACATTATTGAAATAGTCTCATTTATAAAGAAGAAAACAAGCAACTTCTTTATTGAAGGACAAGTGGAAATCTTTCAATGAAACAATTTGATTATCCAGAGAACAGAACAGAACAACCACAAAAATAACAGAAATACAAAAAAAATCTAACTCAGATTATTTCATAGAACATTCTGTCAGTGGAGCTTTGAAGCATGCCACAAGTGAAGGGACAGAAAAATGTGTTTTGGGGATAGAAGTGAGTTTAGCAAATGGGAGAAAAGTGAGAACTGAAGCACAGTGGGAACTGTGCTACTTGAGAAACAGTAATGTGGAATGACAACATGATGTAAAGGTTCAGAACTAGATTAGAAACTTAGTAGTAATGAGCAAAAGTTGTTAACAACATTTTTATTCAAGATGGATTTATTGCGTAAAGATTTTTATATATATATGTATATATTAGAAAACTATAGCTCAGTGAGACTAATCTTAAGGCAGGCTGTAGCATCAGTTCTAGTATTTCATTGTTGCTTTCTTTGGAGGTTAAATTACCCAGTAGTGAGTGTTCTGACTGCTAGTTTTCCCTAGCATGGTACCTGGTGGTAGTGAAAACATGAGTTCTTTGGGGGAAAAAATGCATATGCAGCTCCATTTGCCTTATTTGTTCAAAGGCAGGCCCTTGCCTTTCTTGCTAACTACTTGCTTGTTGCTCCTGGTAAATCTGTAGATGAACTGAAAGTATTCCAGGTTAAGTTGGGAGTGCAGGACATTACCTTGACTGTTTTAAAAGACATATCTATAAATATATATAAACATGTATACATGCATGCATATGCATAGACATATACATATAGCTATTTCTTTTGTTTTGGAGCCTGAAACTAGAAATGTGGGGCTTTTCCTCATTGAAGATGGTCCTTGAATAAATTCCTCACTGCCTACTTTTCTCCATGGTCTTTCCTTGTGGCCTGCTTCTGTAAGAGGGGATATGGCTAATCTTCAGGGGATCATTTATGAGCTGGTTTTCCTCAGTATGGCCTCTGTGGATCAGCCCTCTGTGGTAATAACCCTCATGCTTTATTCATTCTCTTCTGGGGGACCTTCTACATCCTTGTCAGGTCTTCTGGAGTTCTCCAGCGTGGAGGAGCTTCCTGATGCTCCTGGCCATGCTCACCCATTGTTTCTTCCAGCTATAGACATTCCTATAACACCTTCTTCATCTCAGACTATCTGTTCAGGGAGACAAAAGACAGTGTTGAGATACTGTTGTTTCCAAATGGACCAAAGAGATCACCTTACCAAAGGCACTGGATATGAAGAGGGTTTAAAAACTTGCTCCTGGGACTTTGGAAGTCTCATCTAGTTCCTTGTACTTCACATCTCCAGAAAGTTATTTAGAATGATGTTTTGTGGCTAGGCTTAATGTTAAGTGATCCTTTTCTGGTATTCACTATCAATCGAGAAAAACAAGCTGGTTTTGAGTATATTATTTCTCATCTTGTGGTAGATACTTAAGATCAGTTACATGGATTGTATCCCAGAAATACCTAATTCATAGCTCTGAATCCCTCATGTACCTTCTCCATATTGGCCCATTGCAAAACTTGCAGAAACCTTTGTGCTGCTTTGTGCTATCCTCCATTAACTAGAAACTGTCAGGCTGCTGCTCACAACAGCAAGTTTCCCTGTTCACCATCAACGCACTTTGCTTAACCCAGCTTTGTACATCATAGCACCAACAAAGAAGAACTTATATTTTCTTCCCAGAAGTATCCACAAAATCCAAGATCATTTACTCTCTACCTATGTTGCCTATCAACCCTGCCCATTTCCACCAGCAGCAACCTGGTGGAGCAGCAGCAACCCAGACGGCCTTCTTGATAGTGATAAATGGGGTTTCACTACCATGGAGGCTACTGTGTGCAGGGCTTGCAGAGGGAAAGGGCTGTGATTTTGGGCTGCAGATCTAATTATTATTAATTAATTAATTAATTAATTAATTTTATTTTGAGCCATGCAGTTTCTTTCCTTGTCATGAGCTCATGTGCTGGGCAAGGGAGCCCAGCTCAGTGTGGTTCAGACACCAAAAGGAGAACAGGAGCCTGTAGTGGGGACAGTGACCCAACAGGTACATGCTTCTCTGGTCAGTCTGCCTGGTCTCTTCTCTGGAGATATTGTTTCTGGCTTCAAGGGGTAAGACAGTGTGGTGTGAGGTCGGGGGGTGGAATACATGGCCTGAATTGCAGGTGCAAGTCTTAGAAGCCACACTTTTGCTCCATGTCTCCTCCCTTCCTTTCTCCTTCCCTTCATTTATACTGTTTGAGGGGAGAAACAGTGAAGAAGAGGAAGAGGTGTTGCTCTTTTCATCATCTCTTTTTAATGCAGTCCAATTTAATGTCTGTTGAAGTCATTTTGAAGCAAAAATGAGCCATTTTGCAGGGCTAGAATAATTCCATTGTACTGTATATCTGTAGAGTAGGAAAGCTTATGGTTATTACTGTTAAATAGATTTGAACAGGAATTGTAGGCTCTATAAACAGCTCAGTACATAATTCCAAATGAAAATAACATACTAATGTGTGAATGATTTACACCAGCATCAGCTGTCTCTGAGAAAAGTTGGTGTTTGTTCTCATGCTTTCATTTTCCTGGGTAGAAGGTTAACTACACATATTTTCTGATTTCTTTCTTGAAGTGGTTTCGTATTAGCATAATATTTTTGTTCCCACAATTTCACTCACACAGATTAGTAAACTGGAATACACTGTTTTTGAAATGTAGTTCTTATTCATCAAATGTGTTATTCAAACTCCTCATATTCACAGCACACAAGTAGAACTGTTGCAAGCACATTTTACCCTTTGCTGTAAGCAATATTTTTGTTGTTGTTGTTTGTTTAGTTTTGTTTTCTTTTAGATAAGTGCATAAGGCTGTGGCAGTGATTACATTTCAATGTTTGAGTACTAATGCTTTTCCTATGGGCTGGATAGTGTGTGTATGAACATCGCTAGTGAACCTAAATATGAGGATTACTGCCAGAAACAGAATTTGGCCCTACAAAAAGAATGATTTTTGTACATGCCATTAGTGGAACTGCATTCAAAGCCATGTGAATGACTGAAGGCCAAGTTACATAAGTTATTATGGGTTAATGGGATACCCATGCATCTAGGTGGCCGTGTATCTTGCCTGTAGCAAAATTAAATGCCCCACAGTGAAAATGCTTGTTCAGAGTTTTGCTCACACGTTGCTATACTGCAAACGTTTTTAGACCAACTGGGGGTTCAGTGAGCTACTGATGGATTTTATCCATCTTTTAACACCTTTAACACCATCAGATCATTTCTGATCTAACACCACATGCCTCTTGTAGGAGCCCTATTCACATCCACAGAAGGTCTCACTCTTTTCCCTGCTTTCTCTTTCTCTCTCTCTCATTTATCTGCATTTCTTTCTTTCTTCCTTTCTTTTTTTTTTTCTTGGCAACAGTTTCAATAGGAGTTGGAAACACTCCCGCCGCTCCTCAGCTCAGCCTCTGAATAGCTGCAGCCCCATAATCAGGGATCTTCTTCTGTAAAGAAAGATGTAAGCTTTTTCTCCACTTTTCCCTCCCCTGGGCAAAGAAAGGCAGTGAACCCTAGCTTACTGTACATCATATTTAAATGTGACAGCATGCAGGGTTATTTCCAATCTTCCATGGGCCCTGGCTGATGCTCAGGGCTAAGGGTCTGTGCAGTCCTCAGAAAGACAGGATTTAAGACAAATCCATCCTTTGTGAGTTCCTCTTGACTAGATTTGGCAGTTTCTTGCTCTGCTAACTAGAGAGCTGAATCTTCTTATGAGTGAGTTGACAGTATCCTATAACAAACATAACTAGTCCTGCCTTCAGAGCCTGATTGTCTTAGGAATTGAAATGGGGGTGTCACTCCAGTGAGGGTCAATGTATCTCAGCTGCTGGTGGAACCAGCCCTAAGGACCAGTGTGAGATGATCATATTAAGAACACATGCTGTTCTGCTTTGCTTCAGCATAAGGAAAAGAATGAGCAATGATTGCCTGAGTTCTCAAGAAACTATGTAAAACTTACTATGGGGGCAAATAGTAATTTCCCTGCCATCATCCTCTTGCTTATGATCCTTTACATCCTAAATGCAAAGGGGAGGTGCAAGGTCTTTCCTATTTCCTGGTATCCTACTTCTTCCCAGAACTTCTCATGGGTTTTTTATTGCTGGCTAAAGGTTTTTTTTTGTGAAGCTAACTGCTGCAGAAGAATTCTGATTATGACTGTTGTTGAGATGTTATTCATCTGATAACATCATTGTAATTTGATAGATCAGGATGCCAAGTTAGAGAGATGGAGTTATTAAATGCATGGAGGAGTAAAAGCTTTTGGCAGGAGAGGGCAGGATAGAAACTGTAACAAAACTTGAGGTGAGTCTTCAGGGTAAATAGGATTGGCAGAGGAGTTGTTATTAGGCTGGAAAATGGGATTCAATCCTAAGCTTTGGTTAAGAAGAGTTTTTCAAGCGTTTAGTGTTAATAGAAATAATGATGTGGGAAAACAGCAAAGACTAAACTGGAAATGCCAAGACTTTCAATAGTCATTTCGGTGCTGGCAGACGCTAATAAATAAGAGATTTACTTAATTTCTGCTTTCTGAAAGCACACCAGCCATTTGAGTCTCTTAAATGCTTTCCCTTTAATGAGCACTCAGGTGTCCAAAGTGTTACAGGAGCACTTTGACTTAGCTGTGCTACTAAAAATGAACCAGGAAGTTTGAGGATGTCAACAGGCTTGCCTCCACTTTCACAAGCATTTAAAAAACAGTCATTGCTTTCCCTGCCTGCAAATGGCAAAAGAATGTTTTTATCTGAGATCACACTGCTGTTTTCAGAAATCTGTCCCTAAGTATCAAGTTTAATCATCTCCTTTCACTTAAAAGAGCACCAAGAGACAATTAAGCCCACATTTTCTGTTCCAAAAGAATGGAAATGAAAAGCTGCTTAGGAGTAACAGGGACTGGAGGAGGCAATGGAGAGGTTGTGCTGGGGTTTGACAGCCCACCTGGAGAAGCCTGGGACAGCAAGGCAGGAGAGCCAGGTAAGCTGAGGGAAAGTGTGTCAAGTATGAACACTTTGGGTAAGACTGGCTGAAAGCATGGGCATGTAGTGCCAGCAAGTCCTAATCTGGCAGGTTTTTTGTGCTGAGTGAATGAAGCATTGAGAATAAATAAGGTTGCACCACAGAAAACCCCAGTTCATCAACAGTTTTTATTCCCAGTTGGAAACACCTACAAATAGACACTTGGATTAAAGGAACAGCAGTAGTATCAGAGCTTCTGCAAATGACAACATGAATACAGATAGAGCATTTTTATTTATTTATTTATTTATTAAGAGATCTATTTTGGATCTAAGCTGCTGCAAATGTTTTTTGTTTGTTTGTTTTAATATATTATTTATTTATTTAATGTGCGGCTATGTGCAACTGATTTAGGACTTTCCTAAGTAACAGTTGTCAAAATGCCAAAACTCACCAGGATCACACTTGCCTATGAACCAAGGTGCAGGTAGTCTTTTGAAGGCCACAGTTCCACCTCCAGCTGACATCCATAAGTGTATTAGTCAGTCCTGCTGAAATATGAGTCCTGCTTCTCATTCTTCCTCCTGTCATTATTCCTTTCCTTTCTTGGTTGCAGCCATACTATCCCAATTATTTATTTATTTATTATTTTTAGATAGGTTAGTTTTCAGCAAGGTTAGATCAACTCACAGAAAGGACCAGTGGGCACCAAAGGCAGCATATGGAACAGGATAGAAGTCTGAGCCTAGCTCTAAGGTTGGTGTATATTCTCCCTCTTTCAATTGCTTTTGATGAATTATGATGTCTGCTTGGCCTTTATAATACAGCTGCATGTGAAAGCACAAATACGCTTTCCTTCAAGTTAGATGAAAAGAGAGGAGTAATGCTTATCTAGCAGCTACTCAAGCTGCACCCATGGTAGACAAACAGAAGGGTTTACTCTGGGTTTGCTCTATGTCCTCTACTGTCACTACAGCATTTTTTCCACAAGTAAACATAAATGAGCTCAGAGAAGTAGCTAGCTCTCACACCTCACTTGTTGCAAGCTGATTAGGATAGGTCTCATAAAATGCGATTGGATAGAAAGAAGTGCACACAAAGCTGCGTCAGGTCCACGTGGGAGGCATGATGCTGTCGGCATCCATGTTCTGGTGAGGCTGCTCAAGGAATATATTTTTGTGACATTGAATTTTATTCACTAGGAGTTTGTCATCTAGATTTCTACTCTTTGAGCACAGACACTATCAGAGGAGACAGACAGTCTCTCAGGACAGTTAGGTCCTGTCTGCACTATGCAAGCAACTAAATGTAGCATTTTTTTTGTTTTTTTTTTTTTTTTTTTTTTCTTTTTTTTTTTTTTTTCTTCTCTTTCATGTAAGATGTAGCTGCTCTGTGTTGCTATACCAGCTGACTCCATCTCTCTGGATGGAACAAAACACTTTTAAAAATAGTCTGCTAAAGTTGCTCTACTTTAAGCTCCTAAAGCAAGTTTAACCAAACTATATTGTAACACGCAGGATTTACAAAAAGACTTTAACTAACAGCAATTGTTTCTTTAACCAGTGTATCTGTTGTTAAAATACAGATGGAGACAATCCACACAAAAGGGTAGATGCTTGACAGTCAAAACTGGCACAGATTTAGTGGAATTAATAGCATTACATTGATCACAGGTAGAAGTCTGGTTGTCAAAGGTCAGTCTGGCTCTTGTTTTCCAGCAACTGAAATATTTCATGAGAAAAACTCCAGCAAAGTTCCACCTAGTAAGTGTGATCCTCTGCAGTTGCAAGCAATGACAAATCACCCCCCTACTTCCTAGAAAATACTTTCTAGAAACTTTTCAAATTCCATTTAAAACTGTTAGGACTTCTGTACCTGATGCCCTTTTTGGGAGGCTATTAGAAAAGCTCAGACTGCTTGTGGTTACAGCCTGACTTTCTGTTCAAATTTGTTGCTGGACACTGCTTATCCATTTGCTTTTGTGACAACACTGATTTTAAACCCTCTAATAATTTCTCTTTCCCCTTGGCTACAGTTATTGAGATCAGCCACAATCGCCACAATCCCTCTCAGCTTTCCTTCCCTGGACTAAACAAGCTGAGCCTTTCTGGGCCCATGTCAGCAGATGGGGGCTGCCTGGCCCTCTGCCTCTCCTGGAAGTCTTCCCCATGCAGCCACTTCTCACCACTATGTCCTGTTCCTGGGCAAATCTGACATGAGCTGCACAGAGCACACCAGTAGACCACCAATACAGTAACACAACTCTGATTGAAGGTACATGTAAACATAATGGGATTTGTACTTATTTTGTTCGTAGCTGGACCACTGGCAGTTCTTGGGGATATGTGTGTTTAGTGAGCATTCCCTGAGTCTCCCACTCTTTTAGCATTCTTTGAAGTTAATCTCCCAATTTACAGCAGATGTTTCCATTACTTGCTCTTAAACCCATGGACTTGTACTTAGTGCCTTTTACACATATCCTGTTTTATTACTACAGTTCTCAAAGTCATCCAATTTTCTGTTTGAACTCTTCATCCTCTCTTGTTTTGAGGACATCCTTGATTTTGTGTGTTACTAGCAAATTTTAGCATCATCCCGTTTTCTGTGCTCAGTGAAAATGTTAAGGAAGGTTATCATCAATCCTATGCCACTAGAAGAGGCACTCGGAGCCAGACTTTGAGAAGTATTTACATGCCTAAGATGAAGAGAAGTACATTGCAGGGTTTCTGGAAGTACTTATTGCTGGGGTGAAAAATGCAGCAAACTTCTGATGTGTGGTTGCACTGCACACTTCTTGCTGGAAGATGACAAGTAATTGTTGTGAGTGCAAGTAGCAAGTATGTGCAAACATGGTAGGATATATCAAATCTACCTCAATTCTTGTCTGCATTTTTAGGTGCTGTATTTAGATACTAAAATATCTGTCAAAATCATGAAGGGGAGCATGTTCCTGTCAGGCAAAGGCTAGACAGGGCAATACCTGGGGCAGATACTACAACCGAAGTCTGGACAACACAATCAAGTGAGAAAATATCTTTGTTTAAATTTCTGTGGAACAGTTTTGTAGAGAAGAAAGGAATTTGGCAACAGCAAGGAGAGCTGCTCCCAGAATATGAGAGGAATACAGTAGATACTCATTGCTAAAGAAATGTGATTCTTATTATTAAAAAGATGTTTTCATTTTGAGCGTGGTGGGAAAGACATGCTTTACTGAACATTAACTGTAGCAAGTAGGTGGAAGAAGTAAAAACAGTTTAGAAAGGCGAAATGTGCTGTAGTTCATTTCTTGAAGGAAGCTTTTTTTCCCCCACAGTTGAAAAGGTTACTTGATGCTCCTATTTTCTACTCTGTGTAGTTCTTTGAACTCAGCACACAGAACATATGGATGACAAAAGAGACCATGCAGACATTCAAAAGTTGGGATGTCCTGCCGCTGTGACTTTCTTTGTTACTGGAGCCACTTCCTCCATGCACAAACATTATAATGTCATTATTAATGGCTGAAACGCTCTGTCTTTTCTTTTTTTTTTGGAAGGGCTCCTCCAGCACTTCTGCCGCAGCATGGGCAGTGCTCACAGTGCAAGCAGACAGCCCGTGGCTTGTTTTCGCCTCACTGTTCTGTGTGTGGCTGCATGCTTTGTAACCCTTCTTTAAAGACAGAATTACTAATTTCCATCTGGGCTTCCCTCACTACTCTGTGAGGCTGTTTTTTTTTTTTTTTTTTTTTTTTTTTTTTTTTTTTTTTATGAGCACAGTCTTGTGGAGTTGGAGGGTTTATTTTTACTAAAGCACAAAAAAAATTAAACTGAAAGTAGCCATTGATTTTTTTTTTTTTTTTTTGTGTGTCCAAATGGAGCTCCTAAGGCGTTGATTTTTGACAGTACCTTATACTGTACAAAGCTGTTTATGTTCAAAGTTCATCTCCCACTAACTCAAATCACAATTTTTCTAAATCAGATCCCTGGTGCCTGATCTGGGCAGGCTGGGAATTCAAACTGCCACTGGGGTGGAAACACTTCCCTCAAACAGCTTTCAGCTCTGGGTGGTGGGATGGCCACAGACACCTTTGGTTTGGCGTTTGCTCCCTTGCCAGTAAACATACTGTCATTAGCACCAGCCTTGCACAAGTGTGGAGAGGAAATTTTTGTTGCCTTTTTCTTCACAGGTCTCTGTTTTGTCCTGGTGTGCATATAATAGGGCATATTTTAGATCTTAAAAACAAAACAAAAAAACTTAGAGCAACAAAAATGCCAGGCCTACTCCTGATTTACACCTTCAGGACTGGCATCAAAGGGAGACCCAGTGTACACATTAAAGCTGGATTTTGTATAGTGCAGTGGTAACTGGAATGGATGGCTTCAATTGAATTGTCCCCATTTTCTTCCCTCTCTCCCCTCATTCCTCCCCATGTTCTTTGCTTGTGGATAAAAAGGAAAATTTTCTTTATATATCCTCATGAAACTCTTTCACGTTCTGTGTTTGAGGTATGTCATATCTGGAAGCTTTTCAGGGTTTTCCATACTTCTGGCTGCTGTACAATGTATATATATATGTATTTTTTTTACTGTTAAGCCATCCTATATGAGTTAAAATTCTTACATTTTACAGTATTTTAAAGGAGATAATTTTGTCATTAATCCAAGACTAAGCAGCAGGCTATTTTTCATACCACATCAGAATTCTCCTCCTACTCATTCTTAAAGGCAAATCAAAAAACCCAGATGTTTTTCCTGCAACATCTGGTTCCCTGGCACAGGCTTCTGAAGCAGTGTCTGCAGCCTTAAAGCCATGTCTTGGTTTTGTTATTTCATTTACTAATGGGTTGTTGGAGTCACTGGTGGCACAGAGGCTGGCTTGCTTTGACTGCTCTTTCAGTCTGAAAGCATGAGATGGCCTTGCAAGCCTGTTGTGATTCTGCTCAGAAATTTTGGGTACTCAGGAATGTGACGAGCTCAGCCACCTCAGCTTCCTGTCTTGCAGAAATACGTGCAGCAGGATAAATGCACATGGACCCAGAAGTGTTCCCTGTTCAGCCACAAAAACGAGGAAGCTGGCCTCGTGTCCAAGTAATTAGCCATGTTCCTGCAGAACATACTGTCAGGCTTTCAGAATTACTTTGCCAAAGTCTGTCCTGGGGGAGTGAGACAAAATGATCAGGGAGGGAGCTTGAAAGGGCCATGCTGCTACATTTTTTATTTTTTTTTTTAAAGTCCTGTTTTGGAATCTTTATACACACACAGACATATACATGTATACATAAAATCTTGGTTCTCTCACATCTTCCCTCTGTGTTTTGATCACCAAGTTATGTGGCCAGGATGATTTTTGACCCATTTATCATGGGGTGCACACAATGTAACAGCTCTCACGGGACACCTGATTTCCTTATATCAGTTGATAGGCTGATTCTAGCCTAGTATTTAAGTGCTATATGCACTGGGGGCCTTGACAAGTAAACTCATATTCTGGGAGAGTGTCCTAACACTTGGCTTTTAACTATTACAGGAGAGATCTCTTTCTTTCCTTCTCATCCTTCCCACCACTCTAAAAATCTAGAAGAGATTCTGCATTCTGTGTTCATCCCAGTGTTGAAAGGAAAAAACACTGCAATGATTTTTTCTGGATTGGAGAAAACCTCTTTCTCCCTACTTGGATGGTACAGCTTCTGTTACCAAGTGCATATGCTGCTGCCAGCAATATGTTTCAGCCAGGGGCACAGGTTGCTCAGTTTTCATCAAAGCAGCAGAGGGAAATGGCTATGTGGAGCATGCTTTGCAGTTGCCTGCTGAAACCTCTGAGACTGGCTCTGAATTTCCTGCTTTGAAACATTTTGCTGCCATAGCAGAACGGTTCATGAAGCACAACCACACCTCTCTTGTGGCCTCCAGGACACTCTCTCATATGGGCAGGATGTGGCTCCCTGTGTCCCGTCTCCTCCTAGTTAATTGTTTGTGCAATTAAATCTTCCACACTGACATAGCATTCTTGCATGCTTTTACATAAGACAAAGTATTTGTTTGAAATGTCATCAGTCCCTTGAATTGCAATGTATATGTTCTCCTTGTGTCTTTATTGGTACTGCCTCTGCAATACCATAAAACATTTAGAGAGGTGTTATTCTGCTAATGTGTACTGCACTTGTGGCTGGGGCTGGGTTACATCTTTTCCACAGTATTTAACTGAGAATTTTAGTTTGCACATAGCGGTGGATTAAATGGGATGATCAAAACGGGGGTCTCATCTCATATGACCAAATGCCTGGCATTCATGTTGGAGGTTGCTCCCCGTAGCAGAGTACTCTGAATAGCTCATGAATCAAGCCTTGAAACTAGTTTGCATTAGCAAACTGTCTGTAGGCACTGCAGCAGCTCCAGATCTGCTCCAATAGCAGCTCAGCTACCCCTGAGGGCAGCACCCCTCCTAGAAAGGATAAGGCAGATGACAGAGCATAATGCATGCTTCAAGTGTCTGACTTCAATACCCTACCACGTATAAGTAAGAACCCTTAGATGTTTTACAGAATAACTTAGTTTTATGGAATAAAAACAAACAAATGAACAAACAAACAAACAAACAAAAAAAAACACACATGACAATTATGTACCAAATAGCTACTTGAAGGGCTTTTGTTATTCTGATTGAGTACAATATATGTGAAAAGCAGAAAGAATCATCATGAGAAAAAGATACTAGCGTCCAGCATAGGTGAGCAGGAGATGAAAGAAAGAAAAAGATGAAGGCGGTAAAGGTGAGGTGGAATGAGACAGTAGCTACGAGGTCCTCTGCAAGTAGATGTGAACCTGGTCTGTGTTCCTCATCTTCTGGCCAGGTAGGGCACTACTAAAGGCTGTTGTTTTCTTTAACCCAGACAAAATTATATCATTTGGAGAAGAGGTTGATGCATTTTGCCACCTCTGAACAAGCATAAGCAGAAGTCATCCTCTGTCAATAGAAGTGAGCAAAAATAACTTGTCATGAGTGGAGGTTTAATGTCTTAGTCCGCAATCAGGACCAGAAGCCTAAGGACAAATCTTTGCTGCCTTGCATTTTCTTTTTTTATTTTCTTTTTTTTTTTTTTCCTGGACACAACAGTTTGGGACACAGGCTGGGATCATGGCTATTCAAAAAGGCACAGTAAAACACGAAGGGTACAAGTTTGTTTGCTAACAACGGTTTCTAACAACTGTCAGAAGTCGTGTGTGAAAGAATGGGAAGGGTAGGACAACCACGGAGATGAGGAGTCTGCTCAAATCAAAACCCACTGCAACGTAGATCTTAGCAAAGACTGTGAGGAACGGTTTGAGCTATTTTACAGATACTAGAGCTTTGGTAGATTGTGCCAGTATTTGTGCAATGTGGTATCTGTGCCATTGTGAGATGTGTGAAATGGACTGGTTGTTTTACTTCAGCACATAAATTCAATACTGAATACATTTTTTTGTTTTGTTCAGTACAGATAAGGAGCCTGCCACTAATATATCCTGGGGATGAGTCAGGATGGTAATGTAACAAATTCTTTATGTACACCACACAAACATGAAAATGTCCTCTTCTTTTGAGCCACAGTTACTGATAATATTGGGAAGCTGGCTCCATCTCTCACCCTCAGTACCGTATCAATTATTAGAATCTCTTACTTTCAGCAGATTTAATTAGTACGTTGCTAAATATGGTACTATGGCAACATGCCTACCCCAGGATTCCCTATGCTGTTAGGCCTGCTGCAGCTGAACTAATAGAAAAGGCTAATGGGAAAGCCTAATGACCATTTTTAAAGCTTAAATACCAGTCATTTAATCTGACACTCCACAGGCTGCCAGTTGTTTCCTTGCGACGTACATGGAGTAGTTAAATGCAAAGTAAAATCGGCAGTCGTTGGAGCTGCTTTACAAATGTTCTGTATCGCTGGAAATCTTCAAAACTCCCTGAATATAGTATTCAACAAATGATATCTGACTGGCTTTCCCCTTCCCCCTCAAAAAGTTTAACGTGCACATGCACTGCCACGATGCATAGGAAAAATCCTATGGAGCAGTCCAGCATACACAATCTGTCAGACCAAGAAGAAATAAAGGTCTGTTGTTAATTCAGACAAATGGTCAGCAGCTGCAAAATAGTTTCCACAAGAAACAGAGCAAAACCCTCTCAGTTATGGATAGAATTTTTTACGATTTTCTGTTGCCTTTTCCAAGGCCAAAATATACTGCATATATTCCTACATAACTTTTATTCGTATTCTCTGCTAATTCAGTGCTGTAAGCCACAGCAACAAAAAGCCTGCTTCAGAGTAAGAAAAGCTCCTATGAGTTTTATACTGCTTTTCAATATTTTAATCAGGCTACTTGCCCCTCTCACAGGAGTAAAAATGCCCCATCAGTGCAGTTGTACATAGGGGTACTGCAGGCTCTGAATAAGGCTGCAGCTCTGGTAGTCAGCATGGATGTGCCTGCTGGTGGAGGGAAATTCTCTGATCACCGTGGGTGTGTGGTCACTCAGCTAGGGCATCTGACCACTGCATTCCAGGATACCTGTCACTCTCATTTTAGCAGTGTTTTTCTTTATGGCTTCACTTTTTATGTGCATCACAAGGATATCCTGCTTCTATAATACTGTGCTACTTAGGAGAACATGGAGGGCTTTAGAAGTTGCAATCCAAAATATGCCAAAATACCCCCAGACAGAACAAAGGGCTGTTCGGTATCTTTGCTGCAGCTGGGATGAACTGAGAGCTGCTGGTACAGGTCTCTGCATCTAACGGATGGCTGACTGGGTCTGCAGCAGTATCACAACATCTTTAGTCTCTCCTTGCAGCTTTTCAAACACTGGCAGCAGTCATAACCAGGAATATGGTGGCAGGGTCAGGCTCAGCTCCTTTCCTCACCTGTTAAGGTCCCTATTTGGGTCTGTATTATGCAGTTCCACATTTGCAGGTGATACAGAAACACAAGTGTCTGTTTACCACTGTAGCTCCCATCCCTTGATGATGGTTTCTCAGAATTTTTTCAGAACTGTATTGGTGCTCCCCAGTGTAAATCCTGGAGTGAAATCTTGGCTTATGTTATTTAAACTACATATAGCAAGCTGGGTTTTAATCTGCAAGACACATTGACACAAATTTATTTTGGGTGTAACTCCTCTTAAATCATAATTTTAACCTATAGGCCAGGAGGGCTATTGGGTTATTGGACATTAAAATGTTCCTATTCCCATTTGGAGTCTGATAATGGCCACATTATCTGCAACATTTTTGCTGTTTTTAAAAACCCAAGCAACAAGAAAACAGTCCTTATTTGTCCACTTGAGACACATTCAGCAGAGCTCAGATGTGTTTGGAAATTGAATAGAGACACATTTCCTCCAAGTTTAGAGAGCGTGGGATCATTTCCTTGCCCACTGCTGACTACATACCTGGCAAATTTGAGAGTATCTGCATAAACTACAGGATGAAATAGCTTCCCTCTCATTTTTTGTCAAAACCTGACAGGAAAGTTCTCTGAGCTGAATGCATTGATTCAGACCCAGCAACAAGCAGTCTGTGAGAGCTGCATGGAGAGATGAAGTCAAAAGGATTTAAAAAAAGCTTAACATGCATTAGAGACTGAGGCAAGTAAGCTGCAAACACAAAACATTTCCAGAACTGCATCTCTAGTACCTTGACACTGTTTTGGGGAGTTATTATTACCTATTATAAAGACCCTCATGTCTATACAAATGAAACAAGGTCGTATAAGCTACATAAGTACCACAGACACATTCACACATTTGCACGTTCATGAAGATGTGGTTTATTGCTACATTTTCATGGGCACCTGATTTAGATAGTTGAGACTGGTTCCCCATGACCTGTGTATTTGGATGCGGACTCCTCTGGACTGAGTAATATTTATGGTGACACATTTGACACTGGGCTGACACCACTGGACCGATGTACATTGTACTTCTGGAACAGAGATTGTTATATGCAAGCTTTTTGATAGGCAATTCCACAAGAAAGGTGAACTTGCATACAAGAAATTCTTATTTGAAAGTCTTCAAAGGTCTTAAAGTGTGACTTGTTTCAATGTCCTCCCCAGGAAAAGGCCAGAGTCCTCCTCTGAAATGTTCTGATTACAGTATGTTGGGCTGCAATTCAGTTACCCAAAATAAAGTAAAGTAAAATGAACTGTTATTAAACACTCATGTCAGGAAATTTGCAAGCTCCCTGGAACTTTCCATACATTTCCATACACACACCATGTGTAGTCACCAACATTTGTTAGACTTAGAAAAAGTTAGAAAACAAAACGAAACAAAAACAACAACTATAAAAGAGAATGCTACTGAAATAACACATATCTAAGTGCAAAATAAGCTTCTGCTTACAGCACGTATCAGGACTCCAGTATAGACATAGTTAATGCCTTGGTTGGCTCAGGGGGTTAAGTCCACATCAGCATTCCATTTCTTTCACCCAGTTGTGTGTGTTGTTCTTATTCTTGAAATATTAACAAGTTAGGTGCTTGGCTCCAAAGACGGGAGTTTTGCTGAGTTCTCCATGCTTTGAATGAGGAAGAATTTGTAGTTTGCAAATAGGATTTGCAACAGCCAGTACACAGAGTGGAGGAAATGCTGGAGGTGGCTGTGTCTCTGAAGCTCTCTTCTTCAGAAGATTAACAGTGCTAATACAGGTATCCTGGTGAAAATGGATTCCCTGCCTGAAACCACTTCCCACACTTTGATACTTAAGACAGCTGTCCTACTGATCCTTTTCTAAGTGACAGTAGTAGCATAAAGGTGAGTGAAAGTAATGGGCAACCTTTTATCTTTCTTGGATCTGTGATGGGCTATCACCTTGCATGATAAATTGCTTTTTCCTGTGAAGTATTACTTGGAGACATGCAAATGCCACTTCTTGGATATTGCAAGCAAATATTCTTCTCTCCAGTTGGCAAAGTGGGCTCAGTTGATTGCAGTTTCTTGTGAGAATTCCCTTCTCTCTTTAGGTACTTGGTGTATAAACCACAGGATTTCCCAGTCATTCCTCAACTGAGCAAAAAAAAGGAAGTATGCTTTAAATGGTCATTTTTGTTTCTCAAATCAGGAAACTGTAGACATTTCTCTCTCTCTCTCTCTTTTTTTTTTTTTATATATATATATATATATATATATAATATTTTTTATTTATAGAGAAAAATAGAAATCAATCCACATGGAAAAGTCTCATGGGAGACAGCAGCTTTCAAGCAAGCTTGTGGTAATGTGTTCCTTCCACTGACAATGGTGTGGGGCTGTAGAGGAGTGGGTGCAATGTTTTATGCCTCCTTTCTCAGCAGTAACATAAGAATATTATCTCTTCCAAACTACTGTTTCATAAAGTATTTCTTAATCTTGTAAGAGAGGGAAAGAGATTTTTTCTGAGGTAATGACTACCCAGAAATGACAGCACCTAATGCTGGCATACATCTGCTATGCTGGGAACTTGTGTCCAGTATGCTATGTTATTTCCCCCTGTCAAATAATGAAGAAATCTATTTGAAACCTCGAGGAAAATAAACAATGATCCTGCAGCAGGTCACACTGTGACTTCTGTAAATCAGTCTGTAGCAATGGGACCTCATGCAGTGGAAGAACAGCCAGGGCAGCGTGTGAACAGGAGTGGCAGGAGGCTGTGTTGAATTGGAATTTCCCACAGAACAGCTAGAAACAAAACAGGGGAACTCAGGGTGAAATTTTTAAATGAAAATCAGGTAGAAAGCTCAAAACAAGCAAATAAAAATACAACCCCTCTGAAGTGGAACTTTTGTAAAGTTTTTTATATATATATATATATTTTTTTTTTCTCAGACACTTTTTGTTTCTGTCTCTGTTAAATATTTTAGAACAGTAAAAGATTTTGGTGACTTGGTAAATTCCTACTCATCTATAAACAGCCAGCTTATGTCATTGAATCAGCAGCAGTTACAAAATCTCACTGAAGACATGATTGTAATTCTTCTTTAAGAATACGTTTTGAGCTGATAGACATAGATATTTGCCTGATATTTTCCCATTCTGTAGAGTTTGCTATCACTTAGCTTATTGCATTACAAGTGTTTAATAAAAGCTGTCTATTTCAAAGTGTTCTGGAGATAACTGTGGGATTTGATTTTAAATGTACCTTTTTTCCCCCCACAAATTATTCAATCTCTGAGTTAGAGATTAAGAAGGAACAAACATGATTGTCCTACCATACCAATTAGAGAAAATAAAATGCTTTAATTTTCAGTGTGGATGAACAATAGTTGCAATCAATATTTGGAGATAACTATATTAATCTTGCAGAACCCACAGCACCAAAAAAGTATCAGACCAGCACAAACCTAACTGAGGGTAAATACTCTTAATTAAACACATAATGTGAAGTTAAAATCGTTGTGCAACATTATTGTAGAGTGGTGGGAAGTGAATATGAGGAGTGGCTCCAGCTGGTACCTACAGAGGAATTATGTCAGGAGTTTTTTAAATCATGCTTCAAAAACAGGCATGTGAGCCCATCTCTAAGCATACCACCATTTGATAGAGATTTCTGTATATTTGTGTGTCCTTGCTTGACATGATTCAGTCAGAGGAGCTTGCCTGGTCTTGCTACAGGCGTTCCGGACATTTTTGCCCCAAGGTGTTTGCTTGGTCCCCGTGCTAGGCTCTGTTTCTCCATTGGGGAACCAGCAGCTGGGAGCCCCAGCCACACCAGCATAAAGCTCACAGTTTAGATGAACCTGCCTTCATTAAGCATTGAAGCTAGGCCAGGCTTTTATTAGGTAAAAGGTAGGACAAAGTTCTCATTATGATGGCTCAAATAGCAGTGTCCTACATCAGTGACTTTATGCAAAAATATACTTTCTATGTCAGTGTCACAAAATATTACCTTATCAGTGTATTTCCTGTGACTGCACAAAGAAGTTGAAATGTTTTGCTTATTTATCCTTACTAATCTGCGCTTTCCAAAAAAAACTGAAACAAATGTTAAATGTTAATGGACACTGGTAAGGAAAATGTATTCACATTTCTGAAACCTCTCACAAAGCTAGAAGCCAGCCTTAGAAAGCAACCCTTTTGAAATTCCTTATAAAAAGAAAACAAGGTTCTTATTTGCTCTTCATGGATATCAAAGGAATTTTGTATGTGATTGAGAGCATCTGGCTCTAATTGTGATAAATAGCCTTAAGCATCTGACTTTAACAGTAGAAGATGAGAAATTCCACTTTGGGTACCACTTCATACACCTTTCAGTTGCAGAAGGAATCAGTATGCTGCTTGTATTTCAGCAACCAGCCCTAAAAAGCGAGAAACATAACAGAAGCAGAACATTACTGTAAGTATTGATTATACAACATATAACATGCTCTGTGTGGATCAGAACAGGAGATTAATACAGAAACTAGAGTCTCTTCTCATAACAAATTGACTTGGCCTTTATTTTTTTTTTATTTTCAGTCTCGACATTATGAATGCAGAGTATTTTGAATATATTGACACTTATTTGTTAACAGTATGAGCAGCACATGCAATGCTATGCATGATTTAGTTTTCAGTTCACATGTGTTGCAAACCTACCACTTTAGATGATAGTATTTGTTTATAATTAAAGTATACATGTGGATATTCCTGAAATTGTGTATGTTTGGGGAATTATATTTTAGAACTAGTATGGAGCATTGAGAGGAGGAAAAATAAAAAGATGTGCAAAATCAACTTTAATGACAGAGTGCCCTTTAAGATGAAGTCTTTCCTTTCAATTCAGTGTCCATTCATTTATATGGAGTGTGAGCAAATGGACAGGAAATAGCTTTTGGCCTGATGAGAACTGGGAGGATGTTTCTGTACAAGAATACTTTGTATGCTGTACATCTAGACAGTTTTCATTGCACTGGCTGGAAGAGGTATTAATGTTATTAGTGAAAAATGCTGAAGCTAAAGAAGATAGATCCTCACCTAAATGTTATAGCTCAAGCAGCTAAGACACCCAGTGAAGCTGTGATACAGTTTTAAAGTAAGGAGGGAGTAAAAAATGAGTTTGTAATCAGAAGATGCCACTACATACAAATGGTTTTAGTAGCCCGGAATAATACCTGTGGCAAACACGTTCAGAGCTGGATTCTACAAATTATGGCATTCAGTATCTCTGATCCATCAAAGAGATTTTGCTATCATCCACGCCCCACTGATACAATGACTTACAGTCCTAATGTACACAGGAAAAGCTGAACAGCACCAGAGGCTTTTTCACAGAGACCTGCAAAGCACTGGACTGTGTTAATGCCAGCTTCCAAGCCCCTTGCTTAATCTGCCCTTGCCTTATGATTTTAGAAAAAAGGCATGTGTTTATGCATAGACCAGAACACCCCAAGTAAGGCGTGGATGGAAATTGCAAAAAAAAATTTAAAAAATAAAATAAAATGAGGGCTGACTGCATACTAAATTATTGAAGATTCAAATCACAGCAAAATCATTTAAACAAAAGCAACAAGATGTGTAACAGCTTTTTTTGCTGTTATTTAGTTTCATGTGGACTGTCCTTTGTGTTTACAGTCTACTGTTCAGACAACTCAAGGCCAATCTGTTTGTCCTTGTGGTATTTCAGATTTCACACCTCATGCTGTAAAACTTTCCAGGACCAGCTCTGTGCTTTGAAGTGTACAGTGTAAGGCAGTAAACATTAATGAGTCATAAATATATTTGGTAAAAAAAAAAAAAAAGTGCTTTACAGATTATATTTGCTTTAGTCTATGTTGATACTATTCATTTTCATGTAATTTCAAGAATGTGTAGGATGGCAGATTGCTTCATCAAGACTGCACAATCTTGAGCTATCAGACTTTATGGAAAACTTTTGTCTTAAAGGCTTAAAGTAAACAATTAGATATTGAAACAAATTATTGTGGCCATATGTTTTCTTGACCAGAATTGCCAGTAGGTTTTTGCTTCTACTTAACTGTGAATGAATTCCTATTCAAACTGCCAAAACAGCTAACAAATTCTGAAGAATATGACAGTTAAAAGTATGATGTCTAGGAGGTAGTGTTTTAATGAAGATAATGATCACCATCTTATGTTAACTAGTCTAACAAAAGTGGAGTGCACTTGTTTGCCCTGGATATCAGCTCTCGGTGTATAGGTACTGTACATGCAGTAACACTGAGCTGGTAAATGGAGATAACCTCTCATAGATATTAGCTGCATGTACTTGCCTGTCCCAATGCATGTTTTCACAGACAGTGTGTGTACAGAGATGCACAGAGATACACACAGTGCAAAGCAGTGCTGCAGCAGTGGACAGGGCAGCAGATCAGGCAGAGAGGCACTGACTAGCAGGCCAAGCTCTTCCCTGGGGAAATTCCTCTTCTCCACCCTTTTGGGAGAGAATGGCTCTCCACTACCCCTGACAATACGCAGAGAGCATGGTTTTACCTGTGCTGCTGTGCAAACTGAAAGTGCAGGACAGGTCAAAATCACAGCCATACTGATTTCAGCATCTGTCGTTATGGCTGGCTGCCTCCTGCATGCTGGTGAGAGGTTTCTGTGTAGGCAAAGCCTCTGCACTAAGTTCCAAATTAAAGGTCATCCTGGGGCCTGAGTGTTTTCCTTCTTGCTGTTTTCTCATAGCTTGTAGTGGCAGTGACATCTTTCTCAGTTCATTCCACCAGTGCATTCCTATTCCTTCTGTTTTTCATGTCATCCCACTTTTACTCCTGAGCCCCTGGGTAATGTTAAACACTCTGCTTCCTGGCTTAATTGGTGTGGCCTCCTCACACTTATTTAAGGTTTCACTCCTGTGATTAGTCTTTGCAGGCTGTCTCGAGAGATTTTTGTAGACTTGCTGGGAAAGAGATTGGCCCTCTGTGTGGGTCCGCTTGCAGAACTATGCATTAAGTGCAAAGTCTTCATAGAAAGAAACAGCTTAATTATGACAATAGTGCATGATACTAGAAAATTTGAAAAATGCACAAATGCATATATACAAATATACATATTGAGGTTGGTGTATAAGAAGTGATTCTTCCTGTAACACTATACCAAGCACAAGAGATTTATTTTTTAATTACAGAGTAAAACATTCCAAAATTGTCTAATTGATGGATGGGAAGCTTTAGCAAAGCATTGAACATAAGGGAACCTGACATTAAATGTTTGGTAAGTTGCCATGACATTTGCTGAATTTTATTTTTATGCAAAATTTAAACCATCAGTGCTGCTAAATTTGATTTTAGAGGAATAATGCAAAATAATGGAAACAAAATAGAAAAGAATGCAACTCCTGTGAATATGGCAGATACTACATATTGTACTTCTAAAAGTGATCAGAAAAGATTTATTTTGTTTTGCTTTGAAATTCCTCTACATAAGAAGAGTGGAATGTTCTTTAAGAATTAGTGAGTTCCATTATAGAACAATACTTTAGTTTTCCTTCACTTTAAAGCTAAGCTTTTCAATATATTTACTTTCTTTATTCAATCTTTTCTCTTTGGGGAAGGGGAAAATAAATGACACTGATAGGTGTGAATATTTATATTAATTCCCAGGTTGCTGATGTTCAGCAGTCTTGATCTACCTATTTTGTTACATTGCATCTGTGATAAATTATTACTATCATTCGGTATTTGTCTTTGCAGATGCATCTTAGGTAAGCAAGATACATCCTTGGCTTTACCTGTATTAGGAAGACAACTTGTACTGGCTTTTGGTTTTATTCCAGATATGTCTTGAGTCTCTTGCAAGAGAGACTCTTGGGCACTGGAATATGTCACCCTCCTAAAGAATCCATATGGTCATGGGAAAAGTCCTTGCAAGAATAAACAGTGGGCAAGTAAAACAGGAGATGTGCATGGATTGTTTGGCAGTTTTCCTGGATGGGAATGTTGTCAAAAGGGCCAAACTTGTTTATCATGGGCATCTTATGATGTCTAATCCAATTCATCAAGGTCATTTGGTCCTTGGTCCTGGCACGTGATTCAGTCTAGCTCAGTTTAATTCCTTTCTTTTCTAGCCTTGAATTATCATTGTCACATCCCTTACATCCTTGAGTGTGAAGGCCATTGTACAAGCTCCTGTGATTTTATTTGTTTGTTTGTTTTGTTAAGAAATATTACCACAGTCTAGATAAAAAAATACATGAGTGAGTTTGAGAGGGTGACTTTGTCCTATCTTTATCCTGGTATTTTCAGGATTAAAATAAGACCCCACCTCATTCTCCCTTCCCACAGTATCTTATGCATGTAGAACCTCTCTATATAGTTGTAATTTAAAGACATACATCCAAAACTGCAGGGAACAGTGGCTAAGCTACACAGTGCCTGCTGATGATTTGTAATTAATTAAAAAAAAAAAAAAGGCATTGGGAAGTATTCTCATAAAGATGGTAAACAAATCATTGATTCTTGCTGATCATTATATCAGTTATTATGACACCTGATCAGATTATGATATCAGATTATGATACCTGACCTCTTATCCCAAGAACTTGATCAGAACTTAAAGAGGTAGTATTACCATTTACTACTTGCACAGTCATAGTATTCCTGCATTTTCTCTAAGGAATGTGGCTTATCATAAAGACTGTAAAAGATCATTTCATGTTTGTGACATGTTCACATTAGGGGGAAGAAAAGAAGAAATTGTAATGTTTTTGAAATAGTACATATTCACAATCCTAGTGCAAACAAAACCATTTTAATATGGACAGACCTATTGAAGCAAATAAATAAACAAACAAAAGAAATATTGTGATCAGTTAGGATTTTTTTTTTTTTTTTTTTTTTTTTTTTTTTTTTTTAAAATCAGCTTGCCTTGCCATTTTTCTGTGAAAATATGCTAACATTGTTAATCAGGTTAGATGACCTATGGCCTAAGGCTTTGAGCTGTAGTAGACACAGTAGGCCTCAGAAGACACTTAGACTATTTTTCTTCTGGTGAAGCTTCTTCCCAGAGGACTTTTAGTGTTGGGCAATTTTTTTATGTTGAACTACATTAAAACATTCTCCCCATCAGTCCACAAAAATGTAGGGGAACTTGGCTCGCCTCTTCTCAAGGGGAGATGGCCTCTGGGCAAAGGGTGAGATTCCTCCTAACAGGTGGTGTCCTCTCTGGAATAGCCAGGGGTATGCTGAGGCACTTTATTCTCCCCACAAAACTCTTCACAAACACAGGAATCTTAGCTCTTTGCTGACTCTTTATTTTAGAAAGTGATTATGTGGCATCTGTTGGGAAGACTGGATTTTACACTCTCCTTCCCTTCCTGCAACTCCCACTTCTTCTGTGCTTCCTGTCAGTACATAGCAGAAAAGAAAAGTTTTGCACCTTTGAGGGGGACAGGATTTCACCCAAACTCCCCTCTCAGAGTTTTCATCCCAAACTCTATTTGCACAGAGCCTGGTATTCTACAGTAGAAATTGTTGGAGATAAAGTTGCTTCTAGATACTCAGTAAAAGACGGAGACTTTCTCCATGAGAAATGTAGTTCTCAGGATATGGCTGAAGCACAACACTACATTCTTAATCCAAGTGAACCTTGTCTAAAATAGCTAACATGGATTAAACCACCAATAAATCAGTCTTTAATTCAGATTAGTAGCTCAAATTCTGCTACATTCAGATGCTCATTTGGCTGCCTTACGTTATTCCAGCAACACAAAGCAGCAAGTGAATATGGCCCAGCACATTTCTTGTGAAATCATGGATTTGTTTAATAATGTGCAGCCAGCTTGATTTACCCCTTTTAGAGTCACCTCAGTGAGATAGCAGTAAGCTGAAAAGGTTTGCAGCATGGCAGCTCTGAGAAGATTTTTGCCTAAGGGAGCATCACGTGTTACAGAAGTCATGAGAAAAAAACAAACCTTTGAATGTTTTATTCAGTTTGACTGCAATTCCAATAGTGATTACTGCAAAATATGCAAACCTAATATTTCTCCAGTTTTCTACAGGACTTGCTTTCTCAGTCCTTCTCCCTGTTTTACCTCACATTTTCAGTCTATCAATTCCCTCTTTCAGGTTGTGAAAAATCTCTCCAGAATAAGCACCCCATGGAGCTAATTATTTGCATGATTTGAAATGAGGAATTTGTCAAACGTAACCCTTTTTTTCCCATCCTTTAACAGACAAGCTCCCACAAATATATTTGCTGCTTAAAATTGCCTGTCAATGCAAAGAAAAGTCTTGTTAACAAGAACTACAGGAAGGAACCTTGTAATTTCTTTAGCATAACAAGCTTTGGGATGTTGAGGTTGTGTGCCATATGTACTTTGAGTTCTGGTGCAAGTTCTGTCTTATTCCTGAGTCAAGCGTTTCCCAGGACTTGCGCTCACATAGCAAATTTATTAGTGCAGTCCTATAAAAAGTGGTGTATGCAATAAAAATGACAATGCATAAAGACAGCTTACAGTAATATGGAATGAATTTATTGAATAAAAATATAATTTTCCATACTGTGCATTTTATAATTCAGCAGTTATAGAAACTGCATATACAGCAATAAAAGTAAGAACACGGATACCTTACTGAAATCAGAGCAAATTTGTCAACAATTTCAGTAAGAAGGTGTTGAGGCCTGGGACTAGTTTTTAAAGACTATTGAAACTGAGAAGGATGTGCCAAGATATGATGATTGCAGGTACTTGGCAAACAGAGTACATAATTTACTGACTGCAGAGTCTGAGATATACAAATTGTATTCACAAAAATGGAAGCTGATCTTTAGTCCATATAACATTTATACCTTTACAGGGAAGGGGTTTCAATTATTATTATTATTATTATTATTTTTTTTTTTTTTAAGATAAAGCTCAAGATAAATTTAAAAACAAACAAACAAACAAAAAAAAAAAACACACACACACCAAAAAACACTTCTGTTCAAGACCAGTCCATGTATTGCTTGTACACTGATTGCATTTTATGGACATATGATAAGCTGGACAGGCCACTTTTGTTTTAACTAACAATGTAGATATATTTGAACTTTTTGCAGTGATTTAAATTAATCAAGTTCTATAGTGCGCCATTAAATCTGCTAAAAAAAAACTGTATAAACAAACTATAGGATGCTGTTTGACCAGTTGTCAGAGTAGAGGTTTAGTTCCTCTGTTACTATTGTCAAAACATAAACTGCATAGTGTAATCTCTCAAGATAAATTAAACACATTCTATTTCAATTTAGATTAAAACCAAATCTTAATTATAAAGGATTTGTAGTATTAATTAGCCATAGAATGGTAAATACAGCAACAAGAATTTACTCTAGAAAGAGAAATACTGAATAAAGTCTAATACATTTTACACAGAAGTTTACAGACTGTAGAATTTGCCAGTGCAAAAGATCTCTTGTCCAATAGCATGTGATTCTTACTGAATCTTTGAAGGACAGGGGTTTTGGTCTTAAGTTTCACTTGCATGAACTAGTTTTCTGAACTTTAAAAGATACAAGATATAGAAAGGATAGCATAGGGATGCTGACTGCATCTCAGAAGAACAATGCTTGGCACCTCCAGGAATGATTAATGAATTTACGGCAATATATTTCCTTATGAAACAAGAACTAGGTTTGTCTTTAGTGTAACTACAGGTTGTCATCCAGGAATCTAAAATTCCTTACTTAGTTATTTCATTTCAGGCTCTTGAATTAGCCGTTTTTAAGCCAGACCTGCAAAATATATTCATTTTGTTGCTTATCTTTGCTAAATGCATTAAAAATGAAATGTGCCTACTTGCCCAGCTGTCAAAATGGGAATTTCTATGAATAAAACATAAGTTATGTTTATCCTGGTACTTGGCTTCTCCTCTGAAATTGAGAGTTAGTATAATTAAGGATAGGGGCTGTTCTTTATCAGAACAAAACCAAATCAGGACAGAAGTATACAGACTTGTGATGTACACAAGTACATCAGCAGTTGGCTTCAAATATCAAGTGATGGTTTAGAACTAGTCAGATAAAGGACAAGGTTCTTACTGAGTAACGCTCCTAGCATGTTCAAGAGAATGTCCATACAGAAAGGTGCTGTATTAACTGCAATGTTTTACATTCCTTTTGGAAGGAAAGGGAGTTTTAAGAAAAGGTTACCCTACTTCAATCAATAACTAGAGAAGAATGTTTGTAACAGCTAGAGAAAACAACAACAACAACAAACTAACTTTGTGAATTTTTGGATAGTCCCATCTTCCTTCATTATAGAGATTCCTGAAATGACTTTAAACTCTGCAGGTTGGAACAGTATTCCAGGCATATTCTATTAAATCTAACTATTTTAATAATTCTTTCTATTACCAGGTATTTTAGGTCAGTAGGAAAATATGTGCTGTGAGGAGCCATGACCACAGTCTCTTCAATAAAGTTTCACTGGAAGAGTTCCCTTTGTGAACAGTTTGGCTTGAGCAAAGCAGAATTTATAGAGTTTTTATGTTGACTCCATAAGATTATGTGTAATGAAGTTACTTTCTTTACAATAAAATACCTGCTTGCTCATATACCTCTGTGTGAATGCCAAAAGCAGTTTCCCATTGTATAGAATACAGAACATGTGTAGTTCTGGTTAAATTGGATAAACTTTTATAAGCATTTCTTTAAATGACGATGTATTACTTAAGCCTCACTACTTTACACTTTTTAAAATAATTGTTTTTGCTCCTTATTTTTCTTGTGTGTATATATGTGTATATATATATATATATATATTTTTTTTTTTTTGGGGGGGGGGGGGATAAAACACCTTAAAGAAAAGATCAAATAAAATGAAAAGGATGATAAAATGAGCATAACCTTTAAAATATTTGAACCAGAGAAATTCACACACACATCAAAGAACTCAGAATAATATACAATTTAAGTTGCCTGGTTCCCATAAAATGAATCACTTTGGATTAATTATAGGCAAGTTAAAGTAGATAAATACCTTGCTACGTGCTGATTTCCTCATTGGGTGCAATACACATTTCTCCATATTTATCTATACCATATATAGAGAAATGGATACGTCTGAAATTGCACATGCACACACAACATGTATTGTGTATATACAATACATGTGTATACACATATATATGTACAAATTGAGTATGTCAATCTAAGCAAGTAGAAGGTGTAACATACCTGGACAGCAAAGAGGAAAGCTAGATGGCAAGCAGAAGGCTAAGGGCAATATAGTTATGGCATGTATAGTTTATTCTAGGCAAGGCCAAAAATTTAGGCAGTATTTTAATTTAGTATAAAACACACAATGACATACATTTGCTGCATTTTTTGTTTCATGACACACATGATGAACACAGAAACAGTGAAGACAGAAGCATTTGTACAGAGTTTTGAAGTGGACTTCAGACCTGACTGAAGATCCGTTAGCTGTGCACTGTAAAGTGACACTCATGAAAAGCATGGGTGTTAAAACAGATGTTTCTGAGGCATTCATGATGAAAAATACAGTGTGAAACATGCTATAGGATTCCACTGGCTAGTGACTAGATTGTTACAGAAATGTCAGGAATCAGCCAGCTAGTTGCTGTGACAATAACTGTGTGAGCCAGCCAAATGGTATCTGGTCCTAATTTTCTGTCCTTTCATGGGTGGGTGAAGAGTCTTACTCTATTTCCCTACTGCATTTTTCCAGACGTGATTGCTGCTGATGCTTTTTGCTTGTTTGTTTGAATGTGCCCTGTACCTTTCAAAATTGACACAACCAATGAAGATGAAACTTCTGACATCCTTGTTGACATTATAGAGGTGTGCAGTATTACTGAACCTTTTTTTCTTATTATTTCAGGGAAACATTTAATAGACTTTGGGCCTCTTTCAGGTTGTGCTGACACTAATTCTGAACAAACACATCTAGAACTTGGAGACTTTTTTTTTTTCCTGCTGCGAAAAGCCAAGATTAAAAAATGTTCCTATCAGACAATGAACAACTCTAATTGCAATGCAGACATACTATGTGAAATACACATTCAAGTCACTTTCCATCTCTCTTCCATACATCAGCTCCTATGGCCATTCTGAGTTTTTAATGACAAATAATTGCCTTTAGCTTCCCACCCTGTGCTGCTACAGAGACCTGTGTAGCAGAGGCAGCAGGATTAGTGTTGTCTTTCTCTTTGGCTTTGTGTTAACTCCTGAGGTCACTAATGAAAATGGAAATGGGTGCTTGTTTGTGGGTATATGTGGCTGTAAATGAGGGTGTCTGAGCAGCCAGCATATATACTGCACATACTGCTCTTATGAGAAGGACAGAAAGCTCATAAAGCCTCTACACTTGCCAGTTAAATCCAACAGAGACCGTAAGTCAGAGCTATCAGTCAGGCGTTCCCTACACTTGATTATATAAACAAAATGCTTTTTATTGTTACATAAACAGAAGTTCTTACAATTATCAGGTAACTGTAAGAAAATCTTACTCCAGGGAAATCAGTACCTTGGGAGTTATATCCCCTGTTAGGCTGTAGGAGATTTAAATTCAAGTTCCTTGTTACACTCAGGTATGTTCCCATGAAATTCTTTTGTTCTGATGAAATGAATTATTCCACTGAGACATTTCTGAACAACTACAGTCATAATCCACTGAGTACAGCTAACCCCAGGTATAAAGAGAAATAAATTTGTAGATTGTGTTCTTGAATCAGTAATGCATCAGATGAGCTAGATTTATACCATATTTCCTTAATTTCCAGGAAAAGAAAAAAAAAAAAAAAGAATAATATTAATGTTAGATTACGACATCCATCCAGCATTTGGATAAGTACAAAGCTATGGGCACACCTTCTTAACGCATTTAGCTTAAGCTACTAAGTCTTAAAGTGTCTTCACAACTTTGTTCCTCTATGATCCTCTTTTACCCTTTTACCCCCAAAAGCAAACAAGTTATCTACTTGGTAGGATTCCTTAGGTATCTGAGCCCAGCAAATTCCACATACATGAAGTGAGAGCAGAAACCGTGAAGACACAGACGCTAGTGTAAGTCTCAGAAGTGATGAATTTCAGAGGTTCTGATGAAGGCTACCCAGCTGCTGAGCTAGCTGCCAGGTAAAGTGTAAAAAGCCTGCCGTTCATTTACTGCATTGGTTGTGCTTCACAGATACACATTCTGCCTCTATTTCTGTTACCGTCTTGCAGCCTATGGGAAGAGGTGTGAACAATTAGCTAATGAAGAGCACACTATGTCTAGACAGCTAACTGTTACCAGATGATCACTGTTTATATTTGTCAGCGAGCTGAGTGACATGAACAAGATAGATGTGAATCAGGAATAGATACCACCAGGCTCCAAAATAGTGTCCTTGCTGTGTATGGATTTTTTTTTCTTTATTTTTTTTTTTCACTGTCAGACGTACAGCTAATGCTGAGCCCCAGCCTCATAATTTCTCCAGTGATGGAGAGACCTTATGATCAGACCTTTGAAATATTTACCTTCTGCACAAGGTTACCTCTTCTGTTCTTGCATTTCAAAAATAGAAATAATGGTATGTATTGCTTTTCACCCACTAGGAATTAAAAGATCAAGGCTTAAATATTATATTAGGGGCACTGTAAGACACCAGAGTTAGACCTGATGATAGGTGCTAGAATGAGATTCAGGAATCAACAGGTCAGCTCCTGTCTTTGTCACACATTTCCTGTTTGACCTTAGACAAATCATTTAGCTGCATTTCACTGTGCCTTGTTTCACAATCTGCAAGGTGTGTATAAAGGTGCACTGTGGAAAGACAACTATGTGAAAAGTATTATGTTGCTGCAATCTGGAGAAGGACTTGTAGATATTCATGTCAATGAACTTGTGTGTAGACTTCTGTAGTACATTTTCTTCTACGTAATGATTTTGTGGAAGGTAGATGCAGGCAGAAGTGAAAACATGGAATAGCTGTTTGTCATTTCATCTATCTTGCTGCAGGCAGGGCTTCAGAGCAGACTGCTTTGTGGTCCTATAAGTATACGGCAATATTTAAGTAAATGTTCAAGACCTCATATAACTGTCATGCTTAAGTTGTATCAACTAATGAAAGCCATTAGGACATCTATCTACTAGAAGCAGAGTTTTTAGGTACAAAGAAGAAATTTATGGTTCTGTCTGGTTTAAAATGAAATGGGAATGTTTTTAAAGGAGTTGCTATTAGGAAACATTTTGGCTTTTCTTTCTAGCTATAAACAGATGCTTATTCATATTATGCCAGATTTACTAGCTAAGGCTGCTCTTCATCAGCAATGCATAAATCCCTCTTGACTGATTGGCAAGGCACAACAAATAAGCTGGCATACAATGGGGGATTTTGCTTACTCTTTTTGCACTGATTTTACAGTCCTATTCCTGCAATATGACTATTGACTTTGGTGGTCCCAACACAGCTTCTAAGAACCGTTCACAAGAAGAAATGCTGAGGGACGACAGTTGGTCTGTGCTTAGTCTGTGGTGAGAGCTGGATGAGAACTATGTCATATACAATATAAAGCAAAGGGACTGAGCACGCCCTGTCTGTTTTGTGGTCAATATTTCCTTGAATAAATAACATGGAAGATATAAAAGAAGAAGGAAATATTATGATTCTGCTAATGTGACCCTGCATTGTTTGTGTAGGTTTTTAAGTAGCTGTCAATCCAGCCCTCTATTGTTAGGCTGTACCCTTGCCTGGGAGTGATCTGAAAAAAAAAAAAAAAAAAAAAAAAAAAAAAAAAAAGATGCAATAAAACAGAACATCATAAATCCTTAGCAGATTGATAACAACTGAAAATGATCACCTCTCTAGGGATGTTGTTGTTTATTATACTGTCAGTTTTCTATTTTTCACCATTTTATAAGGCATTGTGGTATTTTATGGTGTGGTAATGTAAACCTACCACCATGGAGCTCTCATGGGCAGAATTGCAAAATTCCCTTATCTCCTCGGGAAGTTTCTTTACCTAAGAGCTGGAGCATATTGGTTCATTACTGGGAGTTTGTGCCCTGGTAATACAGACCATAGAAATCAAGCCTTCTGCTCACCCTTTTACCAAGAATGAAATTCTGCTACTGTTTGGGGCTGAAAAAAAAAAAAAAGAAAAAAAAAAGAAAAAAAAGTTGTGGGCATTTACAGGCAGATGTCTCCTTCTTAAGTCATCACCCTTTGCTGCTTTTATTGCTGTGTGAAGACAAAAAGTCACTTTAAGGTCATGATCCACATGATTTATTTCACACCTCTCTGTTAGTATGAGACGAATATGAAACTAGAAATCCTGTGTTCTCTCCATTGACTGTGAAGGGAGCCAAAGGTGACTCAAATCCAGACGGCAATACTGAACAACTCCTCTAGATTAGATTAATACCCAAAGTGTTTTAAGTTTTTCTGTAGAGTTTGAGATTCATATGGATTATGTCCCCTTTTAAGACCAATGCAGCTTTCAAATGTCTTCTCCAAAGGTCACAGGGACAACTGAATTTAAAGTGTTGTGTTGGAATGGGAGGACCTCTCTCTTGCTTGCTGTGCAAGGTGAGGAATTCCATTCTACAGGCTCATTCTCCCCCTGAGAGTGTTAGAGGACCTGACACTAAAATCCTTTCTGTAGATCAGACTGTTTGTTTGACAAATCTCTGCTTTGACTTAGGGGAACTGGTTTTTTAAAGGTTGCCAATTTTGCACATTGCAAAGGGGTAGGGAGAGGTCAGCTACAGTTCAGTAGGAAATGAGCAGAACACCACTGGACTCACTTTACCAAGGATCCCTTACAGACATTTAATCAGAATGAATTTCTCTTCAGTCTTGTCAAGGCTGATAAACTTCACGAGAAGACCAAACCATTTATCTGCTATAAAAAGCTTGAGATTTAGAGAAGGCTAAATGAAGGAGCCCTCATTATTTGTATTTATACAGCATACACAATGAACTATCTTTAGCTTTCATGCTGTATTCTTAACACATTTGAAGTATAGAAGTGGAAACTGGGAATAATTTGTCTGTGAACTACATGCCTGTGGGGTGTAGGCTAAAATGCCTTCTTTGATCTAACAATGAAGTGAATTTGTGTCATGGACCACACACTGGAAAAAAGGCAAGCAGTGGAAAGATAGAGGGAAGGGTTCAAACATTAATGTTAAGGTCCATGTATGTGTCTCTTCCTTTCTATTTTGCCCTAAGATTAAAAGGCAGTTGCTGGGGTATTTAGAAGAGTTCTGTGTTGCTATGGAGTACAGCAAAGTTTTGAGCTTAAAACTAATGCACATTAGTGTAAAAAAAAGTAAAAATCCTTATTGTTTTGCTGGTGTCTGTGTTGTGATAATTTTGTTGTCTTTCTCTAAGTGCTCAGAGGTGGGGGAAATCAGTTCATTACTTGACCCTTTTAAACGAGTTGCTCTCTATGTTTCCTAGTTGACAATGTAATGGATTTCAGGACTTTCTTTCAATATAGGATGTGTTTTTTTTTGCAGCTTCTTCATTTTTTTTTTTGTCTTTCAATATGCTAACCTTATTTGTCACAGACTAAAAGTGTGGACTTGTGGTTACACAGTGTGCACATGTCCTGCAAATATATTTGCACTGAGATATTAACAACGAAATTCAGTCCTGCTAATACCACTGTTGATTTCTCTGAGGTTAAATTAGGGTTGGATTTGCCTCTGTGTGAAAGTCAGCTGATGTTTTTCGTCATGAGGAAGAATCTGAATATATATGTCACTTATTTGGGATATCCTGCCTTTCCTCTCTAGAAAAGATGAAGACGTCCCAATAGTGATTTTACCATGATGCTTCCTATTACATACATGCACTAACTCTCTTGCCAACATGAAATATCATGTGTTTTTTACATATTAAATAAAACATAAATAAAACAGAGCATCCTATGCTGGCAGACAAATGTAGAAGTATATTAGAAGTGTTCTTACTGTGATCAGTGAAATTCTCAGCTGTCCCAAAATGACTTAGGCTCACTAGTGTAATTAATTTTTTACAGTATTTATGCTCCTGAACCACTTAGTTTTTTTGGAAATCCAACCTACTCCCAAGTGCAAGTACATGGAAATAAGAACTCTGCCTGACTCACTGCAGTAAATTAAAATCAGATGTCTGAAGACAGCCTCTAGCTGTCTGCCTTGCCTGTCTTCTGGATGGTGTTGTCCACGAGTTAGAGATCTCCTATGAAGCAGCATCTGAATTGCCACACTGATTTGTACAGCACACTAAGATAAACTGAAATCAGAGCTTTTTTACCTTACATGACCAGCTGAAAACAGGAGCCGAGTTATGATCAGCTCAGACGATGTTGTCCTGAGGCTAGCTATGTCCCCTGCAGGGCTGGGGTGGAAAGCTGAGGGAGTGAACAGCTCAGGCATCCAACTTTAAAATGCCACCACAAGTCTGTCAGAAGCTCTAGCTGAAAAAGAATAGCCTTAGACATTCAATAATTGCCATTCATAGGGGAAGCCACCATCTTAGCAGAAGGTTTGGTCCTGGTCTCTTACTCCCTTGCTGACAACAATAGAAGGAATTTTGCCCAAATAAGGACACTGTGGTTGTGTCTGAAGAAGAGGACATTGAAAAAAAAAGTGCCAGATAGTTTTAGAAGAGCTGAAGATTTTCTTTGTTGACAGCTTTTGAATCTGAGTCTCACGTGAAATAAAATAACTAGCACAAACAATATCAAGTATCGACCGTTCCACCTTGACACAGTGATTAGTATTAGGAGGACATGAAAATTGCCTCCAACTCCCCAAACTCTCATCCTATTCCCTTCCCAACAAAAGTGATCCTGAAAACTTCTGTGGTCAGTTGGTAAAAACTGCCCAGGAGATTCTGTCCATAGGAAAAGCAATGCCAGCACTATGTCCATTTTGAGAGATGCCTTATGGAGGAATAAACTGGTACCAAGTGCCACAGCTCTGGGGGCACCAGCTTGTGCTTATGTGAACCAATATGAAATCCAGGCTGCACATGCGTAGGCAAGTGTGTAGGAAAGAGAGTAGTCTAATCTTCCCATTCAGATACTGCTCTATGTTCTCTACCAAACTCAGGAAGTGGGTTTACTGACTCTAGGGAAGGGGTTTCCGTCAGGGTAAATAACATTCATTGACATGGATGAAGCTACCTGAGTACCAGAAGGGAAAAAAAAATATCTCCGAAGTTAATCTGTTTTGCTGGCTCTTTTGGGATGAGGGAAAGAGCAGGAGAAGGGAGAAAAGAAGAGAAGGAGAGGAACAGAAAAGGGGGAAGAGAGAGAAAAAAAAAAAAAAAGAAAGGAAAAGGGAAGGCAGGAAGGAAGGAAGAAAAAAGAAAAGAAAGGAAAAAGAAAAAAGAAAAAAGGAAAGAAAGAAGGAAATAAGAAAGTAATCTTCCAACCCTCCAAAGATGTTCATTAAACATTCTCAAAAATAGATGGGTGATGAGGGAAATGTTATCAAACTGTGATCTGCTTTGGTTCTAGTACACATTTATGTCTTCAACCATTTGTTCTTTGGTTTTCAAGTACCTTCCTTACAGAGAAAAATAGTGAAGGAGAGGACTTTAAGATATGAGTCTCATAGACTGAAAATATCAGTATTTATAGGGGTCTGGGGGAAACCTTGTAAAAATATTTTCATTTATATTTCATATGATTTCAAAACTGTCCTTAGTGTGAGTTTATAAACTGTCAGTAGTCGCTTCAAATCATCTTCATATTGCATTTTGCAAAACCTACAATTGGTAGAGAAAACCAAAACTTTACAAGCTTGAGTAGGGGTGACTCAGGTCCAAATTATAGGCAAGGCAAACATGGACTTTACAGGGAAAATAAAAAGACTGGAATATTCCTTCCTTTCTTCCAGTAGTGTAGCTCAGTACATCAGTGCGTCCCCATGTCAGTCATTGTGTGGCTCATTAGCTTCCCTGGACTCTCCATCCACACAGTAGCTGTTGCTCCATACCACTGTAAGGTCTTCACAGCCAGCTCAGTGCAGACACTGTGAGAAGAGATTGGAGTACTGACTTCTGGATGGCATTCATCCAAGTCCTGGGCTGTCACTGGTTTTGGAGTGCGCTGGTTTTGGAGTCCACAAGTGCAAATGAGAGGGTTTGCCCCTCCCATTCTTTCCAAGCCAAGACAGTTTGGAAATAGCTTCTCTAGCTATTTTTTTTTTCCTCAAACTGATTTTCTCCCCTCAAACAAAGGTATAAAATTGTCACAAACCTGGCATTAGCAGCTGTGGTTTTAATTTTCTTATTTCATGAACATTTTTGATTAGAAGTCAACTCAAGGTAGAAAGTTTTCAGTAGATATTTATTTTGATCATCTTTAGAAAATACCAGTTTTTGAGTTTTTTTTTGACTTTTTGGTCCCAATTTAGAATGTATTTTTGGAAAACTAACAAACTTTCACAGGAAAAAAATGTTTTCTCAGTAAACCTACCTAACATTGTTAGCCACAAAAGAGGATGAATTGAAAGTTAGTTACCTTTTATGAATGATAACAAATGTGATATGTGGATTAATGTAATAGCTGCATTATAACACCCTCTGAGTGCTGAAGCTGCTATTTTGTATCTACAGCATGTTATTTGAACTTAATTACTATCAAAGTTTTATTTTCTAGGGAAGAGGTTGTATATGTTCTTATAAGCTATATATAAAAAACAAAAAAGGACACTATTTCTTAACTTTGCAGGAAAATAGGCAGGATAAGGGCTATGGAAATTGGAAGCTAAAACCCAAGAGGAAATACAGTTTTAATGATATAACTGTTCTCAGTTTTAATGAAATTCTGTAGTGGTACTTACAGAAAGTCACTCTCTCCCTGCTTTGTTAGTTTTGTTGTATATCAAGGTAATTCTTTAAACATCTTTAACCTCTGAGGCAACAGTAGGTATCACTTTTGACACTTAATACAGCATTTAAAATAACGGTCTGCCAAAAATCACAGAGAAGTCAAAAGTCAGGAACAACTCTGTAGATATTTGTCCTCTGTATGGGAGGCCATCAGCTGAGAAGAAGTATATGAAGTATATTTTTGGCTTCCTCACTCAGCTTAGAGCTTAGAATCAGTCCAACCTCTACAGCCAACCTTAGAATTAACTTCTGGATCTGAAAGCCTCTTTAAGACTGAAATGAATCATGAGGTTTAAAATAAAGAGGCAGAAATGTGGTGCTTATATTGCTCTTTGTTTACATCACTTTCATATAATTAAAGCTGCAGGTGTACTTCTGATTAAGCAGGTATTCTGCTGTGTGTTTTTGTGTAAATAATATGTTTGCTGGCACATTGTTCATTATGAGCTCATTTATTTCAGTTCTGTGCAAATAAGAAAACATATGCCAAATTCTAGGCTTTTCCTTGTCTTCTGAGAAAACCTACACACAGGAACAGATGAAGTATTTTGCTGGGAAGGACACAATTCCCCTGCCCCTTCATCATATCAGAGAATCTGCCATCTCCAGCTAAACAATACTTGAGATCTATTAAAGGAACCATGAAGGCTGTCTTCAGAAACAGAGTTCTCTGTTTCCCAGAATGCAAGAAAGTGGCTCTAATAGGGCTACACAGCTCTTTTTTTTTTTTTTTTTTTTTTTTTTTTTCCTACACTGTAAGTCTGATCATTTATGTTATGTAAATTGGGAGTAATAATAAAGTCTGTATGCTTGATCTGAGTTGGAAGCTGACCCCTTCAATGTTCTTACACTTAATCAAAGATACTTCAGTACTTCATGTGGAAGAGGAAAAAAAAAAATTGTACCACAGCATAGTCTTTGGCTTAATACCCAATACATGCCAGTCCTTTGGATGTTCTTACCTTTAATAAACATGAATGTAGCAGTTCATCATTTTAGTGGTCTGGATTCAAGCACTGAAGGCATGGCCTAATATCTCAAGTCTCCATACAGATGTATGCTTCAACAGAAGTGTATTTTTGTCATCTTTATCATTCCCTTCTCTCCTCTGTCCCAAAAAGGCATATGTGAATTGATGTGAGAATCCATAGCCCCCCTGTTAACTGGATTAATGTATTTGGACTGCTGATTCTGTTAGTCCATCTGAAAAGAGATCCTTTCTGATGTCATTTTGAAGGTCCAATTTTAAAGTAACCAGCAATTCTGTTTCTGAGACACCACAAGGAAATAACCCAATTAAAGAGCTGAATATCAGGACCATAAATGCAAATCATCTTTTGGAAGGCACTGATAAAATTCCTTTTCTATTGTCATTAGACACTGGCTTTCTGTCAACTAGTTAATCATGGAAATAATCTTTTAAATATGCGTTAAACCATAGCTATGCCTAATCATCCCATTAAACGTCATCAGGCCATTCTTTGCAAAGATAAACAGCTTAAGGAGCATTCTTCCTTTGATCATGTTATCCCCTGATGTTTTTGAAAGGAGAGTGAATGCATCTTCCAGATTTCATCAGTACAAATCTTCAGTGAGCTTCTGCATTGTGCTAGTGGTTTCCTCAGGTGACTGCACTATGTAGCACTTCACCTTCTCAGACTGAAACATGCATATGAAATTTAATGTATGGCTGCCTGTACTAGTTGGAGATAAAAAGTTGATCATTCACCTCTGATAAGGAGGGGATACTGGAGTAAGAAGGGGGCTCCCATTATGGCAATAAGCATATGGCTAAGTTATTAGGAATGACTTCATCCAACATTTACAGCATAAATAAAGCTGATGTTTTCTTTAGGCGTGTGTTTAGACTGAAGTGAGTGAGACTTCCAATTCCTGAAGACCTGGCTTGCCTTCTAGTTCAATAAGGTGATCTGCAGCAACCCTGTGTATACCTACTGCCTTTAAAGCAAAGGTGTTTTTGTCCTTGTCAGTCAATTTCTGGGGCACTTTTTTCTCTTTCTAGTGACTATAAGGGGCCAAAGTACCAAACATGGGGCACACCTAAAACCCATGCTGGGCCATTTGCCTACTGCTTAGACATTTCACCCTCTTTTACTATATTCTGGGTTCCTCAGCTTCTTAGGTAGTGAGAGTTCAGGGAATGCTACATCTTGTAAATTGAAGGGACTATCTTATGGCTTGGACTCCAAGAGACATCCTGTCTCAGGATCTGAATGGGGAGAGCAGCTCATCAGAGTGACACTTGCTGTGAGATGAAACATGCAAAGCTGGGGGTTTGTTTGCCAACAGCTTTTGCATCAAGAGATGCACCCCTGGTCTGTGTTGCTAAAAGAAATGGGGAAATTAAAGGTCTTTGTCTGGTGTAGAGGCAGATGTCATGGTAAACCCTGCTGGCTACTTCAGTGAGGACTATAAGCATGCATTCTTTATTGATAAGGTACAGGATGGTATGTGACCTGCTATAAGGCTGCAAGGAAGAACACAAAACAGACCCAAGATGATGACAGAAGTTATTGCAGCTTTGATAGCCCCACTTAGAGCATGCAGTGTAAATGCAGGCACTTTCATACACTGAATGTTGAACAGACATTACCACTAGCCATACTAGAAAGCCTGTCCATGCTTCTGACATCCTTTTCTAGAAGAATAATCCTTGCAGGGCACTGTGATGCAGATTGAGCACACCAGGAGAGGCAAAGCTCCAACTGACAGGCAAAGTCCAATCTGCCACGCAGGCACTAGTTGTGTATTGCTCAGTGATGGATGTCTAGCAGCTTGGTGGATACGTATGTCAGTGTGTCAAGGGGAGGTAATTACTGTATTTTAGAGGCTTCAGAGCTGCACTTGAAAGTACAGCTGCCCACCTGCTTTGCTTTGCAGTTATTTTATTGATGTGTGTATATGAGAGCAAAGGTCTAATGCTTGCATCTTTTTACGTTATATTTATTATTTTATAGTCCTACTTGGCAGACTGTAAGAGTAGGTGGCAGGAAGGTAATTTCCCTCTCTGCTTTTAGCAGGGATTTTGAAATAAGAGAATGTTCTTCACTGTATCACAGAGCATTAAATATCAGTATGATGTAATGAAAGCTGGATTTGGATCTTTAGGAATGCTTAATTAACACTGTGTGGGTCAAACTAACCTTTCTCATTAGTTAACAGTTTGTCATTGCTATTCATTCAAAGTGCTTTAAGGACTAGATTAAAAGGTGCTTGTTTGAATAATTTGAGGGGCAACATGTCAAATAGGGTGGTCACTAAGGTGCATTAGAAGAAGCATAGGTTATGGCTAGCTGAGGCAGTGAAGTCTAGCCACATGAGTGACTAAATTCATTTTTGGAGAAGGCACATGATGCTCCACATTATCTTGTAGCACGTTTTATATCTCCCACAAAGATGACACTGCCTGCCAGGGGGCAGCTGGTTTGGTCTTCATTCCTGCAGCAGGAAGCCTTGCCTTTTTTGCATGCCTGTTTAACAGTTTTCTATGATGACGTGATTAGAAAGGTAGAAGTTCCCTATTGCTCAGTTCAAAATAAATAAATAAATAAATAAATAAATAAATAAATAAATAAATAAATCACTCTGCTTATATTTTCCTGTTTTCTTCTCAAAGCTGTCTTACTGATCTAAATGGAGGTTGATGGCCTGTCTTCCCCTTCTCACCTTGGCCACATATTTCTGCAAACAACTTTATATCAGTGCTAATGACCATGTGGCTGGGCCATGAGCTTTGTCAAGGAACTGACCACAGTGAAAATGACTTCGTCTAAAAAAAAAAAAAAATAAAAAAAAATAAATAAAGCACATTTGAAGCTTCAGCCTCAAGTGCTACCAATTGATCCCTCTCACCTTAGTGGACTCAGGAACATGTCATTTCATAATATGGACAACTGTTTTTCCTTTTCATTACTACGTATTAATTAAATTCCAGGTATGCAAAGTGATACTAGTAATAGCTTAGTTTTACCTACAAAATATCAGGAGTACTACCAGGAGAGGTGTGGGGCCACTTTAAATGAGAAAAAATACTTGAGGGTCTGAGGAAGAAAGAGACACATTTCAACAATAATAATTGGGAAGATGCAACAGGTGGAATCACCATCTCAGCTTAGGAAAACTATACAAATATTATTGCAAATCATTCCAATGTCTATCTGGGCATGGGCCCTCACAGTTTACTTTACTGCAATCTCAGAGAGACAGTGTAATAGCATATAATTTTATATGTATAGATATAATAACTACATATTATTTATTGCACACCTTATCACATTACATTCTCCTATCTTCTTGCAATCTGTGTTTTGGACTTCCTAAGCAGGAAATTACACCATACTTTCATGTTTAATAATGCACATTTCCATGAATTTGTCTAATAGCATCTAATAGCAATAGCATGTCTAATAGCAGCCTGTTTTACACTATTGACATTCAAACACCTTGTGGCAATGAGTACTGTAATACATGTATAATCTTCTAAAATGTAAAAATAAAGGGTTTGTGCTTGTTTAAACCTGCTGCCTGAATTCATTAGGTTTCTCCTAGTTCATGTTTTATGAAAAATTGTGAGTAATCATTCTGAATTAATTTTCTCTAGACTATTCATATTTTATGAAGCTCTGACGACTTTGCAAAGCTGAAGAGTTTCAGCCTGTTTAACTTTTCTTCAGACAGAAACCACATGACACTTCTGCATGTTGTTTTCAAACTGTCATTTTTTTGTACTTACTCTAGGTTTAATAGCTGTTTATGATAGACTAAACAGGACTGCACACAGTATGTGAAATTTCTATAAGCCATGAATCCATACACCGAAAAGATGTTATTTTATACTTTCTCCTTTATCCCTTTCCTGGGGATTTCATAGTTCTGTTCAGAATCTGACTTTTTCAAAGAGCTTTCAATAGGGCTTTTCAGACTTCATTCTCAAGCAGGGATAGCACATTTGGACCTGGATATTGTCTCCAAGCAGTGTGCTTTTTTCAACCTGCCATCCCTTTGCATTTATGAACACTGAATTTTATCTGTTGTTTTATTGTCCAGTCACACTGTACAGTTTGGTGTCACAACAGTATGGTTGTACAGAGAGTAAGGTTACAAACACTCACAGTGTTATTTTTGAATACCATGAATTACTTTATCATTAACAAGCTTTTCCACATCTGTTCTCACCATTTCTATGTAGTTTATGAACATAATGAACATATATGAACACAGTGAACATATATGAACACAGTTTCCAACACAGTCCATGGGCACAAACTACACCACTGCCAAACTCCATCTCTTACGAAAACCCTCACCATTTATTTTTCCTAGTGTTCTTTCTTAGTGAATTATGATTTTTTATGTTTTATTATTATTTTTTTAAACAGATGATGAAGAAATCTGCCAAAGGGAAACCCTTTGGGAACCTTCAGCACAGCTGCCCACGCCCCATGGGCACTCCCAGGCCTGCCTGTCCCTCCCATCCCGTCGGTGCTCCCCCACTAGCCCAGGGCCCAGAACTCCATGTCAGCCCCAGAGCCATCAGCCCCTGCCTCGGTGAGGCCGCAGCAGGGGCTCCAGTTCCCCACAGTCCTGCCCAGCTATCGTCACTGGCCAAGGCCCACACATGGGCCTATGTCCCAGCCTCGGCCCGTCCTTGTCCCCAGGGAAGAGCCTGGTTTGGGACTGCCCTTGGCTGGGTCACTGGCATGGGCCCTGATGCCAGGCCCTGCCCTGGGGGTCCCCACTGCTCCTGGCCCTAGGGAACCGCAGCCCCTGCTGTGTCCTGACAGCAACTTTCGTTTTACATCTTCAGATATCTGCAACAGATCTGTCCAGTGTAACTTCCTTTTACAACAGATGGATTAAGTGCTCCTACCATGTTATTGAATCAAATGTTGCTCTTAATTTAATTGGCCAATTTGCCTGATACTGAAGTCACTCTTATTTGTCATTTCGCTTCTTTAAAGCCTCCGTCAAAGTCTTAAAGCAAAACAAAATGCTGAAAACAAAGCCTCTCAAGCAGAATGACCAAGCTGAGCAACAAAGATATGCGTCTCAGGTAACAGCCAGGACATTTGTATCTGAGAATTTTTAGGACCATTTGAACAATACTATAAATAGTTTCTTAGTTGATACTTTTTTTTTAAATCACTTTTTCAAACTTCCCTCTAGCAGAAACCTTGCAAACTTCACTGCAGTAAATATTGATGCAAATCAATCATTTATATTTTATTTTATGGCGTTTTTAGAGTACTCTTAGTGTACTTCAGTCACCTCTGAACTCTGAAAGATCACTTGCTTCCTGTTTTCTCTTTTTAGAAATATACAGCTTTTATGTGACTAGTAAGCTCTCTCTCCAAATCTCATTTGACACCTTTTCATACGCTGTACCAGCCTTTTTGCTCTTAGTTTTTGGTTTCTTCTACAAAGTTTTATTTTTGAAAGACATGATGCTTTTAATAGTTTCTTCTCACTCTTTTAATTTTGCTAACTTTTCTTAAGATTTTTAGTCTTGATTGTGGTATACATTTCCTCTGAACAGCTCACTTTTATTTTATAAAACTGTCTCCATGGCAGCTGTAAGCATTTTTATCCTTTTAGCGGCTTCTTTTTAATTTAACAATTGTCTTAATTTTTAGTGATTCCTTTTTCTGAAGTAAGCCACTACAAGGCTCATTTATTTATTTATTTATTTATTGGGTGGAGGGGAGGGAGAAGGGGGCTAGCAAACATTGAATCTGTGAATCTGAGCATGCTGAATACAGTATTGCAGAGCAAATCAGATCCTGGGCACTATTTCCTACTACAATAAGGATAATAAACTCTTATTACTTGCTTCAATAAGCACTTGGTTATAGACTCCCCCTCAAAATAATTTCTGCATCAGACTCTGTAATAACACCTGGTCTACTCGTTATCTCCCATTTTGCGCAGTCACTAGCACAGCTGTAATTATGTATTTCAATATCAATATATAACTTAATCTAGAGGTGTATAGGTGTTCCTTATACTTGCCAATAAATTGAACTTACTTTCATTGCTTAAAATACAGCACTCTGCAGAACTGCACACTACATTTCTGTACAGTATTACCCTTACATCAACATCACACAGGTTGTCTTTCTTCCACTAAGTTTTCTGAATGCCTTTTACATGTAAATGTTTGAACGTATTTTTGCATTTGTTTTAAAACACTTACCTAGCCTTTTTTCAACTGTTGCAAGTGAACTGACACTCAGAAGAAGCGTGTTTGTGAATAATGTTGTTGTGTGTACCTATAGCTTTCCTTTCCTCTTTAGCTTATGTATAGCCCTGTAACCTTTTAAATTTCTGAGGCCAGCACTCCGTTTCCAGGTTATTTTGCAGTCACGTTTCATTTGAACACTGTGAATCTGTGTTATGCATTCCCATATTGTGGACTTCCCCCTCATTCACATCTTTAGCACGGTTTAGGTGAAGAGCTTTGTGCCAAATGCAAATACGAGCTTCTAGGTTTTTCGGCCATGGAGAAATTGTTCAGAGAAGACAGACTGCCCCTGATAACCACCTCTGCTCCTGTAACAGCGCTAAGCCTCTTTCTGCCTGTTGATGACAGCTTCAGCCTAATTGCAGGCTCCGTTTTCTATGCACTGCTATTAAACAGACCCTGGTTTCCAGCAGGATTGCAGTTGCCTGGCATGTCAAATCATTTCTTTACAGCACAGCTTATCACTGTGTCACCTATACAGACCCACTGATCCTTCCCAAAAGTCCTTTTAGCACATGTGCAGACTTATTTCCATCCCCTGATGTGCTGAGCGCAGTAATCGCTGGAGGCCCTGGGTAACTTGCTGTCCCCCCGGCCTGCCTAGCATGCTCTGACAGGCATATCTGGCAGCTGGGTTGCATTATACATAGCTGGGGGAGGGCAGTTCCTGGGTGTTTTATTTACTTGGTGTTTCTGGTGGGATGTTAGAAATGGCTGAGGGAGAAGTGACAAGGTGTCACTGTCTTCACTGCTGCAGCTGCTTCTAGGGGCTTATGCAGCTGCACAGCTGGATGTCCAGAGGACGACATGGAGGCTGTGCTTTTGGCTCCATTCCAACTGGCTCCAAATGCACTTTAGAAACTTCCATGTGATAGTTAATGTAGCACCTGCTCAACAAACAAAAACCAAGTTTCCCCTCCTCCGTTATACTGTACATCTGTTATTTTGCTGACATGGAAACTAGCGTAACAATTAGATTCATTACTTGCCCTCTAAGTTGATTCCAGCTGAGCTGAAAAGACCTTAGTGTGTTCGCTCGGTGATTGTTTAGGCAGCAGCACAAATTAAGAAATTCTCCCTCCAATGAGATTTGTTCTACATTGTAATTGCACTTGCATGTGTATGTGTATAATCGAGGTGAGACTGCGGGGCAACATTTGACTCCGTCCAAGTACAGATTCCAGTCCTCAGCAAAGGCGTGTTTGCATTTGGAGTGCTGGTTCCAGGTCTAATTAGAGATCAGAGAGAGCAAATATGCAAATCCTTGAAGAAGACAGCCACATCAGAAATGGCATTGATACACACATCTAACCACCTCCTCACCTGTCCTCTGCCCTTTAAACCTGCTCTGTTGGGACTTAGTGGGACATTCCAAGTATCTGAGCAGTTTCAGACAGCTGCTATTAACAAAATAATCTGCCAGAGAAATGTTTCCTTTTTCACCACAAACATGGAATTTCTCCCTTCAGAAAATCATACTCGTTCAAGGTCAGAACGGGGAACAATCATTCTCAAAGGAGTGACAAGGTCGAAGTCCAGCTCCTCTCCCACTCCTCAGCTTCCCCACAGCTGTTATTTACTGCTGTTGTGTGACTTTTAAAAACCTGTCCTGCGAAGGCTTGCATTCTATGGGGTTACTCATGTGCTGAATACAAGTACAAGCTTAAAACTGGAAGCTAAGAGGTTGATAAACCTATGTCTCTTTTTGACCTCTATTTAAGTGATTATGTATTTATTTATTTATTTTTTTTTCTTTTGGGGGGGGGGGTATGGTTTAGATCTCCTGGTATTCAGATCACTCCTTAGCTTTTGGATTAATGTGAATAATATAATACTCTCAAGCACAGGTCTGAAACATGCTGCATTTTGGTAGATTTTGATTTCTAATGTAAGCACTGTGCTCTGTATTGTCCCCTAGAATGTACATTGCTCCAAAGCTGATTTTTTTTTTTTTTTTTTTTTTTTTTTTTTTTTTTCCAGCAGATTGCAGGATCTCCCATTTGGTATTTTGAGAAAGGGGCACGAGTTTGTGTTTATTTCCTTCTCTTGCATTACTTGGTTTACCATGGTACGAAATGGTCATTTTATTCTGTGCCCTCATCAAGAAGTTATCACAGGAATACTTTCAAAAGTTAAACAGAACAATTAGAATGTCTACTATTTTTTGATACATGCAACCAAAAGAAAGTCCCAAAGACTTTCATGTCCCTGCGAGTTAATAGAATATAATGAAATAATTACACCAACCCGAGAGCATATAACTTTTCTCTTTGGAAATTCTTTGTGGTACAGAAAGGGGCTGAGCAAGAATGGCTCTGTATTTTACAGTATGCTTTCACTCAGATATCAGCATTGTTTTCCTTTCTTGCCTATTTTTGGCTGGACTGCCCTGAACCAAAAGCTGTAATGAGAGTCCCCTCGCTACTCAAACTGCCTCCATGAAATCACTTACCCAGGATGTAAGAGTCTTAATGCAGTCCTAAAAGTTGGTAAACAAATAATGTAGCTGCTTTTTTAGAAATCCTGAGGCCTGCTTGTTTACAAAATTTTGGGCCACTATCAGCCCAGGCAGGCACTAGGGAACTCTGTGACCTCACCTCATCTTCAAGACATCAGTCCATCCCCAGCAAAAAATCTTTTTAAGTGCTTTAGTTAGATCAAAACACAAACCTGCCACTTAGTGACTACTGCTAATTATGGTTCCTCCCCTCCCTGCCAATATGGTAATAGGGGTAAAATCTATAGTAAAAGACAAATTTGATCCATAAAAACTTTCTTTTTGGAGGCAGGACGGTAGAATTACCCTTCCCATTCCTTCAGACATCTTTTGGAATGGTGTCCTACTAAGGTAAAAACATTATTTTTCTTTCTTCTTATTACCATTTTTTTTTGGTACCAAGTGTAATAGCAGAACACTAGCTATCTATCTTACAGTAAAAACTTGTTTTTATTCAGGATGTGGGGCTTAGTTACTCGAAAGAAAGTAAGATAGAGCTTTGCATAACTATTGAGGTTCTTTTCAGAGGTTAATTTGTTACGTCACATAGATTATCTGCTCAAATACTGTACATTCCCTTACCCTGAGGCACAGAGGTTCATTAAATGAGCTATGCAGAGAAAAAAACAGCCTTTTTTCTAATACAGTTTCTAAGCCTCCTGGCAGTTCTGTGCAAAACATCCTTCCCATGCTCTCAGTTATGCACAGTCTTCCAAAGGGGACCCACTGTGCATCTGTCATAAGCTTTTTCCAGTGTCACTAGCAATAAGGATTAACCTCCCTATGCCTAGCTCCTGAGAGCTAGCTTTTTATGGAGATATAAAGCATGTCTGGGGGCAGAAAGCAAAGCTGCACTGGTGCAGCATCCTTGGCTTTAGCATCCACATCACCCAATGGCTTGACAGATCCTGAATTTGTTGACCTTCAAGGTATGGTGAAAGGCCAGTCTATTTACTCAGCTTTGTGCCTGAGGGAGGTAATCTTAGGAATTGGAAACATATAAAACAAAGCAGTGCTCAAGGATGAGACTCTATCTAAGCTGACATTTTGTCAATTAATTATGCAAATAGTCTGAAAGTTTTTTGGTGAGTGGAGGGAGTGTGTGGGGTGCTTTATGCAAGCCCCCAAACAAACAAACAAATTAATAAATAATGCTGCATGTTCTAATGACAGAGATGGAAGTCAGTGAACTCCTGCTGAACTGTTAGAAAGCCACTGGAGCAGTATCATTTATTAATAGGCAGCACATAAAACTGGACTGCTGCAGCTGTATTATCCTAACCTACCATACACTATTTATAGTGGGCCAAATTCACTCTCTCCTGGCACAGGAAGCTGCACAAAATGCTGTCAGAAATTGTTGTCTCTGATGATTCAGCACCCATCCTCCTGGCCTCAGTTACGCTCCCTCCCAAACCAGCATCTTATACTTTTTCCTGCTGTGCCAAGAAATGGCATCCTCTGCAATGAAGAAGGGGCTCAGAAGATGCTGGTTGGCAAGCTCTGCTCACTGGTGGGTTTTACAGAAGACCCCCTCTGCAGAGGGCATAGTTTAAAACCAGACTTTGTGTTGGCGATGAACTTGCTCACTTTGTGCATATTTTTTTTTGTCACCCCAAAAGCTTGACACTCTTCTGTGCTGTAGAGTGGAAGGAGTGAGCATCATTTCTAAGACTTCATAGCTCATCCCAAAGGTAGGCACAGTTGCAAACATTTTGCTCAAGGGCATCCAGGAGTTGCTCTCCAACATTTCCAGGGTGCTCCATTCTTTGAGGAGAAGACACCTGTTTGCTCTTCAGCCACACAAGGTTAATGCTTCCTCCCACAGACTGGCTGAGAGGGACAGTAAGAAATATTGTAGGCATCTTGGCTGGGCTTCTTCAATGGTTTGTAAAGTAGCTGCTTAGGTCTTGTTAGAGCTCAGCTCTTGGTTTTAAATTTTTTTTGTTGATTTTTTTGAATAAATTTTCTTTATGAAACAGACTATTTTGCTTTCTTCAAAATATCACTTATGCAAGCAGGAGAAACTTGTACTGTGGCAACAGAACTGTTTTTCACAAATGTGACCTAAATTTGTCTACCCTGAGGCTTTGTTGGTTTCAATGCATGAATCCGAAGGCAAAGTGAAACTCATGATGGTTTTTATTGTTTTATGAGCTATTTCACCTCTTTAAAATCTCATCAAAAAGCTTGGGCCTCATGTATGAATCTATAACCATGTAAAGCTAAAGTAACACAAATGAAAATATGTAGTAAATGCCCAGTAAACAGTAAATAATATCCATGTAACAGTCTCTGACTGTATCCTTACTTACTTACTGAATAAAGGGTGGCTGGGATAACCACAAGTAGTCACTGACTTGTATTTTGATTCCTTTAAGGAGAATGTTATAAATGACGTGTTAATACTTTTCTGTCTCTTTGAATGACCTAGAGGAATAGAGCAGTGTTACTAGCTATTGTACTCCTCACTGGCAGCTTATCTGACTCAGATGGAAAAGTGGCAAAGGGTAGGATGAAAAAAATCTCAATTCTTTATGCTTTCCTTGTTCATTGATTTGTTCTTCACCTCCTCTTTTGATTACAGTTCTCTGGGTGCGTATTCAATGGTATACATTCAAAGTAAGTTCAAAGTAAGGATTATATATCCTCTGTGTTTTGATAAAGTTACTAAATTGAAAGATAATTAAAACAGCCTTTTAATATCAGCTGTCTTTATATCATGAACAAGATAGATTTATATATCTCTTTTTTTTAATTATTTTATTTTATTTTTTTTTAAGGAAACATTATATGCCTTCCATATTTGAATAGACTAACTGGTAGTTAACACATACAGAAGTCTTCAATTCTTGACTCTACTTTGTGTGAGTAAATACACATTCAGCCACCACTGGGTGAATGGATTCAAGCACTCCTAATGATTTTGGAATTAGTTTATGTACTGGGATGCATGGACTTCTTTATTTACTGGAGTGTCTAACTAACAGGCTTTGTTAGCCTAAAGGCTGTGAGCCTTTGTGTGTGCATGCACTAGACATCCACTGCAGATTCTCAAATTGCATCGACTTTCTTGCCAAGATGGCAGGCAGCTGTCAATGTGGACACTAGCAAACACAGATGGAGCAAGTCATTCAGTATGGGATGTGATATTTGCCAATTCAGACTTCCAAGGGGCTTAGCAGGTCGGCGGCTACCACAGCCCCACGTTGCCTTATTCTCTCTGATCAGCATAACGAATCATGCCTGGGAGACCAAGTTAATCCCTTTCAGGTTCCCTGGACTGTAGATCTTTCTGAATTTTCCTTTCTTTAGCCCTTTGTTTTCCTCCTGCTTTGTACTGAAAGTTAACTACAACAGCAAGAATGTATTAGGCTACTTGGAATACTGTCTTCAATTCATCCTGCCCTACTGGCACACGGCTCAAGCTGCACCATGAAGAAACCCCTGTCTCACTTCTGGAATGAGTCAACAAGGCATTTTATAAAATGCGACATCTATGCTTGCATATACAAACACACACACAAAAAATTGGAGTTTCCCTTGTCCTGGTTTGAGGGTAAATGCAAATCTACTGTTTGAAGTCACCATTTGCCAAAAGGCTGCACAATCTGCTACTGTCAATCCAAGGAGTTATTAACTACTCCCTGAGTACTTCCCCATCTCGCAGTGCATGGCATGCAGGTGGCCTGCTCCAGCTGGTTAGATGCACCATTCATCACTTCAAAAGCAGTTACAATGCCCTCTTCTGCACTCAGCCAAAGGAAGAAGCCCATCCCCATCCCATTCCTGGAAAATTCAGGCAGACCCCTAGCTTGGGGCATTCTTCTCCTTGTATGAAGAACTCTCATTGTGTCCTATAGCAGGGGGTATGGGATGTTTGAGGATTAATCCTGTCCTCACTAAGGCACATCTGTTCTCCATTAGATCGGAGAAAGGAGCCTCAAACACCCTCTGCACCTAGGGCTTTTCTCTGTCAGTGCAACTCTATCCTGCCATGCAACCGGACCTGTCCTTTTTTGACCCGACTCTGCAGTGATTTCTCCCAGCCTTGTGACTGTTAGGTGGATGGTGGGAAGCAAAACACACTGTGTATCCTCTTGTAAGATTAAGCATTGTGTGATTAAATTTTGCTGGCTGTGCAAAATACAGGATTTATCACATTTTGGCTGAGGTTGTATAAGCAATGGCTAGAGATGGATGCTTCTATATAATAAATCTTCAGGAATAATTAGCTTGAATTTCTTATTTGTAAGATACAAAGGCATAGGATTCTTGAATTAAAGCAAGATTTGTTATATACTATAACGATCAAAGGTCACTTCCAGTGTTTGTAGCCTATGTCAGCACAACGTCACCCTTTTACATTAGGCCTAGAATGATCATATAAATGATCTATTCTTTATATCAAATGAAACTGCTCTCACCCTGCGTTTGAATTGGGCCCAGAATATTCAACAGCCATGAAGCATCTGTTTTTCCTACTAAGACAGTAGGAAGGTATGTCATCTGCTTTGGGAACTATGTTCAGAAACAGTGCATTCTACCTTTGAAGTGGTAGTAGCTAAACTGTCCCCTTGTGAGACTGTAGCTGACTAAAATTCATACCAATTTTACAGTATTGCTAATTATGAGGTTGAAATATGATGGTCTCTGAGATACCATGAACAGTGATAATGCTCCAGTGGTTTGAGAATCTCTGCTTCAGACAGGGTTACCAGAAATTCCTTTAGATCTCCTGAAGCATTTAGACCTTAATAGTATAACAAATGGTCAGGACACAGATTTTTCCAAAAGTCAAGGAGGCAAGCAATGGGAAAAAGATTATGCATAAGTCATGGGGGACATTTTGTGTGGAGTTTAAATGGTGCTTGACGACTAGAACACATTAAATGGTCTTGCACTTAGTTTAACATCAGTTTTTTTATGTTTGCGTATCACCTATAGAGGTATTTTAAAATATTTGTGTCTAAAGCAAATATGCTTTAGACCATCAGTATATGACCAGCAGTAAAGCATTCAATATGACATATATTACTATTATTGTAGTTAATGCATAAAGCACTGCAAGTAAATGAAATGCTTTTTAAAACAGATTAAACCACATACCCCAAATCATCAGGTGTAATTTTCATGTGACTCTTCCATTTATAGAATTCAAGCTCTTCCCCTTTGCATACCTCTGTTTCATCTCAAGGTAATAAAGAAAGCACAGGAGAAATTTCCTGGAAAAATGATATGTAAACATAAAACCAACCAACCAAAAAAAAACAAAACAACAACAACAAAAATAAAATAAAATAAAATTAAAAAAAAAAAAAAAACACGGAAAATGAGCATGAGGGTAAAAATAAAGAAAGAAGATTTATAGTTTCAAAAGTGGGGATACTTCTTGTGGGTTTGAGTATTCTTTCAATAGAAGAAGGCAGCAAAATCTTTGCAGATGAAACTAGGCCAACAGGAGTAATTGATTTTATTGGTTCAGCAGTGGAATTTTTAAACAAAGATAAAACTAGCGCAGATGAAAGGGAATGAAAAATTTTTACTTGACAAAGTAAAACACCCAGAAATGTCACTTTGCATTGCAAGGGATGCTCTATTTCACTTGAAATTAAATACTTAAAATTTTCAGGAATATAAACAAAACAAACAACAACAAAAAAGCAAAGATGGATGCATTAAAGTTGCAAAATGTTCAAAAAGATTTGCTCAGCTCCACTAATAAAATGGATCACTAGCAAAAGCAGAATGAAGAGAATAGATAAGTGATGGCCAAAAACACTTCTGAGAAAGGAGAGCATGAATTTAAGGCTCTTACACTCGATCCTTTGTTCTTTAATAAAAATCCAAAGCAAAATACTGGGTATTAATACTATGGAAAGTATTTCATCGTTGGTGTAATGCATAATTCATAAATAATTTGTAACAGCAAATTTTCCTATGGTGTATTTGGTAAGATTTTCCTATCTCCAGTTAGATAGCAGACCAGGCAGACGTTTTCACTCCAGTTATGGTTTTTCTCCTCAAATTATTTGTCTATTAAATATATATGTATATAATATATATTTGAACTATCAGGAGAATAATACTTAGTATCAAACAGAAGCCACATGTACTTCCAGATGGACACTGCCTGTCATGGACCTCCTTATGGAAAAGTAAATAAAATGTGAATAAAGATTTGGCATTTTTTAACACATGATGCAGCACTGGAGTTTGGAGGAAAGGGAACTGTAAGATACATCATGATTACCTAGGAATGACCACACCCATAAAGTTATCCTCTGCCATTCCTTGCTTATCTCGTGCAAAAAGACTAGGATTTCAGGCTTGTTCAATGTTGCCTGCTGCTTAATTTTCACTTAAGTTTAAGTTTATTTTTATTTAAGTTTATTTACAGAACTGTAGGGATAAAAAAAGAAACCTCAAGAAATCACCTACTCAGCTCCACTGGCCCCAGATGGCCACTGCTCTTCCTGGCATAACCAGGCAGTGGTATTGGCAGCAACAGATTCTTTGATGTCTACAGGATTATTTGCTATGCTCCTTTAGCTGGTTCCACTTCTTTTCCCCAGTTGTGGTTGTTGTTTGTGTTAGGTCTTTTTTTTTTTTTTTTTTTTTTTTCTTCATAGGTTCTGTACCTTCACAGATTCTGTTTCTTTCCTTTGCTTTGACTGGCAATTTGCCTTAGCTGAGTGAGTATGCGAGTATTGCAATTATTAGATTAGATTTATTAGTAGATGTTTGTGTGGCAACAGCTAAAAGGTTCCTATAGCCTAAACTATACATAAATACATGATATCCATAGTAGCATTATATATATATATTAATTATTCAGTCCAATTTAAATAGATTGTTTTTTAAGTTTTGAGATGATGTTCAAGTAGACAGGCCAAAGGTCAGTGTACCTGGAATTAATGACTGGATCAGCAAAGCAGTCATGAACAAATATGTTGCAATATTTCTTCTATGACTCAAGCCTTTCATTTGGTGGAAGAAGCAAATAGGGAAACCTAGCCACAAAAAACATTGGATAAAGGTAAATTAAAAGTGTTGTCAGGTTTCATCCAAGAACTTTTCAGATATGGTGATATAGTGAAAAAAGACGTTACTTGTGACTACAGTGAATAACTCCAAGTGTCAGAAGAATGAAGGAAACTACCTCTGCACTCATTCTCATCAGGTTTTGTCCCTTCTCAATATTATAAGGATGTCAAAAATGTCAGAAATTGTAATCTTATCAGTTTATCTCTTACATAATTGATTTCTTTATAAAAGGCAAAAGAAAGAAGACTGTATATCAAATTGACAGCAGTATCACTGTCACTGTACTTCACCATTGTGTTAAATGTTGATAGCTTTATTTCCAAATGTGGGGGGAGATAACTACTGTTTCTAGTCTACTTTCAAACCCACTATACAATAACACTTCATGGGGTATTGAAAGAGCTTGGCTGCTTTTTACATATTGTCTTACTCAGTAATAGTTAGCTATCAAACTATTAGTTACATTTGCTGAGACAGATTTATTTTGGATTTTCTCTTCTTTAGAAATATATCTAGCACAAAACACATTCTCGTATAGTCTTAATTATGATGTATATCAATTTAATAACATAAAACTGATTTCAAAGTGTAATGGAACCCTTATTTTATAAATCTTCATAATGTATCACAGAATCACAGAGTCCTAGATGGTGGAAGGGACCTTTCCACATAATTTAGCCCAATCCCTCTGGTCAAGTAAGGTCAGCTAGAGTGTGTTACCTTGGATCTTGTCCGGCCTATTTTTGAATTATGTCCAAGAATGGAGAATCCATAGTCTGCTTTTGGCAGATTATTCCAGTATTTGCCCACCCTCAGTGGTCAAATACTTCACCTGAAGAGTGGTTGCATTCATTCAAAACATCTGAATGCTTACATTCAGATGGAATTTCATGTTTCTGTTTGTGCCCATTGCTTCTTTTGCTGCCACTGGATACCACTGAGAAGGGTCTGGCTCCCTCTTCAACACATACACTGAGCTAACTAAAGGTATGATCCATCTCAGCTTATGTTAACTGCCTAAAAGATTGCTATATAATCTTTTCATCTCAATATGCTGTCTCATCCTAGAATGGATGTCTAAGAAACATGCTGATGAAGGTTATTTTTATATAGAATATTTTTCATTGACTGTTAAGGGGACCCATGGTAGTAAGTGACTAAATTATGGGGAAGTGAAATCTGTTCTAAGTGAAGGTAGTAAATTACATCTCTGTCTTTTTGTTGGTTTTTCATTTGTTTATGTTTTGCATGATGAAGACCTCATGTATAAATACTAGATATTTATGACTATTTGCTAGCTTCTGTTAACACAATGGATTGGTTACAAAAAGCCAGTTATTCCTTCTTCAAGCTATAATGGTTAGCTACAGTTCAGCAGTTGAAACTCATGCACAGTTGCAGTTTGGTACCTTCTGAATGACAGTTTAAAACTATTCCAGAAAAAATACACAAACATTTAACATTAAAATCACTTTTTTCTTTTTATTTTTCTTGGAATATGGGAACTGAGATTCTGGAAGCAATACTATTCATCTGATAGAAACAAACGATAGTCAGGGGCCTCTAGAGATGGGCTTTGGAAGTTGGCTTGAAACAAAACACTAAATTTTGGCCAAGTTGCCCTCTTCTTTGACACTACATAGATTATAAGAAAAGTAAAGCAACAGGAACACAATGGCTATGAGTGCTATTCCTTCAGATTTGTGTGAAAAACCTTATTTCTATTCACCCATATATATGTATAGGCACATACATATTAGTACAGAAAGGTAAAGAAGAAAAGGATGGTGGAACTAAATATATCACAATAACTGTTCATTTTGTTCATATTTGGAACAGATTTTCTGAAATTGTAATGTGTACTGCCAAAGGTGTAGCCTATATCGAAACTTAAGGGAGCTGGAATTATATTTTAAAAAGAAAAAAATATATATATATAAACAAAATGGAAAAATCTTCTATACACATGGAAATAGGTATTGTATGGTTTTTGGATTTGTATTCTATGTGGGATACATCTTTGAATTAGTCAGAAGTTAGCCTTCTATCATCTGTTTCAGTCTTCACATCCAAGATAATTCACTTTCCATTCACATCTGAAAATTTATGGTTTACATTTGTTTGAATGATGGGTTCCATCTACACATATCTCTTAACATATGTAAGTCATAAAATCTTAGAATGCTTTGGATAGGAAGGGACATTAAAGATCATCTAATTCCAACTCCCCTGCCATGGGAAGGGACAACTCCCACTAGACCAGGTTTCTCAAAGCCCCATCCAGCCTGGCCTTGAATGTTTCCAGGGATGGGGTATCCACAGCTTCTCTGGGTAACCTGTGCCAGTGCTTCTCCACCCTCTGAATAAAGAATTTCTTCCTAATATCTAATCTAAATCTACCCTCTTTTAGTTTAAAACTATTACCCCTTGTCCTATCACTAACCTACCGGATAAACAGCTTCCTCTCCTGCTCTCTTGTGGAAAGGAAGGCTTCTATAAGGTCTCTCCGGAGCCTTCTCTTCTCTAGGCTGAACCCCAACTCCCTCAACCTGTCTTCATAGGAAAGGTTCTCCAGCCCTTTGATCATCTTCATGGCTCTCAGCTGGACTCATTTTAATAAGTCCCTGGCCTTCTGGTGCTGGGCGACCCAAAGCTAAACACAGTACTCCAGGGGGATTACTCCCTTGACACCCTGACCATGTTATTTTTTTTTTTGACACAGCCCAATATGCAGTTGTCTTTCTGGGCTCCAAGTAGACATTGCCAGATCGTGTTGAGCTTCTCGTCAAAAAACACCCCCAGGTCCTTCTCCTCACGGTTGCTCTCAATGCATTCTTCACCAAGCTTGTATTTGTGCTTGGGATTTCCCCGGCCCAAATGTAGGACCTTTTGCTTGGCCTTGTTGAACCTCATGAAGGTTCAACCTCTCAAGCCTGTTGAGGTTGGATGGCATGTCTGGATGGCATTCCTTCCCTCCAGCATGTTGATTGCACCACACAGCTTGGTGTCATCAGCAAACTTTCTGAAGGTGTACTCAATCTCACTGTCCATGTCCCTGACAAAGATATTAAACAGCACCAGTCCCAGTACTGATCTCTGAGGAACACCTCCCACTACTGATCTCTACTTGGACAGTAAGCTGCTGTCCACAAGTGTTGAGTGCAACCATCCAGCCAATTTCTTACTCACCAAGTAGTCTATCCATCAAATCCAAGTCTCTCCAATTTAGAGACAAGGCTATCATGGGGCACAGGGTTAAATGCTTTGCCCAAGATTACATCACTTGCTCTCCCCCATCCACCAATGCTGTAAACTCATCATAGAATACTACCAGATTTGTCAGGCAAGATCTGTCCTTAGTGAAGCCATGTTGGATCTGCTCCATGATCTTGCTAGGCACAGAGGTGAGACTGACTGGCCTGTAGTTCCCCAGTAGAACTGTCTGCTTCTTTTAGGATATTTTTTCAAGGGGAAAAAATGCTACTTTGCTGCAAAGTAATCGGTTCATGAGTAGGGTTGTGAAGATCTGCAGAGCTTAGAAGAAAAGATCCGTAACTAGTATTTTTTCAGATGGGCTTGAGTGAAATTTCAAGATCTACAGTTAACAGTGCATTAGTTGTATAAACTAAAGTTATGAAGAGAATGTTATGAGAGCCAAATATATGTTGTATTTGAATGTTTTTTAAAGACCTTACCAAAGTTACTAATTCCCAAGGATAACGAAAACTTGTTTGCATATGTACAGATTGCCATAGACAAACAATGATGACTTCTAGTGGCATGTAATAAGTAGCATCGCAAAATCCTTGAAGAACGATAACATTTGAATGCTAAAATAAAGTTAGAAGCTAGATTTATATCACATGGTGTTGAAACCTTCAAGTCTTTTTTGGGAAATGTCTGTGAAAAAAAAATAATAGATGCTGAAGGCCGGCTGTGTATCCCAAATGCTAATTGAAAAATAAAACATGCCGTGTGAGGTGTTAGGTCAGTTTCCCATCTGGTTATTGTGTTTAGGCAAAATTCATATGAGGGACAGCACAAACTTCCTCCCTACATCTTTCTCTGTCTGAACAGCAATGACAGTTTATAATTACAGGCTAATTTTCCACTTGCTATTTCCCAGTTTTCATTGTGAGATAGTAACACAAGACAATATGGTATGACTGGGACTCCTTACTATTGGTGGTCTTTTTCTCAAACTGGAGAAGGATAAGAGGAATGAGCAGGTGCTTCAGGAAACTCTTGGGGCCACCTTGGGCCTGACTCAGATCAGACTGCCAGTTTAGATAAGAGGTGACAGACAGACCTGCAGACTTCTTGCTGTTCTCTCCAGTTCTTTCCTGGAGTCTTCAGATGGATCATTATTTCACCTACTTATACTGCAGTTTATGGGCCATATCAGTCTGAAAGAGCTTAATCAGTCAGCACGTGCAGATATGAAATCTATTTCCTGTATTTACAAAATTCATTGTGACTCATTCGTTTGAATAATGCTAGTCATTGCTCAGATATTCTCTAAGATGAATAGCTGTGATATAAAGCTGCTGTGTTACAGGGCCTTCAGTAGTTTTATTATGTTATTAGAAGAAATGTCTTTCCTTCTCAGGCTAATCTTGATGACTTTTTTCCTGTGACAACAGTCAAGAGACATCGTTCCCTGCAAGTGGCCTGGGTCTGACTCTGCCTGTATTTTTAAGAAGCCACCTTTCAGTGCAGTGCTTGTCTTGGCTCAGAGCTTTGGCCTGCAGACTGGTGGCCTTGGACAGAATGGCCTAGTCTTTAGATACTCAGTTTTCTACCAAGCCAAGACAAACTGCTCTGATTAGTTTCAAGAATTAGCACACCCAGTAAAACAAAAGTTAATTTAAATCTACAAATACCTGATAATTGTGATGATAATCTATTTTAGACGTGCTGGGTGGGGTACTAGCAGCCTTCGAGCTATTAGCCTAGGATTCATAACCTTGTCTCATGTTGACCTTTGAGAGACAAGCAATTCTTTCTTCAAAGCCTACTTTGCAGAGCTGTAAATGATTAATTCAACAATCATAGTTAAATGTTGTCTGCAGAGGACACACCTGAGTGAGTACACATGTGACAATGAAAAGTTGATGGAAAATTGCAATGCTATTGAATTAAGTAGGACCACAATTTCCATAAAATATAAATGCCAGATGACTTGATAAAAAACAAATTTGAAACATAGATTATGTTCCTAACATTAGATTTCTAACCAAATGCATAACCTTTCAGATGAAGATCCTGACGGTGGTTTTATCTCATGACATGAATTCTGATTGTGATGGCAAGTAAGGTTCATATGAGTCACACTCTACGGGGGTTTTGTTCTTAAGCTTTGATGACACAAACATGAGAGCAGTAGCTCTACCATATATTGAAATACTCCTAGGTTGAGTTAGATTTGCTGGTTGAGGTGACAGCAAAATACTGTTCTTGTAATTGTATCCACACAGGACTATCTATGGTCCCTTGATCTTTCTCTTGCCTCTCCTGCACCCTAAGAAACAATTTGTATCTCTCTGCTTTTTGTAGAAAACTTGTATCTGAGGCTGAGATATCTGGCCTTCCATAGAGGGTAGCACTGCTTACAGCATGCTTACTGGCTGAATTTTGGTAAGAGAGCCTATTTTGGGATGTTATTTTACTTTTGCCCATTTCCAGAAATTAGTTTAAGGTATAAACGTGCTTCCTTTTCTCTTTTACTTCCAAAAGCACTGAGACCACCCTGGGAGGATTATCAACTGCCAAAGCTAAAATTGCAACCAGAGTATCACAAAAATCTTTTACATAATTAAATATAGAAAGCACTCATCATGTCACGTATATCAGCATGAGTCATTAAAGTTCAAAGCCTGGAGAAAACACAGCTAAGGACTAGTAAACAGCAGTGTGCTTACAATGGCATTATGGAGAGCAAACCACTTGCACACTTTAAATACATCCAGTCTAGGAACAGAGCTGAACAGGGACAGGGCTGAAAGTTGCATGGTTGGGCAAAAGGCAGCAATCCAACAGCAGCAGCTGGATTGAAAAACCAACATGTTTTGCTTTTCAGTCATCCAAAGTTCATCTTGCAGTTCATGGATGCAGAGAGATTTCTTTCTGGAGGGGTCTTTCTGGCTGGCTGGATTCCCAAGGACAGTTCCAGGCCAGCCACCTGCACTCTGGGAACCTGCTTGGCCCTTGGTAATTGAGTTAATTGCAAACAATCCAGCAATAAATATTCCTCCTATACAATGCAATGCAAGTGTTTGGGAAAAAAAAAGTAAGTAAACAGATGACATTGTTCACTCTACTAATAAGTACAGGTCATTTTACCTATGGGAGACAATTTTTTGAAACCAAACATCCTGCATCTCCGCTAAATGTTTTTATAATCTCACAATTGGATCGCAAACTGTATTGAAGAATTTTTCATGACCAAACAGTTGTGCCAGCTGGATGTTCCTCCTACAGGTGAATGGAGCACTTGCACTGGAGATCCTGCTGCAATAACCACAATAATTTGGAGGCTGTTTTTGACTGTAACATCTGTGAATTAAACACTGCTCCCTCTCAAAAAGCAGAACTGGATTAGGTGAAATTCCCACCCCCACTTTCATCTCCTTATGGACATTTAGATAATTCCACTTCAGTAATTACCCAATATAAACCACAAATCATAGCTGCCAAAAGTTGCTGAAGACAAGAAGTGAATGTGCAGAGTCAGCATATAATACCCAAGAGAATTACATGCCAAGCATGGAGAAGAACCTGTATGTATGAGGTTGTGGTTTCAAGCAGGCACAAGTGCAGACTACAGTCAAAAGGAGTAACTTTTCTCCCATCTTTTCTTTCTCCCTTTTTTCCCAAGGGCTTTCACTTTTATACTGTTGCCACATCACTTGTGCTGCAACAAGTACTTGAGAGGGCATCAAGGGCTGGATGTGTGGAAAAGTATTCAGCTGGTGAAAAAAACAAACAACAAAACAAAACGACAAACAAACAAACAACCACCACCAACAAAAACCCACACCTTTTTTATTAGGTTAGTTTTTACTTAGCTTTTACGTCTCTGATGAAATTTATTCTGTGGCCACACAGGTGCTGAAATGAGGGGCTGCAAAAGGTCACTTCTATTTCTTACACTTTGGCTTTTTTAGAATGAACCTGAAACTGTTTAACTCTTAAAGACTCAAATAAACAGGTTTACACACTTTTGATTCCAAAAGGACAGGTATGGCAGTTGTAAATGCTTTCATGAACAAGACAGAGTAACTCTACAGCCCTCTCACTTCATGATCAGAACCTCTGTTACTCCTGGTTTTGCAGACAAGTAATTTTTCTTCATATCCTGGGAAAATATCCATATTTTCCATTGTCCAGTGAGAGAGCAATAAATCTATATTCCAACTTTTAAAGATAAATCCAACTAGAATATTTTTCCTTTTCTTACTGCATTCCCTGGTTTCCAATGGTGCTTCAGTATTCACTGCTGCAAAGCAGTGTCTTGATTTGCCTTATGCAATATGCAATTTAAAATAAATGGCCAGAATGGATAAATGAAAAGACCATGCAATTGCTGAACAGAAGATCTAGTACCTTGTTTCTTGTGCTAACTTATGACACAAAACGTTCTGATCTCTTGAGCTGTGACATTGGTTCTGAAGAAAAGCAGTAGCCTTGCATCCTTTCTTCTCAAAGGAATAAATGCTGGGATGACATCACTTGTGCAGATCATAGGTGTGTCTTAATCAAAAGGCTACAAGCACAATGGATCTTCCCACTAAAGGCAAAAAAAAATATGGGCCTGCAATGCTTAAGGTGCACAGTCTAGTTCTTTATGACACTGCCAAAGGCATTTGATAAACCCATTCTCATTTACTGAGCTCTATCTGATCATAACTCCATAGGCAGTCATATCAGTATACCTGCAAAACCTGTACAGTGACTCTATAGCTCTCATGAAGCCTACAAAGCTAATAATTCTGAGAGAAAATATAACTAACTCCAACTATATCTTTGTTGGCAACCCATACTGCTTACAAGAGTTTTTAGCTGCCAACAACATATAAAAATGGCTAAGACACAGAAGAATGGTTTCTACTATCCTAATTTTTCAAATTTGGCTTTCCTTTCAGGAACAAATGGATTTTTTAGCACTTCATATTCTATTCTATTCTATTCTATTCTATTCTATTCTATTCTATTCTATTCTATTCTATTCTATTCTATTCTATTCTACTCCACTCTACTCCACTCTACTCCACTCTACTCCACTCTACTCCACTCTACTCCACTCTACTCCACTCTACTCCACTCTACTAATTTGTCTAATGTTAATAAAGTAGCATTTTGGCTTCCCTGGTGATTGCTGATCTGGACTAGGACATATGACACAAGGAAAGAGGATCTGTACTGAGCTGTACATTGTTTCACATCTGGGCTATGGAGAAAAGCAAGCCCTGAGCTTTGGCAGAGGCTCGTGCAGGCACTTGTATTCCTGAATCACAGGTTTCAAGCCATGACGGCAAATAGTTACAGGCCAAAGAACCCAATGAATTTCTTCCTGGAGCTATATTAATATGAAGTGGCATAGAGCACACAGAGTGGAGGAAGGATGAAGGAAAGAATGCAGGCACACTCAGAAGAAGGGGGCAGGAGAGATGGGAGCAACACGGTATTGATTGTAACACCTTGTACTGTCTGACAGTGAACCCCTCCTTTCACAATTTTGGACTAACACTTTGCTGCTGTGGAAGAAGCCATAGTGGATTTGGCATTGGTATTTGGGTAGCTATGAAGGTGCTGTTGTCATTTTCTAGTGAAAACATTTAAAACAACAGGAGAAGCTGAAGCTATATTCTTTCAAACTACAAATAAAGCACATGATTTAGTAATGAAAGTTACTGAACACTTGAAGTGTTTTGCTGCTGATATTATGGATACTGTCACTTATGGTTCAAAATTTACAGCTCAGACAAAAACTTTATTCAAGAAGACTTTCTGTGGCCTGTGTCACCTATCACTGTGATGACTACTGTCCCATCTGATCTTCACAACTACGAGTTAGTACTGTACCAAAGTAAGGCAAATATGCATCTGCTTTAATTTTGTGGTCATTGAATTCAAATCCAAAGTTGTGTAGTAGGAAGCTGAGAGCAAGAAATGGTGTTCATTCCTTGTACTTACACACAGAGATTGTTCAGTGTGTATGTGCACTTACATGTATGTTCCTCCTCCTACAACCATGCTGGCTTTCCCAGGCTCTTTTCTGTAATGGCAGGTTCCTAGGTTGTACTCCAGTTTGCTGCCAGTTCAGTTGTGCAGATGTTGTTTATGTGAAACAATCTGGATTAAAGACTCTCATAAAAAAGATAAAGATGGGAATGGGTGGCTTCCATCCAGGAAGGATGGGAAGTTCTTGTGCTTTTGATGACAGAAAATAGTTATATTTGAGTGTACCTGTGTGATTGGTCATCCTGTCCTGGACTAAGCAAGCTATCAATGGCCAATGATTTCCTGAAAGAACAAATGTATCTTTGTGAGGTGTCAGATGAAAATTGAATTTGAGCACTGTTATGGAAAAAGCAAGATTGGAAAAAGAATCTAGGTTACTAGGGAATAGGTTAATGATAAGCTTTTATAATGTAAAAATAAGCAATTGCCTGAAAAGAATTAAAGAAAAGGGAAAAGGAAGTAAAAGATTTGTTATATCTCTACTCACAATGTGCAGAACATATTTATTTATTCTGAGTAGAAGAAAAGTTCAGAAAAAAGAAATATGACTTTTTAGTCTTGAAACTTTTCAGATGAGTTATACTCTACAGGCATTTCAGTCAGGCTTAAGGTTTCTAATCCTTTTCCTATGACAAAGTCTCAGAAAGTGTTTCTACTTAGTGGATTTAAAATTGCTGATGTTAAGCTGAATGCTGTATATTTACATAGAAATGTAGTTACAAAACAAATGCAAATGATTTCAGGGCTTTATGACGTCTAGCATCAGGCCTCTTTCATCGTCTGACAGAACCCAAAAGTTGTGGGAAGATCATCAGTTGCTGTCCTGGACAAGAAAAACACATTTCTCATAAAAATAGAACTGGTCTTTTCTTCTTGTAAATAATATCCTCAGTATACAACTTTCTTTAATGATGTTTTTATTAAATGTGGGGTTTGATCTCATAAACACTCAGTAGGACTGTTAATTTTATGAGGTACTTTTAAACTATTTTTAGCTGGCATTTTAAGAATATTTTTAATGTGTCACCTATAAGTAGCATGGAAATATTAGATACAAGCTTATATTACACTGATTGTTTCCTTTTGTCCTGTGGTAGATTTGACTTGCAATATCTTTCTCACATACCTGTTATGTACAAAAAAAGCATACCTCCTGATGGCATAGGACTGAATGGAACAATTCTGGTCCTACTTCCTGGCATGGTCTTGCAGCAGGAGGAAAAGCTGAAGGCAATTTTTAAAGGATGGTTCTAGGGTTTGTGGCAAGTGTGTTCCAAAAGCACAACAACTTGGACCAAAATAAATGATTTAACTAGGGGATGAATTCTCATTTGTCCTTTAACTGAGGATGAATGTGACCTTATAAATTCACTGGGAACTTAAACACTGTGCCCTCTACTCAGTCAGATTCAAGTCATGGTAGTCAGTTTGGAACAAATGGATTCACTGGATGACAAGTAAGATGTAAATTGCAGGTTGCACATATGTATCTCTGTAAATCATAGGACTCAGAAAAAGGAAACTTTCTAGGCAATCTCATGTATCCTATTGCCAATGAAACTTTTTTTTTTTATTGTATTATATATGTAAAGTATTTTTTGCAGTCTTTTTAAAAAAATGCATGCAATTTTTGTTAACGAATACTCAAGTAAGGAGTTATTTATCATTTCTTAGTGATGCTTACCATACCTCGAAAATCCTCAACTTTTATCTGATTCCTTGTTTTTCAGAGATGTAAATGGGAATATGAATAAAGGAGTGTGCTCTCTTGAGACAGAGGCTAACTGACACGGGTGTCTGATTCAAGATCCTAAGTATACAGGTTCACATCCAGTTCAGATGTCCTACACATCATGTTTCCTGTAGGTCATAGCTGTAGGCTCCTTACACTATATGCCTTGGCATCAGAATCCTGCCACAGAAAGCCTACCACGTTGTTGTACGGAGATTGCACCTAAAAATGTTAGAAAACATTAATTTTCTTTCAGAGGTGTATTTCTCCACATTGTCTGTATGGTGAGGCTAAAAGCCTAGGCACTAGGCTTTAGGACTAAAGGCCTAGGCACTGGCACTAGGACTAAACCACAGTCATCAAAATGCACAATGAGGATCTTGCCCTTAGTGAGCATATACATTTTCAATAACCTTTAAAACATGTTTTGAGATGGCCAAGACTATGACCTTTCTTCTGCTCATGTTACAGTTGTTGCAGAGTATTCCTCTTCTAACACAGGAACATCCAGAATCTGAAAAGTTCTGGCTCTCAGGTGGCAAATGTTGCTGCTCAGTACTTCAACAAAAGGTCATTTTTTTTTCTCCCCAGGAAATTTTATATCATGTTAAAGTTTAAATAACCAGCTAATGAGGTACTTATAAACTTGATTGTGTAATTTAAAATCTGATCATTCTTTAAGGGGCAATTTTCTTGACCTTGTTTATAATGACAGCATCTTTTCAATTTACAGTATAGAGTTTTCAATCCTACTTACATAGGAAGAAAATGAATGGAACCTATGGGTCTGTTTTTCCCCATTTGCCTCCACAGTTGCTATTTAGTCTAATTCCAAGGAATGACATTTCATGGGCTATTGTCCCAAAAAAGTCTTGTGGGGTAATTACAGATTACTGATATGAGGGAATTTCTTCTCATTCTCCTTTGACAATGATAATGGGAAAGACAAAGAAGAACAATATTTCCAAAAAAAAGATGGAATCTAATGATAAAGAATAAAAATAAAAAATGAAGTATGCTTAAGAAACAATTGTTGGGGAACAAGATGCCACGATGGAAATGCGTGTTAGAGTGTGCAAAATAAGTAATGCTTAAAAAAGTACAAGCTACTTAAAAAACAAGAGCCTGTGTTGGTTTTTAGGGTGTCCTTGAACTTTCTCCTCTAGATGAACTCCATTTACAAGAATTAAATAGAACAGTCCATGGATGATGGTGGTAGCATCTACCATTCATTATATACCTGAGCAGGTGACAAATTATTTATATGTCTATTTCCCAAAGACTGAAAAAAATTAAGTTAAGGTATAGGAAGTAGTGAGCAAAAAAACTGTGAAATTATTAAAAGAGCAAAGCCTTACTGGAATAACATGTAAGGTGGTATTCTGTAAACTGTCTTTTTCTTAGGCACAATTATATCTTATAATATTACTTTCCAGTTACATAAGTCAAAGATAGGTCTGCATTTGAGAAGTGACAAGAATTCAGACTTTTTTTATCTCCTCTTTGGCTTCTCAGAATGTAAATCTTTAAATCATCTTTAAATATGCTGCTATGTGCCAGCAGCAGATTGGTCCTATATGTGTATATGAAAATTTCAGTCCTTTCAGGGACTCAGGTTTAAGAAGCTTATATAGTCCCTAATGACTTCTATGCCAGCTAGATGAAGTTTTGGAGTCAGGGACCTTACATAAAATTTCATTTCTGAATTTTGATCTCATGCAATGTCTCAGCAATATTGAAGTCAGAATGCAGGAAGAAGATAGAAAACAAAACAAAACAAAACAAAACAAAAAAGGAGGAAGTCCTGTTTTTTCCTTTTCACCTCTAAAAATTCTAACCCCTGCTGTAGCTCCTTGAATGAGGAGAAATGGCATCTCATTTCTACTTGCTAAAACTGGCAGCCATGCACCCTACTTGAATATGCACAATTAAAGCAATTATACCATCAGTTATTTCTCGCATTATTTCATCTGGTTAAAACATCAGGCAGTACTGCCCGCAGCGGTAATTTGTTTTCAAAAATAATTTAAAATGTCTTCATTAAGAGAAGAAAAGGATTGATGTTCATCCTATTCTCTTTTCAGCTCCCTGCCACTTTCTCCATCACTAGCTGTAACAGTTTTCTGGGCACTCACCATGCCACAAATGTCTTTTTAAAGGTGAAATATTTGACTTCTAATGCACATTATTTCTTTAAAAAAGGGAAAAAAAATCAAACATAATATTAGTGAGGTTTGAGGAAACATTTCTTTTCCAACTGTTATTAAGGGAAGAGTTTTTTTATGATAATCCTCATTACTCCTCTGCCCTCACTCTGGCCCCTGGAGTCCTATCTCAGATGTGTTCTATACAGGAGTAACAGGACTGAGAACAAGGTAGTAAAGGCACCATGCTGGTTGCCATTGGTCTGCACACTTTTTTTCTTTTTTTTTTTTTTTTTTTTTTTTTCTCACACATAACCTAAATAAATAATGAAAAATAGATCTTCACCTCAAATGGATTTTTATACTCAAGCTTTGTAACACCTATTTCCTATGCTGTGAGCTGCTTGGGAACTCTAACAATTGCAGGCACTCCAGGTAACAAAGCTAATGCTTGCTTTAAAAGTACAGGAAATTCAGGGAAACCAGACTGATCTATACTAAATTAGGCTTTAACTTTTGTAGATTTTATTGTCCATATACCTGATAGATTCTGAGGTTAAGTAATAACATATGGGTTTAGGCAAACACCCAGATGTACATAAAAATATGTTCTTGAGGAAAGCACATTAAAAGGATTTGGTTCCATTTTCACAGCTGTAATTTATGGACTACATGGGGTATTTTTAATGGCTTGTATCAGACATCACCAAGCTGCTGTATGTGGCCAGATTCAGGTCTTGGTTCCACCAGAAGAACTATTACCCAAAGCTTTCTGTTTTTCATTCTCCTTGGTGTCCAGGACATGGGAATTAAAGCTACAGTGGCAGTAGTGCCGAAATGTCGAAAAATGAAAATGTCTTGGGAGAAAGGAGGGGAAGGCACACATTTTCAGTAAATTAGTTTACACTGTATGTCTGCATTTCTCCACTTTTTGAGCTGCATTTTTCCATAATTCTATCTCTGCTAAAGAATTTTTTGGGTCAGATTTTGATATTTTTTTACTGAAAGTGAGTGGTATCTACTCCTTGGGTAATCTATTTGAAATCCAGCAATCACAATGTGTTTCTCATTTGAGTTGCAAATGCTAGCTTAACAGTAAGGTGAAGATGATGATGTCAGTCCCTGTTTGAATTATCTCCCCAGTGAACAGCCCTTTAAGCTCAAGGCATTTTGTTGTCTCCTGCTTTTCCCCCTCTAAAAGGACATAAGAAGTACAGGGACGCTATGAATCTCTGTCACAGAGGGTGCAGGGAGTTGAAAACAAGCTGAAAAATGCTTTGCTTGACAGCATTTCAGGCATGACCTTTCAAACAAACAAACTTGCTCCACTTGTTCACTTTAGCATTTCACGACTTGCTTCAGTGATGCCCAGACAAAGGACCACATCCACCCTCCCCAGTGCCTCTTCCCAGCTGAGATGGGGAGCCACTGCCTGAGCTGTGTAAGGTCTCCAGGCTGTGCACCATGAAGTCCTTTGCTATGTCAGCCTGGATTGAAGGAGACAGTCCAATGAAAACACCATGGGGCCGTGCAATGTTACTAACCAGATAGGAAGTTAAAGATATATGGGTTCCTGAAATGATGGTGATAATAATTAAGCTATGTTATTTTGGTACTAGTTTTTCCACAAGGAGAGTCATTAATTAGTCTAAAGTTTTCTTGTGTCTATAGACCTTTACTTTTCTCCCTAGGCAAGAAATCTCATTGTCACTGCTGACCCTGAACTTTTTCTTCCACCAGCATCTCCCTCTAGTTTATCACTGTGGTTGGACCTTTGCCAGAGTTTGCCCTCACCCTGACCCTGTCTTTGATGAAATACTTGTTTATACCTTACTCAGTTCTCTACTCAGCTAATGTGATCCTCTCCTTTAAGTTCCCTCCTGAATGGTCTCCTTGAATTGTCTGGATTTAATTCAAAGTTGCCAGGAGAGCACAAGATGCATACTCCTGTTGTAATAAGCTTATCTGGTATTGGATAAAGAGTGGCAGTATGAGGATGTGGGATTACCAACCAACCCCCCACTTTTTTTTTTTATTTTTTTTTTTTATTTTTTCTTAAACATGGCTTCCGTTCCTGTTGTTAGAGCCCTGTTCAGACAGATTGTTATTGAATGCATCTGGGGTTTCAGGGACCCAGCCAGACACAAGAGCTGAAACCTGGCTTCAGCAGGAGAAGGCAGGCAGGTGGGCAGGCTCACTTAACATCTACAGCCTGTGAAAGAAGGGCAGGGGGTGCTGGTGGTTGCAAGGCTGTCAGCCTGCACTGATAGATGAAATGCCTTCAAGCTCAATAGTGAGTGCTGTTTGGAGAGGAAAGGAGATCTGAGAGAGGAGTCTGTTCTGAGGTGTCTTTGTCTGGAAGAGAGAGTACCAGGGGATCAGAAGTAGGTGGGTGTTTCCACTTTCTGGGTCCATTATGAGTGAGCATGTTATTCATATCAGTGTGCCTTTGAGGACACTAGGTCTTTCCTTGAATATAAAGAGATCATGATCACTTATAATTGTAATTAATTTTCATGAATGAATCAAGCTCTGGGAAGAAAGAAAATGAGGGAGGGAGTTCTTAAGGTGGGAGGGAATATATAGCAGGAGTGAGTTTGGAAAAATGAGGGACAGGTTTGAAGAAATGAAGAATATGCAAAAGATAATTCTAGAGTAGCGTCTGTGAAGGTGGGCAACTGTGAGACCTAGGAAGGAAGGGACTCTGGAGTGAGAACTTTCTAAAAAGGAAGTATGAGAAAGAAGTGTGAGGACTTTTGCTATAGAAAAGACTTTTTCTGCAACGCTAATCATCTCAAGCTGGAAGGGTTTTGAATCTAACTTCCATTCCACTCACAGTTAATTTGGAGGTCCCTGTGAAATATTTCCTTTGCTCTCTTTATGTCAGCAAAGATGAGGAACTGCTAACGAAAAGGGCCTTGCATTGGGGAAAAATTATCTCAGTGTGTTTTCAAGTCCACTTTCAATGGCAAGACTCTTTCAAGGGCCAAATGTAAATTAAAATACTCCTAACAGTACTAATAGTGAGAGAGCAAACCTCCCTGCTTAGTTAGCTGTCCTATTGACTCCAGCATGCTCTGCTTAGCCCACTCTTTAATTCTTTTAACAGGACCTCATTACTTTCTAACTTAATCCAGTCTACTACTCCATGAGCTGAACTGTTCCAGAAGAGGACTAGACAAGATCAATGACTGCACACATTGTCTTACTTATAGTGATAAACAAAAATCTTAATCCAAACAGTTGCATTTTACATAATTAGATCATGGTTCCTCGATGTCTACCATCTTGATTTATGTTTAGATCTATCATCCTTGCTGTGTTAATACCAAGTCTTTGCTCTGTTATTTTTCTTATTTCAGTTTACAAATAAATCTATGAGATACTATTTTGGACAGTCATCCATTTTCAGCTTCCCATAACTTAAACCTCATGTTTCAGAACTGCCCTAGATTACTAATGATTGGAGAAGGTCTTGCTAGTGCCTTTTTAATTTTTTTTCTTCATAATAAATTTTAGGTTCTAATTGTATTTGTAGTAGATAAATAGTAGATAAATATCTAAATAACTAAAGCCACCAATAAACATCATCAAATAGTGCTCTCAACTATCTTGGTAAAAATGACAAAATTCTTGTTATGTTTTTTCTGCTGATTAGGGAAAGACAGTTTTCATGAGCCATCAATCAGGCTCTTTTTGGGAAAAAAAAAAAAATCATAATTGAAAATTTCCTCCTGTAACATCAAAGCAATTGAAGATTTTAAAAATGTATAATGAATTGTACTGCTTTGATACTCCTTGCCTCAAATCCAAGCTCTTTCTTAGAACATTACGGCACTTTAATTCATTGCGGCCCACAAAAAAAAAAAAAAAAAAAAAAAAAAAAAAAAAAAAAGACCTCTGAAAGACCTCTTCCTACTGAATGAAGGAAGTACTCTTAGAAACAATAACAACATTACAGTAAGTAATCAGTATTATCCATGCAGAAACTGTTCTAGGAACGATTAATCCTATTATATATTTTCAAAGTCAATCTTGGACTTGTTCAGTGTTCTTCATATATTACACCACCTTTATGTACCTCTTTCTTCATCTGCAAAAATGCATCTGCTATGAAGCATTTTGAAATCTAAGGTAATTTCATGTTATTATTATTATTTGAAACAATTTTTTAATTGTGAGGGAGTTACTGAGTGAATGATTTTCCCTTATAAATAGTAAGAATTGTCTCAAAACTTTTGGAATCATTTCTCAGACAAGTGGACATTAGAATATGCAAAAAAAAATGTAGATCAGATGTCCATGTTAATTATAGTTATTAAAATCCACAAAAAGTTCAGAACTTGCTTTAATGTCACTATGACCAAATTTCAGCTCATTACTGGAACTGCATCAGGGCAATTATCAGACTGGAAAAATACATTAGTAAAGTAAAAATTTTGCTCTGCATAATGCTGAAAAACACTTTAAGTTTGAAAATGCCAAGTTTTTCAGCTCACTGTCTTTCTCAGACCAAACTCATCAGGTTCTGCTTTACCTGACATAAGAAATGGGCTTTTCCTAAAGAATGTGAGGTGAGAATGGTGACTGTTTCCCTTCAGACCATAACTACAGGAGGAGCAATCATGACAGTGGCTTTGCTTGCCCAGTGTTCAGTGGTTAGTATCCTTATTCTAGTGTGAGTTGAATTTATTCTCTTTGCTGTTGGGATCAAGCTGAAACCTCCCATAGAGGCATTTAATTTCCAGGATATAGAGTATTGGATATTGCTTTGAGAAGTTCCTCATGTTAGAGATTTTCAGCATTGTAAAAAATAGGTAATGTTGCAAGGAACAGGTGACAGTGCACGGGGTCAGCAAGCAAGGATGCAGGCAGGCAACCAGGACACATTCCTGCAGGGACAGACCTGTGCACCCATCATGCTCAGGGGACTATTTATGAATTTTATGCACTTAACAGTACGACTGAATTCCTTCCCTTCCCAAAGGCATGACCAAACTGCTAGTCAGTGGCTGCCTGCATCCAGGCCACCAGATGGATTGTTTCTAAGAAAAGCAAGCCTAGTTTTAGTTGGTGTACCTCTTCTGGGCAGGTTTTGCCATTACCTGGAGAGTTTTTAAGAATCTGCAGCTCAAGAAGCATTAATTGGCATCACAATAAGCTGACAATGCCAAAGAGAAGTTTATTTGAAACATTTTTGACCAAAAGGCCATTCTAGATGCAAGTTTTAGATGTTATGACCTTTCTTAAAACACAGAATAAAGCTGCAACTTTTTTCCTTGAGGTAGCTAGCACTCTACTATGTGAAAGTTAGAGTTACGAGCAGCCTAGCACTTCAGTGTTCTAGAAGTGTCACCACACATACTGTGTAAATACACATACTTTAAACCACCAAGTACAGTGACTTAGGCAACACTGCAACACTGGACCACTTCTGTACTGGCAGCACTGCTTAGGCCATTTCAAGTACTGCATATCTGGTATGCTTTTATGGCTATAAAGGTTTAGGAGACATGTCTGCAGTAAAAAAGCTGCTATCATACTGAGTGTATGTTTTTATGTTGTTTTATGACTCAGTGCAGGCGTAGTTGTGAATAACAGTTGCTGTTTTAACTAGAAACAATTAATTAAAGTAATTTGATGAATGTATTTAGTTTTTATTTAAATAAAAATTCCAAAAGACCAAAGTTAGTTTGCATAAATTAGTTTAAGGTGAGTGACTTCACCTTCCCCCTTTGTCCCAATTATTATATTGCTCTTGTACTGAAAGAGCACTTCCATTTCATTTTGAGGGAAAGAGAAACACACATTGACATGGTCTTCAGCTTCTCTGTAGTGTTAAAATATGCTAAAGTCCATTACTACAATCTGTAGTGTTAAAATATGCTAAAGTCTCACACCAGAACTCCCAGAACTGAGTCAAGCTCTTTAGGATTAGGATAAACGTTCATAAGTGCCTGAAGAGAAATCTGGTTTACATGCTGGAATAGGTTAGAAGGTAAAGAGGTCTGTTTCTTTTAAACCCTTGAATTTATAATTCTTTAGAATAAAACCATGCTGGTAACAAAAACAGCAATCTTCCCTTAGTCATGTGTTAGCAAACAAGTATTAACTAGCATAGTTGCTTTTGGATATAAACAAAGACATTCACAGTAAGCACCAAAGTACTATGAATGTCATTGGAGATATTCAAAACTCAGATGGACAAGTTACAGAGCAACATGACCTCACTTTGAAGTTGGCTTTTCTTTGAAATAGACTTTTTGACCTCCAGAAGTCCTTTCCAAACTAAATTATACTAAAATTTTATAACTTCTAACTTTCATTAAAATTGCTCTTTCCACATCACAGAATCATAGAATCATGAGGGTTGGAAAAGCCCTCCAAGATCATCTGGTCCAACCATCCCCCTACTACCAATGTCACCCACTAAACCATGTCCCTAAGCTCTGGGTCCAACCTTTCCTTTGAACATCCCCAGGGACGGTGATGCCACCACCTCTTTGGGCGACCTGATCCAACACCTGACTGCTCTTTCTGAGAAGAAAAGTCTCCTAATTTCCAAGCTGAACCTCCCCTGGTTCAACTTGTGACCATTCCCCCTAGTCCTATCACTAGTTGCCTGTGAGAAGAGGCCGACCCCCACCTCCCCACACCTTCCTCTCAGGTAGTTGTAGAGAGCAATAAGGTCTCCCCTCAGACTTCTCTTCTCCGGACTAAACAACCCCAGTTCAGCCACTCCTCAAAGGACGTGTTCCAGGCCCTTCACCAGCTTTGTAGATCTTTTCTGGACATACTCATCATATTCCTGATTGATCAGAACTTACTGTCTCTGAAAGTGAGTAGTCTGGCTTCAGATTCAGAACATCTCTCAGCCTGGATTTCAGTCTGCCTCATTTGTGAGTTAGGCTAAAACTGGTATGGGATATTCAAAGGCCATGCAGAAAAACAGTGTGTTCTGGGTGGCAACTGATAGCTGTCCTCAGGCCAAGGCGTAGGCAAAACCTGAGTTTGCAAATGAATAAAGTGCTATAGGGTACGCTTAATTCAGCATAAACACAGACAGCCCCTTCTAGTGGAATTTTCAGTGTCTTTCCCTAGCTGTATGTTCCTGTTGCCTTCCTGCCCTCAGTCAGAGCCACTGAGCAGCCATAAAGTTGGCCAGATAAATTTCCACTCTTAATTTAATGAGATGGTTAGCTAGTGATATGCTAGGGCTAGCAAAATGTTAAAACAGCTTAACATTAATATCTTTTTCCTTTAACATGTTAACTTGTGGTTTTAATCAGCAATATATATACAAACTCTTAATTCCATTGTTCTCAATTGTATATAGTATGCATTAATTTACAGAAGAAAGCATATATCCAGGGAATTATTAGGTGGCTTAAAAGGGAGTTTTCAGCATCCAATTGCAGGAACAGCACAGTTGCAATCCTTTGTGACACATTTACCTCATGTTCTGAGTGACACAGCAGCAGTAGGGACACATTTTTGACTTTGGAGTAAAGGTCATAGGATATCCTACTCTTTTCCTTGTCCCTCAGTGCAGGAGATGGGAAGGAGATGAAAGTTTAAGATCCTGATTTCATACTTTCCTGGGCAGGGTTGTATCTTGAGATGCACCTGCTTCCCTGACCAAGGTTGAATCTTGAGATACAAGACTTGCAAAACAACTTCTCAAGGTGCCATGCTGCTGGGGGTTGAAAGGGTAACCACATGGCATCCCAAAGACTCCATGTGGGGCAGCTCCCCTTATATTACCAGACTTTCCCAGCCTGATTATCTAGTCATCCTTGTACAGGCTAGGGCTATTCTTTCCTTCCACCTAAGGAATAACTTCAGGATTAAGGCCAACTATAGGTTTGAAATGCTAGAATAATTTTCAGAGCTTAGTTTAAGTGAAGTAATTCGATGATAATCACTCTCTTAATTACTCAATGAGCTCTAGGAACATGTCCTCACCTGACTATCATGTTCTATTGAAGTGATAATGACGGACTACTTCAAGAAAAATACCTTCTTGCAGGGTTTCTCTGTACAGTTCTGCACAATTCTCCAAGTTACTCTAAATCTCAGATTTACCAAGGAAAGGCTTTATAAATTGACCCTCTGCAAAAGGTGAAAAAACAAACCAAAACAAAACAAAACACAATGAATTTCCGCCAGAGCTGTCCTGGAAAAAAAATAAAATCAAATCAGTCATATTTTATTTTGCCAATTCACCTAGCACTGAAATACTGAAGTCTCAGTGTTGCATCTTTTCCATCTTTAGTATGTATAATTTTTTGTGCACATTGTAAGAAACACATGGAGCCATGATAGTGTCAGAAGTTTTTCCAGTCCAATGATATAAAGTTCAAGATTTCCAAGTTCTACACCCTGCAGACCTCAAATTAGTCTCAGATGGCTTGACATGCTCTAATAGTGCACTTGTATGTTTGTGAAGGCTCAGTGAATTGGTTATTACTTATGCTTGGTTAATATCCGTGTAGACAGAATTGACATATTTAAAACAAATTATGGTCTGAACAACTATTGATGTTTTTTTTCTTTTTTTTTTCTTTCTTCTTTTTTTTTTTTTTTTTTTTCCAGACAGTGTTTTGAGAGTTCTTCAGCAGGAAGATTGATTTTCTTTTTGAATTTTTTTTTTTTTGGCCTGCTCTTTTGGGCCCAGGGGTTGGTAGGCTACTTGTTTACTTTAGATCTGGTCACTCTGAATACCTATTCTTCCTCTTATCTCTGCAGTGGTATCCTCTCCATCTGCTCAGTAAGCACTAACAATTTTCAGCCTTATCTTTTAAGACCATCTTCAGAAGCTGTTTTGTAAATGTTTTCCTAAAAGTACTTGGCACTTAGAAAGTCCAGCTGAAAAACCATCTAAATGAGATTTCAGGAGAGACTGCAGAGAAATTAACATAAGCACTGCTGCCTTTTTTCTTATGTAGAATTCTTGTATTTTCACTGAGTTTTAATCACCTCCATCTATGAAAAAGCAATGAATTGAGAAAGGCAGGGAGATGAAGTAAGAGTATCTATGGCTTCAAGTAAAGTGCACTTATATGAATTTACTCCACCAATACATATGTAAACTGAACACTATTAAAGAAGGAATACATGACCTTTCATCCCAGTATCTTTAATAAGCAGCAGATGTAATACATAATAAAGATGAATGAACACAGCTCATCCCTGTTACTCTTCCTTATTTTCAAAAGGTACCCTGAAATTAGATTGACCGCTGAGATTGACTGTTCATTTGGCTGAACACACCTTCAAGCAGGCATAGCATACCAACATAATGTAAGTTTGCTCTATAAGACTATTAATACATTGTAATTAACAAACAATGTAATCAATCATCTGCTTTACTGCTGCGTGTCTTACATATGTTGACTTGCCTGAAGGAAGGAGACTAACAGCTAAGGACACTGCATTATCTAGTTCATCGTCTTTACAGTGACAGGTGCCATAAATTATAGAAAACAGGAAAAAGCAAGAGCTGATCATAATTCCCCCAAAGCTTGTGAGAATTACAGCGTTTTCATCTAATGTTGAATTATGGTGAAGAAGATCTAAAATTGCCCTGTAAAAGGAGTTGAATATCAGTTTAAATAAATTTCTAAAAAGGCTGCTCACCAAAGTCTCTTAAGGAAGTGGTAATTGGAAAATAAGGAAGCTTTTCATGTGGATAAAACTGGTTAAAGCAAAGGAAACTCAGAGTAGAAATATATGGTCAGCTTTAAAAGGAGTGAGATCATCACTGAAATCCCACAGGGACCTCTGCTTGGGTCAGTGTTGCTCAACAGAGAGATAAAAGAACAGAAAAAGGGGTGGATGACTGGTAAAGAGGCAAAGTTCTCTGATGATACTAAATTATTCAGGACAGTAAAGACAAAATTTAACTCACAGTATCTCACAAGCACATCCTAGTATTGATGGAGTAGGCAATACAATAGCAGCTTGTATTCCATGTGCCTAAAGGTAATGGGAAAAAAAAATAAAAAAATCCTGTACCATTATGTACTGATGGGCTCTGAGCTGATGGCTATTAAAAATGACATCTTGAGGTTCACAGAATCACACAGAATTTTCTAGGTTGGAAGAGACCTCAAGGTCATCGAGTCCAACCTCTGACCTAACGCTAACAGTCCCCACTAAACCATTTCCCTAAGCTCTACATCTAAACGTCTTTTAAAGACTTCCAGGGATGGTGACTCCACCACTTCCCTGGGCAGCCTGTTCCAGTGCCTCACAACCCTTTCAGTGAAGAAGTTCTTCCTAACATCTAACCTAAAACTCCCCTGGCTCAACTTAAGCCCATTCCCCCTCGTCCTGTCACCAGGCACGTGGGAGAACAGGCCAACCCCCACCTCGCTAAGGCCTCCCTTGAGGTACCCATAGAGAGCAATAAGGTCGCCCCTGAGCCTCCTCTTCTCCAGGCTGAACAAGCAGGTTAAAACAAAGAACTTCATAAGAACATCAGCTCAAGACCTGTTCCTGGTCAAAAAGATGAACTAAAAAGAAAAAAAGCAGAACAAGGAATACCACTACATTGCTGCGTGAATACATCCGAAGCATTGAACAGGAAAGCAAGAGAGAAGGCAACAGTCTATCACAAGGATTCCCACACCCTTTCAGCCACCTGACATTCATCAGAAATCTCATTTGTCTTTAGTCACTGACATTTGTAAACAACTCGTGACATTCAGGAGAAGAATCACAAGAGTTAAAAATCTTGATTTTGCTCATTCACACACATGAATGAAGATTCATACTGATAGGGAAAGAGTCATACTGAGAAGTAAACAAGCAAACCACTCCCTCTTAAACATTTATAGAGGGCAATACACTTAAAGAATTAATAATGCAGTGAGAATAGCCATAACTTCAAAACACATCCTTTTTCTTGGGAACACTTGTAATGACATATAGAAGCCAAAATGACTAAAAGGAGAGAGTTAGCAAGGTTTTTTAGCAAGGTATATTAAACTATCGGTCTGATAAGGCACACAGGAAAATCTTACAGAGTAGAGAGTGTGGGAACAGAGGAAACTGCACCTTAAAATTGAGAAAAAAAATAAATAAAATTTAAGACCACTGATAAAATACCCATTAGACTTATTGTAAGAGTTGAATAGCCATTTTCCTATGGTTTCTTACTGAAGGAGTTAAATCTCTTCACTGATATGCTGATGACCTATCTGATGAACTATAAAAGTAGCTGGTTGGAATCTTATTTTTGGGAGACAAGGTATATGCCTTTGTATTTGCACTTATTCCACATAGGCCTGTTATGTTAGTACCATCAAATATTATTGATTTCTGACAGAAACAAATGCAGCATACTGATATTTCTGTTATTTATTTGTAAAGCTCTTATTATTTTTATATGATTCCATGTGAAATTTACACAGTAACACCATCAGTGAGACATTTTTTGCAAAAGCTAAAAATCTCCTGGGTGGACTTTTGCAGTCTTTGAGGTCTTTATGAGGGGAATGAATGGGGAATGCATAAGAGTATTATTACATACCAGCATAAGCTAGGGAGGAATCAGTTCCACTGTCGCATTACTTAGGGCAGGACATTTCATCATGCTGCCAGGTGATGGTGAAAGCTGTTGGCTTTCTTGTAGAAACATTTTTGCCAGGCCATAGAGGCTGGAATTTAGGGCAATAACCCAGTAAGGACAAAATTTAACTATAGAAGGAGGATCTGAGGGTTAATTTACGGCCTGCAGTAGAGAGATGGCAGAGAAGGTCAAGATAGTGAGCGTCTAAATTATAATATCTACTCTTAGGCCTGAACTAATATCTCTAAATACTGCTGTTTCTTACCACAGAGATACCAGGTATAGGTATTTTTGCAGTGTGTCCTGTTGTTTCATCTTGGGTGAATTGGGCCTCTAATCTGAAGATACAGTCCTTTGTGTTGATCTTAAACCAGTTAGGTTTGCCATGGTCCTTGCCTTGAATTCTTTCAACTCATCAACAAATCTGTCACCAGATGAGTGTTCTCACCATGAGTACTGGAGATCATCTGCCCCCTTATTAAGCTGGTCTTGGGAATGAAGGGGAGAGCGCTGAGGTGAATAGATTTTTTTTTTCCTGCTTTAATACCCTGAAAACAGTGCATTACTGGGCAAACACCCAAATACATTATCAGCATAAGGGAAGAGAAATAAGAAGTGGAAAATCATCATGGGGCAGGGCCACAACTGCTCTGGCATAGGTTGGTTTACAGTGCCAGGAAGTTGCATCCTTCAACTCCTATAGCCATGTTAACACAGCAGTTTAGATCAGTGTTTCATTTTCATTGTACCCTTTCACTATGTTTTGATTATCATTGTGGAGTAATTTCAATGCCCAAAATGATGGATGGATAGATGGATGGTTTGGATGAAATGAAGTGATAGTTACACTCTTAGTGCACTCCAACCATGACAGACAGTCAGTCCACAGAAGCAGGCTGGACCTAGAATGAAATCTTCCCACTGGATGAAAAAAAGGAATCTTTTCCCGTCCACATGTTATAGATCTCATGTCTTCAACACCAGCTCTTTGGCTCTACAGATCTGCTCCTGTTGCACTGGGTGGTGTGCTACCAGTGCAGACAGATGCAGCTTCACCCTTCGGAGAGAAGGTAAACTTGGAGAGGACAGGGAGATTTTTGTTTCTGGTTTTGGTTATCATCTCTGAAAAATAACTATCCTATATCATACAACCAGGTTTCTTTATCCCCAAATGGGAATTCCTTATTTAAATAATTACCATTACATTGGCAAATTAATAAGGCACTTAATATTAGACAGGGTAAGCACTGGGATTGCAAAAGGTTTGTTATTTAGGGCCCCAAGTTGCCTGGTATTCTTGGTGGTTCCTCACTTTGTGCCAAAGTGCTTAACATTCTAGCATTAATACCTGCCCACTATGGGCTCACTCCAAAAGCCCAAAGATATGAAGGTTTGTCGAGTAGGAGAAAGCCGTTACTGTATAGCCAACACAAATGTTCAGGAAAGTTATGAGCCAGGCTGTCTAAAACAATAATGTTTAATTTACAGATTATGAGATTAAAACCTTATATTTTAGCTGGACTCTCCTTTTCATTATACTTGATGTATGTTAAACTTTAAAAAAAAAAAGGAAACACAAACAATTAAAAAAATAAAATACATGAAATATTTATATATTCATATACTTCTACCACCTGGTTTACAAATGAATGTGAGATTTATAACAAAACCTCAAAATCTGGCAACACTTTTTTAAAAGAAAAGAGGCAAATGCTGAGGTAAACAAACAAACAAACAAAAACAACCCCCCCAAAAAACAAACAAACAAACAAAAAAAAATGCTTACAGACATAACCTTGTAAAAAATTAAATATTAGTGAGCAGTTATGGTATTTGTAAAGATTAATCATTTCTGGTTGTCAGCATCTAATACCACTGATGTTTATGGCTGCTCTCTCAAAAAAATAAGAAAATAAGACTACCTATCATTATCTATCTTCCAGTAGCAAATATATGTTATCTTTCCTGTTTATATTTAAACAAAGCTTTCTTACTCTACAGCCTATGACTGAAGTCATATCCATAGCACCTGAGTATGATGAGTTTACTGGGAACTAACCAAAGGAATGGTAATTCAAAGCAGATGTTAACTGACACTGACTACATTGTTCTATCAGTGTGATGTGAAAAGGCACACAGTTAATTAGATGTATATTCTTGTCTTATGACATGTTCTTAGATGTCTACAGCCTATAGTATTCTAAGGGCCTGCATTAAGTCACACAGATTGTTATGAAGGAGGAAAAAAAAGTTCTCTCTTTATGTAAGGTAGTACCATTTAACTTGTATAATTTTTGTATCTGCTGTCCTTCCTCTCTGTTGGGAACAGAAGCAAATTTTTATTCCTACCACATGGTTTGTTATCATTGCTTGTATAGTCAGCAAGTAGTTGCTTTGCCTGCAAATGGTCTATACTTCAGTCTCAGTCAGTTTTTAGGTTATTTTTCCAACATAAAATCTTAGGGTATGACTCTTTGTTGTACTTCCTGTTTTGTTTATTGACTCACTCACACTTAAAATACTTTCTTGGAGAAACTTTTTTTTCAGTATATTAGTTCAAAGCAGCTCGTAGTCAGATTGTTTTAACTAATGCAGTAATTAGTATGTGTGTTCAGACACAAGTATTAGAATTTTTTTGCTTTTGCTATGTTTCTCACAGTTGCACAAGGTTTCTTTTTTCTTTTTTTCTTTTTTTTTCTTGTTCCTTTTCTCCATTTAACCATTCCTTAGTTTGTGTATAAATTATTTTGATCTCTGAATGAGCCAATATAGGTGCAAATTGTATAAAAGGATAATAGAGCATACCTCTATTAAGACATGAAGTGCTGATTTGCAAAATTGATAAGAGACTGCAACTGATCAGCAACAGAGCTGATATTTCTGTAATTTCCCTACTGTCCTACTAGAGCTCTTCATCCCACCTAATTCTTCAAAGAAGAGATTCATCATTTCCTGAACATTCAGTGCTAGAGTGAGCATTGGACAGCTGCCCAGAGGTAATGTCTGTAACTCTGTCTGCAGAAAAGCATCTTTAAAAACAAAGCTATTTAGTGTTGTGAAATATTTCTAAGAGGCTGTTTGTTTTTCTGATTTTTTTTTTTTTTTACATGAATCACTGGAGACCAATCAGATAACAGAAGAGAGAGCCTTTTCATCTCTGGACAACTCTTCAAAGAGGTGGATGGGAATTTAGCCACATGACTTCTTCATTGATGGAAGACATACAATTAGATCTAAGTATTACTTCACCAGTGGTTTTTGACCCTTGTCAGCTGTGGAGCTGTAAACATTTTCTGTGGAAAATCTAGTCTCTTTAGAAATTTCACACATATGGACAGTTACATGCATATATGTATTTTCCGTGTTTTTCCGCGTTTTTTATAATCAACTGTCATGTTCGCATTATAAACAATATTTTGTTCACCTTAGCCATCTGTAGCCATTCATCAGAGGAAATTTATGAAAGTTTTCTCTCTGTCATAATCCTGTGTAGTTCACGTAGAATGGAAATAAAGTTTGATAATTTATCTGTAGATCTCAGCTTTCTTTAGCATTAAGAAAGTATGGGTTATAACAAATTTGCAACTTGTATTTTTTTTTCTACATAACTCTAGACTTGTGTAGGAGAACATGTAGAACCTTATCCAAAATCTGTTGAAACTCCTGGGATTCTTTCCATCAAGGAAAGGTTTCTTGGCCCTTATGGTGGCATTTTGGGGGGGGGGGGGGGGGGAGGGAAGAGAAAAAAAAAGAAAGTTCTTCTTCACTTAGCCTTTCTTTTCTTGACTATATTGTCTGTCCTCTGGCTACAGCTTCTATTGCTGTAAAGACTGTATTGTCTGTACTGACAATTGGACTTCACTGAAACCTTTCAGACACTGAAGGGGTCTTCTCACCAGCAGAGGAGAGCTGCAAAGTCTAGTCAGGGCTGCAGAGAAATCTTGCTGATTGGATGACTACATTAGGCACCTCTCCTGCTAAATCAGCACTTGTGCCTTAACTTGTCATGGTTTCCCAGCAGAGAAGGGATTTCAGAGGTACTTGTTTCATCACAGTCTTGTCTGTCATATATTGCATCTTCTCATGAGCCTGTAAGGGCTGACATAACCCAGAGTTAAATTGATCTTGTAGTTGACAAAATGCACCTGGAAACTTCTGGATGAAAGTAATTCTCTGACACCAGCTCTAGCTACTGCACATAATTGAATTCACTTATTCATAAAAATTATCTAGTTGGAAGTATAGATGGAACGAATTTACATCATTTGGGATATAATTACTCAGGCTGGTGTTTGGTCAGGAGACAGTAGTTAGCAGCACAAATCTTGAGAAAAATATTTGTGATGTTCAGATATTTCTTCTAATTGTGATACAGAAATTGCTGCTTCTCTAGCGAGTGCTTCAGGTGACTACACATATGACATTCCCCTTATGATGCATTATAACTGTGTTTGTATTTTTACATTGCTAGGGAAAAGATGGGTCAATCTACTTTTTATCACTGAAGGAAAAAAAAAAGAAATTGTGAATAGTTTGTGGCTAAAGGCGAGAAAGGAGGGGTAACTGGAATATAAACTTCTGCTGCAATGATTAAGAGATATGCCAAATGATGCATAGGTACTCCATGTATGGATGGACTTGTTCTGGAGTGGCAGGACATAGCCATTTATCTGCACATAGAATATTTTTAGAGGCTAGGATCTGGAACACCTCAATACAGTCCTTCACCAGAAGCTGCCTGTACAACTACAGGCAAAGCAAATACTAACATCAAGATTTAGATTTTGCACAGAAGCCAGGCATGTAAAAGTGAGGTGCTGTGTCATGGTGCTATTGCAGTTCTCAAGTCTGTTTTGTAGACCTGAGCCTTAATCTCTCTGTTCTATAGTATCTGACAGAATATAAGTATCTGTCCTGCCCTACAAAGAAGGTGCGGTGGGAGCAAGTGCCACAGGACACTTAAGGTACTCAGGTACCTCTATAAATATGGTGTTTAAGATGAGTGGATAAAAGCAGTGTTTCATACAGGAAATCTGTTTAGTGTTCTGGACATTCCTTAATAACAGCTAACTATACTCTGTGCTTTCTAGTAGTTGATCCATATACAGGATGAAAGCCTGGTCTGGCTGCCAGAAAACAGGATGGCATACATCTCATTTGACTCAGCTGACAAAACATGAGGTGTCTTGTCCAGACTGAAGATTCTGTGTATAGTCAGGGCAGTGGGCGAGCACTTCCAGAAAGCAGCCTGTACCATCCTAAAATGGGTGTCTGAGCCATAGGGGGCTGAGGACAGGCCCTCCCCAGGAGCCTGTCTCTGTTCACGGACTAGTGAGGAGGATGTCTGGGTGGCTGGCTCAGTTAAGGCACCTCTGTCTGATGGCTAAGTAAGATTAGGTGAATCCCACTGTGGTCTCCCTCCAAGTGACAAAAGACTCTTGAGGAAAGTTGAGAGTTTAATCTCTCCTTGTGACCCACATGATATTAGCAATATTAAAAACCTAGGTCCATAAAAAATAATACATATATATATCCTTTAGCTTTTAGAATTGTTTGCTTAGGTGTCTGAAATAAACTGAATTCTGATAAATCCCGTTCCACTATAAATTAAAGGCTAAAGTAGTTAATATATCTTTAAATCAGCCAGACAACAAGTCATACACCTCCTGTGTCAGCTAAATAATTAAAGTTTGATCTGTGAAATCTTACTTACCTGTAATGAGCGACCTGTGGTTAAGAGAGAAAACAACAACAAGAAGACCTCAATGCATGGTTGTTTTAACTTGAAACTTGACTATTTTTGCCTAAGCTGAAACAAAATCAAATGAAGCAAATACAAAACCCTCTCCTGTTCCAGAGTCATGCATAGCATTAAATTGTCATTTCTGCTGTGATCTGAAACCAGGAAAGGAGTGTGTTGATGCTGAATTGACTCAGGAGAAAACCTGTTTAAGGCTTGCTCATTTGTTTCAATTTCAATGCTGTAACATTTCTTCAACTCTGGGAAACCAAGACAGGTTTCTCCAAAGCAGAAATCCTGAAATGTATGTCACAGCTTGAGTTGTCTGAAGGACTATTTCAGACAGCTAACAACTTGGACAAATCATGAGGCTTATTGGCCATCGCTGGAGTGAAGCATGGACCATACTATGATTCCAGTTGTGAGAAACCTTGTGCACTCACAAGGTATGTTGCAGTCTTAGCCACAACAGATTTTATACACTGCTACTCATCCACATGTTTTGTAACCCTTTCATATCTCTAATGAAAAATTATGTCAAATTTCACATTTAATATTAACCTAATTAATTACTTGAATATTACAATAAAATTATCCCTTGATCTCTAGAAATGCAAGATGTGTGAAGCTTTTATCTATATTCCTGAAAAGACGGGGGGGGGGGGGGGAGGGGGGGGGGGCGGCGGGAGGGGGGAAGGGAAGAAAAAAAGTGATGCAGATGGATCAATATAAACATATATGACAGTAGCTTGGAGCTGCATGCAGTAGCCTAAGTAAACAGAGTGACAGAATGACTTTTCAAAACAAGCTTGTCATGTTTATGCTTGTTATCAGTTCTCCTGACAACCATTTTCCCATCAGCTAACTACAGACTTAATTAGGGCATTAACACAGTCCTGCCCCCATGCCTCCTGCCTTTCCCCAGCTTAGCACTGGGCCATTACTGGTGAAAAAGAAAGCAAGCCAGCAAACAGGAAAGAGAGAGAGAAAAAGGAAGGCAGGAAAGAAGGGGGATAGACCGAGAGTGAGAGAACAAGATTTTGGTTGCATTACGCAGGGTGGAAGGAAAACAAGCAGTGCTTTTCTACATTTTGTACCACATTTTTGCAAAATGAATAGTTCATGGGAGCAGGCAGGCCAGACCACACCACTGAAAGAAACCAGACTCATTTTGTGATTTCCACTTGTAGATGCCTGAAAATGCAAAAAACGTGAATTCCGTCATCATCTGTTAAGATAAATCCCTCACGCAGAGGGACTGTTCTATGTAAGGAAGATCCAAAGATCCTATGCACAAGACAACATGGCAAGTTGTAACGTACTTTTGTCAGACTATTTTTTTTGGAGGTAGAGATTAATTACTCACCTGGGGCTTGTACAATACCTCCACTTTAATTAAAAAAACAGAGCACATTTTGCAGTATCCGGTCCCTATGAATAGTTCCCATGTATCATACCCAGACTAGAGCTCCATGTCTTACAGTTACCAATAGTAACTGGAGTAACCCTGAGCATATTCATCACAATGTTTTTCTTCATAATGACAGTTTTACATACAGTACTACTTTTAACCCTTCATGTTTTTGTAACTAGTAAAAGACTCGAATTTTCTGGTTTTCATTATTTCAACGCTGTCCTGACATATATTTTCTCTAGTATAGCTGGTAGACCATGTCTTTGGTATCAAGGAATTTTGCTTCACTAGTCTTTCCCTCATTCACTACCATAAGACTATCCCAATGAAGCTATTAATTGTAGTTTATTACCTCTGACCTGTCAGAATTGCCCAATCAGTACAAGTGTTGGTGAATTTGGACTTTTTTTTTCTTTTTTTTCTTCTTCTTCCCCCTCAATTGTGTTACTGATGTGAACAGCTGATGGCTAATGATGTAGCATTCTATTGGATGCTCTGGATGAGGAAAGCCCAGATGGTGGTACTCAGACCAAAGACTAAAATATATAGATATCTCTGCAGTGTGTATGAGCAAATGCTATAGCCACTGTTTGGCTTCCAGGAAGATTAATAAAATACATTCCATCTGAGTAACCAGTAGGTGTTAAACAGTAGGTATTTGAAGCCCAGGAGATTTTAAATCCACACACAAAATGACATGTTTCTAAGGAGATGTTAGAGGAGCTCTTGGAATGGCGCTGTTAATATTCAGCCCAACTTTGAAATGATCTGAGTCTTCTGGAGAAGAAACAAGTAACCCTTCAAAAAAGGAAAGAGAACACCTGGATTATCTTAATTATGATATAATCTATACATTTGTTGGTCTAGGAGAGAATAATTGAATGGGAAGTCTGAGTCTCCGTTAAGATGGAGAATAACTAAACTAGTACCAATCAACATGTAGTATATAGAAAATAAAGCTTGTTATTACTGCTTAGGCATCAATATAATATGTTTCTGTAAAATGTTTAAGTGGTATTCAATGGCTTTATGTTTTAAAAACTAGGTGAAATAAAATCAATGTGGCATGTATTACAGGAACTAAAATTTGGAGACATATCAAATCTCAAAATATAACTGTAAACAGGGAATGGATCATAAATGAACAGATGTGTTTCTAGCAGGGTTCTGAAGAGATCACTGTTTTTCCAACAATATTTAATGCTTTTTTTTTTTTTTATAAAGAACCTGGAAAGAAAAAAAAAGTCAACATGTGATTTAATTAGACCAAATAGGAAAAATGGCAGCAAGAAAGCACGTACATCTTATCTATAAGAAGTACTTGAAAAAGACAAGCAGATTAATAATTTTTGGTTTTGCTGGTGTTATGATTATGACAGCTATTTAGCATAATGCCTAGGAAGAACTGTCTTTAGCAAGGACTGTATGATGCTGCAGATACACAGAATGAAAATGCAATTTCTCTCCTCCAGAAGCTACCAGTGTAATTTTGCATCCAAAACACTGTTGTTTTGGGATATAAGAACAAGACAGTTTCAAAACGGAGTGGGGAAATGAGTAACCTGGGTGCTAAAGTGACAGACAGATGTGTGGGAATGCATTGGAGCCATAGATGTGATTATAGGACTGGAAATTCCTATATTCTTAAATTCTTAATTCACATGCTTATGGTTCTCAACCCAGATGGAACATCTGAGGGAGTTTATGAGTGTCTCCCTTATACTATGTAAGTATAAAGTGTTGAAAAGCTGGAAGTAAAGGGCTTTTCCAATTTTACTGGGCTTTGATATAAGCATCTTACTTCCTAACGTAAATTATATCCTTATAGGATTAAAAGAAGTGACACTAACCTGGAAATTTTTCTCTTATCAGTTGCAGATACTTTTAAAGATGCAAATGTCAAGGGTAATTCAACCACATTGTTCTCACAGTATTTCTTAGAAGACTGTAGGTACCAGATATTTTTATTTGTTGTCATTGGCTTTCACAATATTCTTCCAGATGAGAAAGTCTCAGTGAAATTATATATTCTTTTAAGATGGGACACTGAGCTGAAGGAAAGCTCAAAATGCTGCTTGGTGTTTCAGCTGCATAATTTCCAGTGATTATTGTGGGTCCCTGTGTTCCTGGGCCTAGGGCAATACTTTGAAAATGAAGGGGCTATTGCCCAATCTTTATATCTTTGAAAACACATAAAATTAGAGCAGTTTTTAGAGTAAGCCCTGCAGGTTCACTGAGCAGCTGCCTTCAAAGGAAATTTCTTTGTCTTAGTAAACAAGAAAGCAGAAAGCACCTGGGTTTGGACAGATCAGTTTTCTACCTTGGAATACTAACATTTGAAATCAGATGGTTGAAAACAAGACACAAGTTATCATCAATAAGAAAATATTATCTTTCCGGATGTTCTTTGTCCTAAAGTAATGTTAAGTATTTCTACTCACATAATTAAACTAGCACAGTGTAAAAGCTTCAAGGTTTTATTACTTGAAGGGTAGCTGAGGTACCTTGGACAAAGCATCTTAGTTTACAGCTCTGCTTCTGACCCTGTTTGTGAATGTTCCAAAAAAAAAAAAAAAAAAATCACTGAATATTGCTTTATTTTATTATTTATTTTTAATGCTTTTGGAAATTCTCATTAACTTGAAGAAATGATGCCACTACCATTATTTCTATGCAATTCATTTGTAAGGCTTCATATAGGTCTATTTTGTTCAGACAAATCTAGTTTAGAGATACCATTCAGTAGAGACTGTAACAATGGAAGTTAAGTATCAAAAATCTCATAAGAACAATTAAATTACAGATAATGGGGACTAATCTAACATGGTACAGTATATGGCCAGGTCAGGTGAGTCAGGATGAAAGTGTTTTTATTTATTGATTTGCTTTTCTGTCATTCCTTTTTTTTAAAAAATTTTTATTTATTTATTTTTAGAATACATTGTACTTCTGAATGCAAGGTCTTAGTTTTATCTAGAGTCAATCTGACAAAGGAGGACAGGCTTAACTTTGGATAAAAATTTAAGGAAGAAAAAATGTTCCTTTCAAAATATAATAAACTTATTTAATCCCTACGACAGATTTAACTACTGTCAATTGGGGTATGAAAGATCAGGTTCTATAGGGAGTAAGATCATTCGGAGTAATGGTCAATTTGTATTTATTTCAACAGTGTTGTCAGCATCTTATGTGTCCTTACTGGTCATGGCAAGGGTGATTGACAAGTTTGAAGTCACAGAAACATGAGACGAATTACTGTTTGCTCATTAGTTGCAATACACAAATTTGAATACTGCTTTGCTCTTGACGTAACCAGTTTTCTGATTGATTAATTAATAATTCCTGTTTCTGATTTTATTTAAGGCATACTTACTGTCAAGAGTCTACAGGGAATACTGAGAATTAGGATGAAAGGCTTCTGTAAGATTTTAATACGTAGAAACTCACACAGAAGTGTCCAAGAACATCTCCTGGTAATAGGAATAGACAATTCTAACTCAAAAGAAATGAGTCAGACCTTTTAAAATACAGCCTGGTACTGAAAGTCTGCAATGTCCACATCACATTTTCTTTCTCTCCTTCAAGCTGTGATCTGGGAGCTGAAGTGGTACAGCTATGCAGTTTTAACACTAATTCCTCTGGATTACCAAATTAGATGTCTAATAGCTGATACGATGTGGAAAAATCAGCTATTTCCATCTATAAGCAGTCTTAGAAAACATCACAGCCTTTTATTTCTCCTGATCTTGTCACCTAGAAAACACTAAATTGAGAGCAAAAAAATATTTTTAGAATGCATAAGGACAGTATTTCAGCTCTTCCAGCAGGAGATTGAAGCCTGTTGTTCAATGTGATCATCCCAGCTTTATCAGTGTAACAGCATGATGATGATTTGTATCGTCTGAAACATGTCTGGAGGAACTGAAAGATGTCACCTCGCCAACACTCTCTCATAAAAAGAAGAGTGATAATGTGTCAGTAAAATTTCTGTGAATTCTTCTTGAATTCTGCTCTCTTTATAGAAAACGAGAAGTCAAAGCAATCTGATAGCCACAGAGAAACAACGCTAAAAGCTAACCCCAGATGATATTTTTTCTCCGTTTATATAGTATACTTTTTGGTTGGCAGTGGATCTTCATACATCACTGTCTCAATATTGCATACTGGCCTGGAATTTAGGACTGTTAGTCTGCTAACTCTCTGTGGCTTTGGGCAAACCATGGAGCTAAAATTTCAAAACTGTCATTAAGTCTGGGGCTGTGTTAGCTATTGCAGACACCTCTGACTTTATGATGAGGGCATCTGCTTCAAGAGATGGTGAAGAAACCATAACAGCATCTGCTAACAAAGATTTGCAGACACTGTTCCACTGTGCAAGGCAAAGCACAGTGCTTTCTGTTGGTGGATCAGGGAATGAAGGGGGAGGCTCTGCCCTTAAAGACTTGCTGAAAGTGTAGGATCTGTTTTGTAGAGTAGTATTCCCAAAGACTGTTGTTATATGACATGATCCAAGCAGTGATAGCCAGCCTATTCTCTTCTGGCTCACCATACCTCACTGGTCACTGCTAATGTGATTTCTCCTCAAAACATAAAGACATAAAGGAGAATGGATATGGAACTATGACTATAATACAAGTGAAGAAATACTAACAATAACAATAATAATGGTAGTAATAGTAATGTGTCAGAGTCATGCGGTGAATGAATTTACTATAATTAAACCAGCAGAAAATGAATCATCTCTACTATGTTATTTAAGTAACCCTATGCATGTTTCCCTTTTCTTCTGCAGTCCCATTCCCAACATCCACCTTCTCTAAGCTAGCCTCCAGCATTTACTCCCTCCTCTCCTACGTCCTCCTGTGCTCCATAACACCAGCTCCCAGCCCAGCTAGTTCATGTAAGCTGCTCAGCCAAATAATGCATTGCACAAGTCTCCAATAACCTACCCATGTCTGAGCAGTCTGTGCCTACAGGGCCTGCACTACCTGCAGTTCACTGGAGCTCCAGAGAGGCTCTCTTCAGAGAGGCTGTCTCAAATCCAGGCTGCCTTGAATGATAATGTATATGTACCTTACCAAAGAGTTAAGGGTTGAGCCCTCAATAGCAATTTTGGCCCTGTCTTCCTTCCAAATCTGGCAATTTGGCATAACTGATTATTTAATTCTGTGAAGGTAAAGCTTATGGCTGGAAGTCAACAAGCAACAATGCCAACCTAACAGCTTGATGCTGCCACAGAAGGTCTCCCTCCTCCTCTCTTCTTTGTGCTTTCCCTCCACAGTCCCTACCCTGTCAAAGTTCTGTCCCCACTGCTTTGTGTCACCCTTTACCTCTTTCCTTGAGCCAACCAGGAGAGAATTATCAAAATTTCTCACAATTTTCTTCCAGCTTAGGGAGGTGAATTGTCTAATGGAGGCATCTGAAGAACACTGCAGTCAGCAAAAGGTATGTGGCAGTACTGCACTGCCAGGACCACAAGTGGAAAACATGTGGGCAGAGGTGGGATTTATGCTTTCTGTCAGCAACGAGCTGTAAGATCCATCTACCACATCTTGCAAAAGTAGATTACATTGGGTCTGATTCTCTGCTATCATAAAATGTATATAAGTGATTTTACAAAAACACATGGAAAGGTGCCAACAAGTTGGGGTAGAAGTGTTTTACTTTCTTTCATTTGGATTTCTTCTGTCTCCCTTTACAAGTAATGGAAAATCCAACCAAATATACCAACTCTTTTTCTCTTTAACCCCTTTTGGGAATGTCAGATAGCTTTTGATTTTTTTTTTTTTTTTTTTTTAAGTTAAAAAAATAACACCACAAACCACTAAACATGTCAGAAGTACAACAAATACCTCTAGTCCATCAGCTGTGGTACAGATAAACATCTCAATGAACATCTCAAAGATGTTCACTATGTACGAGTAAATCCAGATGGTTCTTCTATATGTTTTTCACCAGCGAAGCTGGTCAGAGAGTAGAATTCAGCTTTCAGTTGTGTTTTGTTTGCTTTGGCTAATCAAAACTGAAGTTTTACTTCCTACTTTCTCCCATTTGCCAGGCTTTTTTGTTGTACTGTAAAACTAATTAATGAACAACTTATATTTTAAAAAAAAAAAAAGGTCTTGCATGCTGTCCTTGTCTTATTTATATCACTACATATCATTAATGAATGATAATGATGTAAAATATATCAAAACCATAAATGGATTGGCTCATACATTTTCTAATAACTAGTATATTTTGACTTTTGAACATCTCTACACAAAAGATTACAAAGAATATCTGTTGCACTCTCAGAGCAGCAGGGTTGTATTATAGAAGTTATAGCACTTTTGATGATGCATGGAATGTATGTATTTGCAGTTCGAAAGCCTGATTTCACCCTTCTTCACCATGCATGTTCCTGTTTACCCATAGCATTTGCTTGTCTTCCATGAGGGAGACATTTCTCAAAAGTGTGTAGTCATTTGGTTGATATAATTGGACTGAATTCAGCTGTTGGCTTACAGAGGAGAGGGCAAGAGAGCTTCAGCATGAGCACTTACTGATGTGGTGCACTGTCCTGTGTTATGCGATATAATTGTGACTATATGCCTGTACTATGGTCCTCTGTATGAAGTACAACAAGACCAAGTGCTGGGTCCTGCACCTGGGGCACAATAACCCCAAGCAGAGCTACAGGCTGGGAGATGAGAGGTTGGGAAGCTGCCTGGCAGAGAAGGACCTGGGAGTATTGGTGTATAGTCAGCTGAATATGAGCCAGCAGTGTGCTCAGCTGGCCAAGAAGGCCAACAGCATCCTGGCTTGCACAAGAAGCAGTGTGGCCAGCAGGTCTAGGGAAGTGATCGTCCCCCTGTACTTGGCTCTGGTGAGGCCACACTTCGAGTACTGTGTTCAGTTTTGGGCCCCTCGCTACAAGAAGGACATCGAGGTGCTTGAGCGAGTCCAGAGAAGGGCGACAAAGCTGGTGAGGGGTCTGGAGAACAAGTCCTATGAGGAGTGGCTGAGGGAGCTGGGTTTCAGCATGGAGAAGAGGAGGCTCAGGGGCGACCTTATCGCTCTTTATAAGTACATTAAAGGAGGCTGTAGAGAGGTGGGGGTTGGTCTATTCTCCCACGTGCCTGGTGACAGGACAAGGGGGAACAGGCTAAAGTTGCGCCAGGAGTCATTTAGGTTGGGTCTTAGGAAGAACTTCTTTACTGAGAGGGTTGTTAGGCATTGGAATGGGCTGCCCAGGGAAGTGGTGGAGTCACCGTTCCTGGAGGTCTTTAAAAGACGTTCAGATGTTGAACTCAGTGATACGGTTTAGTGGAGGACTGGTTAGTGTTAGGTCAGAGGTTGGACTCAATGATTTGAGGTCTCTTCCAACCTAGGCAATTCTGTGATTCTGTGATTCTTAATATACACTCTTTGTTCTTCATTACTCAACACTTTTCTCCTTACTCTGAATTGTAAAATATACTGAAAAATTATTCATATAAGGGCTAGACAAAGAAAAACTGTGTGAGGGTAGTAGTTGTGGTTGATGGTAGAGAAAATTAAGAGCCAATATAAATTATTCATTGAAAATTTTCCTGTGTGTTATCCAAAATGCTCTCTACATTCTTTTTTGTACACCATCTTGTTTTCAGTAACTCCTCTGTTTGTTTTCTGCCTTATTTTGTTTCAAGGAGTTTTGTGTCACTGTAAGTATATCTTCATGTGTATGGAGAGCAGAGTATCTTGCTTAAGCTCTTCAGCATCATTAGAGGAAGTTTTTACTCTGAGCTTGAAACACAGTTCTCTGATAAATAGAAATGAGTCTGAAAATGCCTTTTGAAAATAGTTTGTAATGTATTTTCAGGGGGCTGCTAGGAAGGTAAGACCTCTGATTTTAAACTCTGATGCTCCAAACTCTTTTGTCAAATTTCAGATATTTTTGCAATGGTCTGTGACCAGACAATGTGTGAAGGAATGAAATGATTACTCTCTCTGCATTTCCTTGCTGTATTTTATTTTCCCATTTTTTTTTTAAATTTGTATTTACTAATAGAAAAAAAAAAGACTGGATTTTATGGTGTCTTCTGTCAAGAAATAGGAAAGATCTTTGTACTTATCATACACAACCAAATTAGCTAAAACCATAGCTAAACTTTTAGCTAAAACGGGCTGCAACACCTATATGAGGTGACACAAGAATACTATTAACCAATTTAAATTTAGTAGTAAATAGTTCTTTTGAAGCTGAGGGAATATTTTGTGAGGTAGTTTGTAATTGGAACTGGAAATTCCTGAATTGGAAACTGGCCAGGGCACCATGGTTAATATTACATGTGTCATGAAAAACTCTGAGATCTGTTTTTTTCTTAAGTGATTTTCCTTCTTCTTAAGATTCAAATTCATTTTTGGTTATATTTTTAAATTGTATTCCAAATGCTACTTAACCAGAAACCTGCTTCTTTGAACAATAATCTGGTGACACTTATGTTTTCCCAGGACATGCACCCTGAAATACTGCTTATTTCTATCATAGACCAATGCCCTGGCAGCCCTTGTGAAGTGCCTTTTGCTTTAGAGAAGGGCTAAAGATTTGCATAATGTGGAAAAAAAAAATACAGGAACTGTTATCTTTGAAACCATAATTTTGTAATTCTCTTGTTCAAGATTTTTCACTCTACCTAGTACACATGGACTCAAATTCAAACCAAAGAGAGAGTTATTTATTTATTTATTTTTCCCCGGGAAAATTAAAAGGTGTGACATATGAAAACTATGTTCCCACTCCTCTCCAGGAAAGACTTCTACCTTTCTTTACTTCCTATTCTTATCTTTGGCTTCACCACCTCTGGAAACTGTAAAAAAAATTGGAGTGAACTGACAATTGTAAAATGAAGCCAACACTGCCCCTGAAAGTAGGCCATAGGGCAGAGTGCATGAAAACACTGTCTATGAGGTCTTCTTTATCACCAGCCCATGCAACTATGATGAGGGAAGATTTCTCTTCATCACAAAAGGTCAATTTTCTTCTAAGGAATCTTTGCCATCCTCACCAGGCTGGCAGAAAGCCATGCCTAGCCAAACCACAGATGCTCATGTTCCTGTAACAAGGAGAAGGGTAGTCCCATGCCACTGCTTTCTGGAGCCATAGCATCTTTGGGCAGGTGGGTCCCATGGGTGTGCCCTGTGTGTTCCCATGGGTGTGCCCTGGCTGGCACAGGGGTCTCTACAGGTGTCCATTCTCCTGGAAGACTCAGCCTTGCTGAAGCTGAAAAGAAAAGGAAAGAGCCCCTGGCCCAGTTTTTTGTCTTTTATGTGATAATCGAACTAAGCTTGCTGGAAAATAATGACATAATGAATTTCTGACTTATGAAGAAGTTACCCAGGATTACCACAGAAAGTGTGAGGCACAGCACATAATATTTTGTCCACTGATATTTAAATTTGCACCCATTTTTTACAAAGACTTTCTCACCTGTATGCCAAAGGTGAAAGTATTAAATATGTTCTTACAAATGGATTCATATACACTTTATTATCTGCATTTTCCTTTTATTTATGCTGTTTTCCACATAAGTACTTATACAGTAGGGTAGGGTAGATTAGAGTTTATTTTAAGTGGATAAAATATTGTAATGTACACTATATGAGTCTATAGGGTGTTTTCACAAGAAATTGCAGACTTGCCATGAGTAGCATATGAGAGCATCAGGGATTCTGTGTAGCGCTACTTATTTTACCAGGGATATAATGCCAGCAAAGGTCAAAATGATACTTGGAACTTTCACAAAAATGTCCTATGATTTTTTTTTTTTTTTTTCTTTTTTGAATTTTCCACCTCTTTCATTCTGTGCATTCTTCTGGATATTTAGGTCTGAAAGCTGATGGTCTTTGTCACCCTTACTGTTTAATACTTGGTACCCTCGCAAATACTTTCATGCTCGGGCTATTAGATCAACTGAAGCTGGTTCTAAGAATGCTCTGTCCACCCTACAATGAACAGTTTGTTCCCATTCAAACCACTAGAAATAAGTATTCGAGGACATGGGAAGATTTTGCACTGGACAAAGCTTTAATTAACTCTTGCATACATATGGACAAGCTCAGGGGGGAAAGTACAGTCAGCCAAGAGCTGTATATGAAGAGAAAGGAAACAGATTTGGGCTAAATGATATTGCTTGCCGATCTGTAATATGGAAGATAAAGAAAGCTACATTCAAGAAGAGTATAATAATAATTTTAGGTATCTTTTCTACTGTTGTCAAGGTTCTCTGTCCATATTGATGGTGAACAGTCTGCCAACATTTTCTGCTACTTAATTGTCAAAAACAGGTCAGAACAATTCTCTGATGAAAAAATCTAAAACATAGAATATAATTATGTATTTTTTACTGTACAGAAAAAAGAGGTTAACCACCACTAGTAAATAAAACAGGCCAGACATTTTCCTTCAGTTCTGAAGCCAAATTGGCTTGACATATCTCACATTCCCATAGCTAATCTCTCCCAGCTACCCAAAACAAGGTGACTGTATTTTAACTATTGGGAATGGTCCCAGGGATCTTACTAGTGATTTAAAATCCCATGTAGCAGTGTTTGGTCTGGGCCCCAAGCCATGCTTAGTTAGCTAATAGAGATGTAACCTAAGGCTTTTTGAGTTCTTAGTCATATATGGTCAAGTGTAACCACTATACACACAGCCAGAATTGCCCTGACCTACAGAGGAGGCTGAAAACCAACAGAAAAATACTGCTTTAGTAGCCATTTTTTGTACAGTTTGTGTAATAGTTTGATGAAAGGGAAACTGATTAGGATGGTCTTGTGCAATGACTTTGAACATGAACAATTTCCCTGCTATTAATCTGTAACTTCAAATGCCTAGTTGATTAATCCAAATTATGAATGATTACTAGGGGTTTCACCTGAGATATTCAAACAATTTTACCTCTCACAGACATTGGCAGTGCTTTGATACAAGAAAGGTGACAGATGATTCTACCTCTTCAGAGACAGAGAAGGAAAACAGGGTAGTTACCATCAACTTTTAAGAGAAATAAGATTTTTATAAATACATGTAGTGCTTATACAAAGCATCAGTCAGACTGTGTGACATACTTTGGCTTGTTTATTGCTGAAATAAAGGTGAAGCTTATAAATGCAAAGACCTTATTTGAACTTTCTTCCCTATTTAAACATCACATCACAGTAGATAGTGCAGATGGAAGCTTATGCAAACTTCAATATGCTTTAGTAAAGATACTTTACTGACGGACTTGCATCTATCTCCATGTATGTTTTTTTTCCCCCTCTTTGATCATGTGATCTACATGGTCTGCAGATACATTGATGATCAAAGAATTACAGATTCTCTTTCTCTCAAAAATCTGCAGAAAGGAAGATTCTTCATGAAATGTAGGAAATCCAGAGCTCTTCCAGAGCTACTCTTTTAAATGAGTTTACTTTCTGACCAAGGAGTAATGTAGACCTCTCTGAAGTCAGTGATAGATACAGGAGAAAGAAAACACCTGCTGTGTATTATCATGTAAAGAATTAAATATTTACATACTGCAGTAAACAAACACCTATTTAATATCTATCACAATTAAAATATATTACAAGTAAACCTATAAATCACTAAGGTTATCACAACCATACCTGGCTTTAGAATAGGGAATTTTCACATGTACTTAGATTTTGAAATGCAAAGACAGGCCGTGTAAGAAACTTTAAGAATAAAGTTTAATCTTTTATAGATAAAATTAACTAAAAAGTGCAGGAATATTTCAAGTGATATTACAAAGATGTAATGTAAAGGATGAAGTCTAGTTAGGAGAACTCTAATGAGACTATATTGTGATAATAAAGAGCACAGGTGATAACTTTTGTATCTTTTCAAAACATTTAAAGTTCTGTTTGAGAGCAGTAAGATAAAAACAAATAAAGCTGGAAAAAAAAACACTGGAAGAATTAAAACCAACATGTGTGACAAGGATTTAAAGATAAGCATTACTGTGATTTTATAGTCACGAAACTAGAGATAATGATTTTATATGGCTGAAATCCTGCAATTCTTCTTCAGGGTTGTCTCCCTCTGACTTTGGCAAGTTTTTTATACTTGATCTATGAAGGTCTGATCCAGCTCCATGTAGAAATATAATAGAACACTGAATTAATTGCCAAAGAAGGACTGATGCAAGTGGTATGTGTTTTATGAAGGATAGTATAATGTTTTATATACAGTATAACATAAAATCATATTAGATTTTGTAAATGTAATAGGAAAATCAAAGAAAAAAATAGATAGCTAATCACAAAAAAGGCAGTTTGTTATTCCTGCTGTCCTATAAAACACGAAGGAGAGACAAATTTTGTTTCTAAGCTATCTGTAAATTCAAATAGTATAACTTTACTCTGGAAGAATCTCTTTCATATGATGACTTCAAAGCCATTAGGTGTATATATATATATATATATATATATTTTTTTTTTTTTCCTCCTGAGAGATTTATCTGCATTTGTGGAAATTCCTTCACATCAAAAGAGTGCAAATGTCCAGTGCTGCAGCTCACTATTTTACACTGCCAGAAGGCCTCATCGTTTTTAACACCCAGCAGTTGTTTCCTGTTAAGGCTCTAACCACTTTAACAAATAGTACATCCAACAGGCCTTATCTGTAGGTCAAAGCATTGAGGCTTGTATGTCCATACTATGCATGTTTTGGAGGAGTTTATTTTGGACTAGCCCTTATCTGCTTTTGTGGACTGAAAACTCATTCTAGTTGCATTATGTTACTTGATCTTCTGAAGCATGACTTTTGGTTTAGTTACGTTGCAGATGAATCCATTTGTTGTGCTCTAAGACCACTCCATAGTATGAACGGAGGACAGAAAGTGGGGATAGCTGCTGCAAATACATGTCTGAAATGTGATACTGGTTCCTGAAGCAATACTGCTGTTATATGAAGTTCTCTTGCCAGTCTCATGACTTTTGGGTAGATTTTCATTGACCAGAAGAAAAACCTTTTCTATGTGAGCTGGAAGAGCTGCCTTCCTATGGATCTTATGGATATTTGTAAAAATGTTTGCAGCTCACTGTTCTCCTGGAACAGAAAAACCTCATGATCTTTTCTTTGTTTTCTGAAAGATCTTTTTTCAAACAATGTACCAATTATGGATATGAAGGGCAATAACAGCTACCTTCTGAAGAAATACTCTAAGAAATGTGTGGATAAAACCAGGGGACTGGAGCAAATTTTCCAAAAATTAGCCAAGTGGTAATGATGCAATTTACTTTTATAAGACAAATAAAAAGGCAAGGCAAGACAAGAAAAGACACTTGTGAGTACAAAAATTAAAAAGCCAGATTTCCTGTAGATTTCTGCCTTCTGGGTAGAGATTTTGGCATCTAAAGAGGAGTAGACTCTAGCTGAAGTTTCTCCCATGATAGGGTCATTTACAAGAACACTTGTGGGACCTTTCTGATGCTTGTTCATACTTCTCAGCCAGAGTATCTGTGAAATACATCCTTATGCAAACACAGAGTCTGCCCAAACAACCCTCTTTTTTTATGGTAACTTTTAATAACACCCATCCTACAGTGTGAAAATCTTTTTTCAAAAGGATAGGAAAACTGGGGTAATTTTTATTACAGTACTACTAAGCATCCATATTAAGTATATACATATATTTAAATAAACGTGTTTCACTTATGCAAGAAAATGCTAATATTCAGAATGATTTTTATTCAAGGGAAAAATAAAGGCACTTCTGTGAATGTACTTCCTTACCTTCATTTTTCAGAAAGGCGGTAGGCTAATATAATTAAATTAACTTCTGTTGGCTTACTAAAGACAGATGCACTGTGAAGAATTTTGATTGTTCTTAAAATGAAACTCCAGAAAAAATAAATGTGTGTGAAAGAAAGTGGCTCTGTAATGGAGATTTTTTGGAATTTGACTGGGAGGGCTGTAAGTGGGAGTAGATTGAAATATTCTCTCTTCCTGGATATGAAGAGGTAGGTCAGAGGTTGGACTTGATGATCTTGAGGTCTCTTCCAACCTAGAAATTCTGTGATTCTGTGATTCTGTGATATAAGAAGCTATACCAAATCAGTGGAAGATCCAAGAAGCATAGTTCTCCAGGAAGCATAGTTCCTCTTTCATGTTTACACTGCAGATGAAGGGCATCTCATACACATGTGCATGCACATACACATGCATGCACACAGTATGTTTCTCTGACTTCAAGCAAGAAAGACTGGCTGTTACAGGTGTAGCAACAAGTGTGGGGCATAGCTCTTTCCCCCAGCTCCTTTTGCAACCTGATAGAAGGTGGCAGTCAAGGTGTACAAGCTGCTGATGTTCATCAGCTCTTGCTGCCCAGCTCCACATGGACATGGCCACGATGCAACTAGAATGATTCCTGACTCTGTCCAGGATTTTTCCTTATTTTGCTTTGAACTTTAAACAGGCATAGCCATTGCTTTCTGTTATATCCTTTGGTCACAGAATCATTTAAGCTCTGCTGAGTTATGATTTTTTTTTTTTTCTCCGCAGGCTGACACATGAGAACATGATTTTCATAAATTCCTAGTACAGCTAAGTGTTGAAAGGTCTTTCTTTCATTTACTCCTGCTAATACTTGATGTTAAAGAGCAATAGCTCCAATAATAGTAGAATTTGAGAATGGTAATCACGTACTCATTGTTTTCATCTTATCTGTCATTGCTATAAGGCATTGATTCTTATCCATGGTGTAACTTTATTGGTTGTTAACATTATGAGGATGCAAGCCAAGTGAACTTTGTAGCTAAGCACACTTTTTCTTCAGGAACATGTTTTTTTAAGAAAATAAATTCTTCCATTTGTTTTTGTTCTCCATAATCAGACTTTTTTTTCACTTTTTAATTTCCAAAGGTTTTCCTTTCTTCATTAAAAAAGCTTGAAGAATTTCCTCTAATTAGTTTCTAATGGCAAACAACATCTTGACCTCATTTGTCGGAAAATACAGAGCTGAGCTCTGTATTTAACAAGGGAATACCACACATATATGATTAATGTATGGCACTTTCGATGACCCGATTTGACTCCCTTTGTGAATATTTAATATATATAGCATTGTGTTTTCAATCTCAGATGACATAAAAGTGAAGAGCTCTTAGCGTACAGTGTTTCATCTTATCAAATAAGCAACAATAAATGAAAATCAGTTTCAAGATATTTTTACATTAATTACAAAAATAAAATACAAACGAAGATGGTAGAAAAGATATATATTCAATCCCTCTATATCCCTCACTCTTGAGCATTCATCTTAAATCTAAACAGAAATGTGCTGAGACAAAGAAAAGGTGGGAATGCAGAGAGATGTGCATATAAAGAAAAAAATAAATAAATAAAATAAAATAAAATAAAATAAAATAAAATAAAATAAAATAAAATAAAATAAAAAAGATAAAATAAAATAAAATAAAATAAAATAAAATCCCCTTGGCTGGCAGACTGGGATGCCCTATTACATCAACAGTAATAATTGAGTTGACCTGAACAAACCCATGTCATTTGGGGCCTCTAATCTATTACTAATTTTTCTGCACCTCTAGGATGGGGTCAGCTTCTCCAGAATATAAAAACTTCTCTTGATGGAACAACTTGGTTACCGTAAAATATAAATACATACCCCTTTGTCTTCTACAGCATACACTGTTCTGCAGGAGAGTGATATCATTTCATAGTCTTCACCTTTGTGCTCCCCAGCCTTGGAACAAAGCCATGCATACTAGTCGGACAAAACTCTCATTGAAAGCACTGGAATTTTGCTGGAGTCTAACATTAAGAACCAGCTCTCATTTTGTCACAAGTACAAAAGGACAAGGAGGATTCCCACTGTTTTTTATTTAACATGGGCCACATTATAATGCTCAGACCTATCCATATCCTCCTCTGAGCAGCAGGGAGACTATGCAGTCTCTGTATCTTTTTCGAGGTTCAGTCTTACCTCCATTGAGCCTGTGCTTTCCAAATGGCTTACGCACCTTCAGGAATGAACAAATAATAATAGGACTGGTGTACGCTTTTGTATTAGCACATAGGTGTCCACACTGTAAGATTGGATTTTCACTGAAATTTTCTTATTCAAGGACTGGAAAGGCTCTGCTCCCTTCATTCACTTAGTGGATCAAAGCTTCATACACTGGTTTATTTCATCTTAACTCATCATGGTTTAAATATGGGCACTCAATACTCAAATTCAGGTGTAGCTGAAGATTATGCCACTATGTCAGTGCAATTTGTTGATGCAGCAACAAATCAGTAATTTGTTGCTGCATCAGTATAATTTGTTGCCTTGTGGTCATATCAACTGACTCAAAGTCAGAGATACATGATATTTGTACACAGTATTTAATAAAAATTAGATATTACTTTTTTATTATTATTATTATTTTTTTTTTTTTCAGTGAACTATAGCAGGAACAAGAACAATGGTAAATAGATAAAATATTGGCTTTGTAGGTGTCAGTGACAAAATTCTCAGTCATTGTAGTACGGTGAGATTTTTTCCATACATGTAAATTTCCTAAAATATGTTTGTAATGATATGCCTATATCTACCTGCAAGTGTGTTGTTGTTATTTTTGTTTTAATCTTTTCTCATTCCTATCAGATACTATTTATTTTAAGGCTAAATATGTTCCCCAAATGTAGATTTATTGAAATGAATAACAACAGAAACACGTGGATCAGAAAAAATAATCAGATAAAACAATGTGTAATGGTTTGAGAAGGCCACTTAATAGATACAGATTTTATTAATGGTCATTTTATCAATGCAATGTGCCTATGGCATAATACATCCTTAACATCACAGAAGAAAAACTAACTGCATGTGCAGGAGGTGAAATATGAACGTGCTGTCGCAGAGTAATTTTCAACAGCAGTTTGTTACATTTCCACACTTGATTTTTAATATGAATGGTGTTCTGTATTTTGAGGTGTGAAATGTGAACTACAGATGCACTGAGAGACTGAATGATCCATGAGCAAGCTTTGTGCAACCGAATCCTTGTGGCCTTCAGCTGGATTCAGGGGACAGGGCCTCTGGACAGCAATGTGGAAGACTGGGATTAGGTTACCTGACAGGAAAGCTTTAAAATGCATTTTTGGGGGCCATGGAGATCCTATAAGCGCTTGTACTGGGCACTCATAATAAATCCCTTGTTAGGAAATATTATGTGTCTGTCTCTGACTAAATAAAATCAGTTTTGTGTGGAGAAAGAGCCACTGAAGGCCTTCAAAGTTATAGTGGCACCTACATTTTTAAGCCAGTCTTTGAAAACTGAAAACTTTTAAAACCTTTCACTCTATCTACACTCAGCAATCAGAATTATTACTTATTCTATTACTTACTTTTAGTGTTTCACTGTGGCTTACAGATGTTTATATGCAGGATGCTGCTGCCTCAGAGCTTGCTACTGGAATGGATTTTGTGTAATATGTTGACTTGTAAAATATAAATTCAGAGTAAAGCTGATGCTCCCATATAGACCCAGCATCTAACAGAGAGATCATGCTAACAGAAATGAGAGGCACAGTGAATTCATATTTTGCAAAACTCCTTAGACCACCTTGAGTTTTAAAGGTTGTAAATCAGCTTTATGTTACATTGCACAAGGAACAACTCCCTAGACATCCTTTTCTGAAATAATCTCTTTTCATGTCAGGATAATGTTAGTTGGTATTTTTTATTATAGATGTGAATAGAAATGTACCTGGTCTCTATTACTGTACTGCTAGGTCAAAATTCAGCTTAGACCAACTCTTCCTGGGTGATTAATGGACACTACAATGACAGATATACTTGAATCGTGTCTCTGATACAGCAGAGTGACAACGGTATGCTGTTAAAGACACATTGCTCCAGAGTATTAAATGACTAACACTTGACACAATATTTATTCACTTGTAGTTTATCATTCCTGAAATGTTTCAGGGAATATCTTGGCATTCAAGAATCTTGCAAGAGATTAGTATTTTAAAGAGATTTCTCACTGAAAGTGGTTCATTTCTGCTTGTGCCTTTTATTCCATCTCTCTGGAGGTCATTACATGGGTTCCATAAGACCTCCTTGCATACATAAAGAGCTTCATGTTGCCTTTCTGCTCTATGATCCCATCAGCTCCAATGGGATGGGTCTTAAGTACAGACTGTTTATAATCACTATTGAGCTCAGTGGCATGCTGTCACTCCACTCTGCAGCATCAGTATGATGTTGTCTTCATAACACCAATACTAAAGCAACTGAGAATATATTGAGGGTAATAGAGATTTTGCCTATTGCTTTGAAACAGTGCCAAAGGGACTAATAAAAAAGTTATGGACTTGTCTCATGCTGCCAGTCTCTCTAATGTGGCCTTGCTCATACTCCTGTTTACAATTTTTCTGTACACAAAGAACAACAGCAATACAGTCTAGTCTTTATTATTATTATTATTATTATTATTATTATTATTATTATTATTATTATTATTATTATTATTATTATTAATTTTATTTTTCCCCTTACCTGGCTTTTCCTTCCTTTAAAGATACTGTGTGAGGGCTGCAGTGCAAGGACAGCTTGCTGAGGTGGGAGTTGGAAGATTTTTTTCTGACTTGTACCGAAACAGTCTCTCTTAGATAGCCAGTAACCATTTAGGCTGATGAGATCACTGGACGTAACTGTTTGCTGCTAGCTATTAAACTAGCTTCCTAGTTTTCTATTATTTCTCTACTACAGTGCCCCAGCCTTTATGTCATCATTTTTTTCCTACCCACAGCAGCTGATTCCTTACTGTATTATTTCTGCCTTGTCTTAACTGAGTTTCTGATTATTTCAAGTAATGAAGTAAATGAAATAAAAATATTTCAAGTGATCAAGACTTCTCCAAACACTCATGTCCATAGTACAATAGTGCCAACTACAGAAAGCTTGTTCTAGAATGGAAGTGCAAAATAGCAAAATGGAACAAGATTATTCTTCCTATAAAACTTCCCAGAGATTAGTTTCCTTGGGTTTCTTAGCATGTTGTGGCACTTCCTACAACTTTGAATACTGTGTTCTTTGATTATATTATCATGAAATTTAATTGTTTGATACAACTAATTTAAGAAGATACTAAGGAGATGTTTGGAAGAGTGCAAAATGAGAGCCAGTTCCAATAGATGTATCTCACAATATAAATAGATTCAAGAGAATAATGGCTTCAGCTGTGCTGAGATTCCTTAGTGGGTTAAACAAGCATGACTGTGATGGATTATAGTCTGTGTATGGTAACGCTATGTAGAATAACCACTTGGAATAGAATTTAGGAAATCTTCCATAGTTATATATAATATCTTGATTGCCTTGAAGTTTAGGCATAATATGAGAGTAACACTTTCTTATCAGATTTGTCTTGTATGCTAATGTACTGATGACTGTAGAACTTTCAAATACAAAAATGACAAGGGCTATATAGCTAAGGTCTTTGGATAGTTCAAAGCCATTTCCACTTTACTAGAACATTACAGTCCCGTGAGCTGCAGTGATGGCTAATGGATCTTCACATGCCATTACTAGATATTTGGAAAAAAATATATATATATTTGGAGAGAGGAAGAATTTTATGGAGAATGCTTGATTTTTCCTACCAATTTTTCAGAGAACATTTTATTTAAGTGTGTGGGTTCTTACCCTCACTTAATTACACTCTGAGTTGCAAATAAAAACAAAGACAGAATCTCCAGGAGAAACTGCATTATTGTTTTATTTTATTTGTATAAATTAGAGAAAAATTAACTGTTTATGTTTTTGAGCCTCAGTGTGATTTTGAAGGTTAAAATCAAAGCCAAAGTCATGTGATTTTATCTCTGGATTTAATGTAGGCATGCTCAAACCTCTTCTGCAAAAAATCATTGTTCTGGTACAATATCACATACATAATTTAACATCGTAACATGATGCAATACCAGCTTCATGTTGTCACATTTTGGATCCAATATCATACAAACACTATTATGTAAATGTAATAGAAACACTGAATACTAGAGATAATGAGAATACCTCAGGGTATATTTTATGGTAGCAGGATTGTTGTTGTCCTGTTTTAATACTAGCAGTTAACCAAATGTTGCAATTCTTCAGGGTGTTTCTCTTAAAAATAAGGGTAATGCTGGTGGTAGAACTAGACCTCACTGGTGGATTTAGGTTTACAAGGAATGCACAAATTTCTGCTCCTCCGCCTGCAGGACAATGTAGCCTGTTGTTTCTTGGCACGTGCTCTCACAGTCCTGTAACACCACATTCAGGTGGTGCCTTCAGGCCATTCCCACAGCCCAGTCCCTCTCTGTCTCCTGGGTTGGCTTTTATACTCTCTTTCCCTTTCTTTCACAGACAGTTGAACATAGATAAAAGTATTTGTAGTAAAAGGTCTGCTCTCATGTTGTCTTCCTTTTGGGCAGTGGTCCATTACTGTTCTGGGGGGAATACAAGGCTCATTTTCACTACCTTTTTCCCTAAAGTAATTTCAGTAGATTCTCACATTTACTTCTGAAAAGTATGGTAGGTTTACCCACTGTCATCAGTGTGTTTTAAGTCAAGACAGAACAGTATTAATCTTTCTTTCTTAAGGGAGTGACCTAACAGTTCTTAGACAGATGAGCAACTCTTCCAAAATACCAGTCTGACTCATCACTTTCTGCCCACATAGCCCCCTTCTAGTTTCGTTTGGTTTACTGCCATGTTTTACTTCCTGTGTTTTTTTTTTTTTTTTTTTTTTGTCCTTTTACTTACTGTTCTAAGTTATCATATATTGTTTCTACAAACTGTAAACAGTGGCAGGGTTTCCACCTAAGAAACTTCTGTGGTGGATGGTGCGTAGGGACAGTTTAAGCAAAGCAGGATTTACTCTGGCAAAGGTAAAATAGATTATAGGAGGTTCAAATTAACATCAAAATCCTGCGGGGCTTTTTTTTTTTTTTTTTTTTTTTTTTATTTTTTTTACCCAAGGAAGCATTAAATAAGACTGTCCCCCAAACAGACAGATGGTCATCCTAATTAAGAAGCATATTTCACTGTTATTTTTACAATACACTCAAGGCAAATATTCCATCCCTTTCCCCACTTGATTACAGCAGCTCTTTTTCTGTCTTTGTGTCTCATTGCTCTGAGAATGCTCACCTCCCCAGACCACTGTCACAGGCCACTAGTCTCTGACAAAGCTCAGTCTCAATCTCCCACAAAGCTGAAAGAGGGAAAGAGAGGGAAAGTCACAAAAGAGCCTTTTTTTTTTTTTTGGGGGGGGGGGGGCTTTGCTGTTTTCCTCTCCATGGCTGTAATGGGGACTGTGCACAGCACAGGAATGAGTAAGATGAGAGTAGGAAGAAGGAGACAGCAGCAAAGCCTCAACTCAAGATGCCATGACTGAACACGTCACATCAGGGATGCTCCTGTTACTTCTACTTTTGCCATTCCTGCCCCATTTGCCTCTCCTGTATTGCTGCCACTTCTTACCCTATCTGCACTGTTTTTTTCTTTAATCTGCATACTTTCTGAAAAGTGCTGAGGAATTTGTTACAATAAAAAGGATTTTGCTTCTAGCATTTTCTCTGTCTTCACAGTGTCTGTTCTAAATTATTCAGGTATTTTCGTATGGTGTTCATTTACATCTTCTCTTTGGCAGTATGTATTGTCTACACTTTCCTTCTTCTTTCTCTCTGGATTGAAATTTAACTAATATTTGCATGTTTATAATTTGAGGAGAGGAAAGAAAAATGCAGAGGTATCTTAGAGCATTTTGTTTTCTGCCTTCACACATAAGAGATAGATCCTTAATAAACAACCATGTAAGACCCAATAACCCAACTATTTCAGGACTTTTCATTCAAATAGAAGTTATATTTGGCTTTTTTTTTTTTTTTTTTTCCCAGTTTTTGGAAATATAACAATAATCAGGAATTATGTTTACAGGAATAATTAACTAAATATTGGAGAATTTTATCCAGATATTTTCAGTGGACTAACACCTCAAAGGTTCTTTAACACTGATGTCGTAGTTTAAAGGCAGCTAAAACTAATTAATTACCACTTAGACAGCCTGAATTTCATAGGACACTGTGACAGAGTAGAAAATCCACCTGGGAATCTGAGGCTGGGGCTGTTGCCTACACTCACCTTTAGGTTCCTTAGGGGTATTGCTTAGTGACTGGTACTTTCACTTGTCATGCTTAAATCTGTGGACCTGTTAATACAGAATTTAGCTGCAGTGAAGACATATTATAGACCAAGTCAGGTCTGTGACAGACCCCAAGAATCAGAGACTTCCAAGTATTCTCACCTCCTTTCCTTCCTCCTATGAAATAGTTACTGACTGTCTTTACTGGCAGAGGGAGATAGGGCTGAATAGTTAAGGTTTGATACAGCTGTGGATGAGAATGCTTCAAATTTTAGATGTCTCTATAGTTTTTCTCTGCAAGTTGATTTGCTGTACTTGCTGAGAACTGCCTCTCTCTCATGCTGCTTGATTGGTGATGCCTATCTCCTCTCTGTATCCCGCTGGCATCTCCTGCTGAGCTTCACTGTGGAACTTTACCTGGCAGACATTCATAGAGATCATCTTCCAACAGGGTGAAGACAGTCACAAGCTTCCAATGGTGTTTGCACATTTATCCTCCCTTTTAAAATGTTATAATGTTACAGCACCCAACAAGGAAGAAGAAAACTGAGATAAACTTCTTTATCTTGTTGATGGTCAGTGGCAGAGTTGTACCAGCATAAATTCAAATGATGGCATTTTTTCGTCAGTTGTGTACTACTGTTTGCCTCAGCCTTCTCTTGTCTTCATGACTAATCATCTTGAGAATTCTGGGCTAGGATACCTCAGTGCATCTAAAGGGTCCATTGCTGATGATATTCAAAGTGACATCACCTTCATTTGTAGTCATTTCCTTCTAATCAGAAAGATAAAGATACCTTCTTACTTTGTTCAAGATAGAGAGGCAGGGGAAACAGTCTGTTTCCTTCTTGAAGACAGAATGGGAGAGAGACTAATTTACTTCCAGCTGATGCATTTGTCTGGGAAAAGCCCCTGTTGATCTTCTACCTTTCCCCTGCCAAGGACTTTCTCCAATAACAGTTTCATTCAACATTAAGAACAGCTACACACAGACATAGAGTATATCTATTTTATTTTGTCTCTTTAATCAAAGTTTGATTTTTATGTTATTAATCTGATTATTACCAATTTCCTTATAAGGCAGCACAGTTTAAAATTCTAAATGAGATATTTATATTTATCATTCATGCTTTTGTATTTAGGAGCTTAAATATGATTAGTTGTCTAGATGTTCTTTTTGTACATATACTTCTAGGCTATAGTTTTATGCAGGAAAATATGATCATAATGCATTTATAACCTTAACTTAAGTGAAGCAGTATGTTTTTTGGATAAGTTCTGTTAGTACTTAGCTTTGCATGGTGGAGAACATGACTTGTCTAAGTTCTTTTTCTTTTTTTCTTCATAGTTTTATGCAGTTAGTTGAAGTCAGTCCTGGAGTAACTCCATTAAATATAATGAAATTAACTTCGGCATTGGTTTGGCACAGTGTGTTTCTATTTTAAAGTGATAAATTGTCCATAAGAAGCATAATCTTTTATTTTGCATGTGGTTAATTTCACAAAAATGGCAACAATCATTTCTGAGGCTCAGCATCCTTGAAAGTATCTTTGTGGGTCATGCTGAGAATGAAAAATATTATGGATACATAGCATCAAAGGCACCAACATAAAGCTATAGTTTAAAAAGTCAGCATTCCTGTGGTATTAAAAGGAATTCATCTGAGGAAAATGGCAGAAATCATTCCTCTGAGAGGAGCAACACTGAACAAATGTATGCATGTTAAAATGTCTAAATGTTTTACTGTTGTCTATAATTGAATTAGGTTCCAAGTGAGTGAAGGGAAAATAAGACTGTTTGAGAAAGAACAATCAATCGTACTAGTCAATGAGGGATCAAAGAAGGAATTTTAAAAACAAATGAACCTGTGGCTCTAATTCACCTGAAATAAGGGGACACTGGTCATAATGCCATCAAAGAAGACTTTTTTTCAGAAGAGCATCCAGGGTATTTTTACACGTACAAATGTATCTTTGACAGGGAACTATCATCATTTCTTGTGAGTGCAATGACCAAATCAATAGTTTATTAAAAAGACATAAATAACCTAATTTCACACTGGTGCCTTATGTGGTTTCCTGACCATGCCAAGGAACTCTGTACAGAAATCAGGACATACAATGACATTCCTAAAGGCTAGATTCAGTGCAGAATTAAAATGCTTTAGTAAGAGCTTTTATTTACTGACTGAGCCATGAATTATGGCTCTGTTTTCAACACTCTTTCAACTGAGCAAATAAGGAACAGAGTTGTTAAGCTCCTCTCTCTCCCATTTAACTATTGCAACATAGGCCCTAGAACTTAGACTCTGTGATAAACCCATTGGACATCCTGAACTTACCTTGCTCTTGTGGTAGCTTTGTTCCACTTAGTGAAATTCATTAAAAACCATGTAAAGACCACCAAGGCTAATAGTAATAGCTGTCTAGTCCAATGGTTAGTCCATTTCCTAGGGAGATGCAATGCCTGGGTTTCTGTTCTTGGTCCAAAATGTACTTACTGAAAATAGAAATCCAATAGAAGTTGTAAAAGTAAAATAGAATGAAAATTAATGAATAAAAAACAGATATTATAACTATCTTATACGGTTGTTTTTGAGTGGAAGTTTTTTGTTTGTTTGTTTGGTTGGTTGGTTTCCTGAAAAGCATTTCATTAGCTTAGTCTAAAAGGCTGAATGAAATGTTTCTTACAGAAACAAACAATATTTTTGTTTATTTGTTTGGATTCATTCCAAACATTATTTTGTTTTTGATTTATTTTTTCTAAAGCCGTGGACTTCAAAGTCTGTTCTTCACAAGTTCCTATTACAGACAAAATCATTTGATCATAGACTAATTTAGGTCAAAAGTGACCTCTGGAGGCCATCTAGACTGGTCTCCTGCTCAAAGCAGGACTAACTTCAAAGTTATGTCAGAGTGTTGGGGCCTTATAGCAGTGACTTATCTAGTTAAGCTTTAAAAATCACCAAGAAGAGAGATTCTCCTTAATTGTCCTTAGAAAAGATTATTAGCTCCTAATATCTTTATTCAAATGTTTTGGCCCAATATGTGATATAAAGTTGTAGTGATGAGACAGTCTATCTCAGATGGTAGCCATCAAGGATAATTTTACCTTGAAAATGTTTGGGTCTCTATACAATATGTCCTCTGCCTTGTGCTTCAGGATGGAACACAGACTATCAGCTCTGGATCATGAAGGAAGTTCCCTCTCTAAGCCTAAAGAACTTCCCTAGGTTTTGAGTTGCCCTCTGATCTTCCACATTTGCAGACTGTTTTTCAAAACAAGCTTGCAGAAAACTTCCTGTTCCATTATTTTGAAGTGTTCTGATTATATTTCTCCTCATACAGGAGTGCTTGTATGACTTTACTGCATGAGTTCATTTTTTGCTTACTGTATAAATTAAGATTTGTTTTGATTTTGAGCCAGGTAAGTCACCGTTTATTTGTGTGTCACAAAATATTTATCTGTGTTTCCAGAAATTGCATTGTAATCAGCCCCACTGTTTATTTTGAATTTCATTCTTCATTCATTTGTTTGTGACACCAAGAAAACAAAACAAAACTACAACAACAAAAACAACAACAAACATCCAACAACTTATGGGCTTCTGCAAACATTTACCAAGTGAATTGAGTAAGATAATGGTTTGCCTCTGCCTCATAGTCAGAACTTTATTTTTCGATTTCTGTTCTTGAGCAGATTTTGATTTTGATCTTTTTGGAATTTCTGCAGAAAATCACATGAACTCTGCAAAAAGGTTACTTTCTTTGCAAGACATGGTTCCCCCCTAACCTGATAGCCCTGTGTTGCAACTGCCTCCACGTTGATAGTGTCAGCTATTGCAGTCTCTACAGTTTACGTACATTTATATTCAAAGTTTCTGACTTCATATCCATTTTGTAACAGATATATCTCAGTCCTTGTATTTGCAGAAATTTCAGTTTCCAGTTCCATTTCATTAGCACTGAAAACATGGAATAATTTTTTCTGAAAATCAGGTCAATTTCTTACAGTGACATTCTTTTAACATTACATTTCCTAAAATAATTTCATTTTTAATTAAACTCTTTTTTAACCTTCACATTCACACTACCTAATTCAATTGATTAGTTTTGTTAAGTAATGGTCAACAAAGTCAACTGCCTACTCTGCTTTAAAAGGAAATGTGTCTTTTCCTTTCTGATTTGCTATTTCTTCTCTTTCCTGGTACCATACAACCTATAATTTTGAAGTCTCTTCAAAATTTGCCTTTATTTTTCCTGGCCAAGGAAATATATCTTCAATCCTCTTGCAGTTCTTGTTTTGAACAATTGGGTCATTCTCCATATGACTTTTCCAACGTTTCTGGAATCAGTGAATAGGCTGAACTGTAGGAATAATTTTTCTTGATATTCTTAGTGTCTGCCATCCTAACATTGAGCCCCACACTAGAGATACCAGAACCTTAAATCCTGTATTTGATTTCTCACAGATTTTGAGTAAACTGTTTTATCTCACATATCATTTACATTTGTTGGCTTCCTGTAATACTTTATAAAGATATTAATTTTATTGCTTCTTATTCTGTCTTTCTCTTCTACTCTGTTCCAGTTCTCAAGTCTAATTGAGAATAATTTTTAATAATAATTGAGAATAATACTTTTGTTGGTCTTGAACATCTGTATGTTGGTCATTCTCAACATATGGCCCAATTTGACAATGGAGAAAATCTAGTAGCTCACTGTCAACACAAAAGAGAGCATCTCTTTATGTTCTTTGGATTCTTAGTGACAGCTCTGTTTCTTAACTTTATGTTTAACAGAATCAGCTGATTAAATAAGCTGAAAATTATTTTTTTTTCCCGAGTTAGTTTTCTGTGAATTTATTAATTTGAATTTTCTTGCTGAAATACCAGCTGATTTGGAGAAAAGGACATGATAGCATGTAGGAGATGGTGGCAAGTGAAAGAGTCTTCCTCTGCAGCGATAGGGAATTTTTGATCAGACAACCTAAAGGAACTGCAAATTCCACAGATTTTCTCTGAAGACTGACTGTGCTTTTGTCTTAGATTTTTTTTTTCCCTTTCTAACTCATTGTATCACTCCATAATTACAATCTGTGAAATAAAACAATTTAATTTTGTCCTTCCTTGCTCTCATTCTTTTAGCTGTTTTTCACCCACAGTTATCTTTCAAAATTCCTTCTCAAAGGTTAATCTTATACCCCTTCCACCATGACATACAAAACCCTTTTTTATCTTTTTTAATTTTAAAAGTCTTCTGCTTTTTTTTTTTTTTTTTTTTGTGTTTGTTTTTGTTTATCATGTCCCTCAACACAATGTAGATTTCAATTCTGGAGGCAACTAGTCCTTGATGTATGTTTGCTCTGGGTCATTTTCCACAATATTGATCATATTACCTATTAAATAACTTTTATAGTCTCTTCTTCAGCTATTCTTATCTCCTCTCTCATAGTCTTCTTTATATGAGTATCCTCTGCAATTTTAATGATATATTTTAAAGTTTCAAGCCTGTTAATCTGCTAAAACAGTCTTTATTTTGTCTGTCTTTGATATCTTATAACTGACTCAAGTCTTTTTTATGTGGTTCATGCATGTTGCAACTCACTTTTTCACTCTTGCTCTTACAAAACAGTGGCCTAAGTCACAATTGGCTTCCATGAGACTTTCAACAGCCTGAAAACTCCCATCACTTGAATCCATAAATATACTGAGTTGACCATAACTCTTAAATTTTTCTTCATTGACTTTGTTTAGCAATTTTAGATCTCAAGTGAGTTTATTGACTCCAGTTTCTGATCAATAAAATGTGCTTCCAGGAAAATCTGGAAGTGTTACAGTCATCTCTACCACTCTGCCACGTTCTTCCCCCATAAGACTTTCAAGGATATTTTTCTGTACAGTTGTTCTCATTCATTTTTCTTAGGTACCATGCAATGCAGATATGATAAGTGTTACTCCGAGGAGAGAGTTCTGTGTTTCTTGGCCATGTTTCTTCTGACCTGACATGTGCCAGTGAGGTTACCAAATCTAATATTCCCTCATCATATGACAGGCATCAGCATTGACTTGAAACAAATGGTTACTAGCTGAATGTAGTTCTTGACAACTTTTGATTTAATAAGTGAAAAAGCATTTTTTTTTTCATTCATTGTAGTAACACAGAAGATGAACTTTTTTTTTTTTCTTTTTCTTTTTTTTCTTCTATTTTTCCTTTTTCTCTTTTGGTGTCCATTGGGGTTTTATGTAAGTCATTGCAATTTAGTATTAATTAATATCCACTTATAGCAAAGTGTTGACAATAACTTTCCAGAACTGTGAATATGACATTTAGCAGCATCATTTAACAGAGCAAGAGGAGCTTTCCAAACTACAGATGAAAGTAAATTAACTGTGATATAAATGTTTATAACTTTAGTCACTTACTGAGTGGCTAAGGAAGCTTTTGTTACGGCTAGAGATTTCCACATGGATGACATGAGATACTTCCTCTCCAGTTACCTTGCCAGACATTATGTTTTGCCTAAAGTATTTCTGTTTAAAAGGCTCATTATTTTAGTTTTCGCAGTTGGAACTAAAATTCTGTGCACCAGGGCCAGTGTGCTCTAGCAGATTCTCTGTTTATTTAAAATATTTTATCAACTGGCTACTGCTTTAATTCATAGCCGATACTGAAGGGATCCAAAGCAAAACGCTTGGGAATACTGGAGATGATACTCATCCAGCAAGTATCTACCACCACTGGTCCTTGTGGTCATTTACTAAGTCAAAAATGTGACTGTAACTGCTGTAGTACCCTTAATTTACTTACCAAATGGCTGAATCCTCATCATGTATTTATTTTTTAGTATACTCACAGAGAAGCTTATGGCCTGATTGCTGAAGAATCTCTTGAAATAGTATTTGCCTGAGCTATGAAGATCCTCCAAGGAGTTCATTCTTTAGAAAAGAGATTCAATCCTTTTTATTGACTGAGGGACTGGTCTTTTCCTAACACATTCCAGGGAGGGGAACATGCTTCAGACATTTGTCTTTTTCCACCCGCATCAGTATTTGAAGTGGTATGAGGCAATAATTGCTCTGTTAAGGCATTCCCTGATGTCTGTAAACAAGAGAAGAGTCCACAGTTACACTAAGTGATTCAGTGGGAAACTGCCAACACTTGTTTGATGAAATCCGTAAGGTCATTGGTAAGGCAATGTATAACTTAGTGTACAGATGAACAGTCATGAGCTTCAGGCTGGAAAGTAGATCACATGTATTCTTGCATCTTTCAGTACAGGTGTTAGCTAAGAAAGAAATTAATCTCCTATTTATTTCATTCTAGGTAACAAAATGTGGACTGTTATATTTACAAAATGACAAGGAGGTGAACTCTAAAATTTCTACTTTGATTTAAGAAGAGCATATGTATGATATGGCTGTGTTTATGATGATGTCCTGTAACAAGCAAGATTTGTCTTTTCATCATCACCAGGGCACGGATATCTTCCCTTCCCTTCCCTTCCCTTCCCTTCCCTTCCCTTCCCTTCCCTTCCCTTCCCTTCCCTTCCCTTCCCTTCCCTTCCCTTCCCTTCCCTTCCCTTCCCTTCCCTTCCCTTCCCTTCCCTTCCCTTCCCTTCCCTTCCCTTCCCTTCCCTTCCCTTCCCTTCCCTTCCCTTCCCTTCCCTTCCCTTCCCTTCCCTTCCCTTCCCCTGTTTCCCATTAGAAAAAAAGTTTCCAATATAGGTTAGAAAAAAATCAGCTATAAGAGACACATTTAGAAGGTAGCCTTTTCTGCAGCCCTTCTCCAGTCAACCAGTACCCACTCCACTCTGCGTGGAGAAGGGAGCATGACAGAAGTGTGTCAGGTACTTCAGTTCTTCCAGTGCATTGCAGAGTTAATTAGCTCTTTTCCATGAATTGCCTGTTTGTCCAGGGGTAAGAAAATGACCCCTTATCAGGAACTCATGGCTCTTTAACAGTGGAATGTGCAGATCGACTGCAACTTGGGATTTATCTGGCGATTCTGCTTCCATGGAATGTTTCTTTTCTGCCCATAAAGCTGTCCCTCCCTCCCCACACCCTGGAATCCCTCCACTTGGTAAATGGCTGTGGAGTCCCCTGAGTTTGTGATTTACTGCGTTTTTTGGAAACAGGAAGGCTAAAGTTATTTGCAAGTATAAAATTGTATTCATGTCAGAGTTAGGAAATGATTTTTATTTTTCCTTCTCAGCTACTTTTTTTTTTTTTTTTTGGTTTTATTTTCCTCTGTTTTATGCACAGATTTTTGTAGGCATGCTGTTATAGACAAAATGCCTTCAGAACATATTTGATGAAAATCAAATTACAAATTCTATGCTATGTAATTTTCATATCAAATGAAAATCACAACCCTCTAGCTCCCTTTCCATCCAGGTAAACCTCACAGACTGCCTGATCTCCATGCCTGTCATTCTCTAGACTTGGTTATTGGGGTATCAGTGGCACGAAAAGAATTTTATCACACAATAGCAGATCTTTATATCTCTGGGGATATCTTTTAATGAGTCTGTTCTGGTGATTGTTAGGCATAAACCTCATATGCAGAATGCTTCACCAATGATTAATTTGACTCTCTTCCTTTGAACGTTTGTTTGCTTTACAGAGACAATGCCTGGTAGACAAATATTTCCATCATTTGGTTATATCAGATGTGTTATCAGAACTATTCAGGTATCATTGAATAATCATGGAAAAGAATGCTGAAGGATTTAAGACAAGTTGCTGTGGAAATAAGAAAAAAAGATGAAGCATGTATGATAGAATAAGTAAAAGCCTTTATAATGTATAAAATATTTTTTATCACTAGGAGAAGTGAAGTTCTGAGTTATTATTAGGAGTGGAAGCCATTCTTGAACCTGTCCTCACATCTTTTTCTCTTTCCCTTTTTCTTTTTGTTACATCCCGCTTGAAGAAATGTGTGAATGCATTGCATTGGTCATGTGTAATGCACATTACTTATTGCATTTGCAAGTTATGTCTGTGTGCTGCTGTTCAACAGCAAGGGCAGTTGTCCAGTGTGCCTGCACGATCCTAGCAGTTCTATATGAGCAAATGAGAGATTTCACATTAGTTAGAAACTGACATTGGAAATGCTGTCCTTACCTATTTCATTTTTTCTGATCAGTATCTGTAAAGGCATGCACACATGCAGTGATCATGGCTTATCTAAGACCTCATCATTGCATGCTGTTCCTTAGTTTGTGCTGGTTTGTTCTGCCCATGTCCTTAGTGGTATTCTCACAAGGGGTGTCAAACATCCATCCATCTAGTAATGTCCCAAAGCTACATCTAAAAGCTGAATATTTCATCATTTCATTAATGCTTTCTACCTACTGCCTATGCCAGATTTTTACAAGACAGAATAAGGCATGACAATGACATGTTTGGCATTTGGTATGTCAGATCTACAACTTGTACAAGATAAGAATTATTTAGTATGTGTGCCATGAGGTTGAGGCTTCTGGGGATCTGCAGCCCCCCATGTGTTTGTTGTGGAGTTGATCTCTGCATGCACAGTAAATCTGGTGTTCCCTGGGAACTCCCGGCTCGCCCTGTATGCACTGAAGGCTGATGCATCTGTGTGCAGGGGCTGTATCCTGAATCTCTGCTGCATAGCCAGCAATCCCAAACAAGTACAACAAATTCTGCCTAGACAGAATTTCTCAACATAAAAAGGAAAGAGACAGGAGAACTGTGTGACATGGTAGCACTTGTACTCAAAAGAGCTACCCACCTCATTGCGTCTCTGCTGTTATGGGTCATTGTGCATCCCTCCTGTGGGTGAAGGCTGTGTCTGTACTTGGGCCTGCATAACCTCGTGTAGTGCTATCAGCATCAGCGGGGTGTGTTGTTTTAATTCTGCTCCTGATTTGGCCCCATTCCCTGGCTTTTTATTAATGATTGCTTTTTTTTTTTTTTTTTTTTTTTTTTTTTTTAATTTATTTTTTTTCTAACAGTCACAGAGTGGTAAATGATAATAATAGATTACTGCATGGATGGGTGTATCAGCATATGTTTGGGGGGGGATGTGAGAGACTGAACTGTGGGACGACCTCCCTGACATTCTCCAAAGCCTTTTTTTCTTTTCCCAGGCTTTTCTGGAGGGCGCTTGTCGGGGGGTGGGGGGATGTTCATTAGGTATGCCAGGGAAAAGATCTCATATATTTGCTTGCAGATCCTTATAGCCTTCATGGAGAGGGATGCATGGTTCCCATAAATATGTGATAATAATCATTTGGAGTGTGAATGTTAATTTGTGTAATGGGTTCCCAAAATATGGGCCATGTGCCTGCTGAGTATGTTTTATTTTAAAATAAATGTGCATACATAATACACACACAGACACATGCTTCCTGCATATTCATCCATAATTAAAAAATCTAAAATTATAATTTGTTTTTGAAGGAGACAAAGCAGGAGCTCCCACAGTACACTAGTAACCGTTGAGCGGGAGCCCAGCCGTCACGATGGTTTTGTTAGCCCTGCCGGAGATCACAGTCCCACACGGACAGCTGCAGCTACAAAGCACCCCAGTGACCTAGATTCAGCTGTAGATTACTGTCTGCTTTGGCCTGTGCCTCCCAGAGCTGCACCAGGAGTCTGATTTTGTTGCACAAGCTAACTTGCTTACTGCTCTGACCCATTTTACCATAGCAACCTGGTTTGCTGTACTAGAGGCTAGAAAAAGCACGCAGGCAACTTTTTAAGGATTCCAAGATTAAGTTCTCTCTCTCCTCTTTTTTTCTTCTCCCCCCCCACCCCCAGCCCTATGCCCTGAATGTGCTTAGCAGACATGATGAAGATGAACTGACAGTTTCCAACAGCACTGGAAGCCAGGAAAAGATTTAGGCAAGGTACTACTTATGCGCTTCTAATATATTGTTTATCATAATATGTGTTTTTGACTTATTATTCAATTCTTGGCAAAATTAGCTAGATGTTTCTCTTGCCCAAATGTCTTATTGCTGATTTCATTTCGTCCATCCCCATCCACTGTGCTCAATAACATGACCATTACCTTTTCATAAGTATATTTCATTATGTCCTCTTGTTTTTGATTTTCTGATAATGCATGCATAAATACAATTAGATGTTGAGGAATCAAACTGTTCTCACTGTAGTTTGTTAGTTGTTGTCTCTATATTTGTATGCTTACATGTGTGTGTATGTTAGAAACAGGATAAAGTAGTTCTTTTCATACGTTAATTTAGTCTTTGTAGACATGATTCTGACTGGGAAGAAAAGTAAAAGATAATCCAAAACACTAAGGATTATCATAGTGAAATATTAGAAAATAAAACGTTGATTATTTTTTAGGACTTTGTATCTTTTTTTTATGTGCTTAATGTTGTTGAAGGAACCCTTCATATTTGTTAAACTTTGAGATGTACACATAATCATATGCAAAACCAAAGAAAATTTCAGGAAAGTCACAAAGAAAGACATTTTAAAAAAGAAATTAGCTCTTCTTTCCATGTCTCATATATTTCTGAGATATTCTTAAAACACCTGAGCACTTTTGCTAGTCAGCCAAAGTAAATTTTCTCAGCACCTCCCAAACCCAGCTGTGACTGCTCATGGGTGCTGGGAGAGGCACAGTCAGGCTTCAAGACTGGCAGGGATCAAAGGTGTCTTTTATTTTCCAAAATATTCTGGGAATCTGTTTTGCAACTCACAGAGAGAGTCCCAGATATTTACAGGTCACCACACTTTTGAATTTGCTGGTGGCAGTGCTGCTCCAGGTGAATGGTTTGTTTTAGGCTCATTTTTGTTTTAGACAGCTCCTGGTTGTGTTGGTTCATTTATTTTTAGCTTCTAGAACCAGTAAGCAGGTTCTTATTTTGCTAATCAGTGCTGGTATTGTATAAGGCTTAAGCTGCATATCTCTCCCAGCTGGATAGTAAAACAAGGTACAGAAGTGGTACTCTGTAAGACTCTCAAAAAATAGTGCCTAAATGCTTCTGATATAATTGAGAAGTGCATCTCTCTACATTCCTCTTTCAAAAGGACTGTCCTTATCTGCAGGAATGTAGATGTTTGAGCTGTTTGAGTTGAGTGCCCTTTCAAACATTTCAGCTCTCCTACAAGGAGGTTTCTTATTCAGCCCATGACCAACACCTTAAACTGCATCTGAAGCTGGTGGTCAGAGCAAGCCATCTGATACCTCTTGTGAAAGCACCACTAAGCATATGGACAGAAGAACAAATCAGCACAAATTAAGGAACAGAGTGCATTTGCAAGGTCATAGATACACCATGAACACTTCTTGTGTGCCTGCCTTTAATACTAACTGAATGGGAATCCATCCATCAGTCCTGTGAATGCAGCTCTCCTTGCCAATGTATTGCAAAGTCATATCTGGGCTTACCTCAGGGTAGAGTATTGCCCCATATCTTCAGAATGTAATGAGACCTTGAATCCTATGTAAATGCTTTTCCTAAGATGTTTCAAAATGTAATTGCAAGCAGATCATACATGAGCAATCCAATCTGGAGAGTGGAGAGAGACAAAGATGAAAGCAACCGTGGTCTATTAAATTCATGAAGTTGCAGACTTCATGAAAGATTAAAAATAAATAAATAAATCATAAATAATAGAATCATAGAATATCCTGAGTTGGAAGAAACCCACAAGGATCATCAAGTCCAACTCCTGGCTCCACACAGGTCTATCCAAAAATTCAGACCATGTGACTAAGTGCGCAGTTCAAATGCTTCTTAAACTATGACAGACTTGGTGCAGTGACTACATGTATGTTCCTGGGGAGACTGTTCCAGTGCACGACAACCCTCTCGGTGAAGAACATTTTCCTGATATCCAGCCTGACCCCCCCCCCATTGCAGCTTGACACCATTTCCTTGGGTCCTATTACTGGCCACTAAAGAGAATAGATTGGTGCCTGCCCTTCCACTGCACCTCATGAGGAAATCACTGCTATCATTTAACCCTCAAAAATGACCCAAGCCCTCAGATTGTACATTTTTTTTTTTTGACAATTCCTCCCTAAAGAAAGTTACAACTTATTTTGAAAGAAACTATGACAACTACTTCTTCCTCAACTCAGATAACTACTTCTTCAACTCAACACCTGGGTATTTGCTATAATTTCCATTCATTGGACTGAAAGTTTTCACTAGTCCTTATCTAGAGGATATACATGTAGATCTGGCTTTTGGCTCAGATAAATCTGATGTTTGCCAGGGCTAGGAGACTGCTTTTTGTGGACAGCAGTCCTATCATAGAATAATAGAAAAATTAAGGTTGGAAAAGACCTTCAATATCATCTGATCCAATGATCACCCTATTATCAATGTCACCCACCAAACCATGTCCCTAAACACCATGTCCAACCTTTCCTTGAACTCCCCCAGGTACAGTGACTCGACCACTTCCCTGGACAACCCGTTCCAATGCCTGATCACTCTTTCTGAGAAGAAATGACTCCTAATTATTTTAATTGTTGAAGAGTAGTGCTCTTTGTTCAATTATTTGATTCAATTCCTGAAGAGTAGGGGCAAGACATTTCTATTTTTCCACTCACCAGGGACATCGCCCAAATGCCAGGACTTTTCAGCTGTGATGGAGAGAGGCTTGGCTACTACATCAGCCAGTTCCCTCAGGACCCTGGGATTCATGTCATCAGGTCCCATAGACTTGTACCTGTTTAAATTCATCAGGTGGTCTTGAACCTGCTCTTCATATATATTGGGTGGGACTTTGATCCCCCAGCTTCCATCTATGGGTTCAGGGAAATTGAAGACTTGGGAAGCCCATCTACCAGTGCAGACAGAGGCAAAGAAGTTGTTGAGTACCTCAGCCTTCTCTATCTCCGTCATTGCCAATTACCCAGATATAGAAACTCACTCCTAATATAGGAAATTAGCCACCTATAATTGGTTACACACTGCTATTTTCACCCCTCAGTCTATTTTCACAAATGTTAAAGGTGCATGGTGGCCCTTGGGGACTCCTCCTGTCACCCCAGCTCAGCAGCCCAAAGGAAGCTGGGTCTTCTCTTGTGCTCTTCCTCGAGGCTCTGTGTAGAAGGGCTGCGACCTCTTACACAAGGGCTGGGGGGTGGGAAAGAAGCACTCACACAATCCCTGAGAATCAGCAACAGAGTTCTTTATTGCCAGGACATCTTGCAGGTGAACCTGCTGTATGTCCATTGTGTTTGGCGACTCCAAGCTAATGCTTGGGATGCAGCCTGTGTGACATGTAGGGAGCTCGCCGGGCACTGCTGCAACACTATTGGTGGGCTCGGATGTCAGAGAGTGAAGACATGCCAGTGTAGCTGCAGGTCTGATCTGGCCGAGGTGGATCCACTTCCATTGGTTCCTCCACATCTGCTGGTGGATCCACCTCCATGGGCCCCACAATGTTTGGCAGAAGGACAAGCCACTCCTTGCCTGGGACTGTCCAAATAGATACCTTCCAACTGGAATGTTTGCAGGCCAAACCAGGGGCTTGTCCACTTCCACCCCTAGGTCCCATGCCACTGTCTGGCTGATTCCCATTTGTGGGTTTGATGCTGCCGTCTGGTTTACGGCCACGGCTGGGTCCCACACTGTGTTCCAGACTATGGGCAGGTGTCTGCTCCCTGTGGCTGTCTGCCTGATGCTCCTGCCTTCGCCCCATGCTGCCGTTGTGCCACTGGGAAGGACCAGGCACCCTGTCACTGTGTGGCTGAGGGGGCGGCCTGTTCCCCACGTCGTTGCGGTGCCAGTGGTACCACCTGTAAGTGTCTGTGGGCTGTGTGCCAGAGGTACCTCGGGCACTGGTGTCAGTTGTGCTACCCCTCTGCCCATGACACTTCTTTTCATTAGGTGCCTTCATTCTCAGTGTTTCCTTGGACTGCATTGCTGTCCTCTCACACCGAGGAGGCCTGCCTCTCGCCTTACTGCTTCTGGACTTCTTCCTGCCACACAAGCACGCTTTCAGAGTGCTTTGAAGCTCAGAGAATGGTGGGCCAGCTGCAGGGGTCCTGTTTTTTAGGGCCTGGAGCAAAGGCGGGGCAGTGGTGGCCACTGTGACCACAGCAAGCCTCTGTGATGGAGTGGCCCACACGTGGCCAAAGGCAGCTGTGTTGGGAGCAGCCTGGAAGATGACCTCACGTGGAAGAAAGAGGAAGGTTGGGGAGGCTGAGGGCCCCTTTTCTGAGGCTGGCTCCCCCAGGCCATTTGGCTTGCCAGAGAGAAAGGCTGCCCTTCGGCCACAGGGACTGCCCTCCACCTCCCATCCTGTGTCCCGGGTTTATTTTTAACACCATTTTTTAGGTAATTAAAATTAATTTTTGGAAAAGAACGGAGTCAAGGTGCATCTTCAGCCCTAGTTCCCATGTGCACTTTGTCCTCTGAGTAAAGAATTTCTTCCTCACATTACATCTAATCTAAATCTCCCTTCCATTTGTTCAAAGCCATTGTTCCTTGTTCCATCGCTACACTCCCTGATAGAGTCCCTCTCCAGCTTTCTTTTAGGCCAATTTTATGGGTTAGGTTAGGTGGCAAAACTGCAGGACCTTGCAAATTGCAGCCTTACCTACCTTATTCCACATATTCTACACGATGCTTTCCAGCTCAGGTTCTAGCCTCTTATCAGTGTAACATAGAATCATAGAATCATTCAGGTTGGAAAAGACCTCCAAGATTATCTGGCTCAACCACCCCCCTACTGCCAATGTCACCCACTAAACCATTTCCCTAAGCACCATGTCCAACCTTTCCTTTCCAGGGACAGTGTCTACCATGATCCCCAATACCTTTTCTGCAAACATCACTTCCACCCACCTGGCTTCCAGCATCTACTAGTACAGGAGATTTCTCTTCTCCAGGTACTGGTCTCAGTATTTGCTTTTGCTGAACTGCGTGATGTTCCTATCAGCTCATTTCTCCAGCCTGACATATTGAGATTATTTAATTTCCATAATGATTAAAATTTATTATTGCTGAAGAGTCACTGCAAAACACATGAATTGCTTAACATGATTTAAAGCTTTCTCTTAAGTACAAAGAGATGTCTTAAATGGGCTTATAATATTTTACTGTTATTATATAAGATACATGAACATGAAGGCAGGTATCATCAGTCTTAAAGACTTATTCTGAAGAATTAATTTAAGTCTTTAAGAATTTGATCTCCAGAAGTACAAAATACTCTCACCTCCAAAAATGGTAATAAGGATAGCTAATTCCTTGCTAGATAAGGCTAGGGCTAGCTTTGTAACTCAAGGTCACACAGGCTATATGCATTCAGATGTCTGGACCAGCTCTACATCTTACTCCTCTCCCATGTCCTTTGTCAGACCTTGCTGTGCATAGTCCTGCCAGAAGAATATACTACTCACTTTTGAGGAAAGCAAATCTATCTTTTCATTAGTGGAACAAACCTCCAAGGGGAAAGCCCCATGCAACCCTAACCTTAACTAAGCATGTGTGAAGTCAGATTGTGACAGGGCTTCAACAGAAATGGAAAAGAGGTTCATAGCTGACAGTCACTACTACATTAATGGTAATGTAATACTAAATTTTCCTTTCTGCTTTGGATCAACCTAACCTACATGGTAAACAGAGTCAACAAGAAAGTAATCAATAATGCTTAAGGCATGAAAATCGCAAAGACAGATTGATTCTCTCTCAAAGATTTCAGAGACCATAAAGCCTTACATTTATACTGATTAATTCTGTTTTATAAAGATTGCACCAGAGTGTCATTTTTTCTGGGCTTCCTAAAGTATTTCAAAAGCCATCGTGTGTAAAGAGAGATTATTTTTCACATTTCCACTGCCATATGTTGTTCAGTTATTTCATGGACTGTGTAGGATTCATTAACCAGTCTTGTGGATGGAATCACTGTAGTGAACTGATCATTTCTGTATTGCTGCCTGGGGCCATGATGTTCTTAATCATAGTCACTATTTGATTTTTTTCAAGATGAAGAACCACCAAAAGCGTAGTCCAACAAATGTGTGTTTTGAAGAAAGAAAGAGTATATAACCCAAGCATTATTTCATTGGTCAATGGCACCAAAGGCTTTGTCACTGTGCAGGAAACTGAGGTTGGTATAATTTGCAGAAATATTACAAAAAGACTGAAAATCAAAAACAATACCTTTTTTTTTTAATTATTATTATTTTCTCTGAAAACTGAACTGAGCCTCTTTTTCTGACTATCTATTGAGGGGTTAAGTTATAAACTGTAGATGCTAATTTCTGAATGCTAATTTAAACCTTCTCACACACCGTAGACAATTGCTGCAATCTAAATTCCCCAGTACACACCACCTTTGATTTGGTGGTCTTTTAACTAAGCTTCCCCATTCCTGTTCATCTCTAGAAGTAAATGGGTTTAACCTACTATTTTTGCATTTCTTTACTTATTATCCCAAGCACACTGCCAAAGTACCTAGAGGCTCTAGGTAATGCCAAGAACATACAAATGAAGTTTTCCATTTCTTTGTCATATGCTGGTGAAGAATAGATGGTTCTTTTGGCCTTTTCTAAACACATAGTTACAATTTGGTAAACATTAACTGGATACAAAGTGCAGATGATTTAGTTAATTAAAAAAAATGAAGAAAAGACTATAGAACTGTGGAAAGAGATGGCAACAAGAAATGGAGGATATGGCAAGCAGAAATAAATGAAGCTGGCGCAAGAGTATTAGAAAGAGAAAGGTGGGAGGGGATGGAAACACAGGCCTCAAGAGCATGAGGAGTAGGCTCCTCAGCTGGGAAAAAATGAAGCCAGAGTTGGAAAACACCACTAGTGTCCAGTGCCTATGAAGATGTGCAGCTGCTTCTGCTTTGGCTGAATCTTTTATGCAGCTGTTGGCTCTGCCTAGGAATGCCTTCTGCCTCTGAGGCCATATGATACACATCTATATTGGAAAGAGATAGAGCACTAGCAGGACTTTATTTCCATACCAAATTGTGTTGTCACATTGGATGAATATATATATGAATAATAATTTTAAATAAGTATGATTATATTTCAGTTTAATTAATTAAAGATTCCCTGCTTTTTTTTATTCATGTCCACTGTCTCCAGCTTCATCTGAATCTTCTCACTTTTCCCAAAAGTTCTTCCACAGTAGGTATGACTATAATCAGACAGGTACATTTAAAAACACACAGTAAGAATAGTTTCCTTGTCTAATATTCATCCTCCAAAGGCCCAGGAGAAAATAAAAATAAATAAAAATAAAAATCAAGGTCATTTGCAAAAGCAGTGCATCTGGACAGGTGCTATAAGATTATTCATTTTAGTGCACCAGGAATTAGTGCTCTTGGGACCTGGCTGGTGCTTCCAACTGGAGAGAAAGCAGTGGAAAAAGGAGTGAAGATGGGACAGTGCCTTGAAGCACAGTATTTTCTTTTGCTGCTGCTCCTGAGAGGGTGTGAGAGATGGTGATTTTCCCCACTCTCCCTGCTTGCAGTTTCTCTGCTCTTCCTCATCTCTGTAATACTGACAATAATAAGAGTGATTCTGCTTTTGCTTAGAAGAGTGTGTGCAGACACTCCAGAAATTTTTGGATTAAATTTCAATAAAACATTCCTGTTTTAAAGTCTCTCTGTTCTTTCTGTCATAGCTGCAGCATCAGCACCTGGCCTGATGCATCCCACTGGATAAGAGAAAGATGGACTGGCTTTTTAAAGGCAAAGATGGGGTATGTATAAGACGAGGAAAGAAGAATGGAAGCACCAAAACAGCCTTTGTGGAGTGGAATGAAAAAGAAGCAAAGATTTTTTTTTTTTTCCTGGGGTCAAGGTAGAGTTGATGGAGAAAATGCAAATGAATTTAACCATTCATGCATCTCTTCTCATTAATTAATCCCTTATGGGGTGCATACTTTTCCAGACACAACAGGACTATCTGTCTGTACTGCTGTACTGAATACCTGTGAAAAATGAGACATGACATCCCATTAGAAAGAAGATTCCCATTCTCCCAGAGTTGTACCAGATTATTCATAAAGTTGTAAGCTACCAACATAACCGGCTTTACACTTTACCTTTTGTGTTACAGGAAGTTATCTCTGGGCAAACAAATGCTTCTGATTTTATAGGTGAAGGATATGATGCTATTTAAAGCTTTCCAGAGCTTGTGCATGTGACCCTTGTATGTTAAATTTTATACAGAAACAACAAAGATGTAGAAATTTTTCACATTTAATAGTTCTGTGCATGTAGTATAAAAAGTAGTCTGGTCAAATAAGACCAATATTGGAGGCTTTAGACCCGTGTAAATCAGATGGAGCTGTGTTAACTACACAGTCAATAAAAATTCAGTCTGATACCTACAGTCCTGTCCAATGCTTTCTAGTAGAAGAAATACTTAGAGAAAAAGTAAGGTATTAAAATGTGGCAGAAATACATAAACGAAGCAATGCAAATTGTTTTCATCTGCCTATGGTAGAAGATGCCAATGCTTTAAGTTAGTATTACTTAACTGCCATGGGCATCCATCAGGATACCTTTAGACTATCTAAACTCAAGTATATAAAGCCGTGGTGCTTGAAAGTAATGAAGGTTTTCATTAATAAGTAGATATTCAGTCTTCATTAAGGCTTATGATGACATTAGCAAGCATGCAATCTTGTTGGAACAGATCTGTAGAATGAACAGAATGGACAGAATTCTGACTGCCAGTGTCTGCACCATACATTTTTGCAGTGGGGATTACTTTGAATTAGCTATTTTCTGGTCCTATGGATCAATTTAATTTATAGTATAGAAAGCAAGAGGAATTCCTGAAGAACACCTTTTGTCTTAGGTTCATCCATAAGCAAATCTAGTTTAGATGTTCTGCAACTGCTCAGTGCAAACCAAGGCATTCATTGTAAGTAAGGATGCACAAGCAGAGTCTTTTTAAAAAACACTGGCATGCTTTTTTAGGTGCGTCCTGTTTTACTGGGCATTAGAAAATCTGTTTTGTGACACAAGAATCCAAGAAGTTCAGTTTTTTAAATTATTCTTAAAGCTCAAGTAAGAAAGCTCCATCCCTCTGTAGGTGTAATGAAGCTGTCATGCATACAGAACATGTAAGACGAGCTCCAAATAACAGTATTGTTGGTTACATGGTCTTGGATTATCAATTTTTAATTTGTAGTTTGAAGTGACTAGGCATACCTTCCAGAGCTGAAGATGTGCCATGCTCTGCATAATCTGGTCTCATTTACAATACTCTAGTATGTTCTTCATCATAATTATTCTGAGGTTAGAGGTCTGGTCTCTAGAGATGACTGCAGTTTAATTATGTTTGGTTACCAGCGAGTCACCTTCTGAAATTAATTTCAGCACAGAAAGCAGTATAAAGATATTATTTTATTTTTCCACTTCATTAAAAGAAATCTTAAAATAATTTAGGTTTGATGGATCTCAGAAGGCCATCTGGACTAGCCCCTGTTCAAAGCAGGGATAACTTCAAGTCTGCTTCATAATCATAAATCTTCTTTCAGTAGTTTAAGGAAATCTTTTCCCACTTCCTTTCTGAGTGGATGCCTACCATCACATCCCTCACCTCTGGTCATAATTTATAATCTCTCATTCTGTCCCTCAGCTTGTCCACAGTGCATCTCCATACAGGGAAGCTGCTCCTTTGTGTAGAGTGAACCCTTCCTTATTTCACTTGTTTCTCCTTCCTGAGGACATGTGTAGTCACAGGACCACTCCAATCATGCGAGCTATTCCACCATGTCTCTGTGATCCCATTGAGGTAATGGCTCTGCTGAGGTAAGAGCCATTTATTTTCATCCTCAGAGCCACATGCCCACTCTTGGCATACGTGAGAGCCTCAACAGTCTCTCTACCATATCTCACACCTTGCTTTCTAAAAGTAATGAACTTTCCAAGACAGCAAATCTGCACCTGCAGTTGGAGAAAGAGCTTTCTTCCTCTTATTGAGTCCATAAGCTTCCAAAATTCATTATCATTGAGTCTCACATCTCCACTGCCTCTAGCCTGACTGTCCCCTCTTCTGTGAAATGAAGAATGTATCATCTTACCCCTACAATGTTTTAGCAAAGAACCTGTTGTTCTCCTGTTCATCCTGCCTTGCACTGTATAAGCTGGCCACCTCCATTCTTAGATCTTTCATCAGATATCTAGGCAATTTGACCAAAAAACACCTTCCACTGACGAGGCAACTTTCTAGAACAGCCTGTAAAAGCAGCCTAAAGCATCCTATTAAAGGCCATATGACATTAGAACAACTGATGCTGAAGGAAATGCAAATTATAAGCAAAATATGATATTTAAAAATATCATTGTATCTGTGAGAGGATAATTTAAATTGTTTTGTATTTTATACAGACCTTTATGCAGTCCAAGCCTAGATGTAGAAATAATTTCTGTTTGAATAAGGATTTTAAAGACAAGAAAAAAAGTCAAACGCAGGAACAGTCTTTGAGATAATAACCCTCGGTGTAAAATGTTGACTTTTCAGATATTTTCTCTGTGGTTCCTGGCTTTCACAGCATTGTTTTAAGTTTCTTGTCTTCATGTCTCCAGCTGTATACTACTGTAAGCACTATCGAAGGTACTTGGATACTTGGAGGTTGTCAAGGGTCTCTGACTTTGAGTGTTGGCTCTGCAAGCACTCATCATGCCAAGTTTTTTCTTTTCTTTTCTTTTCTTTTCTTTTCTTTTCTTTTCTTTTCTTTTCTTTTCTTTTCTTTTCTTTTCTTTTCTTTTCTTTTCTTTTCTTTTCTTTTCTTTTCTTTTCTTTTCTTTTCTTTTCTTTTCTTTTCTTTTCCTTTCTTCTCTTCTCTTCTCTTCTCTTCTCTTCTCTTCTCTTCTCTTCTCTTCTCTTCTCTTCTCTTCTCTTCTCTTCTCTTCTCTTCTCTTCTCTTCTCTTCTCTTCTCTTCTCTTCTCTTCTCTTCTCTTCTCTTCTCTTCTCTTCTCTCTTCCCTTCCCTTCTCTTCCCTTCCCTTCCCTTCCCTTCCCTTCCCTTCCCTTCCCTTCCCTTCCCTTCCCTTCCCTTCCCTTCCCTTCCCTTCCCTTCCCTTCCCTTCCCTTCCCTTCCCTTCCCTTCCCTTCCCTTCCCTTCCCTTCCCTTCCCTTCCCTTCCCTTCCCTTCCCTTCCCTTCCCTTCCCTTCCCTTCCCTTCCCTTCCCTTCCATCAGGCAAGATATTGTCAGTAGAGAAGGAAAAAAAACACATACCTACCCTACCAGCCAATGATCATCACAAACCACAAAATTATCATATATACTTAACTGGAATATAATGTAGTTTTTTTCTCTATTCTTAGCCAGAAAATAAAAGCCTTTTATTTATTTATTTATTTTAAGTGGAGCTTTATTAAATTTTAGTAAAGAAGATTATGTATTGTGAATGCCACTCTGAAGGTTTTTTTTTTTTTTTTTTTTTTTTTTTCCCAGGGAAGATGAATACATACTGAATATGAAAAGTATACGTTTTATCAAATAGCTGTTTACAAGAGTCACTCTGTCAGAAAAGAGAGACTTCTCTTAATATTCTTTTCCTTGTAAGTTTCATCACCTTTTTGTGTGAAGAAAGAAGGAAAGAGAGTGCAAAAGTTTTCTTACAATATCTCTGAGGAAGGGAGCATGTCACATCCATTCTATTTGTACATGACACTATTGTATATGCTCAAAACAACTGGTAGGGCCGTGGGGATCCATTACTTGTTTCTTATGAAAAATATTGACCTTCCTGAAGTTAATATACTTCACTGGATTCTAAATTCTCTCATTTACATGATGCAGTGAGGTAACTGTATTATGTTCCTTAAATATTGTTCACATCATGTCTGGTCTTCAAAAGCTGAGAATCAAAAACATATTTTCTTTACATCCTTTAACACTGAATTAAACAGGGAAACTGCAGGAGTTCTTCCTGTATCTCTATGAAGTGAAGTATGATTTCTGCTGCATAAGATAGCATCTACATAAATGGGGTTGGGTGTCCATATGATTTTTATTTTTTTTTGTGGTCTCAGCTTTACTAATTATCACTGACTCTATTTACACAAAAGCAGTTCTGTAAGAAGGAGAATTTTTATTTTATTTTATTTTATTTTATTTTATTTTATTTTATTTTATTTATTTATTTATTTATTTATTTATTTTTATTTACTTGAAGCTAGATTATTTTTGTATACTTATCAAAACAAGCATAATAAACTTCTTAAACAAAATCAAACATACTAAAACAATCTACATAACAAATTAGACAAAACAAAACAAAACAAAACAAAAAAAACAAGTACGGATATGCAACAATTAAAACTACTTTGGTGGGTAAATAGCCTATGATGGTTTTGGCTGTCAGGAGGAGGATGCACTTAGGAGTTTATGTAGTTAAGAGAGAAATAAGAATCAAGTCATCTTTAAAGAGAAAGACGTGGGGAGAGTTAAAGACAACCTCTGCCTCAGAAGCAGTTTCACTTCCAGAGTTTTTTTCTTTTACATGAAAATTGAAAACTGCTCATGGCTTTAGCAACAGGCTTTTGGGGGTTTTGTGTGAGCCTTTTCATATGATAATTGGTAGATTCTATGGCAACCATTGAAAACGAAGGCCTGAAAACAAAAGCTGCAGCAGAAGAGGATCAGTACATATTCACTGTGTCTGCAGGAATAACGGCAGAGACTCTCTTCAGAAAGGTATCTGATGGCAGCCTGTCAAAGGCAGGGGTTTGTTTTAAGTCAGGCAGAGTTAACTCAGGCTGTAATTAATGCCGGATTTTATTACTCTGATTTTCACTCTATGATTTTTTATTTATTTTATTTTTTATTTTTTTTTCCCCCACAAAACCACATCTAGAGCAGACGTTCAGGTAATGAGTGGTTAATACTGGTCTGATCATACTTGGGAGTGAACAACTGAAGTGGGAGACCGAAAAGAACAAGTTTAGAGCCAAATGCTGTCTTTCCTCAAGACTAGCTGCAGTCTTAAAAGAGACTTCACATGGAAGTTGTGCAAGCAGGATTTGACCTATAAGGGGCTGCAGTCATGTGAAATCAATGCTCAATTACAGATTAAAGGTATGTATCCATTGATCTAAAACAACAGTGTCATCTGAGCAAATGCAGTTATGAAATATCAAGCCCAGTTGTTTGCAGAACAGCAAATTACAGTTTTTGAGATTGCATGTTTCCCACAAAGATAGACAGAATTAGCAAATCATGTAGCATCATGTAACATGATGTTGACAGCCATGAAATACTCTGTAGGACAGACTAGCAAAAGCATTGCTGTTATTGACTGTGGGAAGAATATATGTTCGAATCAAGCTTGGCCTTGTAAGAAAACAAGCAAGCAAACAAAACCAACAAAAATCTATGAAGTGAGAAGTGATACAAAGTACAAAACAAACTGAAGAGGAAATAAAAAGATACCTCTTCATATCTGCTTTGTGATGTCACTATTTCTGTACTATTTAGTCTAGAAACCATTAAAATGCAGTGACACACAAAACTGGCAATTGTGGGTGGTCTTGCTATTCTTATTTCGAAAGTTTTGGTTTTCCCATGCCCATATCACAAGCTTTAAACAAATTAGTTTACATAAACCTCAAAAAAAAAAAAATCATACCAGAGGGGGAAAAAAAATCCGCTAATGAACATGGTGATACTTTCTCTGTTTGAAGTAATACTGGGACTTTATTACCATAGGTTGTCAAAAGAATGTTGTATTATAAGAACAGCACTACAAAAACAAACAAAGAAAAAACAACAAAAGTATAAACAACAATCCCCACCCACCAACTTCATCACTTTTCTATTATTAATAACAGTAATAAGATGCAGAATGGTATGTCAGTTGTTGAAAATTATTAGTCTAGATAATTTTCCTAAGGCACTTGTTTTACAGAGCACAGGTTAACCATTGCATTTATAAATAAATGAAGAAAACCTCAATGAATGAGTACCCAGCTCCTAAATCAAAACCAGGGTAGGATTAAGTTCAGATTCATTGACAATTGCTTTTGAAAACTTCAGATCTGCTTACACAGAATCCAGGTGAAAAGAGAAAAAAAGAATTGAAAAAGAAGGTTGAAATTATCAAGAAGAGTGCTGTGAATAACAAGGTTCCATTATCAAAGAAGGATGATTCACACTGCAGGTTTATTTCTCAAATTAACTAGTTTATTTTAATATTTCTTCTCATACTAGTATGATTGTAAGCTTTCACACAAGTCACATGAATAGCTGTGAACATAGACTTTTCTCCTCTTGTATGTGGGATTGTGTCTTTGCTGTTCTGGATACAGGTTCTTTCCAGTCTGTTAGCCCTTTGTGGAATGGTGATCACAGAATTCTATAAAATAACAGGGCTCAGGGTTCCCACAACTCAGGCTTCTACATATGCCTCAACAACTAGAGCTCACCTCTCCCGTATCCTTTCCATTCAAGATCTCTTGAATGGTCTGCGATGGAGTTGAAGTAAACAGGTCCATTTTGTAAAGGTTCCAGAATAAATTTGAATTTTATTTTTATTTTAACATGAAGAATATGTAAATGCATTTAAACCACAAAAACTTCCCAAACTTCCCTGGGTCACGTTCCTGATTACTCTCTAGCTTTCCTCAAACTAAAGGAAACTTTAGCTGTCCAATCATCCTCTTTCTGTGTTGGCTTTCTTTACACTGAATTATCTCCCTCTTCCTGACCCCTCTCTTCTAGTCCCTCTGAAACCTCTTATTAATGACTGTGGAGAAACTTTTCTTCCCTTCAAACTCACCTTTTCTTTTATAAAGTCATTCCTGACTAGCTTCATCATAGGAGTCAAACTCTGTTCTTCTTCCTCTAAGATCTTTTACTTAATTACATCTTCCTAACTTTAGACTTAATAATAAAGCAAACAAACAAAAATTACAGCCTGTATTTTATTTGCAGAGATTCTCCACTGAATGGATGGACATCAGAGAGTCTCAGTCCACTCATGTTAATGCTCACATAGGTGTAAACATTTCCTCTGTCAATTCTAGTGAAGATTATTTCAGTAGAGAGGTGAGGAATGGGGTTGCAGAATGGGCCTTGGGAAGTATCATTGTATTTTGCTGCTAAAAAATCCCATGTCAAACTGAATTCTCAAGCTGAACATAGTCAAAATCATTACTTAAGGTAAATTATGTTCTGACCTATCCTTTTTATGGCAAAATATAATCAGCAAAGGAACTCTGTTTGAAACCTGGCACAGCAGAAAGGTGAGCTAAACAGTGTACTGTACTGTATAGCTAAGCTAACGTTCTTAGCTGTTTTTTTTAGTTATCCTGTTTACCTTCTCTACTCATTTAATTTCTCCTCTTTTTAGCTGTTCCATTCCCTCTTTTATTCTGGTTTGGATACCAAGGTGAGAGGTGTTGCTGAAAGACTAATTTGGATCTTTTCACAGTACAGTTGCTGTATTGGTGATGACTAAAGGGACTTCTGAGTTCTGCAGTCACAGAATACAAGAATGGTTGAAGTTAAAAGAGACCACTGGAGGTCATCTGGTCCAACCTCCCCTGCTTAAGCAGGGACACCTAGGGCAATCAGTTAGACTAAATTTCTGAAGAATTTACAGAATTCATTATAAAATAATTTCACTAAAAGGAATCTGGAGGGAAAAAAAATATTTGAGACTGATCATTTACTTTAATATATCTATATATATAATTTTATTTTTCCTTCAAAAAAGTCATGGTTTGAACTTCAGATTGTGGAAATTCCACTTTTTCTCGCTTCCTTTTCTCATGTTGTTTAGTGGATTTCCCCAAATACACTTCTGAAATACAAAAGCAGAAGTGATGAGTGGGGATTTGTGATGAATTCTGACATAAATATGAAGGAAAATAGTTTGCCATTTATTTACTAAGAAAGATGAACTATTGTCTATTCCTCTGTGTGTAATTCCCTGTGGTGGTTTTCAGCCTTCTGGGCAGATGAACTCCACTACAACTGCTCTTTCACTCCCGTCCTCAAAGGAAGAGTGGGAGAAAATACCAGGTAAAAGGACTCAAGGGCTGAGGTAAGGACAAGGAGATCACTCACTGATTATTGTCATGGGAAAACCAGATTCAGCGTCAGGAGATAAATATAATTTATTGCTTATTAGTAACAGGCTAGAGCAGTGAGAAACTAAAACCAAAATACATAGCCCCCCTCCCCCCATCCACCTTATTGAATGTCCTCCCCCCAAGAGGTGCAGGGGAATGGGGAATGGGGGCTGCAGTCAGTCACTAACACTTAATCTCCGCCACTCCTTCTCTGTCACTCTCTGCCCCTGCTCCACGTGGCTCTCCATGGGCCGCACCTTCCTCCAGGCCACATCCACCTGCTCCACCGGGGGCTCCTTCACGGGCTGCAGCGTGGAGATCTGCTCCATGTGGGACTCATGGGCGGCAGGGGGACAGCCTGCTCCACCAGGGGCCTCTCCACAGGTGCAGGGAAACTTCTGCTGTGTGCCTGAAGCACCTCCTGCCCTCCTTCTGCACTGACCTTGGGGTCTGTGGGGCTGCTTCTCTCATTTTCTCATTCCTTTCTCCCAGATAATGTTGTACATCGTCTTTTACTTTCTTAAATGTACTTTCACAGAGGTACAACCAGCTTCACTTGCTTTGCTCAGATCTGGCCAGCAGTGGGGGGTCCCTTTTGGAGCCAGCTGGAGCAGGCTCTTATCTGACATTGGGCAGTGTCTGTCATCTCCTCAAAGAGGCCACCCCTGCAGACCTTTTGCTACCAAAACCTTACCCTGTAAACCCAAATATATTCCCCTACAGGTTTGAACTTAAACTGCTAATTTACAGATTTCGTAGAAGGTTGTTGTTCCTCTGTCAGTAACAGCAGATATAAGCATGGTCATGTCACCAAAGATTTTTTCATCCCAGACTTGTTCTTTATTCCTTGCGAGTAGTTTACATTTCTGTCGAGTTAAAGAGACCTTATGAAACAATATGGCCTTGATATAATTTTCATGTAAGTGTGATAGATATGTTTAAATAGCTCATGCCAAATCTGGTCATTAGTAACTGAATATGAATATAAAGGTCTTAGGTATCTACTATCATTGGGGATGCTCAAGACTGTAGAATATTATGTTCTTCTTTGCTTCTATTTCTTTGTCCCAAAGCGTACGGCTTTCCTGTAAGATGTGTGCCACTTCTGGTAACTCATCTTTGAAATAACATAGCATGTCTCAGACGGAACTAGATTACTATTATTTTTATACCTTCTATTGAAATAGATCAAAGAATGTTAGAGAACTTTCCTAGACACTGAGACCCCATCCTCTGTACTGCTAAAAACTTGTCATAGGCATGGAACGGCTCATACCTGCTACCATCCCCTAAATAAAACTTGTGCTAGATTTGGCATTTAGAAATAGATGAAAACAATTTCAATAAGCATTTGGATGTTGACAATATATTTTGGTGGGTAAATATGTTTTACACAATGGATGCACATTCCATATTTGCTATTTCATCTCAGTGCTAGGGAATGGTCCTTTGCTCTTTTACTCTACTAGTATAGACATTTCCAAAGCCTACTACTGTAAAGCCAATCAGAAATACTTTGGACAAGTTTGACCCAGCTGACACTGGACAGTGATTTGTATCATGTGGTTATGGTACTTTTGATGTGGTATGACGACTTCCAAAGCCAAAATGACTCTGTGATTGAAGGATATCCAAACTAAGTTAAGAGCATATTTCTCCACCCAGAGTGGACATGTTTTTAGCATTACAAAACAGCAAGCATATCCAAGGTGGGCAAATTGTGCTGATTCAGCTAAGCTGACATAGGTATAGATTTAGTGGAACCAGTACCACTGCAGTATGCAAACACTTCCATTTTGATTGTAACATATGCTATTTTCACTTAACGGAGGTGAAATTCTTACTGCCTTCACTCAGCTAATTTTTATTTTTATTTTTTAAAGTGATTTCCTACTGAACATTGTTATATATTTATATCATGCATATGAATTCTTCTCTACAGGTTTACTAAGGACTGAAACTAGGCAAAGTGACTGCTGGCTTTCCTTGTTCTATTTTAAAGGTAGCTTGCATGCATACACATCTTTAATTCATACCGTAGATACCCTGTACTTCTTTTAGGGTCTAGATGAGCAGAATGGTTTTTTCAGCCAAGTTTCTGTCTACTCGTTGGAATATTAAAAATGAGAAACATTCACATGTTGCTAAATCACAAAATCTATACTCAGCACAAGAAATCTGACCGCACCAAAAATGCAGCTGTTCATTTGTGTTTTTATATTTTCCATGTAAAGCTCAAATAATGGCAACAACATTGAAGAGAAAAATTTCAGTTTGGAGGATGTTCTGTGGAAAATTTCCTGCTTGTCTTCTGCAATGGGATGGAAGCATGATGTGATCAGCAAATGTCCAAAAAAAAAAAAAAAAAAAAAAAAAAAAGCTTCTTTGTAGTAATAATGGTAATAATGAACTATCTATCAAACTCTACTTCTTTTACTCATGTTAAATACTATGTCATTCTGTCCTACTGTTAAAACAGAGATTTTCTGTCAGTGAACAGAATACCCTGCAGCAAGGGGATAATCAGAACTGGGCCTTTCTACCCCTGGAAGGAAATAATTAGTAGCAGAAAAAAAAAATAATAAAAAAAAAATTGATTTTACTTTTTAGAAGGGTCATTGATTATATTAAAACATGTTAAAGATTATGGCAAAAGGCCAAAAAACGCTGCATTTATAAGCATTGATCTTACAGAGTCCTTTTCCTAGTCTGGTAGAGTTGAACTTTTTAAATTCTGATCCATCTTACTCTGTGCTCTATAATGTTCCTCTGTTGAGTGCTTGGCCACAGTCCACACCGGTGTATAAAAAATGATATTACGACACAGTTGCTAGGAAGAATTGTTCCTGAAAATGGAAGATGCCCTACTTAGTTTCATCTTAAAAGGAATTTTGCTGGGTTGAGGAGAAGATACAACATGTATGGAGGGCAGAGAGAAAGAAAAAGATATCTTGTAGACAAATAAAAATATGAGAAGCATTCACATTTAGCAAAAACTGATAAAAATATTAATGAAGAGAAAAAGGAGAAATGAAACTATCCTGGTGTTATGTTAACTTATGTTAGTATCTGTTTACTTTGTGAGAAAGACTGCCATGAGGCATTCTATCATAAGGGGGAGGATAAAACATTAATCATCCTAGAAAATAAGATCAGATCCTCTTTAAGACAACAGCATCCCTGTATGGAAGAAAAAGTTCACTTTTCTCGTTTCACAAATTGAGAGACCAACTGTTGATTGAAACGGATGGTGTTTGTTATGGTAAGTATTATTAAATGAATGTTGCCATGATACAAAAGTATAATTTTCTTATGTAACTGTGCATACACTACATTCCAAACAACCCAAAAATCAATGAAAAAAATACTTAAAACAAAAACCCCATTGAACTGAATGTAGCCTAATAAAACATCTTAAGTTTTGCTTTACAAACATCCATACTGCACCCTTGGACAAGGTAAAAGGTAGAGTGAGGGAGATACTTGTGGGTGCTCTGATTTGACTGCTAAAGGTTGAAAATACCTCGGCTTTGAACCCTTCTCTGTGAGTTAACCGAGAGCCCGCATGTCACTGTACCTTGGATACCAGGGCAAAGAGGCACAAGGTCACAAAATGTATTGTAACCTTTTTACAGGCAACATGGCTGGACTATCTTGTCCAACAACTATCCTGTTCCATGTTTTTAGTGAAAGCTTTCTAGCCCAAATGTGTCTATTGACCTTAGTCTGAAAGTCTTAAAAAAACCTTGTTAGATAATTGTGTCTTCTGGCTAACAGAAATAAAAGCACGTTCACTTTCTCCCCTTTGGTCTATATATTTCTATTTTATTTATTAAATGTACCATATCTGCAGGCATCTTGTGTGGGTATTCAGAACCCCCATCAGTAAACGTAACTGTTTGGGGAGAAATTATTGCCTGGGTAAATTCACCTGGTTCTTTTCCCAACAGTCAAATGGCAATAGAGTTGAAAGTCTTTGTGCTGATGTCCATTCTGTGTGTATGTGTCTAACTTTCGTTGACATAAGATTCTGTGGAAAGGAGCCTACAAGAAAGGTTGGGAGGGGGAAGGGGGCAAAGTTGGGGTGGGGGAGGGGAAGGTAAGAAATAAATTATAAAGAAGGTTAACTAAAAACAATACTGTGTCCAAAGATACTGCCTCATATCTATGTTTTCACAGGACTGGTTGTTCTCTTCATATGGTACTTCATATAATAAAAAACTGATGCGAACATGTGCCTAGCTTTAGGAACGTAAATATTCCTCTCCAGATAGGAATTTTCAACCACTCAAGGTTAAGCATGTGTTTAAATGCTCTACTGGATGAGGACCGTCCTATTATCTTAAAAGTACCTTTCTGTACTGACTTAATTCTAAAGGCCTTATTCCAGAACAGGAATGTGGAAATTTGCTCATATAGTCAATTGACAATAACTTTCTGATAGCGAAACTCTGATGTATTGATTGAAAATTTTGGCTATTCTCCCACAAAACTCACTGCTTCAGTTTTTCACTTCATTTTCCTAGGTCTGTGTGAGTGAAAAAGCACAATGTAGTGTCAAATCACACTGCTCCATGTTTTGTTGTTGTTGGCTCTGTTTGTTTGTTTTGTTTTAGTTTTTAGCCCAGGTCTCTGTACCATTGAATTCAAGTTAATTCTCTAATGGAAGGAAATGGAAGCAATATTTGTAAACATTTGCAAAGCCTGAGCACATCTTTGTGCACCTTCATGAAAAAAATCAAATTATATTAACATCAGTATTATGCAGAACATTCAAGAAAAAATATGCAGATCTTTTTTTTCCCTTGCACACTGTGACTACTGCAGAGGTATTACAATCAACTGCATCACTGATGGAGACGATAACAGTTAAGTATCAGATAGAGCCCAGTCTGAATCTCAGGTCCCCAAATGGTTTCACAGGACTGATGGTTAAAAAATTATTTGCCAGTAAATGTGGTACGGCTGTTTCTAAGACTAAAATAGGATTCTATGAAATTAGCTCTGACTCCTCACAACAATATTAGAACACTGACATTGTTCACAGAGCATGTGAGATAAAACTCATCTCCTGTGAATGTTCATGCAAGTAGAGTATATGGAAAAAGAGGCAGGAACATAAAAAAGCCAATTAATTTTTAAATTCAAAGGAATTTTTGCATCCCTTTTTTTTTTTTTTTTTCTTTTTTTCTTTTTTTTTTTTTTTCCTCCCAGCATTTTCACAGCCCTGAATAACACCATTCTAATGACAAAGTTTCGCATTTTCATACTCCTGTAATTGATCTCTCCAGTACACATGTTGCAACAGAAAATTCCCTGTGGATTATTTCCTACCTGTTATATCTATTTCTGGAACCTGAAAAAAAAAAAAAAAAAAAGTCATTATGCACCTCTTTTAGGAACATAAGCACATAAGCTTTGAATTTTGTCACTACCTTTTAATGAAATGTCCTTTGGAGAAAGAGTCCTTGGAAGAGAGCCATTATAAAATACAGTAAAAATACAATTCCAGCTCGTTCTACAGATTGGAATGGGGGACTCTATTAGAAGAAACCTGTTAGATTTTACTGATCATCTGTTTTGACACATATTGACATCTTTTCACAGTCCCTGAAATTGAAACTGCCATGCAGCCAATACAGGAACAATTTGAAATGTGAGGTGATCCATTACTCTGATTGCAACTAGGCAAGCAGCTCTGCGGACACTGGCAACTAAGTAATAGACCCAAGGCTAGAGATTATCATACAAAATAAGAATAAAAATACAGCAAATAAAAATGAAGAGAAAGAAATAAACTCCAAAGGAAGTGAAGAGAACTATGAGAACATGTTCATAGCTAATACAGCCTCTGTGAAATCAGAAGATTTTTTCTTAATTGATTTTGACGTGATTTGGACTGTACAGCAGAGGTAAACACATAAAACTCTGAATGAAGAGTTATTTAATAAACAGTGCCATAACAATTTACAGTAGTGTACTGGAAGACAGAAGGGGACTGGGAACCAGACTGCTGGACTTACAAGGAAATCTTCAGCTGTAAAGAAATTGCAGAGTTGTATTGAAAGTTGGCCTGGATGGAGCAGGAGGCTCTTGGGAGCCTGTATACAAGCTAAATATAGAAAACTGTTACTAAAAGTGGGAAAGTACTGTTTTTCTACCTCTCCACGATGAATAGCATTTGATACTATGTTCATAAGTGCTTTGTCCAGCTGAGGTCAAAGTGACTCCATCATAGGGTCTTTCCACTCCTCAGGAAAATTATTTCCTAGTAAGAGAGAACTGACTGCTGTGTGTCTTAATGTTACCCAGAGTCTGCCCTAAAATAGAAACTAATAGTGAATGGAGGATGTAAACACAGCACAAAACCTTATTTTGACCCAAAGGCCCTGGGCAACCTTGATCTAGTGGGTGGAAACCCTGGCCATGGCAGGGGGGTTGGAACTAGGTGATCTTTAAGGTCCCTTCCTACCTGAGCCATTCTATGATTCCATGATTCTATAATCTCTGTCCTGTTTAGCTCCCATGAATGGGACAGCAGATATTTAGGAGACACTTTGCAACCTTTTCCAAAGCATCTTGTCTTACCTTGTGGTATATATATATATATATATATATATATATATATATATATATGTATATATATATATATATATATATATATTCTTTTCTGTGGTGACTGGTTTATCAGAACATCAGGGACAGCTTTAATCTATTAGTTAGAACTCACTAATCATAATAAAGACCATTTGATTTAAATTTGATGTATTTTGAAATTATTTATATTAGCGACTTCTCAGCCATTTTATATTGGTAGTAATGACATATAGCAAAACAACTTCTGTTTTCCAGAAAGATTTTGAATAAAGCATCTTTTAATGTAAAATGCCAAATTAGGGATTCTTTACTAATGGCATTAAGTCATCTAGCATTAGCCTATGTCTACATGTGGGTGCCTGAGATTGTGCTTCAAGTAATCTTTTGCACACTCAGTAAAGTTCTCATGCAACCAAGACATGCTCACATCCCTCCAAAAGAGAGAAGTCAGGAGAAGAAGCCCTTGCAGCTGTTTTTCCAGCACTGCCTGCTCCCCTTGTTAACCTTGTGGGTGGGTTATAAGAAGCCCCGCTCCTCCACTGGGGAACTTGGAAGACCATTTGCCGTTTTTTATCAGACGTGTAGCAAGCCTGGGTCAGCACACCACTTCTCTGAATGCCTGTGAGAGTCACCGTGCTTGTCAGAAGCATAATATGTCTTGGCATTTGTTCCTTAATATAGCTCAGCCTCACTGGAAACTGACATGTGGCTTGCTGTGCTAAATAGGCTGCATTTCCCTCAAACACTTTCATTTCTGTAATCCTACGTGTGCGATGTGCTGCCCTCAAGGAACCTTACCTCTATCACTTTGCTTCAAATTGGTCTGCTACAGCAAAATGCCTTCCAGGAGAGAGGGTAAGGTTAAAGGCTTAGGCTTGTGAAAGAACCACTTTTTAATGGGTGCACAGTTAGGCCTTCCAGATGCTGCTTCAAAGCTGGGAAACATTACCAGTAATGGGGAAATGGGGATACCACGCAGGAAACGTTGGGTGATCTGGATAGAAAGTGGGATGGAAATTATCATTACAGTAGACAAGGTCATGTGCTGAAGGACTACTAACTACTAAGGCTTTGAGATGTCATTGGTGGTAAATAAGAGGAAAAGAAACTGGGTGCCTTAGTTGGCTACAGGATGACTGTTAAACATACTGAGAAAGAAGCAAAGGTTACCCTGGAATGAAAACTGAAGAAGGTTTTTCTGGAAGAGGTAAGAAAATATTACTGCCCTGTGGAGGACCCTTGGGTGGCCCTCATCTGAGAATTGTGCAGTTTTAGTCAGCTAAGTTCCAGCAAGATAAATTGAAACTGGAATGAGTGGAGAGAATGGATAATTTATTAGGCAGGTGGAGCATATATGCTACAATAGAAATCTAAAAACATGAACTTCATTAGATGAAATCTTCCTATCAGTAGGTCAGAGTGGGATAAACACAATGCAGGTGAAAGAAAATTTTTACATAAATAACAGTGTTGGCACAAGACCATATAAGTGTAAACGTGCATTAATTCCTTGCAGTGTGGTAGAGAAACAGCTAAGCTAATCCTGACAGTGGTGCACACCAAACTAGTAGGCTCAAACCAAACAACCCAAGTGTCTCTTGACCAGACACCTTCAGAATCTGTGGAGTTCCCTCTTATCGGTTTTCATGAGTTTAAGAATCAATTTAGTTAATCCAGAGAGGAAAAAAATCCAATGAGATCTATTAAATCCAAAAACATGACTTCTGGCTAAGGAAGTCCCTAAGTTAGGAATGAACTAGAAAATCCTTGAGCTAGGGAGTTGTGATAGTTTCTGGAGGTTGTAGACACATTAACTCCATTGTTATTCAATTGGACTTTCACAGCTAAAGACAGAGGAACATAGGTTAGACAAAGTTTTAGTATGAGCTTGATTGGCCCATTTTACGTTTCTACATAGCTTCAGCTAGCTTGCTTCTTGGGAGTGCTCTTACTATGTGCCAAAAACTCAGCATATGCTAACCCACCTGTTTTCTTGGCAAAATATATGGAAAGCATGTTTACAACACTGGTTCCAGAAAAAAAAAAAAAAAAAAAAAAAGGCAAACAAACAAAAAACAATAACAAAAACAAACAAACAAACATACATTTTCCCATAAAGCAAGAAGAAAGAAAGAAAGAAAATGCTAATCTAAAAACAAACCAAAACAAAACAACAACAAACTATTTTTGTTGCTGCTAAATAGAAGTTCATTGGATATTTCTCATGAGGAGCTTCTTTCCTGACTCTGGTCTCCAGAAAACAGAAATATTTGTCAACTCGCTAGACAATGACTTCAGTGTGTAAGGAGAGGCTGTTTTAAAAGGTATGATGAGAAGAGCAGAAAGCAGAGGCTTTATGACACAAATAACCTTGGTGCAGAGGGTATCCAAGATGCTATGGAATAAGTCAAGATGAAGCAGTATATTAGACCTTAACAGTGAAACTGGCAGTTTTCAAGGGCTGAAAATGGACAGCTATAGCAGAAATTATTTTGGCATCTTTGCTACAAAAGTGACAACTGCAACACAACAAATGAGCACATTGGTGGATGAGACTTGTGGTTATGAAAGGTATCTAGGAATCAATTTAGTAACATGAGTAAGTGATCAATCTCTATGTAACAAATCTTCCTCGTCTCCTCCCCTAGGGGACACCTATCCATTTTTGTATAACTAGTTCTTTTCCAAGCACACATTGAACATAAGTGAATGTTTGAGCAGTTAATAGATTGTCTTTTTTATTTTTTATTTTTTTAAATTTATTTAGTTAGTTTTAATCATAGGAAGAAGGGACCTAGTTAGTGCTGTTTGACACTGCACCCAAAAGAGGGAAAATGTGTTTTACATGAACAATTAAAGAATTACCAGTCTTCAAAAAAAAAAAAAAAAGTTCCTCTTTACCCTCTTGTCCTGTTTTTGGTTGGGATAGAGTTAATTTTCTTCTTAGTAGATGGCATGGTGCTGTGTTTTGAGCTTAGGAGAAAAATAATGCTGATAACAGGGGGAAGTCTCAGTTGCTGCAGAGCAGTGCTTACACAGAGCCAAGGCCTTTCCTTTTCCTTCTTCTCTGTGGCCAGCAATGAGGCTGGGGGTGCCCCAGGAGCTGGGAAGGGACACAGCCAGGACAGCTGGCACAGGCTGCCCAAAGGGATGTCTCACACTGTGTGGCGCTGTGCTGAACAAAATAAATAAATAAATATGGGGGGAAAAGTGCTGCTTGGGGAGAGCTTGGGCAGGTAGTGAGCAATTGCATTGTTCATCTCTTGTTTTTTATATATATATATATATGTATAATTTAATACATTATTATTAATTTCCACCTCCTTTTCTATCCTATTAAACTGTCTCAACTTCTATCTTAACTCTTGAGTTTTAGTTATTGAGTTTCATTTATCCCCCCCCCCCCAAGTTCTCTCCCCCATCCCACTGGGGGCAGGAGGGGAGTGAGCAGACAGCTTTGTGGTGCTTAGCTGCCTGCCACGTTAAACCTCAACACCTCTGTTATTGGATATATATATAGGATAAATATATATAGTATGTATAGGATATATATAGGATATATATAGGTTATGTACATATATATTCAACTTTATATTTTATTGTTTACCACTCTAATTCTAGATGTTCTATTTATTTATGCACTAAATAACTTCCCTTCAGAAGTTATTTGTCTTAACATCACACAAAACAGTAGCAAGAACACCCACACATTTCACTTTTTATTGGTAATGAATGTTTCACTGCTCATTGCAAAGGCACTTTCCCTGTACATGCTAAGGAGAGAAAAATTCTGAAGCCATTCTGCTTTCTGCTGACTCTGACTCTGCCTGCTTTCATCAAGCTTTATGTTTTTATTTCTTCTCAGAGAGGAGAACTTCACGTCTCAGAGAGAACTGAACTTCACATCTTCACATGTTAATTCTTCTGTGCACTAACACTGACTATGGCTTTCCTACTTCTTCATGTAGTTGAGTCTAGGTGAAATAGCACCACATTTAATGCAGCAGTATTTTTTTTTTCTTACTTTTTCTCTTTCCTGTGCTTTCTAAATCCTAATGCTGTGGGTGTTTAGCTGACTATCACTATTTGTAGAGCAAAGATCTTCACTGATCTGCCACAGTCAAGCCCAAGTCCTTTTTATGACTTGAGGCAGAGGATGCAAAATTCTTTGGCCTATGAGACCTGGAGCATGCTATCTGCCTCCTGATTACATGTCAGGACCACTGCGCTCCCCCAGGAGGAAACCTGGAGTCATGGACCAAATCTGAGGCTGGTAGAAGAGGGCACCTCGGGGACCACCTCCACTCACTTTACACCCAGCCAGTGAGGTGTTGAAGCAGCATGAGTGGTTCCAGCCTTGGCATCACCAAAAGTCCCTTCTTCCCACGTGTTGAAGGACAATACATGCCAGGACTCAAGGTGCCTCTTGAATCTTCTTATCCAGAGGGCTTTGCAGAGATGGGAGAGAGAGGAGAAGAAAGGAAGACAGAAACAAGAGGATCCAGGAGTTCGTGGCAGAGATTACTTTAAGTGACTGTGCCCATCACAGGAAACACCAGTCCCAATGAGGCTTACAGCAGAATTTGTTATCTTAACTATAGATGGCATTACTTGTTCCCCATGTTCTACCTCAAAAGGTATTCTTTTTCTATGGAAAAAGAATAACAAGATAAATATGAAAAAATATGTTAACATTTTCTTCTATATTACTTTGATTTCAATAATTGACTCCTTTTAAGTCTTGTTTGATTCATTCTTTGGAGAGTTTTTCATCAGTAAACTATCTGTAAGATAACAGAAGTTCTTCAGATAGAATATATTTTTATCAGGCCATTGTGGTTATTAATTATTTTGATGGTGAATTAGTATCTTGAGAGGGTAAAAACTATTGTATTCTGAAAATATCAAAAAGTCACGCTGCATATATGTTTATTTATTAAGAATTTCAACATTTTAAATGTTTTTTTTTTTTTTTAATTTTTCTTTGATTACTTATTTTTAATAAACATGTCCAGATCTCAGTAAATGTATGAGATTCCATTTAAAGATACTCCCTGCTCTAGTTTTCCTATTAAAAATATCAATTCATTTTATAAAACTTTTTTTTCATTACAATTACATAAAAATACATTTCAGGCAGGTCCCATGTTTTCTGACCTGTAAATCACAAATGGGAAAACCTTGTGGATTATTATTTTTTTTAAACATTTTCTTATTTGGTGATTTCCAGTTATACATAACAACATATTCTGTCTGTAGAGCAGTCCAGTATGGTGTCTTTTTTATATTATTTGGAAAATCATCCATTATTGGACTTGTATTCAACTAATGTTTATTTTCATTTACATTAAGAAATTATGTAGGGGATTCTTAATGTTTTTGTTGTTGGTCACATGATTTTCTGGGTCTACTTTAAAGTTGTTTCACGTGAAAGAAAAATAAAATCTTTAACTCCACATTTCATTTTTTTATTTTATATCTATTAATTTCTTCCTCCTTTTTTTTTTTTTTTTTTTTTTTTTATTGATGGGAGTTAGTGACTTTGGCTCAGGGAAGAGCTATTGAAATTATATACAAAGATGAAAAAAAAAATCTGTTTTATACTTAAAACATAAATTGCTTCATTCTACCCCTGCTCTGCAATCCCTTTTCCTTTAGCCTGCTGTGTGTCTCCGAATATATTCATTTTTGGAACAGTTAATTGACATACCAGATTCTTATTTAAAATGTAAGAGCTTTCAAACAAAATAAGTTCCATCTTCAGGCATCAGCAGCAAACAGCATCTGGATAGCAGAGCCAAGCTGGAGATGTGCAGCAGTACAAATCCTGGCCAAACATTTTTGAGAAAAACGATTTGATTCTCCTCTCTTGTCTCCAATCTGAGTGCTGCAGCTGTATTGTGCCTTGCACTGCGGATGTGTGACACAGTGCAAAGGTTGACACAATGCTGGGAAAGCAGAAAAAAAGTGAATGGGACTGTAAAACTCCCTCTCTTGGCTCAGTGGGGAGTCTTCAGAGTTTACTTCTGCAGAGAGGAGCTCGTTTTGAGTATTCCTTAAACAAAGCAACACAGTAAGAGGAGCAAAACTGCCTCCTCTCCTTTTGTTTGTGTCTTTTTTACTTTAATCACTCTCTTAGCATGAATATTGTACAGTTTCTCATCCCTTGAATATAAACAAAGCTGCTACTCTCCTTGTTTCCTACAGGGCAACCCTGTGGAGGATTTCTAGCTCTCTTTAATATTTTCCTATTAATGATTGCATCTCTCAGAACATTATTCAATTGTTCCCACAAACTGCATGTGTGTACAAATACACTTTTAGAAGAGAATTTCTCTGCTGCAAATCATAGAAGTAATTAAAAGCTACAGGAATCTCAGTTACTCTGTCCAAATAGCCCTAGGCACATCCATAATTTGTACCTACACTCTTTTATGTCAATGATATTTTATTTCACCATCACACTTTCCTAGTACATGGGGCCCTAAATTGCCCTCCTACTAACCTTCAGTCCCTATTATCACAGATAAGAAATGTTCTGTATCTTGAGAGACATATGCTGTGGCCTTGAAGGATGTGTGTATAGATGGCACTTTTTACTAACATCTCTTTATGTAAAGCCTTCTAAATCATCTTGTGCAATTATAAAATGTGATCCCTAACATCTTGAAAAAAATAGGTTTAGCCTTGAAAACTGTATTGAAAACACTGTATGACTCTTTTTTGATAGTAAATTTTGAATGCAAGTAGCCACATGTTACTTTAAAATCCCCACCCCTGTTTACCGAGCACTGTTGATTTGGCCAAAAGGAAGAAATTACTCATGACTACAGGAAGTGTTGATCTATTGAGCCATCCAGTATTATCCATGATGCTAGTCCTAAACATACTGGAATTCAGGTGAAAAATTTCTCATGACCCCAAGAGCCTTAAGTTTTAAGCCTGCTCTTTTCACTGTATCTTTGCATGCTTTTGGGAATGCAGGACAACAGATGAACTACTTTTCTATTCAAGTCAAAATGTTTATCACACTCACTGGTTCAAACCAAACAATCATTTTCCTATTAGCATTTAGCACCACGCATTACAGGTTACATAAGAAATATGGTGTACCCAAAAAATCAGTAGAGGTTGATAGAAGGAAAAGCAAAGTTATGCCTTCATTTTTATGATTTACAAGCAGTAGCAATCAATATGGCTTGCAAACAGACAAGATTTCCCTTAAAACAGATCACAACTGGGACTGATAGCTTAAAGAAAAAACAAGGCATTGCAGCCTACAGAAGAAGTTCATGGGTAGGAACAGTAGACACCAGAAAAGGAGTAAAAGAAGTTGTCCTTTTTGCAGGTAACACTTGTGTGCTCAGGTTTAAGCATATTCTAGCTCCATTAAACATCTCAAGACTCTCCACATGCTTACAGTCACTCACACATTCTAGCACATGGCTGGTGCTGATGAAGAGAAGCAGACACTTTCCTCACATTGCCACTGAATTATCATGCAAGATTGTGGGTAAATGAAGAACTTCTTGGACAAATCTTCCTATCAATAAAATGGCATTCAATCTCACCAATCTGAGTGAAATCTCACTCAGATTGTTTCTACTGTACATCACAGATCACAGAATCACAGAATTGCCTAGGTTGGAAGAGACCTCAAGATCATCGAGTCCAACCTCTAGCCTAACACTAACCAGTCCTCCACTAAACCATATCACTAAGTTCAACATCTAAATGTCTTTTAAAGACCTCCAGGGATGGTGACTCCACCACTTCTCTGGGCAGCCCATTCCAATGCCTCACAACCTTCTCAGTAAAGAAGTTTTTCCTAATATCCAACCTAAAACACCCCTGGCAAAACTTTAGCCTGTTCCCCCTCATCCTGTCACCAGGCATGTGGGAGAATAGACCTACCCCTACCTCGCTTGTACTATAAATGTACTTATATATATAAATGTAAATGTACTTATATATAAATGTAAATGTACTTATAAAGAGCGATAAGGTCGCCCCTGAGCCTCCTCTTCTCCAGGCTGAACAAGCCCAGCTCCCTCAGCCACTCCTCATAGGACTTGTTCTCCAGACCCCTCACCAGCTTTGTTGCCCTTCTCTGAACTCGCTCGAGCACCTCCATGTCCTTCTTGTAGCGAGGGGCCCAAAACTGAACACAGTACTCGAGGTGTGGCCTCACCAGAGCCGAGTACAGGGGGATGATCACTTCCCTAGACCTGCTGGCCACACTGCTTCTTGTGCAAGCCAGGATGCTGTTGGCCTTCTTGGCCAGCTGAGCACACTGCTGGCTCATATTCAGCTGACTATCCACCAGTACTCCCAGATCCTTCTCCGCCAGGCAGCTTTCCAGCCAATGAAACAAACTGTGGGCCATGTGTAAACACAAAAGATGTAGCAGTACAGGGCTAAGCTGTGGACTTGATTACCTGTCCTGCTTAATTGTTACCCTGGTTTTGGGCAGTTTTGATGTGTTTTGAGCAGCTCTTTCACAGACAGTGCTCAGGCATGGTCAGGAGACAGATCCAGGGATGTTCCCAACAGACAATGGGATGTGGGGGAGAGCATCATCTGATGGGGCAGCTGTGCCATGACACAGGCTAGTGGACAGCCCCCCAATTTCTTTATTTACTAGTGTATTTGTAGACAAAACTTAGTCTGAGGGTGGAGGATTTTGTGTGAGCTAATCTTCAGGTTATTTGAAGAGACTACCTGCTTATCAGAGCTGCTGGAGCTGGAGAAGCTGAAACCCTTGGCACAAAGCTGTCTCCACTGCAACCCTCATGCCCAACCTGCCTAAGCTCACTGTCACTCTCAGCTCCTCTTTTCCACTCAGCAACTGGGCAACAGACTAACTTGGCTAGAACTGGAGAGGCACAGATGGTACCAGGGTACTGTCTCCAAATATACCAGATGCTTTAAACCCTGGAGTTTTTGTCAGTGTCTCCAAAACAGCTCTGTTAACAGTTTATGCAGTGGAAAAAATGAAAGAGATGTGAGAGACACTGAGTTCTCAAGTTGCTAATATTAAGCCAGTGCAACTTTCTTTCTTTATTTATTTTTTTTTAAATAAATATATAAATAAAATCAGTAGATTCCCAAATTCCCAACAGCTTTCCTCTGAGCTGCACATTAAAACTGAGCTTACTGAAAGAAAACATTAAAAAAAAAAAAAAAAAAAAGGATAACTGACATTCTGTCTTGAATTAAAATTTGGTTGAATGATTAAGAAAAGAAAATATGTGGAAACAACTGAGGTCTTTCTAAGACATCTGGGATTTGTAAACAATGAGATAAAGTAATCAGAAAGCAGACGTGAAGCTCTTCCCAGCTTCGAAAGCCCATATATTCCACTGGGTATGGTGTCCTGCTCTTTCCCCCATTTCTTGTATCTTTGTTCCTGAGAAACACAAGTTTATACAGCATCCAGTATTCAGGCTGAAGAAAATAAAAATTTCATGTCGTCCAGAAGCCCAAAAAGAAAAAAAAAAAAAAAAAAAAAAAAAAGTCCTGTTTTTAACCTAATTAAGTAACGATGGTCTTTATATTTTCCACATTTAACTCTTACATATTAAGTATATAATCATAGATCAGGTTAAGATTTGTCCTACACTAAGAAAGCTTAATTAATTAATTATTTTATTTTATTTATTTATTTTTCTGATAATGTCCATGATTTTGCTCTTGTCTACATTCCTGAGATACAGCATGAACCTTGGATCCAGAAGTTATTTTCCTGATCTACTATTATTGCAACTACATTAAGAAATATAGCATAGAAAGTAAAGGATGTATGCAGTTCACTCCTACTACAGCTAAGTAAGTATAGTGTATTTCCCAGTATATACAATTAGAACATAACATTATTGTGGCAGAAAAACAAACAAACAAAAAAATAAAAACAACGGTAAAACACATTCTCTGGTTATGAACACACTATACATTGTTTGTGAAAATGTAAACAATAGAAAAAAAAGGTACTATTTTAATATTTCACTATTATACTTCAGTAGTAAAAATGTTACTTTATTCTCTGTTATTAAATGATGATTCATTCACACACTTCACATTACGAGTATACAAATAAACAAACAAACAAAATCAGGGAGCTTAGCATGTTCTTTTTTATAATAATTGATTTGCTAATTGGTTTCAATGTAAACTACCATATCTATCTACCTAAGTAAGCATACATCCACCTATGCTTCTTACTTGCTTTATTTTGTGTTGCTTCCAAAAACATGGAAAATGAAAAGGACTGATTTTGTTCTGTTCATAAAATGTCTCTAGCAAAGCCTCCTACAATAATTTCATTTCACGTGTAGAACAAGTAATCCACAACACTCAGCCACAGGTTCATAGGCATAGACACTACTATTTATTTATGTGTCTTAGGGTCAGATTCAAATAATGTTAAGGGATGCTTACTCCTGGGAGCAATCTTCTTAAATCATTTGGCTTCCTTTCCCAGCTAATGGGTACTTTTGTGAGCAAGTGCTGCACTATCTAGCTCTGAAGTTCCTGATGATGTTGAAATGATATGATGCACTCAGGCCTTGTAAATCACAGTGTTGGCCTGTTAATTCAGTGATTAGCCTCGTGTAGGATATAAAGAAAGTTGGCTGTTTGACTGAAAGACAACTGATAAAACCGAATGGATAGAGAAATTTTGGCCTGGGTTACTTAATTTCTTGCCAATGTGCTATGGGTGTGATACTGCCCTTCTGTACAGCTTTGTTGTGAAAACAGTCGTCCAGCAACTTTTTAACCTCATTTGAGGGGAACTGGAGGAGTGGGTAAAATGGAATAAAAAGCAGTGTTCAGACAATTTGGGAGAACATATGAAGACTGCTGAAATAATTGGATTCAATATTTATTTTGCTCGGTAAATGCAAATGTAAAAACACAGCAATAAAAATATTCACATTCTTCTTGGGTAAGTACTACCAGGGAAGTAACATTTAAATGGAAGGAGGTTTATACTTTCTGAAACGGGTAACCTGATCTGTGATGATCTGCCAGTATAAGTCACAACTCGTAGCGTGGAAAATAATTGAAAATGAACAAAAACCTTCTATATGCACAAATAAGAATAAGAATTTACATGTTTAGATTTAAAATGGCCTAAATAGTACATAGTTTTCCCAAACACTAATGGGGATGTGTGTGAGAAAATGTCATGAAGTCATGAAGTGGCATAAAAATAAAATAATATATATACATAATTATATGTATATATAACATATATATAACATATAGTTATATATATATATCTATAGTTTTAAGTAAAACAACAACAAAAGAAAACAGAAAAGTAATCATAAAACGTTTTTTAGACAGTTTTCCTTATTGCTCAAAAGTTGGAAATGTAGAATAGTTCACTTAAAAGTTTTTTATGATATTTCTAGTATGATTTCCCAAATTCAGGAAGTATGGATGAACTTCTAAACACCAGTTTCCCTGTCTTGTGGTTTATCTGAGTAGATATTAACAGTCAGTGATGGATACACACCAACCACAGGAATGAGTCAAACAGAGGAAATTAATTCATCATTAAATAAGATGAACTCACTTGAGACATCTTAGCAATCAAGACAGGTTAAAATATGCTGTTGTTGCCAAAGAGGAAATATGCATAAGTAGGCATGGGAATAATGCCTGTATTTTGCTGGCTCTAGGAAGTTATTACAGAAGAACTAAACTTACTTCTGTGCTAAGAATTTCAGATACAGTCAGCTGGGAATGACCGTAAAAAGTATAAACCATTCCTCATTATTGAAAGGTAAATTCCAAACAGAATTAATATCTGGAAATCCCCTGAGTTTTTAACATCTCTTTCTACGTTTAATGTGAAATGCATTTTGTATAGCTGATAGGGAATGAAGCAGCCAAGGTAACCAGGCTATAAAAGTATTTATTAATGCGTCATGAAGAGGAAGTTCAGCTTTGGTCTCTAATATTAAACTACAACATCCTTGGTGGTTTGTTCCCGAAAACCGTAAGGTGTATATTTCCTGTTTTGTCCTGCAGCATTTTAAAGGGGAAATACACTGAAATACAGTTTGTGAAGCACTACAGAGTACAAATCTTATCAGGATCATTGTGATTCAAAGGAGGACAAGACCCTCTGTTACCTCTGTCCACAGGTGAGGTTGTAATTTTGGCATTTGCTTTGTTCTGAGTTCAACCTCTGATCTAACACTAACAAGTCCTTCACTAAACTATATCGCTAAGGTCTAAATCTAAACATCTTAAACGTGACTGAACCACTTCCCTGGGCAGCCTATTCCAATGCCCAACAACCCTTTCAGCAAATAAGTTCTTCCTAATATCCAACCTAAACCTCCCCTGGTGCAACTTTAGCCATTCAGGGAATAAAAATAGTTCAGAAATCTTGACATGAACTATTTTGAGCGAAGCAAAACACTGTACTATTCCCAAATGTAAATGTGACTTAGGTTAGTTAGCTAATTGCTGCTAAGTTTTGGCAAACATGACTGGAAATGAGAAATTGTGTTGGATTTTGTACCTTGCTGTTAAAAGTAAAGTCGAAGAGTATGTTAGGATGACCAAGTAGGAAAGGACTATGTGGGTCCACAATTGTAATGATTATAACAGCTATTTTTTAAATCTAATTTCCAGACTAATTTTAGTCATAGCTAATTTATAACCATTTAGCCTTGGGTCAAAATCATCTGCTGGTTAAAACAGTTTGTTTCCAGGCCTGCTGTTTGTTTTATATGTAACACAAATAATAATTCTCCCTCAGCTTCCCATTTTATTGGACTAGGTAGCTTTGATGTTTTTGCCATTTCTCATAACATAAACTCTGTATTTCCATCATGTGGTTGTATCCCACCAGTACATCTGCTCAACTCTCGACACAGGTGACTGTGATGTACTGGAACACCCAGATTTTATTCTTCCTTTATATTCCAGTATCATCCAGCATAGAAGAAGAGGCATATTGCACCATTTAGTGGTATGATAGAATCATACAATGTCTTGGGTTGGAAGAGACCTGAAAGACCATCTAATGCCAACCCCCTGCCACAGGCAGGGACACCTCCCACTGGAACAAGTTACCCAAAGCCCCATTCAGCCTAGCCTTGAACACCTCCAGGGATGGGGCATCCACAGCTTCTCTGGGCAACCTGTGCCAGTGTCTCACCACCCTCATAGTAAAGAATTTCTTCCTAATATCTAATCTACATCTACCCTCTTTTAGTTTAAAGCCATCCCCCCTTGTCCTATCACTACACTCCCTGACAAAGAGTCCCTCCACAGCTTTCCTGTAGGCCCTTGTTAGGTACTGGAAGGCTGCTATAAGGCCTCCCTGGAGCCTTCTCCAGCCTGAACAACCTCAACTCTCTCAGCCTGTCTTCACAGGAGAGTAGCTCTAGCCCCTTCATCATCCTCTTGGCCCTCCTGTGGACTCATTCTAATACTTCCATGTCCTTCTTGTGCCGGGGAACCCAGGGCTGAACACAGTGCCCTAAGTGGGGTCTCAAGAGAGCAGAGAATAAGGGGAGAGTCACCTCCCTTGACCTGCTGGCCACGCTTCTTTTGAAAGCCAGTTGGCTTTCTGGGCTGCAAACACACATTGCCAGATGATGTTGAGCTTCTTGTCAACCACGTCATTCTCCTCAGGGCTGCTCTCAGTCCATTCTTTGCCCAGCCTGTATTTGTGCTTGGGATTGCCCTGGCCCAAATGCAGGACCTTGCACTTGGCCTTGCTGAACCTCATGAAGTTCTCACAGGCCCACATCTCAAGACTATCAAGGTCCCTCAGGATGGCATCCCTTCCCTGCAGCATGTCAACTGTACTACACAGCTTGGTGTCATCAGCAAACTTGCTGAGAGTGCTCTCAATTTCACTGTCCTTGCCACTGGCAAAGATGTTTAACAGTGCCAGTTCCAATACTGACCCTGAGGAACACCATTTGTTATAGATCTCCACATAGACATTGAGCTATTGACTGCAACTCTTTGAGTGCGACCATTCCTTACCCACCAAGTGGTCCATCCATCAAATCCATGCCTCTCCAATTTAGAGACAAGGATATCATAAGCTTTGCTACTTTTCAGCATTCCTTAAACTTAGCACAGACACAGAGCTGGACTCCATTATTGGTGCAATTTCAAGCTTATCTCAAAGATGTGGCTTTAAAGCCATAGCTGAAGTATAAGTGCACTTTTTATTTTCAGAAAGGTTGGGGGTGACCAACAGAAATTTTGCACTCAGCCTTATGTCCTCTGGTTAGCACATAAAAAATAACCCATTTGGCCTCTTCTCTGTCGTACAGCTAGTATTTCTTACCCACTCAATATTGAGTCAACACACAGAGTAGAGTGACTGCTGACTGTCAACAAGTTATATTAAACACTTTTTTAAATGTGACTTTCTTATTGCTTCTCAGTGTGTGGGCTCATAATAAAGTGTATTTTATGTGTGTAAGTGTATGCCTACACTTGGAGGTGAACCAGGCAGTGGTGGACTCCATGCTCCTGTGTCCAGACTATGCCTTGTCTGCAAGATGACCAACTTACTCAGGAGCATCTGAATTATCCAGAGGTAACTTCAGGAGTCACTGTGCAGTCATGCCCAGCATGAAGAGCCCAGGAGAATTTGAAGAGAGAAGAAAAATCAGTACCTTCCAGTTGTCTGCTTCTTAATAGTGCATAACCTACCAGACAGCATAGCCTGATGTTTTTAACTGTAAGATGTACCTTGAACTGCCTTGTTTTGACATATGAGTATTTCTAGGTCTCTGAAAAACAGACATCACACAGAATGAATGGTGGTGTTCTGTCAGCTGTCCTCAACACTGTCTGTACCTGTTTGGACATTAAAAAGTTGCTGTGGCTCAAGGCCTGAGCATGTCCATGTCCTGGTCACCCTCTGCCCAGACAAATGCAAAAAAGCACTGCCACACCACTACCTGCAGGCAGTGGCTCTTCAGATACTTGATTAACATGGATTCACAGAAAATGAGTATATTTGTCTGGATGGTAATATTAAGTTTTCACAGATAAGCTTATATAGAAAGACTTTTTTTTTTTTTTTGAGACAAAAGGTGCACATAAACTTGAATGTCCACCTAGAGTGAAAAACAGCCTATTAGATTTTGTGTTTATTACCAGGGCAAGGAGAAATCCATAGCCAGCATGAAGTACTCTAGGTACCTTTTTCTCCGCTAATGCACTGGGGACAAGCACTACATTTCCACTAGGAAATCATTATAACTAGAGAAGTTGCACTCCAGCAAGTACTGACCTTTCTTTTGCTCACACACAAAAGTGTTACAGTTCACAACATATCTGAGCTTGCTCTGTTGGTAGAGAGCTCGTCACGGAAAAAAAAAACTGTCACCATTGAGGACTGAAATAGAGGCCACAGCAATTACTGATACTATGCTGGAATACTCCATAAGTACACTTATGAAAATGATCTGTAGGCAAAACAATGATGTAAAACTTCAAGGAAAAGTAACTTTCTTATATCGTATTTCATTTCACTATTATCTCATGGAAAGATTTTCTATGGCCAAATATTCTGGCCTGTCCAAAACTCCTGTGTAAAAGTTTTGCCCAAGCTTCATTGGCACCTGTGTATTGTGTACACAGTTATGTGTTTCCACAACTGCCCACAGCAGCTCTGTTAAACAATGTTAAACATTAAGCGGGGCCATATAGCACATTGGTAATTTTCTTCTGAGTGCCACCTAAATGCACACAAAGAAAAGCCAGACTATTTCCTTCATAAGAAAGCACAAAATAAATTTTAATTCATATTTCCTAGTGACATGTAGATAAATCACTGGAGAAAAACCTTTAAGAACAATAACAACAACAAAAAGATTACCCCAAAGAAAATGCTCTTAGATCTCATGAAGAGAGATCCTTACACTTCTTGTCCCTTGATAAGATTAAAAAATGTGGGTGCAAGAACGAAGATCATCCTCAGTGCTTGAAGAGAGATACTCAGGCTGTCAATATTTATTTGCTATATCCTTATTTGATCTTTCTATGACTAGAAGAATGTCTTGAATACCTTGCAATATGTTCCTTGTGGAAAAACAAACAAACAAACAAACAAAAAAAACCCTATTGTTATTTTTGTGGCCACACAGAGACAGAAAAGAGCTGCTGGGGATGGCAGTTCTCCTGGCATGTGCAGCTGCTCTGGGAATCTGGGGGTCTCTGCATGCTTGGGCTTGGGGCAGCTTGTGCCACCTCTTTTGGGGCAAGCTGGCAAAATCTGGGGAGGGGTTGAGTTCCTGCGTGCCTGCTGTGCTCTGACCTGCAGGGCCAGAATGCTGGGGCAGCTGGATGGGGAAGAGAAGAGAAAATAAAAGCTCCATTGAGAGCAACAGGGGCACAGTCTTTCTACTGCTATGCTGGACCAGCACAGCTTCATAACAAGCCAGGATGTGATGCTAGACAAGTGGCATAATACTTTATTATTACTATTATTGTTGTTGTTGTTATCTTTTTGAAAAGAAACAGGGAGAATTTCAGCCTTTAATGGATGTCTTTAAAAAACACCTTTCTTCTCATGAGAGTCTGGCACAGCCCTCCCACACCCTTTGCTGTCCAAATAAACTTTACGAGGGAATGTTCTTTACATTCCCCGTTGAGCATGTATAGAAAAGACCGCTTTGGTACAGCCTGCTCTGTGTTGACGACAAAGTTTCCTGTTATTGTGAAGGAGTCACAGGCCTGCCTCCATTTCGGATCTGTGGAGCAGTGGTGCCACAGATGTTTTTTCAGGTGTAACATTCCTGTTGGCCACACAGGCCGTTCACACAGGATAAAAACAGCATCTTCAGCTTGGCTCGGCGTGTCTGTTTGCTCAACGCAGGGCTGAAGCAGCACCTCCACTTGCGGCAGGGATGAAGCTAGGCAATGTGGAAGGGAGCTTAAAACCCTTCCTGTTGCAATAGGAAATGTTCTGAAAACCTGAGATTTCATTTTTTGTACTCATTGTAGGTCAGCTAGGGCAGAATGAGAGGGACAGGGAACTGTGAGTTCAAGGACTGCACGATAGGAAAGGCTTTCCTTTTGCTGAAAGAATGTGGCTGAACTTTCTCCCTGTAGAAGATTTATCCTGTTGTGATTTCAAGGACCCTTAAAAAAACAGCATTTGAGAGCCACCCACGCAAGATAGCAGCATAGCAGCTGCAAAACAACACTAACATGGTTAACGGCTGTAAATACAGTGTAGTATTATGAAAAGGTCACTGTGAGAGGGTATCCTGCTGTGCTAGAGCTTGTGCAGGTGCTGTGGGTGTAGCCATAATAATATCATATCACTGATGGCTGGGAATTATTAGATACAAACCTTCCTTGTGTCAGAGAACTCTGCATTCCATAAACTTATTTAACCCCAGCATAAGAACTTTTACGGTACAGTAGCTGCCTTACCTAGTAAGAAACTCATCTCATTGTCACTTTGATGTACTGTCAGAAATGTGTTTTTCTTTTTCTTTCCAGTTCAAAATTGCTCTTTCTTCATAAGCATTCTTTTTGCATTAGGTAGGTAAGAACATTTTTCCTTCTTAGAATTATTGTTTTGATGAAATGTAGATTTGCTTACTATTACTTTTCCAGTAAAATGTGATGAGGAAAACTATGGTCTGCTGTAAGAGTGAAAAATCATTGCTGAAACAAGTTTGTTTTGAAGGAAAGCTGTAAAGCCTGGGACCTGCTATTGCTGAGGGCAGTCTAAGAGTTCAGCTGATACATTTTTTCATTCTTTCACTTGATTGTTTCTTAACAATAGTTCTTCTGTTTGCTGGAGACATTCCTGAAGCTGACAGAACAGTCAATACTTCGTATTAAGAAGCTGTTGTTAAATATTGCACATGGGAAAATACATGGTTATTCAGCATGTTTCTAAAATGTCATCAACTCTTCTCTGCTATTCAGCATGCATCGTTCTTTAGTGAATTCATATGAACAAAGGTCTAAGATCAATGCACAACCCCAGAAAGATATGAAGGAATGTTGAAAAGACTCATGACATTTTCCAAACTTTATCCATGTTTACCTCCCCCTAATTTTGAAATTTCAACACACATTTTGAGCAACTATATGGCTATGGGAAAGAGGTTATGATGAGAGTGTAGTCATACTCATCCATACTTTTTGTAATATTCTTTCCATCTCTCTCTCTCTCTCTATATATATATATATATATATATATTTTTTTTTCCCAGAGAAAAAAATATCACAATGTCCTGGGTTCTCTATCTGATTCATCAGAAAAGTCACCTGTATGTTATTCAGATACAGCAGTTCTCAACTCACACATATGCACACAGATGTACACACAAATAGATGTAGGTCCATGTATATGTATTTATGAATAACTGACACTAACAGGAGACTTTGTCTCCTCAAGAGATAACAAGTGAAGAGGCCAGATCAGATTGAGCTGGTCACGCAATGAAACACTTTGTTTTTATACATCATCTTTCATGCAAACATATCACGAAATTCTTCAAAGCCAGTTTATCTACACATGCCTGAATGGTACAACGAAACTGCTCAGTTTTACAGGAAGCATCTGTAGATGTTGCAGGGCAAGGGTGAAGATGGAAACAATGGCCAAGTTTCAGGAGGATGATTAAGTACTGGAAAACTGGGAAGTTCAGGCAATGGGATATGCACTTTTTTAAGCAGCTGAAGAGGCTCTGCCCACTGAGCAGATGACTCCTGAAAGGAATTTGAAGAGAATTAGTGGGAATGGCTATTTCAGATGGCAAAGGAATCAGAATAGAAAGCCAGTTCCTTAGGCCTGAACTGTCTCCTTTCAAGTCTGAAACATATTTCCTCTTTCTCTTGGATCTTTTGTATCCAAGAGCTCTTTATCCTGCTCTGGTATAACAGCCCAGAAGGAATGCTCCAGGGGAAGAAAATGAAGAGCACTCTGCTCACAACACCTCCATCACTGAGGTGGAGGTGGACATGACTTGCAAATTTTCTGTCTATTGTGGATTTATACTGCTTGGATATTTCCTCAGCCTATCCCAATATACAGCTCAAGCTCCCCATCTGCTTTCCTGCAGCAGCGTTCTGCCTGCTAAGGGATCCTCCAGCTCATGAACATGTACCACTTCAGCATTTGCTACTACCGGCAGAAAGAATACTAACAAATCTAAGATGATAAATACTGGAAGTACATCAGAATGGACTTTGGACACTGACAAATTGACTTTATTTCTGTTTAAAGCACTAGTAGGCACATATTCACATGATAAATATCAGAAAACATTACATGACATAACAAAAAGCATTCTATGGAACTAAGTAAAAATAAATTAATAGAAGTCTGCATTTTAGTTATTCTCATTATAACACCCCTTGTAAGTATTAAGTAAAACTGCAGGCACAATACATATTCAAAAGATGGCATGTGGGGGAGATATGAAAATTTGCTATTTCCACTTGAAGATAATAGGTACAGCAAATGTTTGAGCTACACACTTTAAGATTGCTCTGAGAAGTTTAACCCCTACATATAAAACTAAGTTTTGAATCACATAGAAATCCTGTTAGTTTAATTCTGGCAAAATTCATATTGTGATCTTGCCATTTCATAAATTTGCTCTATTTTTTAGGCTGTGATCCCCTTTATTTTTTTATTGTCTTTTGTACAGTTTTCCATTTGCTCCAATTTGTATTTGAATCCACAGTAATGTATTATTGTTTGTAATTATTCCACAGGATATGTGACATAGCTACTGCATTTGTAGTTAAAATAAAATAAAATAAAATAAAATAAAATAAATAAAACAAAACAAAACAAAACAATAAACCTAAAACAAACAAATATGCAATGATATGTGAATGTAAAAATCTTCAATTTAAATTCTCATAAACAGAAATGATAATGATATAAACTGGATTTGTTGGATTTCAGCATCACCAAAAATCAACAGCTCTAATTAAGAACTTAGATATAGAAACAGTTCTCTCAGCTTGAATCATTAGTGACCTTCATATTTAGCTGTGGATGGGAAGGGAAGGGAAGGGAAGGGAAGGGAAGGGAAGGGAAGGGAAGGGAAGGGAAGGGAAGGGAAGGGAAGGGAAGGGAAGGGAAGGGAAGGGAAGGGAAGGGAAGGGAAGGGAAGGGAAGGGAAGGGAAGGGAAGGGAAGGGAAGGGAAGGGAAGGGAAGGGAAGGGAAGGGAAGGGAAGGCACTAGAGAGGCCTTTGATCTGCTGTGTCTTCTGGCTGGCTGCTCTAGGTGTTCAGGAATGCAGGTATCAGCTGGGGCATTCTTTCAGTATCAGTTGCTGTATCTAGCTACAGGCAAAAAGCAAGGGACATTATTGTAAAGCAAGGTATATGCTTTATGGTTTTAGAACAAGTAAGTAGTCACCTAGTTGGTGCTTAATAAGTCTGGGAGCTTGGGAGTGATAAATTGAATTTCCAGTTATCTATTCAGAAACAGATGGTCACATTTCAAAACACTTTATTGCCACCATGCTAGCTTGAAAGGTCACACAGTGCTCTCAGCTGAGGTTTTCTATTGTTTGCAATTTCTGCTTGCAGGCTAAGAGCAATATCCTGTGCGTTTTTTTAGCCTGTGTTACTTGTCACTTTAATCTGACAAAAGTGTGGCCTGCCACTCCCAATTGGATGTTCTTCCTCCTTTGGGTGGGCATGACTATACGTGCAGCTGCATGGCAATCTGACTCACTCTACAAATGCTAACTCTGGTACTGTGATGGTGGTGGGAATAGGCAACCTGGGGGAAAACAGGACCTACTTTCTGGCAGCAGGCAGCATTTGCATCAGATCAAAGTGTCTAAAAGAGCCTTGAACTAAAACCTCCTTTAGCTTCATGGATGATTTGGAAATATTCTGTAGCTTTGAATGCAACAATACTCTTATGCATGTATTTTACATTACTGCCAAATCTAATCAAATCTCTAGAAGAAATTTCACAGCATGCAATTCTAAATCAGACAAACCAAGCTGTGACATCCCTAGCAAAACTGTACTAGTTCTTCTGGAAAAGGCTGTTTACTTTAGCGGATGATCAAATGCTAAACAGGAGAATTTGGAGATGCTTCAGGTTAATTGTTCTCATTGGTTTCCTTGCCAAGGCAGCAATGAAGATAATTAACTCTTCACATCTAAACTTAAGTCAAAGGGGTGAAAGAACGTGAATAATAAATCTGTTTCAATCTCCTGTCTGTTTTTAACCTCCCAACACACCTACGCATATCTTAAAATGAAGATTTATATAGTAACTGAGAGGTTTGCAATGAAGAGACTTTTTATGTAGTTATTTGTTCCAACCACCAATTCTCATTACTCATTTCTACTCCATCACACAAATTTTAGTTGTTCAGATTTCTCTAGATAATGCTTCTTGCCTCTTCTTCTTTTTGTATACTATTACTGTAGCATTCTTTGTCACCTGATTTCTCAAGTTCTCTCCATAAGGCCCAGGTTTGCTCCCCTTGTCAATGTTTAATAGTTCTTTTCAGTCTTTTTGCTTAAAGAAGGCTCAGATACACAGAACAGAAGCATCTACCAGCTGCACTGACCTACAGCACCTGAGCATTTCATTTACTTTCTCAGCATCTGCTTCGAGGGACATGCACACACTGATTGAAGAGATGAAGCCATTTAGGTTGTAACCTCCAAAGAATTTACTGTAGCTGACGGTAGAGATGATTATCTGAAAGAAAAAGCTCCCGTGAAGCATCTCAGATAAAGAGTTTCTGTTGCGTGGTCAGTAACATGATTTTTCCTGTTTCACAAACAACTTGATAGATCCTTTTTTTTAGGTGCTGTTAGTTATACACAAGTGATTTTTGATTGCCAGAAGAGGATTCTGCAGCAACAGAAGTTGCTTCAGTTTTTCCCCTCATTTCTAAGGGATCTTTTTTGTTTATTTGTTTTAAAATTATTAATATTAATATTAATATTAATATTAAATTATTCGTATTTTATTTACCAAGTCTTTTGTTAGCAAACAGAATATTGATTTCTTCTAGCTGAAATAGGATTGCCTGTAATCAGCAGTGCTAGAATTAATTGTTTAGCCATGCTAAGAACTACTGCAATGCTATTTGCTTCCTCTCACCAAAAAAAAACCAACATAAAACAGTAACAAAAACAACCAACCAATAAACCATTAATATCCCTCTGGGGATCCTATATCCCATGCTACCATGTACAAGCCCTCTCAGACTTCAAAGGACTCTCAGGGTTTCTCCTCCTCACTATGTTCCGTGGCAACAAAGACATAGGTTTTTGCATCTAATGGACCTCATTGAGGTGTCTGTCCAAAGAGGGTTTGTTGGTGTATGTTAGTGAATGTGCACATGTATACATAATACAGGAGAAATCACTCACTTCTCCTATTTTCCTCCCCAGAGTAAACATCTGAATCCTTGAAATGATCTCAATGGATGACATTTCTTCACACAGATGCTCAGAAATAGGTAATTCACTTTATTCTCCACAAGAAGATATGTGATGTTCAGGGTAAAACCAATAAGCCCTCTGAATTACCTCTAATATCTTCCCGACTACTTCAGGGAATATTTCTGTTCTTTGACTAGCTCTATATTTCTCCTGTGAAACCTGTGTCTCAGCTAGTGATTTTTCCTTTACTATATTTTTATGACAATTATTATTTTTTTCAATTGTCTTAAACAAACAAACAAAAAACACTGCAAGTATGAATATATATTTCAGAACTGTTTAGAACTCAAATCCTATCAATATTTATCTTGTGGTAGTCTTGAATACTTTTTCCTTGACCAGCACTTAGGTACCTATATTTTTTACCAGTCTGCAATGTTAAGCATTAGAAGCACTTTTCTCTCCTGTAAAACTGGCTTTTCTGCATAAATTCTATGGTAATAGCTTATTTTTTACAGTCACTGTTGGTTGCTCTGTTTAAGCAAACAAGTTGCAATTTGGCAGTCTTTTTATTTTTTATTTTTTAAGGTGTCTACTCATTAATTATTGGTTAAGAAACACCTTTCAAGGCTTATGTCTGAAGACAGCTGTAGTCCAGTAAGGACCTTGATTAACTTCCTTTGTTTTCTTAGTTTGAACAATACATTCTGTTATCCTATTTGGGTTTTGCAATGCCTGGGGTTTTAAACTACTATTGAATGGACTATTATTATCTTAGAAAACACCAGGAGCATGATTACATCTTGTGAAGTTATTTATATTTGCGTATAGCAAATGAGAAATGGAATTTCAATGTAAATGAGTAAAGAATGATGGTGTATAATTGTACTGTCTTCTATGTTGCCCAGTTTTCATAGCCATGATATCCTGGGGTGCAAAGGAATGATTTTTCATTGCTTTATTAGGAATTCTTTGCCTTTTCAAAATAAATTGCAGCTGATTTTTTTTTTTTTTCCAATTGCAGTATTCTCTAGTTGATTCAATTTAATGTAGCTTGATTTGAGTCAGAAAAATTAGGAAATCTTTGTCTTTGGAATTATAATTGTCAGCCCATACACTTTGGCTGTCATTTCCTGGAAGCTTGCTTTGGTCTGCAGCAAGTAGACAGTATATGCAACAAACTGATTATTGTGGAGATACATGATCAAGCTGCCTGTTTACTCCAGATTCTGGAAAGGGAATCCTTTTGCATAATTTGATCTACAGATGTTCTCTCTGAGTAGAGTAAAGCGTTTCTGTCTTCCTATTATTTGTATCTGTATTTCCCCTTTATCCAACATGAGGAGATTCAATAGTAGAGATGTCTTTGTGCTTGTTTTGAGCTAGCAATATGCTCAGCTTTGTACAATACTCAACAGCAGACAATCACTGCCCTGGAGAGCTTAAAGTCTAAAAATACCCCAGTTAATGCCTCAGCTTTTTTCAGTCTTTAACATTCTCAAGGTTCTTTTACTGTTTTATCTCATCTTAATATGCCCCAATTTTAAGCTAGCAACTGAAACAAATCAGTGTGGTTCCTCTCTATGAAAATAATCCGACAACAGGTAACAAATCCATTTCTTAAATTTGAAAATACCTGTAGGCTCAATCCAGTATTCACTGAAGAATAAAGAAAGAATTCCCTTATTACAGATCCACCCAAGTAACTTTAACCTTGCCTACCTCCCCCTGACAATGCCAGCAAAGCACCTGCAAGGACTCTAACTGTGGTACCTGTCTTCTCTGTAGATGCAGAGAGTGGGTGAGTTGTAGCAAATTGAGCTATGATTGTGACTGAGGCCATCTGGGTAAGTCATGTCCATCTGCCTGATGCTTTGGTGAATATATACATGTATTTTGAAGCAATGAAGTGAATGTCTTTCCAGCAAGCCTCATTTAAAGCTGTGATGTGTCTTTTTGCCATGAGGATTGTCAGCAGCAAGGTAAAGATGAATGTGATCTGCTAGTTGAACGCTGAGCAAGTGGAAGGACAGTGAGAGATGAAATCATGTGCTAGAGACAAAAGGATGGTAATAAAGAATAGGGAAAAGGCAAATTTTATCAGTCTTTTTAAACAAAAAATATTATTATTATTTTTTTCCCAGTCCTTTGGACACTGCTTCTTTATTTTGGTTGTGGATATTTTTATGTTTCTGTCTCTGTGGTTTCTCCTTTCTAAGAACATCAGTCAGCACTGAGCTGTGGTGCCTCAGATCTCTGGAGACCCAGAATTCTAGGGATTAAGCTGCAGGTTTAACTTTTGGGCTAGCAAAAGGATCATCTGTTCGGTGTAGTTTGAAGGCAGAGTGAAGATGTGTGTTGTGAGTGTACAGAACTCACTCTAAGAAAAGAAGGCAGAGAATATACCTTAACTTCTATGTTATATTGTGGTTATATCATTAATTTTGCTGTTGCTTGAGAATGCTTCTAAAGGATGATGTGATCATATCTTATTTTGTATGTGGTAATCTAATGGAGCAAATTTCTGGTTGTACTCCCAAATGTTTGACCTGTTTGACCTGGCTTACAGGGTTTGTAAGAAATAGTCATTCTCTTAAGTCTCCCTTATTACTGTACTGTGGTGGCTACAATAACTTAACACTTTTGAGAAAGGGAGCATGCATTTCCCTCTGTGAATACCTTCACATTTCCCATCTCCAGAGTGCACCTTGCACTGACACTGCTTCCTCTTCAGCTCCATTCTCATCCCATTCAGGCCCTGCATATAAAAATTTGCCCCAGCTACAAGGGACCTGTACACTTTAATGTGTTTCATGTTAAACTCAACACCCATACTACATCAACTTGAAAAGGACTCAATCCACTACATAAAGCACAGCCACTTCCCTGCCTTGACATGCTCCTGGGCTACCTAGGCAGGGCTCTCACACCTTCTACTACACTTCAGCCTCCACCTTCTCCAGTTTACATAGGAATGGCCTTCACTATAACCTTTCTACTTGTATTGTTTTCAAAGGTTCATTTGTTTTTGTTCATTTTGTTCACACATTTCAAAATACGTAGATTGTGTCTCGTTGAGAGACAGAACTGTAAGACTATCTCAAGGGGCTCAAATCCAAGGACTAGAAGGGAAAAAGCAAGATACAGAAAGGGCCACCAGCTACATGGCTGCATAAAAGTAGACTTTCTTCCCATTTCTGCTCTAGTTCATGTCAAAGCCAAAGAAAGGACATCAGAGATTCATAATAATTCACAGAGATCCCCGAGTTATTGATTATTCCTCATATTCCTTAGATATTGACCTTTCAAATCATCCATCTGCAGACCTTGTTTCATCATTGTAAGCTTTGTTCTAGGCTCTTTCTGTAAAGGGCTAGTGAATGTTAGGAACTAGCTGGAATGCCTGTGTAGGACTTGAAATACCGTGGAACTCATTGAGAAAGAAAAATAGAAAAGCTGGTAAAAAACTATCATCTTTAAAGAAGAGTCTTTCCAACTTTGATTTGGTATGTTCAGGACACGTTGGAAATCCCTACCTCAAAAAAACACACAACTTGGATTTGAATCTCCAAGAGCTCTGCTCCACAAACTTGGGCAGATTAAAAACAGACCATTATAAAGCTGAGAAACTTTGCATACCTGTTAATCTCATTACTTCCATGTGCCTTCCCCTGACTGCAGATCTAGCTCAGCCAATCTTGTAGTGTCCCCTACTAATGAACAATAAACGGGTGCTGCTGTTGTTCACAAGGGCCTGAGACCTCTCTGTGGTAACGGCAGGCCCATGGGAAAGGGAGAGGCTGCCAAGTGGGGTGGGATCTTTCACAGCTATCCCAAACCCTGGACTGTAACTCATGAATCAGAACCTAGCCTTTAGTGAACACATCAAATTCACAAAATACAAATGAGCACATGGGTTTTTCAGCATTTCAGGTAGTGAGAAATGAGAAAACAGCTTGTTACCCATGAGGCCTTTCCTCTGCTCCTCACAACTGTGTGCTCCGTTAGATCTGCTGTCAGAGCTGCCCCTGTGAGTGTGCTGTAACATCTTTTGTTTGCATGAACTTGTTGAATAATACGTGTTCTTTAATACAGTTCACTAGATTGTGTAGATTTAATCCAGATCAGACATGGACATGTGATCCCACCTCTGTAACGTTAGCTGGAGAATGTGATATGCATGCTGGCTTTCTGCTTTTAGTCTCGTTAGGCTGGCTGCAGGAGAACAGATTTCTGACCCAGCATGAAGCTGGAGCAGCACAGCCAGACAATACCTGAGGCAACATCAAGTCTGCTAGGACAAAATTACCTATTCAGGGTTGTCTGAACAAATTTGAAGTGGCAGAGTGAGTTTCTAGTAGCCTAATATTTTGTGCTATGCAGCCTTGCAGTTTTGTACTTGATGCTAGTTTTACAGATGCCTTAAAACATGTGCTACGTGCTTTCATACTTGATTTACCATCTTGTGGTGCCACAGCTTTCAAGAATACAGGAGGCAGGTATTTGCTAACACAATCCATTTTCACTGAAGCAAGGTAAGAAACAATTTCTGCTCAACCATCAACATAACTGGATCTGCTTATTGACAGTGTCAAAAGTCAGTCTGCAAGCAAGTGGGCCCAATACATCTGTCTCTCTGTATTATTTTTTTTTTCAGGTAGATGCAACTTAGCTTTGCCCATAGGCTTAGTTGACCAAACTCAAGAAATGTTGAAAAAGCACAAAATGCACTATTCCTTTATTTTATTAAAGTTTCAGGTACAGGTGTTTCTTTCTAGCTGCTATGAGACCCAAAGAGCAGAATTTTTAAAGAAATGCATTAATGATTTACAGGAAGGATGACAGAAAGGGGAGCTAAGGAGTTTAATCAGACTCTATTTCTATTTTTTGGGAATATTTTATTTGACAGAACCCTATTTTCCTCCCACTGCTGCATTTTTTGACAGATGTCAGTCAAATTATAATCTAGACATAAGAACATTATCACTCTCCACCCCTTTTCTGTGCTACTTTTACATGAAAGGAGGAAAACATGCAGTCATTCGGGATGACTGGCTAATGAGTTGTGTTAGAGAAATTTTATTTATAACAATTCATTACAAATATCATGCAGCATGAAAATAGTGGATAAAGCTTTACAGGAATAATCTCCTTTTATTGTTGCTATTGGAATAAAAGTATTTTGTTATCATATATCTTACATTCACTCATCTGTATTTCTTAGATATACCTTCATTCAGTCAATGCAAGAGAACTCTGGGGTGAATCCAGAATATGCTATCATTTGTAGAAAAACAAACAAACAACAACAAAAAAAAAACAACAACAAAACAAACAAACAAACAAACAAACAAAAGCAACTATTTCATGCTTCTCAAGAATTATTAATCTGTTCAGAAAGTACTGCAGCATTGTGTGGATTAACTTTCTATATGCCTATCCTACTGGACACACCTTATGCCCTTGGGGCACTTACATGGACTTACGCCTGTACTGTTGAATACTATTTGTATTGTAGAGTAAATACTATTTGTAGTTTAGCACTCAGCACTGGGCTCCATTTGACCTTTATCATGTGTCATGTGTTTCAGTTTAATGTATCTGAAATAATTTTAGTTATGTCTTGAAATCCAGTAAAATGATGTAATAGTAAGAAACCTCTTTACTTCAAGTCCCCATCATATGTGTGGTGATGTGTAGGGTATATAGGAGTACTGGGGAGAGATAGGAGGGGAGAGATAGGAGGTGTAAAGTCAGTTGAGATGGAGTTCTTGGACAGGATGTCTGGCATGCCATACAGGTCCCTGACATCTGTTGTCTCTTACATTGTAATCAGGAATGTACTTCATTGCTGGGAAGAGATCGAGCTCATCCACACAGTATAACTACTCTTACACTTCAACAGTAAAACATCATTTTGGGCTAGTGGCCAAGCCCGTGCCATGGCCGTTTTCATCTTCTGGTGTAGATCATCTGCACATCTAATGGAAAGTCTAGAAGCAGCTTTATGTGATGACAAACAGGATGGGGATTAGGGTTTGGCACCCACTTTAAGAAGAGTACTTAAGCACTTCCTTAACAGTAGTGTCAAAACTCATGTGTTTGAAGGCCTCTGAGACACACATCTCCAAAATTTTTGAATGGGTAACTAATGCATCGTAGTATTATGTATACCTGCTCTGAGAATCATGTTTTCAGATACCTGACTATTCCCAAATTATGTAAGAGATTTCTGAATATACCAGTTCACAGTCAACAAAAGATTATGCAAACAAATTGAGAAATGAAACACAGATTTTTTTGTCATTCAGAAATTCCTTGGTGGTATTTCTTCAGTCCATGAAAGTACTTTAGTATAGGCAGTGAACACCAGTAAATGGTAGCTCAACTGAGAAGGGTTAGGTAGGTTGTCTTGGACCACTCTTCAGTCTTACCTCTTTTGACAGTGAAAGGAACACATAAGAATGTTTTCCTCTGATATTCCCATTCACAACGACTACAACACTTTGTGCTGGTTAGATAGAGTGCTGTTGCAACTGTCTGTCTTTTGTGGATGCGTGAATGAAGAAGAGAGAGAATCTCAGGAAACTGTAGAACAGTAGTTAGCCCATTGAGGTTTTTTTGTTTGCTTTTTTGTTTGTTTTTAGATATACAGCTCGCAGGAGATTTTAACATTTTTTAATCTGCATGTGCCCATCCTATCACATACAGAATTTGTGATGCAGTGGTGTTGGGGGACCTACTTCACAAAAATGCTTCCTAATCCTCCATCAAGTTGCAGCACTGGCCAAAGGTAGGAATGGCATGCTACAGCCACTGCGTAAGAGGCCAGTGTGGTTAACAGGGCCAAGGACCAACCTTTGCTCACACAGAAATCAGTTTTTAAGGCCATGTTTTAAAATGTACCACTGGGACCTAAATCAAGTCATATCCAGAGGGATGAAGAGCTGGGATGATTCTTCAGGGGATTTGTAAAGCCTTCTTTCCTTTAACAAGTCTTTCCATTTGACACCTTCTCACCTATACAGTAATGCTTCTGGGAGCTAGGTGTGAAACCAAGAGGAGAAGTGCACCTGTTTGCATAGTGATTTTTTAAAGTTAATAGTGGGAAGTATTATGTAAAGTGACTACTGCAAACAACTGGAAGTTTAGCTTGGCAAATGGCAAGCAGCCTTTGCACAATGTTGTTCCCTGCATATGGAAAACCCCAGCATGACAGATTCAAAAGTTTAACATAACTGACACCTTGCTGGAAAAAAAAAAAAAAAAAAAAACAAAAACGCAGCTCAGACAAAGTGAAATGTTCTTCAGACATTGAATCTAACATTGCTGAAGAATTTAAGCAGTGTATCCAAAAAGGAGGAGAATAAGGGAGAAGAAAAAAATCCTTTTCATATTTCAGACATCTTCATTTCATGAGAAAGCTGCAGTGGTGGGTTTAGTTCCTTAATACATCAAAGAGTAGCTGTAACGAGCTCTGGAAGTGGGCTAACGTGATAATTAAGTGACTTTAAATATTAATCATCCTATTTAAAAGTAACATTGGCAAAGAAATAGATCCCTAATGAGAAGTAAAATTACATTATAAACACTATTCTGTAAAAGGGGACCTATTCTAGTGTTTTCTTTGAAGCCAGATGAGAACTGATCCACTGTCTGAGTACATTCCCAGGGTGCTATGAGGAAGCTGAATTCTTTTCATAATTGTTTGACAAACTTCTTCCAAGACACACAGCACACAGACTTAAAATGCATTTTTCCTGTCGTGTGTCTGTGTTTATGGGTGAATACCATATGGACTTTGGTCTAGGCTTTGCTCATCTGAAAAGTGCTGTGAGAGGACTCCATGTTTCAGTTAACTGTTTCCTGTCGAGCAGACAAAACATGTTCATGTGAAGGAAATAAAATCACCAAGCTATTTTAAGGTAAACAAGCCCATGGCTGAAATTTCATTTCCTCAGGGTCTGGGGTATTTTTGTTGTTGTTATTCACATCTGGATAAAAAGGATAGATTAGGTATCACAACTGTTATTTCCCTGAGAAAAGCTGAAACTAAAGACAGGTTTTGAATAGGAAGTATTTACATAATTTGAAGGCTAAGCTGAGCCTGAAGGCAGTGATTGACTTAAAGGTTTGTCTTACAGTAGCATGTTAATGTTGAAATGGGGCAGATGTGCTTAATTGACACAATGGCTGTGTTCTGAGAAGGGATAAAAAAAAGTGATTAAAAAAAAAAAAAGGAAAGATTTTATAAAATTTTGTTCTCTTGAAATTTAATTTTCCAGTGGTTAAGGAAAGAAATGGTAACATTCACATAGACTGACTTGCATGGATGTGACTTTGTACAGTGTCCCCTCCCATGCAGAGCAGTGACTGAAAACTTTCTCATAGGAAACTATCAACAGGACAAATAATTTTTTTTTTTTTTTGGTTAATATAAGAAATTTGTGAATTCTGCCTTCCTTTTTTTTTTTTTTTTTTTTTTTTTTTTTTTTTTTTTTTTTTTTTTTTTCCCTTCGGGTCTTGTTTTTTGTGGTATAATAATGTTGGTCCAATCCTGAAGATGTTGCTTAAGGCCAAATCCTGCTATTCTTGTGTCAAATTACATTTAATCAAATGAATGTTGAATTTGGTCTGTCTTTATTCTTTTTTTTTTTTTTTTTTTTTTGTTAAATATTCATTGACTTTAAGAAGAGTTTTGTTTTTGTAAGGACTGAATTAAGCTAAGTAGAAACATCAGGACCCAGCTAAGATAGTGACTTCTCACGTCCTTAGAACTCTGCATACTGGAGTATATTAAGTCTTAGAAAAGGCAAGTTGATGTATTAATGGTAAATAGAAAGTTAAATAGATGTATTAGTTCCCTTGCATTCAATTTCTGTAATGCTTTGTAAGAAGTTGTCTCTTTGCATAACTTTTGGACATACAGCTATGATTGCAAAATTATCATAATGTAATCTAGGGGTAGGGAATATGTAAAATTCGCAGGACTGTGGTAGTGTCCTGAGCTGGACAGCTGGTCATGCACACAGTTCTGACTCATCTGGGAGAAGCTGAGTGAGCAAAGAAGTCTGCTCCTGCCCCTATCATGCTACTTGTAGCAGTACAGGGGCAGCAATTAAGGCAGTGATAGTGTCATTTTACAATGAGCAATGGATCCTTGCACTTGAAAATACTTAGGTGGCTTGCAGAATTCATTCCCAAACAAGCTGAGTGGTGCAATTGATACAACAGAAGAAAGGGATGCTATCCAAGGGGACCTAAACAAACTTGAGAAGTGGGCCCATGTGAACCTATTGTGGTTCAACAAGTCCAAGTGCAAGGTGCTGCATTTGGGCCAGGGCTATCCTGGAGGCCTTGAGCACAGACTGGGAGAAGAACTCATTGAGAACAGCTCTGCAGAGAAGGACTCAGGGGTTCTGGTGGATGAAAAGCTTGACATGATCCAGCAGTGTGTCCTTGCAGTCTGGAAGGCCAGCTGCATCCTGGGCTGCATCAACAAAGAAGTGGCCAGCAGCTCAAGGGAGGTGATTGTGCCCCTCTGTTCTGCCCTTGTGAGGCCCCATTTAGAGTCCTGCATCCAGGTCTGGGGCCCTTAGCACAAGAAAGATGTGGGGCTGTTAGAGTGGGTCCAGAGGAGGGTCATGAAGTTGATCAGAGGGCTAGAGCACCTCTCCTATGGAGTAAGGCTGAGAGAGCTCAGTATGTTCAGCCTGGAGAAGAGAAGGCTCGGGGGAGACTTCACAGTGGCCTTTCCATACTTAAAAGGAGCTTATAAAAAGATGGAGAATGACTGTTTAATTGGGGAGCTAATGATAGGACAAGGGGGAATGGTTTTAAACTAAAAGAATGGAGATTAGATGAGGTGTTAGGAAGAAATTCTTCACTCAGAAGGTGGTGAGGCCCTGGCACAGGTTGCCCAGAGAAGCTGTGGATGCTCCATCCCTGGAGGTGTTCAAGGCCAGGCTGAAGGGAGCTTTGGGCAACCTGGTCTGGTGGGAGGTGTCCCTGCCTATGGCAGGGGGGTTGGAACTAGATGGTCTTTGAGGTTCCTTCCAAGCCAAGTTATTCTTTGATTCTATGATTATGTCCCTATTATATTTTATTTCTTATTAAGGGTAATGTGAAGCCATAGTCTTCCCAGGAGAGTACTGTCAGAAGATACAGTGCCTCTTTGTCAAATTTTCTGCTGGTCTATGTGCCATTTGTTGTTGCCTGTGTGTACAGTATTTACATCAGCAGAAAAGTGTTGCTTCTTTGCATAGAAAAAAAAAGTAATTTGAATAGCTTTCCACTCCAGCTGAAAAACTGCCAGATTTTTTTTTTTCTCTCTCTAAAAACAGATTAATAAGGCTACATTACTTGTAAGAGTATTTGGCTCTATTCCATTAATAGATTCTAATTGTTAAATATGATTTTTTTTGTGTGTGTGTGTGTCCTTTCCTAATTGCAGTTTCAAGTATATTTTCTGGTTGCCTTGTTTGAGACTTTTAGCAGATAAAGACCAGAAAAATAAAGTTGTATATTGTCCTAAGCAGATTCACTCCTAAACAAACTGTTCCTCAAAGATTTCCAGAAGGCACCAGCAGCTCTTCAAGAAGTAACAGCCTACAAAAATGTTATTTTTCACAGTTAAGCAGACTTTGGTCTAAAGCTGTGCAAACAAGCCTCTGAATCCTTGTTGCTTTCAGGGACTGTTTTTGGGTGTGTGCTGATCTATAAATCAAAACCATTTGAAACAATGTAAAAGAAAATGTTTAAAAAAATAAATACAAAAAGAAATGTTTTTTTCTTCTCTCTCATGCAGATCAGGATGTGTTCCAGAGAAGCCAAAGGCATTACAGGGATGCAAAACAGGAGTATGAGAGACGAGGTTCAAGAGTGCCTGATCCAAATCCTGCTGAATTAGTGGCAAGTTTCTCCTTGACCACAGTGAGTTTTGGACGAGATCCCATGCTCTGATTTTGGCAGACAGCTTGGCTACCACATCACAGTCCACTTCAGTTTGAAATAGGCAAGACCTAAACCAGAGAAAAAGTAGGTTAAAAATAAAAAAAGGCATCAGATCTATGAGGTCCTTGCCAAGCTCTTTTATAAATAATATGTGGCTCTTCGTGAAACCATATGTAACACTGGCATTGTATAAACAGTCCAAATAACTTAACGTCTTTAGTGTAGCATTGATGTGAGAGGTGCTACAGCAAGATGACAGTTATTAATGCCTTGCCAGTATTGCAAGATAATATGGCCACAGGTATTTCAAAGCAGGCAGTTTATATTGGATCTCATTCCATTGCTGATGTCAGTGGCAAAACTCCTGGAGACTTCAGTGGTGAGAGGACTCAGGCAGTTATGACGAGGGGAATCCATTTGCACCGAAGGCAGCAGAGCTGACTCTGAACAGTCCCATTACCTGATGTTGACTGACATCATCCACCCTTGTGTTCCTGATGGCTGACATCAGTATGCAGTAATAAAAGTACTGCTCTCTCAGGGAACCTAAACACTCGAGCGCAGCTGGAGGTGAAATTGTGTATGAGAATACCCTCAACGAATAAAAGTTTTTCCTGCCAGGAGCCACTTAGAAGGAAAAATAAATAAATGGCTAACTTGCGCTGCCTGTTCTTTTTAAATCAAATGAAGCTGATTAGTCTGAAAAAAAAATAAATTAGTAGGGTCATTAAAGCAGCTGTAGCTTTATTGTTTTTTAACAATAACAAAGTAATAAGAGGTAAAGGATAGGGCTGGATTGGATGATGTTAATCACAGATTCTATTTTTTTTGTGTTGTGTGTGTCTGTTTTTTTTCCCTCTTTTTAAATTTTTTTTTATTTTTTATTTTTTTATTTTTCTTCAATGCCTGCAAGTACTGACACTCATAGCATTAGCTAAACAGAGTATAAGAAGCATCTTACTCTGTGGCCAGCGATTAACTATTGAACAGCCAGCCTATGAGGAAAGCTGCTTCTCCGACAAATTGGCTCAAGCTTATGCTCTGCATTCAAGCCAATGAGAGTGTTGTTCACAGAAAAGCAAGCCTGATGCAGCCTTCCAGTACCCCTGAGATCTGGGAGGAGAAGAGATTTTGTCCCTAACGATTTCTTGTGTAACTTTTTGATTAAAATTCAAGATCAGAAACAACACTTAGCTTTGATGAATGTTAAAAAGGCCAGTCACTGTCAGGGCTATAATGTCTGTATATGCAATTGTCCCGTAGTGCTTTTAGGTCTCTGGTTTGTTCTCTGGCCTGTTCATTGACTGCCTGCATTGAAGGCAGTCAATCTTTTTCGCTCTGGGCTCTCTTTTACAGCGAATCAACTGCATATCTTTTAAACTAACCCCAGGTACAGTCTGTGGGAAGGTCACTCCAGAGGATACTACAAATAAGCACTGTACTGTCTCCTCTACTCGCACAGTCCTCCAGGAGGCTTTGCATGCTCAGCTGTCTCGAGGGCATGCAGAACATACCCTGAGTTTCATGATATGAAAGCATCATGCAGGGACATTTCCAACAGTTGCAGGGAAAGTGTATATGTGGTATTTTGTCAAGTAATGGGCAGCACAAAGTACACTGCTCTGCAGAAGTATTGTGGAGAGTCTTCAGAATGTCATCCCTAGTCATTGAAAAAGGGATTCCACAAAGCAAGGAAATCATCTCAGTCCTTTAATATGATGGTGGATTTTCATAAGGGACTTCTGGGAGCCCCTGAGGGTCTCTTCTACCACATCAACGGTGCAGTTCAGCTGTACCTTCATCCCATTAAGATTCTCTTTCTATTCTGGATGGCAGGTCACCAAGGTTAAATCTGATTCAAGGATCCTTACCGCTGCAGTTTAGAAACTGAACAGAAGTCAGTTGTGCATGATAGATAATAAAGAAGAGCTAAGCTAAGTTAAAACACAAGGTATAGGGAATGTTTACCAGTCAGGCATGCTTAAAAAATAATTAACTAATTAGATTCTAATAAAAAAAATATTTTCCTGGATTTTAGTATGTCATTTCATGACACACTTTCACTGTTGGTAAATTTGCATAACGAAAAACTGAAGCAATCAAGAAGTTAAAGACAGAACTATGTAAGTCTCTTTCAGAGCAGAAAAGTTAACCCAGTGACTTCTCTTGAGCTGTGAAAACTGAATCCTGTATCTTCAAAAGTTGTTTACGTGCTTCATATCTACAAGCCAGAAAACATAACCCACAAAGCCGGACTTGTCCCCATGACCCACTGACTTTTTGACATCTCGAGGTCATGCATCCAAAGCATGCACAAGCAGGAAACACAGGGCTTCTTCCAACCACATCCTGGTGTGTCTGTAGTGTAAATTAGAGCTGTGAGAGCTCTGGGAAAATTCATCTGGCAGGCACGTTATGTTTCTTTTCCTTTTTCTTATAAATTGTACTAGAGAGTTTGGGCTTAGTCTGAGTCTAATTAAAATTAATGAGAGTTAAATGTAAAGGAAAAAACAGAGATCAGCCATGAATGATTGGTGGTAGGGGGAAAACCTGTATGTTGAGAAGTCATCTAGCGGGAACCTCCTGCACCTCAGGACTGATGTGAGTGATAAGATGTAAGACAAAGATGAGGGAACATTTATTAGAATTGCAATGCAGTGATGTAAGAATGACAAATACTAGACAAACAGATGATCATCTTCATTGTTCAAGATAGGATAAGTGCACATTCTTGTTTACAGAACAGGACTTATGAGAGTGTCTTTTTTTGACAGGACTACAGACATCTCCATTTCCACTCCTAAAACAACTGATCTTCTCTTCTTTTACTTGTCTAGCAATTTACTTATCTAGCAACTGAATTAATTTTCTGTCAGTCATATACCTGTCATGTCAGCCAAAGCTACAAGGAGTTACTCAGATGCTACTGATCCCTGCTGAGAAACTGTTATTGAAGTGTCTCAGATTGCTCTTAAAAGTAATCATCTTTTATTAGGTTTATGTGCATGAGAAGCAAACAAGAAAAATGAGGCCTAAAGGAAAAAGTAGAAAATGTAAAGGCATTCTATAAGCGGGTTTCAGGGCATTCAGTTAAGATTTAAATAAATAAATTATTTTATCCTATGTGATTCTTATCCCAGGGCCAGGTTAAAAGTGGATCTGAAGTTCCATAGTACTGAAGATGAGGCTACTGAACATAGTGCCATATAGCAGAGTGTTAAATGAATATCATGGAAGGACAATGAGAGTGTAATGCTTAAAAAAGGAAATTCCTTAGCTCTTCCCTTATAAATGAAACAGAATCACATAGAACCATATTTTCTGTGTTGGCATCACTAATGTGTGATAGCATGAAATCTTTGGTAGACTTTTCAAGAGTTCCCTTCAAATTGTGAAATATACCCAGCTGCCTCACTTGCCCAAACTCAACCACAGAGAAATATAAGACCAGTGCTTTCTGAATGAGACAAATGAGGCATTGTTGACACAACTGAGGTACAAGTAAATAGGGTTAGAGAAATAGTTACCCAATTTACAGTGAAGAGGAAGGGTGTTGATACATAGAGGCTACACATGTAAGTACAAACGTTCATCCAAGAAACTGCTTGGGAAAAAGGACATATGCAATAGCATTGTTAATTCTGTATACAAAGCAAGAACAGGTGCAAGTCCAGTGTGACAAATAAAATACAAATTCTGCACGTTCGGCAAGTTTAAGTGCTGCAGGATCCAAGCACCCAACTGTTCAGGAATTTAAGACCTCTGTTGGAAAGATCACATTTATGATCTGTTGATATAGAATGAAGGTGGTCAGCAACAGAAAAGACTAGTATAACATTTAGTGCAGCATGAAATCTCCAGCTGACCAGAGCAAAATGTTAAACCAGACAGCATGAGATGAGGCACAGAGAATGCACATACATTTATAAAGGAGTAAGTTTGCTGATGGGATAAGAAAAAATAAAGATGATATTCTCAGCCTTAGTACATCCTGTCACAGACACTCTCCTCATATGGAATTTCTTTTTCCCATGTGGCAGTTCAGCAAATGTTATTGAAGTCCACATATCTCTGACTGCTCAGAATCAAGGTCTGCCATGCATAATAAAGCAATGTTGCAAGCTGACATTCTGAGTTCATTGTCTGATTTGATGCAATACATAAAACTTCCATCAGCTGCACATCAGTAATACTGTAACTATTCCAAGATTTTGCTTTATAGCTCTTAGATTTGTTTTATTTTTTTTAGAAGATTGATGAGAGGGGCTTGACTGACGTCATTTAAGACAAGCTGTAAGCACTACTAATTTTAATATTGGAATTCCTTAACCTAGCTTAGTCCACATGCTATTTATTAGGAAAAGCCTATTGTTTTCTTTATTTGTGAATTTTTCTTTGGCGGTCCTTATAGCCTTTCCTGTACGTAAAATAATAATAATAAATAAATAATAATAATAATAAAAAAAAAAAACACAAAACAAAACAAACAAAACAAACAAAAAAAACACATACCTTTAAATCAGACACATCTGGTATAAAAGCATTCAGTTTAGTGCAGAAGAATTATGTAATGGATGAATGGGTGCCTTTAAATATGAAATGAGCCAGAAGCCCTTTATGTAGAACCCTCCCAGAGCAAGGCAGTCAGTGTGTGAGTGACAGCACAGAAAAACCCTTTCCCTGGCCGTGTCTGGAGCTCACACAAGTCTAACACAACAGTACCTGCAAATTACAAGATTCAAGAAATTTAGATGCAATAAAGAGGTCACGCAAGAGGAAATATATTTAAAGACTTTGTGAATAAGATTTCAGTTCCTACTTGACAGATGAATTAAGGCAACCTTGTAGCTAGGCAGAAAGGCTTTGCCTGCGCAAAGTTTATCAGCATAAGGAAGTTTTGCTACTGACAAATATATGAATAATGAGCAAGGCTTTGTTAGGTAAACTGTTTAATCCTGGAAGGATACAAAGGGTCTATTGAAATAATATTTCGACTTTTCAGTGCTCACTGCTTTTGTTTTTGTCTTTGTGATAGAGAATAAGTCAGGAAGCTAATTCTTCCATTACATATTTGAACAGTAAAAATGAATTGGTATCAATAGTTCTTTGGCTGACCTGTGGCTTTCACAGAAGGCAGTGCTGTGAGTTTTTTTTTTTTTTCCTAGGCCCTGGAAGCAGCTGACTCTGAGACTTTTTAAAATGACACTGAAGAGACATAAACATCAAGCGTGGAACAGCCAAATGCAAGGAAATAAGAACTGAAGACTGACTGCCTGTAAAACCTAAACAAATATTTCCATCAGTAAAATTGGCAAAAGAGTTTGGGAAACACTATGAGATTAACAGCTGTATATGAACATGCAATGTTTTACAAGAGATTTGCTATGGGTAAGATAAATCAGTGCTCTGAATTTGCTTGAAGTTTTGTAAATCAGGTCACATACCTTCCTGGCAAATAGTGTGTGAGTATCTTAGCAATGATTGCATTTCCTGGAGTGTGCCACTGCATTCACTGCAACATAGCACAAAAGTGAAAGAGGATTATTATCAGGGAGGCTCAAATCAGTGAATCCCATGGGTGGAACTGTTACAAAGAGGAGTCGTTTAACACTTTGCATCATCACTGCATGACTGTGTCCAGCTTTGCTGTCCAATCATTTTCTCTATTACAATCTCCCATTATTGTTGGTTTGGATAGAAACCATATTTCTAGAAGGAAGGCTTAGTTGGACAGCAGGTATTTGAGACCCTTGATCTTTTCCTGGCACATTCTCTCTCTGTAGAATAAATAAAGTTTAGTACCTTTACTATGTTTTGCTGTGTCAAGACATGCTCAATCCTGTCCGTATGGACTGATCAGAAAAATCATGTTTGCTTACTTCTATATGACATACACATAGTCAACTCCTTTACAAAGGAAATGTTGATGTCAATTTGGGACTGGGTCAATTTTGGGACTGATATCAATTTGGGACTGTCAGTTTTGCTCTGTTCAGTGACTGCTCATGGACATCTTTGGTGGTGGACATGGCAAGGCACTGACAAAGGACAATTCCATTTTCTGTCAGGAATCAAAAATTTCCTTATTCCTCATTACAAAAGAAACAAAAGTTTTCACATGTGTTTTGGAGGACACTGGAAACCACATTCTGATCCCACTTAGGTCAACTGAAAATTTGATATTTGATTTCTGTAGTACTGGAGTTCTAGTTCTCTCTATTTTATCAATTTAAAGCAGTTTTGAAATTCCCATCTCACGGAACCATACGATTACATATTCTTTTGCATATTTATTCTGAGTATGAGAAAGGCTGAGACCAAGGGTTTGGACCATTTAAACACTATGACGTTTGAACTGATTCCCTCTCCAGTATCTCTGAAATCCTTGGAAAAAGAAAGATGTGCTTTCTTAGCAGTGATATTTCAGCTGTAGTGAGTAACAGGAGCTTACCCACTCCTCACCACTCCCACTCTTCACCCTACAGGATGTTCTGCTGCCGACACAGAGATGCCTCTTAAGGAGCAATGGCCTCTTTTCCAGCTGAGAAGAGAAAGATTCAGCCACACCACATCTCTTTAAAATTTGCACTTGACCAAGAAAAGAGACCAGTAGGATCCCAGTAGAGAGGGAGTAGTGGAGCTTCTCAGCAAGAGCATCCCATGTCTGTGGCTGTCCCTGGTGCCTGAACTTAGCTCTGGGCCAGAGTCACAGTGGTCTAGTCTTGAGGGGACAATTTCCACCTGCATTAGAAACAAAGGATTTCAGTTTTCCCTTAGAAAATTCCTACTTTTAATGAGCATGGATGTGACCCTTTTACAGAGAAAAAAAATGGCAAAATGTTGAGCTGAAGTTTCAGGGTGATTCAACTGCATTGGCTATCTAAAAAAAAAAGAAAAATTAGAGAAAAAAGATGAAAGCATGTAAGATTCTGGCATTTTGGGATAAAAATGAAATGACTCATAAATGTATTTACAGAGTTTGAAAAAGAAGAGATGGGCCAGAGGAAAATGTTACAAAATTCAGTACTTTAAACAAACAAACAACAACAACAATAAAAGCAAGAAAGCAAACAAATAACAACTAACAACAACAACAACAAACATCAAGCAAACAAACAAACAAACAAAAAATGCAGTTATTCACAAAGTTCTGTGTAGAACTCATCCATACCTTTCTTTTAAGGTTACCTGTGCTTTTTCACCAGTCATTTCTCAAAGTCTGACCAACATGGCATTGTGAGCACTCCTCAAATAACATTACCAGGTGGGACAATGCTGCAATAGTATATATTATTTCCTAGAGCATTCCTTCATTTCTAGTATTCCCTCTTCCCCCATGACCCTACTGTTCATTCTTGGCCACCTCCCAAAATAATTCTCTTTTGTTTTCTTTTTTTTTGCTGACAGTTTCCATTTAAAAGACCTTGGTTTCTGCCCCTTTGTATTCATTACAGAATATAAATCAGGAGATCTCTGATTAGCTTACTTCCTTGTTTTTTCTCAGCCAGGATGATGTCAGCGCAGCTCAGGGAATTAATTTTATTGGTTAAATCGTGGGCTCTCTTCTGGTCAAATCAAGAGAAGCCCAATGTTCAAAAGACAGTAAAAGTTTCAAAGTTTCATGTACAGAATTGCAATTTATATTGTATTGACTCACGGTTAGAAATAAAATTTGCATGATAGACATGATTTTTTTTCTCTTTCTCTCTCTCTCTCTCTCTCTCTCTTTTTTTTTTTTTTTTTTTTTTTTGGTGATCAGGCATTGGTTTAGGCAAAAGGAAGAAATAAAACCTAGTTAAAATGTCACAGCTCCCCTTTTGTTATGCAGGAACCAGCCTCTGTTGTACTTGGTGACTCATTTGTTTGATAGGTGTGTTTGACAATACTCTTAGAACTGTTATTGTATTTCTTAAAAACACTATCATGGAAAAGGTGCACTCTGTTTTCTAATAAAACAAATGGTCAACTTATTTAAGATTCATGTGATTTACAAACCCTCACAGGAGTTTAATGTTGTCACAAAGACTGTAGTTTCTGTGTCACAGTGGAGAGTGGTGGCATTCAGGTAACAACAAAAGGGAATATAGCTTGGGTGTACTCTCAATGCTTTTTCTCACCCATGCTATGTGGTTTATTTTATGTAGCACATACATGTATATTTAACATTAACCAAAATAGCAGTAGTATTTAATGGCAGGGCTAATCTTTATCATCTGACAAGTTGTATTTGCTGTTTGGAGTCAAAATCATGTTTCATTAGGAAAAGTCACATCAAGCCATATCCTCACAGGTCATTTTTTTTTTTTTTTTAAGACAGCATTTTTTACCTTATTTCTCATTCCATTCTGATATTTTATTTTAAAATGAGATACTCTATATGAAGCAGCATAGCCTGCATTTTCCCAAATGCGAAGTAATTTTTTTTTCCTCTCAGAGCAGTGCCAACTACTGACACTTAAAATCAGTGCTAATCAGTGAATCATAGCCCTGCTCACATCATTTCAGGGTCTCGCCCAAGGCCCTGGAAAAGGCTATTTCTTTTTGTCAGGCCTTCTCCCTGTCCTTGCTGTTTTTTGCTGTTTTGGGGAGTGAGTGTTCATGGTGTGTGAGATGTGCCTACGTACAAACAAACAGGTGGGGACCTCTGTGTTAGTGGGGTCTCCTCAGCTGTCCAGCCCTGAGTGACCAGGCAGAATGGCTGTGAACACCCTTTCCTCTCTCAAAACAAACTCCTGGGGCCCCATATCCATTTCCTGGTAAAAAATAAAATAAAATATAAAATTATATATATGACTGACAACCTCCTAACCAAATTATATATATGACTAAATTACAGCAAACCTCTTCTGACATAGGGCAGTTAATTTAAATCACCTTGAAATGACAATGTGTTGCAGTGAGTTCTCACACCAGCATTCAGAAAGGACCCAAAGCCTATCTCTGGAACTTTTATATTAAATGAGGTAGGGCCTGAAGGCTGCTTACTTCTGGTTGGAGAACTTGAAAGCTCCATTTCAGCCCTACAGAGCTGAGATGCTGTAAACATGTTAGTAAAGAGGCAACAATAAATAAATATTCAGTAACCTTTCACTTTCCTAGTATTTCTCAGAGTTGTAATTAGAAATCATAATGAAAAGTAATACCTATTGTATTATTTTTCCTGTTTGAATCAGGACAACTGATAGCTAATGTTTTTCTCCCATTCAATTTCTCTCCATCATTCCATCCTGATACCTAAATCTGAAGATTTCTGAAAGTGGCATCCCTTTTTGGGCCAATATATCACTAAAAGTTTAAGGTAGCTAATGTCTGCCTGAATTTCTTGAAAGTCTAGAACAAAATTTTGTGGTACAAGAAACATTTGATGATTCAGCTCAGAGACACATCAAATGTTTAACTTCTCATTTAAGAGCACAAGAAATGAAAAGACTGTTTTTACCATAATTCTTTGCATCATCTGTACTGACTAGCTTTTTGTTTTTGAGTCTCAAGTGGATGGACATTGGTGTTCCGAATATCACAAAGTTCCTTTCATTTTTATTTTGTAAAAGTATATTTTACATATTTTAAGTATATTTTAATATATCAAATATATTTTAAATTGACTAACTTTATTAAGTATATTTTTTATTAAATGTAGAAAAATATAATGTTGAGGACCCTATTATATGATTAATGAATAACCTAATAGTAAATTTATAAAGAGATGTGTCGTTATACATAGCCATGCATTGCTTGAATATATGCTTTCAAAGATTGGTGATAGCTCTCCACTCTTACACAGGCTGCCAAAATGCCTCAAGAATTAATACTATGCCTCCAGAATGCAGCAGGCAGGAGATAGCAGGTGAAATTAATCCTAATTTACAGTGAGGATATAACAACTACTTTCTTTCATATGACCGAGAATGTTGCCACATAAGCAGTCAAAAGCCAAAAGAAAATCAGTCCTCTTATTCAAGATCTGAATTTAAAAAAAAAGCCTGCAAAATAGCACACAAGAAATGACATACTCCATGTGTTGAAATAGTCCTGCCTTCGATACACCATAGGTCAGGACAGTTTTCCTTGCTGAGCTCTCATCTGAACTCCTCAGCTGAAGGCTGCAACTGAGAATTTAGAGGTGTGAAGCCTAGGGGCTTTCCCCGCTGGAGGAAAGCAGCTCCTCTAGACTGCTGGCTTGAAATGGCTTAGGGTTTGTAGGGACAGGGATATCCCTGACATACTACCCAAAACCTACCTCCTATGGCAATGCCTACATGGAGGCTGGCTGGGCTGGCAGACAAGTTACTTCTGCTGATAGGATCTGATCCCTGTGGGGCAGGGACAAAGTGTATGGGCAGGGAAGCAGGGGTGGGTGCCTCTGTACAGCCTCTGTCTGTGCTGGAAACCTCGTCTGCAACCTTCCTCTTCCTTTGCCACCAGTCTGTCACATCCCCTGGGCATGCAGACATACATGCAAATAACCGCATGGTTCTGGACATATAAACAAACAATGAGGCCTCTTAAATCCCACAGTTTATAGGTTAGTCTTGAAAACATGCTTGTGGGAGATTAAAGTCCTAAACTACCTGTGTTGCCAGAAAAAGCTTTCTAGGTGGTTTCTAAATGAAACAAATTCCTCTCCCTGTAATTAATGTGGTTAATTATGCTAAATCCAGCATAACATTGTAAACAAACATTTTTTTTTCATACGATTAGAGGTCATCACTAGTGATTTGTAGGGATAGATCATTAGTTCTGATAAAAGCAGAACTTAGCCAGAAATTACATCCTCTTTACTTTAGTTTTAAAGTGAGCACTTGTCCAAATTCAAGCAACTCCTAAAATAAATAAATAAGTAAATGAAATTGTATTTTCTCTCTCACTAGGATTTCTCCAATTTTCTATGTCCCAGGATAGGATTTTAATCTAAGTGATGAGAAAATGAATAGAAGGAGAACCTGATGCCAGATCAATAAATCAAAAACACAGTAAAAAAAATACATGAGTGGAATGAGGTGATGTTCCTCCTCTATTTCCACCCTTAATTTCTTTCTTAATAGAATAGAAAAATGGCTGCTGAAAATTGTAATTATAATACATTTTATACACCATCATGTTGATTGGAAACTATCACCAAAACCAGGGTTTCCTGCCCCAAAGATCTAGACTGCAAAAATGTGCTAGAACTCACATGGTTGAATTTACTGTCTAGGACAGCATCAGCCAAATCACTGAATTAAACTTTGACCATAGGTTACACATTGGAAAAATGTTAACAATGTTAAACAAGAGGGTTAATTTCACTCCTTAACTGATCAATTTAAAGAAAAAAATTACCTCCATTTTCAAGCCACTGACTCAAATAAATAAATAAATAAATATCTGATTCCTGAATTAGGTTGTTCAGACTGCCACTTAAGGATGTAAAACAGTTACTTACATTCCTGAATTACAAGCTGAATGTCGTCTGAAAGATGAATATCTTGGTAGGCAGATGAAATCAAAATAATAAAGTCTCTCACCTCTTTTTAACCACTTAAGCTATTTTACCCTTGAAATTTTATTTATGTATTTATTTATTGAGTTCTTACAGAAAAGAGTGTGTCCAAATGTGTAGGCTATGCTGTTTTCAGATTCACATTATGATTCTCCACAATGAGTATTTTGCATTTATTTTGCACACTGAACCGACACTGGAGTGTTTTAATACTCAGTTCATTCTGAAATCATGATTTAGGAGACAAAATATACCATCAAAGCAGTATGTTTTTATGGCAACAGGTACCAAGAAATTAGTCTGCAGTCTGAAATGTAAGCACTTTGGTCAGGCTTCCCAGAGGAAATTTACAGACTGAAAGCTTTCTGCTTCTGTCTTTGTGGCACTCCTGGTTTTATTCTTGTGGGGTTATGTATCCTTGCCATTTGCTACACTCTGCGTTCCCACATTTGCCAAAGCTCCTACACGTGCCATATCCACAGGGGCAGAGATTAGCATTCCAGGCTACTCCAAAGAGTAAGAGCAAACAAAAAATATTTATTGTTGTCACTAGCTTCTTGATGAGCTTTTGACATACTCGGAATAGTTTACTTTGGTCATGTAGATAACAGAATAGCCTACCAGGTCGTACATAGAGTCTAAGTGTATAACAAATAGATTGCAGAAACAATTGATTGTGCTTCTGATTAAAGGCAGTGAGACAATATCACAGTGAGAGGTGAGTGAGATTCAAGAGGGTGAGTTCATTTGAAAAAAAGTGAGGGGTGTGCATCCTGGTACAATTTTGTATTTTGGACTTGAAAATGTTAAATTTGGTTTGTATACTTGCTAGAATGTTGTCTATGGCATGTTGCCATTGCTAAATCAAACAGCATAGCAATAAAACATCTTTCCATGCTGGAAAAGGAAGTAGGAGATTAATTTATAAGAAATAAATTGCATAAAAATATAAGAGAAATCCCAGGAGTCTCAACTGTGTAACACACTGGGGAGAGCTTGTTTTATATAGCTTTTAGCTTGAACTAAACAATGAGTGTACATAATGTGTTTGCTTAAGGAGGATCATATAATGCATTTTATTTAGTTTTCTCATGAATTCAAAAAAGCAGGTCTCTACTGCTACATATAACGTTTTAGGTTGTACTGCCACAGTTCTCATGTTTTATTCACAGTTTCTTGTTTGTTTAATTGTGGACTGTCTTTTGACAGAAATATCTCTGCTGTTATAGAAGATTGCACGTTACTTGTGCCTTCATAGTGTCGGGCTTTATAAGCTGCACACAATCTTTGCGAAGATTTCTTGTGTGGTTACACTGAAACATTTTCTATATATTAAGAGAAAAACAGGGGGGGAAAAAAAAAAAAAAAAAAAAAGCCAAGGAAAGATGTATTATTATTCAGTTTGTTGTTGGAAATTTGGACCTGGGGTAGAATTTGTGTTATACTTTGGAATGGAAGAGTACACTCTTTCAAATCTGAGAAACATGGTAGAGTTAAAGGGCACAAACAGACATGTATACTAAGCAGTGACCTGAACTACAGTTTAAGGACTTCTTTTAACATAGGCTGCATAACCCAAGAGCCATCTGTCATTTCAGCTCGGTGAAAGTTTCTTTCACCAATTTTTTTCCTTTTTTTTTTTTCCTTTTTTTTTTTTTTCCCCCTATTTTGTATAAAGAGGCAGATTTAGTGAAATCAAAACATTTCAAGAATACGTTTTGCCAAATCTTTCTTTTAAGAATGTAAACATTCTTAAAATTCCCGGTGACTGACTTTGACACGTTTTTAAATGACATGCTGTCATTTGGGAGCTGGAATGATTTCTCATTTCAGCAAAACTTCTCATTTTATTTATTGTCATTAGAAGAAAAAAAGAAGCTTCAAACTCAAACCAAGATGCACCGATTTTCTGGACTCCAAGGGATTTCTCAGGTAAGGTGTTGTTTTTAATTTGCTAAATTGAAAAGGAAAAATCACAGACACACAGTTAGGATTTCCTATGTGAGAACAGCTAGTGAGCCAAAGGAATGATGTTTTCATCCTGCTTGACAACCAATTAACAGTTTTACTTCCCTTTCCTCCACATGGGTAGGCATGAAATGTAGGTGTCAGACCAGAGGAGTTACTTCAGAGTGCTCAGTGACATGACCATGGGCTAATTGACCTTGAAAGCAAGAACCTTTGACTAAATGGTGACATAGCTGTGGAAATCTTGAAACAATTGCATACAAGGATAGGCAGATACAGTAGTAACTACTTTTTCCAAGGAAAACTTTATTAACGTGTTAATTGACGACTGCAGACTGACAAAATGGGATCCTTTGTAGTTTTTCACCCTCCTGCTTTCAGTAACTACTACATCTCCCACTCTCTCCCCCTCCCTGAAAAAAAATAATTAAAAAGGGTTAAAAATATGTTAGGATACTGGGTCACGGATAAAATCCAGGCCCCTCCCCCCAACTTCGAAGGGGCCATTTGCAGTGGAATGAGTGTCATTTGGTGGTGGGATCAGGAAGCTATTTGGGCAAGAGGCACACATCAAAGAGCCAAGCAGTGGGAGGTGGGGGGCAGGACCAGTGAGGGCTGGTGCAGAAGTCTTTCCACCTATTGGAGCATGCAGGTTATTTCAGTTGCTGGGATGCAGCAGACCACTGCTGGGCACTTGCTGCAGTCCTGGGAGGGAAGATTGCTTCTCTTTGGCTCTGTGCCCTTCTGTCCTGCAACCTCTGTCCACACTGAGCATGGGCACTAGCTCTGATGTTCAGTTTCCATAGCGGACAGGGGACTATCACTCTGAAACTAGGAGTAACCCAAAGTTCCTTTCTGTCAGGAAAATCTGACTTTCCCTCCTGATGTAACATATATGATTTTGAAATAAGCCACAGAGCTTGACTTTCTCACTCTGTATTTTCATGTGTAGAAAGAAAAATGCCTTTCCTTCTCACTGTGAAGCAGACCTTTACTTTCATAAAGGCAGAAAGATGTAGTCATGCCACATTCATTGCTGTGTAGAAAAAAGCTCACTTCATGCTTTTTCTCGTCTTCATGGTTGTCTTTGTGTGTAGTTTTTTGGGTGTAACTGATTAAATTTTTATTTCCTTGAATTCCTGCAGGCCTCATTTGGCTACAATACATACTTGCCTCACTTCAGTTCCTGTAGACAGTGATGTATTTGATCTGCTGGCCTGAGATATACATACATTTTTTTCCACAAACCCTAATGTAAACACTGGAAGGAGTTTATAGCTGTGAATCAGCATCCAATGGCAGTGATGATTTAAGGCAATGAAGAAGTGACATAAAAAAAGCCCTCCACTCCGAGTCTGGGTCTTAAGGTGGTTCTCTATTCTCTTCTTTAAGCTGCAACCAGAAATACTGTAAAAAGAGCTTCTGGATTTCTTCTTCTATATTTTTTCTTCTCTTTTTCTTTTGTTTTCTCCTTTTCTATTTTTTTTTTCTTCAGTTTTGATCAAGCACAAGGAAGTATTTTTTCTGCTGTGCTTTTTTTTTTTTTTTTTTTTTTTTCCTGCCAAGCGGACTTGGAGCTGAAACAGTCTTGCTGACAGGCTTTAATATGAGGAAGTTTTGCAACATAATTTACAGCTGGTGTAAAACTTGTCAGTAAATGTCAGAGGGTGACCACTGCGATAAACTAGTTAGGTATTGTTGGGCATACTATTTGAGTAAGATGCTTACCCCTCAAACAAACACTTCATTTGGCACAGAAATTTTTCAGGGAACCCACTCTAATTGTTAAAATCTACCACTTGATGAGTATCAACATTTTTTGTGAAAATTAAAAAATGTGGCAGCGAGACAGTCCTAGGGAATTGCATTCTGTTTCCAGAGGCCTTTAAGTAAAAAATAGTGAATCTCTTATTTTAGCTTTCCAAATAAATTTGTCCAACATTCTAAAATTCTGAAATACTAAATAGAGCAACATGGAGTGATGATAACAATCTTTGTGTGTGTGTGTGTTTGTTTTTAGAAAACACTTGAAGAGTGAAACCTGCTTTTGTACATCTTGTTAGCGCATTTCACTGTACTTGGCAGATTGGCAATAGAAGAAAAAATGTTTGTTTTAACAGGCAAGGCTGCTTAGTGAAGTGGCCTGAGCAGTGATCTGAGCATCCAGATACCTGTATCCCCAGCTATGCCACGGCTCTACTGAGTGACTCCAAGCAAACGTTTTTGCCTCCTTGCTACTTCCCTACCATATAGTGTCTCTTTTCCAGTCAGCTTGTGAACTCTGTGGAGCAAATATTTGGTCTAGATTTTAATCTGTATAGCACCTAGCACAGCTGACTCCTATATGCTTTGGGATCTGTGAGTGCTTCAGTCATATAAGCACTAACAACAGAAATAGTAATGTTGTGAATCAGCATAGCTTCACTGAAGCTCATTTACAGATAAAGCAAAGGGTCTGGCCTATGGTATTGTTTCATTGTGTTTATGAGAGGAGAATGAAGTCAAAGAGCAATGGAAATCTTTCCTTTTGTCTTCATTTTTGCGTCCTCCAGCTTTTTTCCTGGAAATGCCAATCTCTGTTAGGATGTACTGATAGAATGATATTATGTTTGCTGTGGCTCTCACAGTCTCCTTATAGTCATTGGAGTCAAAATAGATGAAAGCATTTTTATTTTTTTTTCACTATCTTAGACAGGAGAAGAATGGTGCAAAACCAGAGACATTGTAGAAGATAAAGCAGCAATTAACATATTAAATAGAGAGTGTTTCAGTGTCTCTGTCATGGCCAACATGCTTGTATGAAGGTATCACTGAAACTCCAGTGGCTGCTTCTGGGGGTCAAAGACAACATAGCTCCCTGGTACCTACAGGGAACCTGCTACTAGTACAGAAAATATTAAAAAACAAAACAAAACAACTATGAGCCAATAGGTTAATATAATCAAATAATTAATAATAAATCAATTCAGGTAATCAAAATGGCAATTGCTGTGATAGCCCACAAATTCACTATTTTTTTATTTCCTTACCCTTTTCTAGAAGGGCATTGAGTCTTGTTTCACATACACTGTTTTACAAAAATTATACTATGTTGACTGAAGTTTAGTTACTTGTTCACATGGGTATGCAGGGAAGTCGAACTGGTCCCAGAACTGAACTGTGGATCTGATTATAAATGATCAGTCGTGCTTTCCAAATCTGCTTTGCTTTGTTGTTCTTTTGGAAAGTAAGAGCAGTACACGTCTTTGATACTCACTGCATGGTTAATGTTTGAGGATGAATATGCTCATCTTGGGTACTGTGACCTTGTAGTATCCCATATTAGAATGCTTCCTAAGACACTAACTTTGCTGGTGGGCAATTTTATACTTTTACAACACAGAATGATAGGCAAGTGTGAAAAATGGATGACACTTTGAGAAAATAAAACCTGTTCCCTATTCTGAACTAAATCCTCAGGGCTTGGAGGGATATGTCTTCAATTCAACCTGAGAAGTGCCAGACATCAGCTTGAGATTTTCTTGAGCTGCAGACGTAATGTAGAGGCCTAAATAAGCAATTAATGCTTCAAAAGTGTTGTCTCCAATGATTCCATTTGGATTTGCTGGGTCACTATTTTTAATTAACTGATAAGGATTTGGAAACTTAACTCTAGGCAATTATTCCAGCAAAACTTTGGATAATATCCTGCAACAATATTAATTGTTCTGAATTAACGATCCACTATTCAGCACAAATCTGGAGGATGTGCAGTAAACAAGGTGTGAGACCACACATAGAACGAGTACCAAAACATAATATTAATAAAAAATGTCAGTGTTGTCATGTTCTTAAGGCTACATTAACAGAACTAAATTAAAATTGGAAAATTCCTGTTCTGCTATTCTACTGCTATTCCTGTTCTACTAAATTCTTACTGCTTTATTCTGCTGTTCTTTTTTTTTTTTTTTTTTTAGTGTAGACTTTTAATAATAAAATGTACACTGGTTATTTGTTACACAAAATTATTAATTAAGTGTTAAATTACAAAGTATATTAGCAAAAACTTAAATGTAAAATGCTCTGCTCAAAGTAATTAGCTGTAGTTCTCCGTAACACATTAACCCTGCTTTTTATATGCTTGTAGTCTATTTCACTAATTCAAAGAATTCACAACACATCTCTCAGTTATTTCCAGGAATTTGAAAGAGCTCATTTGTTTACACTTATTTGCAACAGGAATCTTAACAAAATTCTTCAATATATACTAGAGACATTTTTCCTTTAAAACTAAACTTTAAGCACCTAAAAATAACAATCCTTATTTTTTATTATTATTATTTTTTATTTTATTTTTTAGCCAGCTACTTAGTGCATCAAATTATTGTTCAGGCCCTTTATTTGAGACACTGGGTAAAATCCAAATGGAAATGAGCTTGGCTGGTGTGTTTTAACCTACATTTGTCAGCCTCACAAAGTCACCATGCAATTTAGCCCAGTTGGCAGCTCTAGTTAAGAGACATGCAGGACTGGCATAGCTTAGATGCTTCAAGCTGTGGAATACTGCAGCACTTTGACAGGATTGCGAGCACATGCTTTCACTGTGTTTCTGCTCTGCACATACTTCTAGCCACTGCTGTCACTCCTTTGCCTACAGAAGCATCAAAAGTAGTTCAGGTTTTTCCAGCTATAGAATAAAACTTTATTTTATCTTTTTATTTTAATTTATTTTATTTTATTTTGAAAAACAGTAAAATCCTTCTTTACAAGGATATGCTATAAAATTAATAACAGTGCACTTTGGAAAATGAAAAAAATATTCACCCCTTGGCCCCAAGTCTGTGCAAAGGTAACATATCTAAAATTTGTGATGTGACAAAGTACGGAAGGGTGCAGGCATCCCTCCGACCTGTGTGGCAGCCCCAAGGGGTTATCCCCAGGTACCAATTGAGTTATACCAAGGGAGGTGACACGATAAATGGGGTGGCTTAGTGCCCTGCCCATGTGGCAGGAAGGAAGGGAACCTTTCTGCATATCCTAAGAGCACTCTGAGCCCTTGGCTTGCTAATGGGGAAACTAAGTCTCCAGAGCCTTTGTGCATGTTGATACCAAGCCCAGCTCAGCTCCTGTCCTGGAGGGAGAAAGCAAGCAGAGATATAGGCCACCCACTCAGAGCAACCTATGGGGACCCATAGGTGAGGGGCATCCATTAGGTTTCCTGCAGTGGTGCTCCTAAAACATTCCTTTAAATCACTTCCTTTAAACCACTATCTCTTTAGTCTCAAAGCTTTCCTCACATGAGATGAGGACAAATAAGTGAAAACAACAAAAGATTTGTCTTATTCTAGGTCCTCCATGCTGGAGAAGCAAGGCCGGGACAGGCTGGGCCTTCCCTTCCTGCAACTCTGTTCAGACCAGAGCAACTCCTGCATGGCAGCTGTAGGCCCTGGTGGGATGCTTGTTGTTTGTAAGCACAGAAGTAAGCGTAGTAATTGATTGCTTTGGCTGCTCCCCAGAACAGGCCTGACATGGAGATAGAATATCTCAAGGATCCATCCTGTTACAAAACTGTAAAATAAATAAACAAAGCATGGTATTTTAGGCTCTGTAGCCATTGCATCACAGGAGCTGCCAGAATAAAGGTTGCACCTCATGCCAGTTGTGGAAGAAAGGGTTTAAGGGAACAAAACAAACTTTTAGAAATTATGCCCAAAGCTACAATTGCATAAGCCCAGTGAGATATCAGAGGGATTTTAGAAATTCCCCCCTCGGTTACAAATCAACACATTTTGTTCATTTTTCCAGGCACCTGATCTCAAGATCCATTGGATGTTATGCATTTCACTGACAGCAATCTTTGATAAGCCTGATAAGTCCTATCACAATAAAATCTTAAAACAAAACAAAACAAACAAACAAAAACCTGTCAAGCTAGCAAGGCCAGGATGAACGTCACTTAAGAATGAAGTGATTAGGAGAGCAAGCACAGCTTTGTGAAGCAGCTAATAAAAATGTGCAGGGCTTGGGAAACAGCTTATTTGTGTTTAGGAGTTGGAAGAGAATAAAATCAAAATCCAACACTACTAGTAAATTCTATCTCATTACTCAAGGGAAAAAAATTAGATCCTGTGCAACTACGTTTTCTCGGAAAAGAACCACAGATAAGTATTAGGTATTTTATGAGTTGTAAAATATTCAGATGAAAAAAAAAAATAGGATGAAAACATTTGCCTTATTTGCCATTGAAGACTCATAAATAATATATATATTTTTTCTTTTCACCCAAACCCTACAGAATTTGTAGTGCTCTTAAAGAAATCTTACAAAATGTGCATGGTGTATGCAGAGGCATTTTCACTGACAAAAAAAATATAATAAATATATATAAATAAATAAATAATATCAATTCTTCTTGTTTGTATTTAATAGACCCATTTTTTTCCCCTCCCTTCAGGAAAGATGCATGGTCATATACAAAATCGTGAGAATCTTAAAACCTTGAAAACTGAATAAAGATGAAAAGTTCTTTAATTTAGTATTAAATAGAATTACCTTACTGACAAGTGCTTTTTAAAGGTATCTGGTCTTGTGACAGTGATGTTAATGAGGTAAACCTCGTGGTTTATGTTAACCATGAGGTAATGAGGTAATGATGGTAATGAGGTAAAATTGCCTGATTTTAATGCCAAAATATTTGGATAGCCAGTTTATTCTGAAGAAGAAAAATAATACCGACTGCTGAATTTCTTTTAATAGCTACTAAGAACACACATGTTGAGCAGGTTTGGAATACTAATGGGAGACAAAAGAGGAAAAAGTAAAAAATACATTTAAAAAGAAATACAGTATTTATTTATTTGTTTCAGTTCAATGAGGGCACAACCCCTCTAAATTTTGAAAGAAGTACTTTCATTATTGTTTCACTTTTTATTCAATTCCATTAAAACAAACAATCAACAAGCAAACAAACAAACAAGAAAAAAAAAAAGATAAAAGAAAAAACAACCAACCAAGCAAACCACAAAACAAACAAACAAACAAACAAACAAAAAACATCACCTTGAAAATAACATTTCTGGTACATCAAATTAAATCTAGTAAGAAATCTTGCATTTTATGAAAAAATATATTTATCTCACACTTATACCTGCTTTTTTTTTTTTTTAACTTTACTTTTTGTTGTTAGTGTTGTTGTTGTTTGTTTTTTGTTTTTCTCATGTAACACAGCCAAGGCAGCTTGGATAGATTTTCTTGCTTATTTTTCAGCTTCATTGAAAATGTCAGTGCAGGGTTTACTTAGTTAACATTTCCCTCTCTACACCAGCTACCTTTAAAAAGTGCTTGTTGGCAGAGTGCTTGAAAAAGCCAGATTAAGAAAAACTATATTTTACTGTTGAGATGGTCAGGTAGCTGTTATGTGCACATGCACATTTTTCCAAATCCTTGACTTTCATGCAATATTTCCTCATTCCTAGCTCCATACATTTTTGTCACAGTCAGAATAGTGCAGCAGTGCAGGGGGATGCCCAGAGAGAAAAGAGCTTTTAAGACAAATGTCAGTTCGCGGTGAGTGAGATGCAGTGAAACTGCCTTGTGGCATCTATGGCTCCTCACAACCCTACTTTCTGTCATTTGTTGACTGTGATTAGCCCATTTATTGAGTGTATGTACAAGCTTTCACATGTATCCTGTACAATTTTGTCATGAACGACCGATAACAAAAGTTACGTTCTAGAGGAACAAGAGCAGACTGAACATCCAGCATTGAGAAAATGGGCCCCACCAGAGGCCATTGAGAAAATGGACCCCACCAGAGGTCAGCAATGCAAGAGGAAATCATTTAGATGTAAGATACCTCAGCCTTTTAATATCCAGTAGTGAAGCAAATTTGAAATCTTAGGTGGCTGAATAGTGCAAACTGTACGAACTGAAGGAAGATAACTTGGTATATCTACCCAAAAAAAAACGACAAGCTTATTTTGTGCAACTGCTGTGCTCTATGCAAGGTCAATATTCTCAGTTCTGTGAAAGTGCTGAGAAATGATTTGTTAAATCTACTGACTTATGGACAGACATTGTTAACTGTACATTAGGAAGAGGCTCAAAAGTGAGTTATAGAAGTCCCATGAAGATAAAACCTGTAGTGTAATACATAGGAAGAAAGATGAATTTCACTGTTGTCATTATGTCAATCTCTGGAAATGTTAATCTCTGAGTAAAAGTAAATTGTTTAAATGGCAAACGTTTAGAAGAGAAAATATGAGAACTCAACAAATAAGACGTTATTAATCTCCTTGGTATAGTGGCAAGCTTTATAAATGGATCTAATAAGGTCTGAATATTTATTTTCTATTATTTAATGAATCAGATCCAAAGAAGAATGTACAGAGAATATACACAAAGCACGTGCAGTTAAGAGTTTATGGAAATGTACATCACATATCAACCAGTGAAACATTAATGGTTTCACTAAGGCTGTGACCATTAAATGTGTTATGTAATTGTTATTGTTATGAAGTGCAGCGATGTACCAAGAGTTCTGCCCCATTATACTGGTTTTCTGCAAAGAGGGGTAGTAGACTGTGGAACTCATTAGATTTAAACATATCTAAATAATTAAATATTGTTCTGTTCTGCTTTACTTTCCTTAAAAAGATACCTTCTGAAATTATCACTGAATTTACTGGACAGCTTCTGCTGGGAGTTGCACTCTTTGAGAAAATGAACACCAGGCAAGGATGTGGTAATATGGATGTGGTCAGAGTGACATTGACTAATTAATGTTACTGTATAAAGACAATGTAATACCACTGTCATTATAAATGTGTCAACTGATGCAGAGATGTTAACTGCAAGAAGTAATACATTGAGTCAGTAGTAGTACCAGAGATTGAAAAATTCATAAGGTCAAACTATTATCTAGCAAATACTCTGATAGAAGATTTCAAAACATACTTGAAATCATGATAAACATCCACTTTTCATGGCAGGCTCACAGTAGCTTGTCTATCCTGCTACTATTGATCTGGTCAGCAACATGATCACAACAAAACATGCAAACAGAAAATCCTATTTAGTGGGATACCTTGGCACCAAGGCAATCCTATTGCTCCCTCTTCTCTGCTAAAAGGTACGTATCATTTGTCTCTTGTGCCTTAAACAAAATCAAAACTGAAGTCAAACAGGAAAATAGAGGGTAGTGGCTTCTTATCACCATCCCACTTTCCTCAGTGTTTAAATACAAAGTCAATTATGTTTTATCCACATTGAGTACTCTTTGATATTTAAATTCCATGAATAAACCAGAGTCCTTTGTTCTACTATTGCAAACCTTAATGAAATAAGATGGTTTAGCTGGGTTTATTCAAAAGTGAATTTTGTGAACTTACCAAATGTGCTTCCTGATTATCATCATAAAAAACTCATCGTATTATTTTTGCTCTCTGACTGAAGATATCACATGGCTAGCCAGTATTTCAGGATATGATCACTGGGGCACAGATTCTCAGGTGATATACAAAGGCATAATAGTTGATTTGAATATGTTTTGAGTGACTGAGAGTCCTGCCATAGTATAAAATTGTATTTTGCACATTTTCCTTTATTGGTTGCATACCTGAGTCATACTTCCAAGGGAAGGAAACAATAGCATGTTACTTAGTTAATTAAGCAGCTGGAACAAATTTAAGCAGTGAAACATTCACTTTGGAAATGAGCTGCTCACAAACAGTACAGCAATGAAGAATGTTTTTTTGGCTGAGTCCCTTCAGTAAATCAGAAGGTCTTGATGCAAGTCAGGAATTACTTACTGGGGGAGGTCCTATGACCTCTTTTGAACAGGATGCATGACCAAAAACAGTCCCTTGTGCCCTCCAAGTCTATTCAGCTATAGTCTGTGAATTAATGATAATAGTGAATAATATCTGTAAAAGCATTCATGCAATAAAGTGAAAGCAGTAAGGAGGAACTTCTGCAATGCTTAGCTGTTTACACAAGGGTACTGTACAGCAGTAGGCATGTCAGCCCTCTACGAGTTTTGCTGAAATTAATGGGAGTGGGAAACATTTCCACCTTTTCGAAGAGTGCAGTTAAAGTAAGTGATCTGTTACCATTGTGACACTTCCAGGGGAGGCTATAGTTTCAGCTGTGATAATAGTGATGTAACCTGGAAAGGAAATAAATTTGTAAAACCAATTCACAGCCACAATATTGAAGCTGGAGCTGACACCAAAGGTATAGCTTGACCTTAACACTGTCAACATTACAGGTAATATAATTACCTGTAGCATTCTGTCGGTTCCAGCATTGAGATGTCTATCTTTTTTGTTTGTTTCTGGCAGCAGACTGAACTATTGCTACTTCTGGGTTTTTATTTATTTATTTATTTATTTATTTATTTATTTATTTATTTATTTATTTATTTATTATTATATAAAAAAAGAACATTAGAGTATTAGGTATGTTATTTCAGTTTTTATGGATCTCACTCTTACTGAAATGTTGCAAAATAGTCTTGATAGTATCAATAATGATGAATCTGGTCTCAGATCAGGATTGAAATTCTTTTTCTGTTGCTTTTCAGTCTTACTTGAATGGTAGCTGGTTGTCCAGCCCACCCAACCCTTTCTAACAAGAAAACAATCTTGCTGAGTTTGCTGCATTGCTTCAGGAGGGTACATTTTGTGGGTCAAATTAATTTGTATTGGTTCAGACACATCCATTTGGCAGTACCCAAAGGCAAAAGAATAAACCAAGCCAGCAGGGATGTCTAAAAGCCCATACAGGGGCCTTTAACCACTTATTGATTTATTCTAACTACACATAAACCTGACTTTAAGTCAGGTTCTAAAATCTACAATTTGAAAATAATCTGCTTCTCATCCAAGCTGGCATTTAATCTCATTAGCAAATAGTGAAGGAAGTTAGAAACTGGTAAAACATAAGCTTATAGCTCATACTATTTACTTATTTTGTTTTGTTAAGAAAGCAGTATCAGTTCCTGATTTCCACATCATATCTATATCATGCATATCATTGTTTTCATTATGGGAAACATGTATATCATACTTTCGTTATGCCCCATCCCTGGAGGTGTTCAAGGCCAGGTTCGATGAAGCTTTGAGGAACCTGATTTAGTGGAAGGTGTCCCTGCCCATTGCAGGGGGGTTGTAACTAGATGTTCTTTAAGGTTGCTTCCAACAAAAATAATTCTATGATTCTATTATTCTATGAAAACATAAATTTTCAGGGACTGCAACGTGCAGTTCAGTTTAGCTCCCTAAAAATGGGAACTGGAGTTTCTATGAAAAAGTGAAAGAAAGTCAGAAAAAATATATAAATGCTGCTTTGTGTCATGAAGGCCATATCCTGGTGCTGCTGAAACTGGTGGATCCCTTTGCAAGGGCATTACTGGGAGAAGTCTAGGATGCTCCTAGCTTTATGCTCACATTGAATCAAAGCATTTGAGGTTCAAGAGGAAAACATTTGCACAGTACAAAGAGGCCCAGCCTTCCTTCTCTGCTGTGGGAAGGAAGATCACTGGGGAGATAGCAGAGAGGATGAAGTAGTTTGTGGGGAGAGATGTGGATTCAGTGCATACCTCAGCAACCTCTTTCAGCAGGAAGTGAAAGCTATCCAGATAAGGTGTTGATGATCTCACTGACACAGCCCTGGGCTGCAGTTATTGCAGCTCAGGCTACGTGTGGACTTGAAGAGGACTTAAAAAAAAAAAAAAGGAAAAAGAAAAAAAAGTTAAAAAAAATGGGTGGGGGTGGGGGAAGGGAAACACCAAACATGAAAATCAATCCTTCTTGCACCATTCCTGCCATGACTTGAATCCAGAGTTCACTGTTTAACCATAAAATGTTAATAGGATCCAAAACAGTCGTCTCAACAACTTCAGGAATTCAGCAGCTTCATAGCTTTAACTGTTTAGGAAGGGATCAGTTGTGGTAAAGCCATGTAGGTATCTCACACCAACTGGGTCCACACAGAAAAAAAGTTTAAATGGTTTGTTTTGACAATTGTGCTTTGATTTTTATATATATATTTTTTATATATCCCTTGTAAAGCAGTATTGCACTGACTTCACAAACAATGTTTAAATCTTTCAGTTCCTTTTGGAATTATGGGCCTAATGAAGAAGAAAGAAAAAGGAAAGCTGAATTTCATCAGCTTTATAACATGATACAGAAGGAATAAAATCACAAATAGGGCTTTAGAAGGATGAAAAAATATTCCCAGAGCTGGGGTGGAAGCATGTAAGTAAAAAGGTACAAAGTGCCACAATGACTGAAAGACAGATAAATCCCACACAGGCATATTAGACAGTGTTGAGTGATGATAAAAAGATCAAGTTCACGTCCTTTCTACTTCTGTAAGAAAAGAACTTAACATGTTGAGTCTGACCAGAAGCCTCAAAAAGTGCAGTAAGTTATGGGATAGTGTGAGTCATTTGGAGAATGATCTTCAAGTGCTTCTCCCTCATCTCTGCCCTTGATAAAAACAATTAGTCAACATACAGTGAGTTTATGGAGGAGATCCACAACATAGAAGATGCTATGAGGAATTAACAAAATAAAGACAAAATACTTTGTTTTGAAAGGAGATAAACCCATTAGTATCACAGCCCTCATAAACGTCAGCTGTGAAAATAATTTCAACACAGGAAAGAGGATGTGTTTTGGGGGATCACTACTATTATTATTTTCTGGCATTATAATATCTTAAAATAATTATGAGTCTTGACTCTATATTGTGCTGGGCATAGTCAGAAAGTAAGAGGCAGTGGGCTCATCTATACTACTATTTGAGTTCAGAGAAATGAACTCTTTTCATCCCCAGCTATTGCACTTTGGCTCTCACCATGGAATTGCCTTGGGGTTCATAAAATAAATTCCTATTAGATGAAATGAAATGAAATCAAAAGAAGTGCTTCCCTAATGTACTTTTACAGGTAACGAATGGGTCTATGGGGTCAGATCAGAACTCACCTGAAGTAAAACCCAGCAAGCACTTCTAGCTTGGATGTTGGATCCTCCACAACTGTTTTGCTTTGGAGAGCTTTTCCTTCTAGACCACGTCACTTGCTATTGTAAGACTGAGTGGAATCTCACTGAGGGTGGTGCATGGTTGTTTACAACTAAGTATAGATGCTTAACATATATATTTGACCTAGAAACCTGTAGCAATTAGAAGGAAATAAATACTTTAAAGGCATGATTTATCAGTTTGAAAGATATACCTTCTGATCAGATGAATCTTATTCCCAGCGATGTTATTTTTTTCTCCGCAATGAAAACGAAAAGTGTCTAGGTAATTATGTTCTGTGTAGATGTTCACTCAGTGAATGGATTGAAATAGTAGGGAACAGCTAGTTTAAATTTATGCTATTGGCAAAGAATAGTAAACAGAATCAGAAAGGAATGACCTGACTTTTCTGAGGCTGCCTCTACTGACAAGTAGACTAGACCAGGATTAGACCTCCTATCTTTCAACTGCTAGTCAAATGTGCACTAAGTATACACAGTAATTCAGTAGAATTATTTAGCTTGTTGATATAACATGGTAATTCAACTTTTTGTTATATAAAAAGCTTTTTTCTCAAATTATGGGTCACAGTAACCTTGAAAAAATCTCTTTATTGTCTTTCCATTTAGACGAATGCCTCCATTTTCCCATTATTATAACATTTTGCAAATGTTTGTGTAAATTTCCTCTTTTGCATTCTTTATTTCAATAATTGTTTTATGAACTTACATTATACACTGAATTGCACTGATTGTACTTGATCTATAATATTATTTTTCAGTTTTCAAACAGTATTTAGTGAGGTCTTTAATAAATAAAGGAGATCTAGTGTCTTTCTTTTAAGTGTAAATATCAGACTGAACTAGGAAAATAAAATTAAACCTACAGTTGCTGAAATGTTTTATGCTAAGTTAATTCAAAAAGGATCTATAAATTTAATGATCTGCTTTCTGTTTCTATGTGTCAGAGATGCTGTTAAAAACAATATCAAAACATTCTGTCATCTGTCATATTGAGCATAATTTTTACTAATTTTCCAAATTATCTGGAAACAATAACAGAAACACTTTTAGGTGTAGATAAATGTTTGGTTTTCATTTGTAATAAGTCAGTGAGCGAGGACTTATTTGTATCATATTAGTCATATTTTTATTTTAAACTGAAAGGTCTGCAAAAGGTAGCAAGAATCTTCACACTCGTTTTAATTGATAATCTGAAGAGTTGATTTAGGCATAAATAAAAATAGAACAAAACTGGAACTTTCTTCAATTCCTCCTTGGCCACATAAACTAATTTTATAGAAGTGACTTGCAATTTACAGTGTGGCAGTAGGTGCAGTACTTAAGTAACACTGAAAAGAACAAGTCTTTATGCAGTCAAGAACTGGGTTTAAAACCCAGCACGAGGTGATCTGGATTCCTAAAATCTGATCTGTGTAGTTTAAAGCACAGTTCCAGTTTTGGTAGTTCCATTTCAGCAACATGTACCCCAAAACCTGCATAACCTTTCTTTTGCACCACAGAGGCAGAACAGCATTTTAAGATGTCTAGCTTTTTTTTTTTTTTTTTTTTTTTTTTTTTTTCTGGAAGAGAATACCAATGAAGAAATGAGGCATAGTTGGAAGGACGGACTGCAGTTCAGATGCTGAGCTGAAGAAAGTTGGGAAAAAACACAGCACATGGCTACAAGAAGATTGTAATCATATCTGGCTTTTCTCACTTCGCAACTTCAATAGACATTTCATGCCAGGGATGCCAGTGCCTCCAGATGTCCTTTTACTCCTGATCATCTTTGTCTTTTTTACCCTTCCAGAGTTTGCTAGTCTAATTTAGACAGCACAGTGAAATCACAGTCCCAAACACAGACTCTTGCTTTTTCTGGTTATCCCACTGAAAAGAAATTGGAGACCTACTTTTTCTGTGTTCTCAAGCCACCTGATGAACTTTGCAAGATCTGTTTTAATTTTAGAGCTTGTTACTTGACCCTGAGTCTTAAAAAGCTTTTTTAATGGTTTGAAATTTGAAGTCCTTGAGAAAAGGACCTGTGTTCACTGATACATCTCTAAACAAATGTCTCTTCAGAGATCCAGTTTTTCTTCTAAACTGGAACTAATGTTTGCATGTCAGCTGAAGAAACAAGTCCAACAGGACATGTTCGCCACTACAGCAGTAACCTTATGGGCAGCATAGTTCATGTGGACTTTGCAAAGGTGTATTCCACTGCAAAGAGGATACAAATTCTTCATGCTAGGACCACAAAACTTAAATCTTTATCAATACAGCTCCTTACAGTAGACAGCCTGCAGAAAAACAATTGATGTAAACCAATACTTATGGCCGATTCCAAGTCTATTCAAAACATTTATTGTGAAAAAGCCATCAAGAGTATTTGTTCTGAAAAATCCATCTCCAAAGAGGTGTAGAAGGAAAATATGCTCAAAGTGCAACATATGTAGAAATATGAAGTGTCAAATGCAATCCAGACAGTGAAAGCAGAACTATAAATGGATTGACAAAAGGGAGATGTGAGCAGCATGGAGAAGCCATACAAAGAAAGTGAAAAAAAAAAAAAAAAAAAAAAAAAAGGCAAAAGATCTTTCTTCCCCTTTACCAGAGCGAGGTGGTGTCCCCCCAGCCAGAAATCTTCTGTCTGTATCCTCTGTTTATTCAGTATTATGTGGAAATATAAAATAAAATAAAATAAAATAAAATAAAATAAAATAAAATAAAATAAAATAAAATAAAATAAAATAAATAAAATAAAATAAATAAAATAAAATAAAATAAAATAAAATAAAATAAAATAAAATAAAATAAAATAAAATAAAATAAAATAAAAAGGTTTTATTTGCTCTCCAGTTGTGACTGCTTCATTCTACAGCTTCCTACCTGTGTCAGACTTGTGTAGGAGTGCTCTCAGTCTCAGACAGGAGTCTTTTCTTCTTGACTTTTTTCACCACTGCAGATGCATATTAGTATAAAAAGCAATCTTTTCACCTGTGCCATAACAGAGTCAATTCTGCAAGCTTTTTAAGTACTTCAGTCTGTTAGAACATTAACTTCAAAGAGAATCCTTTGACTCGGATTTAGAGATGCACTTAAGAAGATTACTAAATTTGTTCAAAACACTCGTTCTGAATGAACAGAAATGATTTGGACTGGAAGAAGTGGGCCTTAGCCTGAAGTGCTGACATTTTACTTTAACACACAGCCTACCTTCAGGGCTGTGGTTTGATGTTTAACTGTCACCTACCACGTGCTTTACTACATGCATTTCTGAAGGTCTTGAGGACTTGTACACTGTTTTCTTTCAAAGGTATCTTTGAATTCTAGGGCTACGTGCAGTGTCCCACAAGAGCATCAGAGACAGAGAAAGGAGAAAAGCATTTTATAACTTTAATACTAACAACTAACCTTTGCTCTAGACTATAAATAAATTTACTTTGCGTTGTGTGGCCCTCATCCTCATGAGATGTCCAAGAATGTCACAGATGTCAATATGTAGTGAGTAATATTAAACTGAATATTTAGGGGATTATTTTACTGTTGTTGTCTATAGAAGCTATTTTTTTTGAAGATTTAATTGCTTTATCAAATACTTATATTCAGTATATTCAGTAGAAGAATAAACTATGTAAACTTCTGAACTGCTTGGCAAAATGCTCTGGACACAAAATACATTTGCTGTAGGCATCAAAAAAAAATATTTATTTCAATACTGTAGTTAAATATAGCAAAATATAATGTCTGTGAGCCAAATTTCCTTAAATAAGTAATAGTGTTTCCTCACAAATTTTTAGAAATTTGTTTAATAACTTGATGGAACGTAAGGCATCTTTCTTTCATTAGAGTTTCTTTTCTATTGAATTAAGTTTACTTAATTTCTTCTAAGCAAGATGCCCTGCAATTGAATTTGGATTGAAACAGAAATTTAGATTTTGGCTAATAGAGAGCACTTTCCCAGTTAATTTAACATTTTTATGGGACATATTGTCAAATATGGTAAAAAAAATAAAAAAAAAAATCCAAATGACCTCAAAATTTTTATGTATATATACATATATATATAATATTCCCCAGTACTTCTCCTCTCCTCTCCTCTCCTCTCCTCTCCTCTCCTCTCCTCTCCTCTCCTCTCCTCTCCTCTCCTCTCCTCTCCTCTCCTCTCCTCTCCTCTCCTCTCCTCTCCTCTCCTCTCCTCTCCTCTCCTCTCCTCTCCTCTCCTCTCCTCTCCTCTCCTCTCCTCTCCTCTCCTCTCCTCTCCTCTCCTCTCCTCTCCTCTCCTCTCCTCTCCTCTCCTCTCCCACTCCATATAATTCCCACTGAGAACTACTGAATTGAATTCCCACTGAGCCTTCTCAGTGAGAATACAGTTTGAGAACATCTCACTGAGAGGATCTGCCTTTTGTTTTGATGACCCTGGGCACAGCCCAGCCACCCTCTCAGAGGCCTTCTACTGGTAGGGAAGCATTCCCTATTTGAGGGGCCTCTGTTTCTCAGTCTGAATAAAAAATCTGGCACAGCTGTAAACTTTTGTCAACACAGATCTTTGTGCTGTTTCCAGGAACCTAAAATACCCAGGACTGGCACTAGCGTATCTCATGTGTTGTGTCAGCCAGTTTTGACTGTCAAGGGATTGCAAAACAGACACAAAAATTAAACCTGAAACTGCTTCAGTAGGCAACTTGGATAGAAATTCCTCTGTTGTTCCCTTTTTCATTTCTTAGCTTTGAACAGTTGTTCCAGTTAATGGCAAGCTCCCTCCAGCCCCAGCTTCCCCACCAGATATCTAAAATCATGTTTTTTTTTTTTTTTTTTTTTTTTTTTTTCCCCCTTAAAACAAAACAGCCTTTATGCTTGTAAAGCTCTGTGTTCAGTGTGCTAAACACAAGAACACAAGACTGAATACTATAGTTTCTTCTTGTATTTGACAACATGAATTTTCATCTTTTATCAGTTTATTTCTGAAACTTATTTCTTATATGGCATTTCCCTAGCTTTTCCCTATCTTTTTATGCTTCTTGAACTTTTTTTTTTTTTTTTTTTTTTCCTTTCCTGATGAGAATAAAGGGAGGGTGATGGTTTCTGAAACAACTTTTCAGAATTCACTCTCCCCTATCATTCCTATCTCCCCTATCACAATCCCCTATCCCACTATCCCCTTTCCTATGTAGCAAAAAAATTGTCACCCAGTACTTGCATCTAGTCTTGTCCCTTGGTAAACCCTTGCATTGAACCACAGACAGGGGAGGGAAGGGAAGGGAAGGGAAGGGAAGGGAAGGGAAGGGAAGGGAAGGGAAGGGAAGGGAAGGGAAGGGAAGGGAAGGGAAAATGAAATATTCTAGAACAACAGTTGACTACAAACAAAACAATTTATTGTGTTTAGTTTTCAGGTAACCATGTATTATTTCTAACAGAGGGAGATGTCTGAATATATCAAAAGATGAAGATGCAGGTTTAATAGAAAATTTTTAGATTCTTGTGAATTAAAATATGCCTTCCGATATCCTTGCATTCTCTTTGATTAAAAGTGAAAGTCTGAATTAAAAAAATAAATACATATTTGCTGAGAAAATGGCTGCTACTGAAGCTTGCAAATGAAAATAGTTTAAAAACATTAGATTCTCTGGTGTTCAAACTGGACTTAAATAAGATTTTAACAGCAGTTCATCCACTAATTATCCTATTTCTGAGAGAATATCAACCTTCAACAGTCAGCCTTCCTCTGTGAATGATGATCATGCAACTTATTCAGAAGTCATCTGAGTTAATTGAGATTAATATCTTGAAAGCAGAGAGCTTGAGTCTCTTGGGGTCTCATCAGAATGATGGCACTTCTGATTTATAACCATGTAACAGTGTTATTTATAGAAGTAAGCACCTCACACCAAAATAAAAATATTATTCCTTACTTCCTCTGCCTGTCAGCTGTTCTCCTCTGGAATATGTGTATGGCTTCTCTCCTTCCTGGAGCCTTAAAATGTTTTATTTTCTCTGTACATAAATTCAGAATTATTAAATGTAATGAATCACCAAAGAGGATAGCAATTAGCATGTGATAGATAAAAATGGTGTTGAATTCTCCATAAATATGAAAGAGAGCTGATTTTTTTTTTTTTTTATTTGTCTTTAAATACGAGTTTATGATGGTAGCAAAGGAATGTCTGCTTTTTAAAGGCTGACTAATGCAAAAATCTCCTTTTATAGACAGCAGTTATATTAGGTCAAAAAGTCATGGTCAAGAACAGAAGAAATTCCTAGAGCAGCCATCTGCTTGGGTTCTGTGCTGGCCTCAAATTTTGTTGAGCTTTTATTCTCCTTACCTCCACCTTTTCACCTTTATATCCAAAAAGCTTGCTGCCTGGTACATCTTTCTTTCTATCCATACAGACAGCTGTTCATGGCACTTCTGAATGTTTCAGGGCATGATTTTAAATATCTGGAAGTCTGGTGTCTTGTAGCTGTTAGGTTTAGAAGAAGAAAGTCCTGTGGCAAGGCTATCAAACTTATTTTTGTAATCGAATGCACATTCTGTTTCTTCCTCTGCTAGCTATCTAGTGGGAAACTGAGACAAGAGGAGACTCATTCAACAAGTGTTAAAGCTTATATTTAATCAGAAGATGCTGAACATTTACAGAAGAGGTAATAAACAGAAAAGACGCTGGATTTGGAGAAAAGCAGCTGTTAAAAAACACTTCTTCAGAGATCTGAAATGCTGGGACTAAGTTTGAGAGAAACTGTCGGGAGAAGAGCTCTGAAGAGCCTTTCGTCAAAGGGCAGGAATGTAAGCTTTTGGCCCCTAATATTGAAAGACTTGGTGTCATTAGAAAGTTACGATCTCAAACATATTGGATAAATAATCTCTCCAATTTGAGCAGACGTTTCCTAGATTCATGAAACCAGAAGCAAGGCCAGTCCTCAATTAGAATTTGAAGAAATTGATTTTAATGTAAATGTTTGCTGTGTTTGTATCACCTTCAGGAATGGCACAAGTCTAATGGGAATGCAAGATATCAGCCTTTCTCAGACTTTAAAGGAACTCCTTTGAGGTTTAAAGTTTTTACCTTCATTCCCTAAATATTTCTTTCATTTCCATTTTGTTTTATTGGCTTGTAATTCCCACTGTAAACACATTTGCATTTGCCATAATTCTGCAAAAGAAAACAATCCAGAGAGCTATTCATCTGGTGGTGGCATGATTTGCCATAGCTCAACTGGAAACCAGCAGTTGAAAATCTATTCTGTAAAAGTCTTTTTCTTCCTGGAAAGGAATGGAAAACAGTGCAAATCTCTCACATACATCTTGACCATCTGGGTTCGGAAAGGTTTCGTACTGGTGTATTCCAGGTATATCTAAACTTCAAGTGCTATTCTGAACTAAGTTAAGCATTTGATATCTTTCAGCCAGTCATGATTCTCTCTAATGTCCTCAGATTTCAAATGGAAATTAGATGCTTTTATCCAAGCCATTGGTAACATTTTTTGTCACCATGATGATAAACCTGGCTAAATGGTGACTCATATGAGTGAAGATGACATATATTTTTTCCATAATGGTAATATAATGTTTGTCTTTGAGTACAGTGAAGCAGCCACTAAACTGCACCAAAATATCCTAGTTACATTGTCAAAAAAAAAAAAAAAAATAAAAAAAATCCAGACATTCAAGTACAGGGTGAATAAAAGAGCAGTATAAATAAAGGAAGAAATAAGAAGCAATTGCCAGGCCCTCAATCCTAATGTGTGCTGTCTCCACAAAGTCCCATATGTGGCCTCAGAAATTATTTCTTCTATTTTAGTTTGTTTTTAAAATGCAAGCCATATAGAGAGGAGTTTTTCAGCACTCAAATTAATGTATAGAATACTGCAGTGGTAAAAGAAACTATTCTAGCAATGCATATGTAAATTTATTTCTGCCTTTGAACTCTGTTTATACATCACTGTGGAACTCAGCTGCTAGTATTTAGTAGCAATACAGCCTTGCTTACAGCATTTTAGTGCCAAGGGGAAAAAAGGGGATTTCCTTTTCTTAGCAAGGGATTTCAGTGAGAGAGGAAGAAAAAAGGACTGCTCTTGTTGAACTTTCCCCACACATAACTTTTTTCATTGGCTGTGAAATGTCCACATCTGCAGCTAGAAACACAAGTGATAGATTTCTGTGATCCAAGGTGATACTATTATAAGGGAAATATCAGTAATTCTGTGATTCAACATGCACTTTCCTTGTAAAGGAAAGCCAACATAAAAAATACTTCTCCATCTGAGATCAATAAAAATGTCCTAATTTTCAAAGAAATATTCTCATGGACCTGTCAAGAAGAGTACTACAAAACTGCATGCTGAAATGTCATTGCCTTTTGGAGAACAACAAATTTTTCTAACACCCAGATCAATGTAGTGTAGAGTCTTAATCAATTCAGACTGAATTTTTTGAAGTTCTTACACAAAAGCCAGCTGGTGGAAGTGTGTTGTAAAAAGAGCTATCTGAATTATTCATTGAGAATAATCTGTGTTACGAATTTGCCCTCCCACTGCTCCACCTCCTTTGCAGAATTTGTCTGCAATGCAGTCCTCATCTCTGTGAGTGTTTGGAAAATGGTTTATATTGATGCATTTTTATATGGCTCCAAGAGTTGCTGGATCTCTTAAAAACTATTATTTAAGTTAATTATATTTTATGACTTGCAGTGTGTGAATACAACACTGTCTAGTAAATCATTTTATGGTATTGCAGGACACTGATAGGATGACTGAAACTTTTTTTAACCTAGGAAGTTAAGAATAACAGAGATACACTATTTGGTTGTCTTTGTGAAATGAACTGATGTATGACTGCATTTTCTGGTCTGCACTTGTCTCTTGCAGACAATAAACTGAGGTGGCTAAGTACATACACATATATACCCTAAGCTCTTTCCATAAGTGAGGGTGAACCACAGAGGCTGGGACAGGTCTTCTGCGAAATTATTGTCCTTCAGAGGTGCTTGTCCCTTACAGACTGGGTGTGTAAAGGGACTATGAACATCATGTTGAAGAGTTAAGTCAGGTTCTAGATGAGATTCTCTGTTTTGAAATAATTCATAAGTAATATGAATATGAATTGACAGGAGACAATTCAATCCAGCTTACATTGGAAGACTCCTCTCTGAGTTTACCTTTGTGGTCAGTGAAGAAAAATAAGTCCTTCTAGGATGCAAACAATTTCATCCTGAGTAGACTTATACCACACCTTATGGTATAAGATGACTTATACCATAAAAGTCTTATTTCTCATAGGTTCTTGTGATAGGAGCTTAAATAACCAGCTCATATCTGTGTCTCTATACCAAGAGTATGTACATTCAATTAAATTAATCTCACTCACTCAGGTTAGGACTGGTAGATACTAGTGGCACTAACCTTTTTACTGCTGTTGGAAAAAACATTATCTGTTCTGCTGATAACAGGATGAAATGAGTTTTCAGTGTCATTGGTGCTTATGAAGTGTGCTGAAGTATTCAGTTTCTCCTAATTCCTTTCCAGTGTTATCACCGAAAAAAAAAAAAAAAAAAAAAAAAAAAAGAGAGAGAAGGAATATGACATCATATACTTACCTTGCAGGTGGATTACATCAAGAACCCACTTATATCTTTCTTATTAAGACTAAGCCTACAAAAAAGTTGTCTTTGGTTGTCTAAGAAAACACAGGCTAAGCAGATACTTCATAGCGTATTTGGTATAAACTTCATGTTGATAAATTTACTTGAGAAATCCAGGAAACTTTTTGAAATGACTTTCCAAGAGATTATCAGTGATAAAAAAGACTGAGTTTGATAGGTTTATGAGTCAGATTGCATATATTGGGCCTATTTTAACAGGAGAGGGAGATTTTGATGGCTATTCTAATCCTGTGTTGCTGCTAGCTAAAACTATTGTTAACTCTAAGAATTATTGAATGTCAGAAGTTTGAGTGGATTAAACTTCTTCTATAACCATTTGCCAGTTGATATACACCTTCACCAGTAAGCTAGCTAAATAAAACTATCTAACTGCCTGTCATGCAAAGGAGACACTGTCCTATGAACACATATCTAAATCCCTTACATGTAGTGAAGCATGCAATTTAATATAAGTGTTCATTCCAGTTTATCAGAAATTCACATCTTTCTTTGCCGTATCACCATCTACTAATGCATTATTTTTCATTAGGTGTGTATTCAAAGAAGCATGAAAATGCTTACCAGTCTAAAATGCATCTTAGAAACTATATGTGTATTGTAAAAGATTATTTCACATTTACAGAGACGCCTGATAAAAACTATTGATTATATGAAGAATAAACAAAATACAAACATTTTAAATGTCATTAGTTAGGAGGAAAAACAAAAAAAAGGCTTAGTTAATACATACTGTTTCCAGGGAAAATATTCTTCATTGTTTACAGTTGGTACCAAATTAGTCTTTCCATTCCCCTATCTAGTATATGTGCTAGTGGCAGACAAAAAAAGTAGAAAAGATTAATGTTTTGTTATTTTTATATTCCTTCTTTTATCCTGCAGTGGTCATGAATATGACCTTCCATCTTCTTTTACCAAGTGCAACTCGAAGACTAGAAGTCACTAGCCTGAGATAATTAAAACCTGGAATCACTCTTGCACAAATGATCAGGTAAGAAGCTGGGGTGGTGAGCACAGATTTTTCCAGCTTGTGTTACATTGATCCTCTGTCATCAGGCTTAATTAATAGGGTTAAACAGTTCTTCAGGAAAGAATAGTGTTGGTATTTTCCATGTGAAGCAGTCACGATGAGGATTGTGTCCTCTGATACACATGATATTTTACTCACAGTGAAGAATACGTGCTACCCTTGGCTATGCCCTTTGTTTAAACTTGTCCCTTGACTTCCTTGAAATAAATAGAGCATATGAAAACACACTGGGGGTATCTTGCTAAACTCTGTGGCCAGTACAGACCTGCCAAAACTTAACCTCAAACTGGGGGGTTTCTGGCTATTGGGACAATATTGTTACTAGGGTTGAGAGGGTGTAAAAAGCACGAAATGTTCCTGCCCACAAATATGCTGGAAAAGATACAAAATAAGTAAGTTTCCTAATATCCTGATCTCCTTCTCACTGACTTTTACTAATGCTTAACAGCTTCATTGTCCCCTCAGTGTTTACTGACATCAAAGATAAACTAGTGTGTTATGAGTAAAATGCACAAGAATTAAAAACAGTTGAATTTCATCTCTACTTGATGTTAGTACAGAGTTGAATGACATTCAACTTATAGTTTGACCAGCTATTCTTCAAAAGTTTGAACTGTGCTTTTGACGGGAGTTTCCTAAAAAGCACTATCTAGTCCATTTATCCCTTGTTAGCTTTTAGATAGAGAAATAAAGAAAAGAAAATTTTAATTAGAAATTGAGTTGTTTTCAGAATTAAAGCATTTGTTTTCAGAAGGAAAGCATTCAGGTATCATTATTGGAGGTTGGATTGAGATTTGGGGAACACTTTGACCAAAGAATGCAGCAGAAATGTGCCCTCAGCTTGCATAGGGGCTTGCTGCAGAACAGGGACTGAGGTGGAGGTTTTGCTTTCTTTTTAGTCATCTGAGATTGTACTCCACCTCATCTGAAAGAGGAGGAGTGAGAGAGCGGTTGTGGAGTTTAGCTGCCCAGCACGGTAAAACCACCACAGTGATCTGCTTTAATTAATGACAGTATTTTTAATAGCTTCATACAAAACCCTTCCCAGTTGAAAAGACAATCATGGAGAATTTTGCTGCTGCAACAGTCTGAGGTATCCCTGTAACAGCCTGGTGTCTTTAGCCCTTCTTGTCAATGCTTCCTCGTCTCTACCAGTGAAATCAGAAGACTTATGTATTAATCTGTGCTGAAGTCTGAGCTGATAGGTATAAGGGAATGACTTTCACATATCTGCTTTATAAAGTAGAGTCCTTTCATTTTCTGAGTACGTATTTTCAGTAGCTGATCTGACAGCGTTAACCACAGTTATTTTCATTTTCGCTTTAGAGACATGGAAATGTGTGCATAAATACTGCTCCAGTGCACTGAATACACATTTATAAAGTATCACAGAGAGCAGATGATTCAACAGTCTTGGAAAAGGGAAAAAGTTGCAGATGAAGTTATGAGAGAAACTTCTGTAGAACAAGGAAACTGGCAGAAATAAAAACAATAACACTGTCTTCTTTATCAAGGAACATTGCTTCTGTATTCTCTCAATCTCAGACAGTAAAGCTGAGTGAAGCAACCAACCATAGTGCATTGTTATATATTCTTCCTTGTTTTATTGTGATGGAAAGGTAAGCAGGAGATCAGAACACTCCAAATACTGAGTATGCGCTGTGTTGTATAGCATGCAACCTCTACAGCTTTGGGTTCTGGAAAGCTCTCTGAAGTACTGAGGTGTACTTAGGGTCCTCTATTCTGAAAGCTGTTATTCAGCTGAGGCTCTCTGCAGAGAACTTCAGGTCACATAATGTTTTATACCTTCTCCACTGAACATGTATAATCTACATGTTTTGTACAGTATGGCCAAGAAAAAGTGTCCTAAAATCATAAAAAATAAAAATAAAATCCACAAGATTGAAGTAATTTATGAGATTCAATTTGGAAACACTCATGCATTTGTTTTTGAGGCATTATTTCAACTTGAAAGAGGTTCTCAAGCTAAGCTTTGAGACTTCGAGAACTTTTTTTTTTTTTTTTTTTTTTTTTCCAGAAGACATTTAAAGAAGACATTTTCAAGAAAATGCTACATGTAAAGGGATGTGTGACAAAGTTTGAACTGGCAACAATGTGGTGAGAACAAGATATTGCTGAAGATATGTGACCTCAATAGAAGGCTTATTAGATCTTCAAATAAACAGTCTATCTGCATTCTGCTTCCAAATGTCTCCAGATGCAAAAGAGCCAATTTCTTTTTTCTTTTTTTTTTTTTTTTTTTTTTTTTCCAGGATATATTATGTAGTGTCTGCTATGTAAGTATTAACCTTTGTTAATTCCTTTCATTACATTTCTGTGGTGGCTGCTTTCTTCCTAATGTTTTCTTTCTTGCTGAATTTAAAAAATATGTTTGATTTTACACTTCTGCTCCACCCCCAACCTCTTGCATAAGCTAATTCTCTCTTTCTTCTGTTGCTCTTTTTGCTGAATATTTCATAGCTTTGTATTTCTAATTCTTTCATACTTTTAAAAATAACATAAAAATAAAGTAAATTAAGTCCTGCATGGAGAATAGGAAAAAATAAGAAATTCTCACTGATATAGGTAAATACTATCTGATATTCCTGTTCCCAACAGGATGTGCTTTATTGAATTTGGGATGGAAAAAACAAACAAACAAAAAACCAAGAACTCATCACTGTAAGCTAATCTGAAAAGATGAAATAGGAAATAAAAGGAAGATATGTGAGATACACAGATAAAAGGCAAGACTATCAACAGTCTTATTTGCATTCTTCTTTGTTTTGAATTTGAAGAGCTTAAAAATTGCTCTCTAGGCGTATATATTAAGCCTGCATTATTCAGGGATTTCATTGCATTGGTTTATATTATAAACGTTCTTTGTAAAAAGATTTAAGAAAACAATATAATATTAGACTTTAATTTGAACAGAACACATGAGGAATCATTAGGAAATGAGGTGAAGATAACAGAAAGGAGAAAAGAATTACTTGGCAGTGGACTGGGCCAATAAAAGATGCAATTTCATTGATTGGCCTACAGGGTACTATGAAAGAAAAAACAAATTTAGCTAAAACTCTCCCTGTGTACCCATATATACTATTTCATCTCTTAGTGATATTGAACTGTATCATATAATCTGCCTTACATCTTCTCTTTAATTTTAGTGATAATATGAACCACATGGTAACTCATAATAATGATAATGGCTGATAGAGCTCAGAAAGATCACTCAGAAACTAATTGTAGCCTTGAGATGAGATACCTGAAGGTAGGATTTGAAGAAGTGTTAAAAGCCCAAAACAAACCTTACACTTTGTCCTTTAAATTGTTCTCTCATGTATTTCAAACCCTCATTTTTTATTATTATTTTTGTTTTTAATACAGCAGAAAATATCCCATCATTTGTTGAAGACATTAAACACTGTAATACTGTGTTTAGTCCTTAATTTTTACTCAACATGAATCCTAAAGCAACTGTGCTGCCTATGGCAACATGCAGTGGTGCATAGTTTAAGCATTAGCGTGAGACCAAGATTCACAGCTATGAGTCCTACTGTAGATTAAGGCACTTTATCAAACCACTAGTATCTGTTATGGTAGTGTTGCCCTTTTGTTCAGCAGCCTCATGGAGGAGTTTCCTCAGACAGTGGTAGCAGGGGCAGCTGCAATATTTCTAGACTTGGATACCGCAGGTTTCTTTTCAGCATTACCTGTGCAACTTTTGTTGGGTTAAATACAAAAGAAACTGGAGCTGTGCTCCTCCTCCCCCCACCTCCTCCCCCCCCCTTCCCCCCCCCCCCCCTTTAGCTGGGAAAACAACCAAACTAAAATCAACCGACCAGAAAAAAACAAAAACAAACAAACTGACTAACTAAAAACACACCAAAAACTGAAGTAACTAGAACAGGTATTGAAGCTAACATAAAGGAAGACCATTTTGGCAATCAGCATGTGTGTGTTAGGAGAGAGATGGTGGGATTGCCTTCATTTTGTTTCCCTCCCTACACTTCAACAGTCTAAAGAAACCGAATTAAGCTCTCATTACATGGTCCAGTGTAGCAGACAATGTGAGAGAGAGGGAATTGGACTCAGTGTAACAGTCAGAAAACAGGAACAGTAAGGAAAGAGCCTTCTTTTTCAGAACACGTCACCAACATACAAGACCAAGTGAACCCAGCTGCTGGGCACTCCAGCAGGCCAAAGGCTTCCGAGCTCAGACCCTGTGCTGCCTACTCACCCATTGTTGGACCCTTCCCAAAACGGGTGGGAGCAAGCAGCGCAGCCCATACTGGGTTGTGGGAGGTGGCAGAGACCAACAGTGTTGGTTTCTGGCTCTGCACTAGCCAGGACAAATTGAGATTTTTCCTATGGCAGTATCTTCTGGCATTTTGCTAGGCCTCATCCTCCTCACCAGAGTGATCCTAGTGAAAAATCACAGGTTTGGCAACCCAGTGGTTAGTGCCCTTTTCCTCAGGCACTTCCTGGCAAGGTTCAAAACATAATCTTTCATTTAACAAGTGAATGAGTAAGAAATAGTGTGGATAAGCTTGCCCTGCTTGTGCCACTTGAGGCCAGCTCTTAAGGAAATGAGGGACCCCTTTCATTAACTGGCTCTTGGCACACTGAAAATTACACACAGCTTAATTTTAAAGAGAGGTTGAGGAGAGCATGTCTGTCCCAAATGCAATCACATTTGTGACACCCTACTCAAATACTCATTAATACATTAGTGGTTCAGTGGCCCAACTTTAAAAGTACCATACATGCTGGGGGCCACCCAGCTGTAAAGCAGCTCTGCAGGAAAGGACCTAGGAGTCCTGATTGGACCAAGTTGAACATGAGCCATCAATGTGCCCTTGCTGACAAGAAGGTTAATGGCATTCTTTTCTGCCTGAGGTAAAGTATTGCCAATGGGTAAAGAGAGGTGATCCTTCTCCTCTAGTCAGCACTGGTGAGGTCACACCTGGAGCACTGTGTCCAGTCCTGGGCCCCCCAGTACAAGAGAGACATGCACATACTGGAAAGAGTCCAAAGAGAACAAAAGCTGCCATGGTCCTGTGCAACCTAATGTAGGTATTCCTGCTTGAGCAGGGGAGTTGGACCAGGTACCTTCCACAGGTCCTTTCCAATCTTACCCATTCTATGTGATTCTGTGTATGTGATTCTAGTTCTTGATACTGTGTGCTAATTTGTAGATTTTTTTTTTTTTTAATTGTGTAATTTTTCTCTGACCTGAATACTTAAAAAGAATAAAATAAAATAAAATCCTTCTGAAAGTAGCAAGAACTCTTGGTTAAACACCATGTTATGTTGTAACACATCATTTTTGACAATCACTCTATATAATAGAATCCCGGGGATTAAGCAAGAATGAGAGAAAGATGGTGTGAGATTTTAAATGCATTTGTTTAATACAATAATTAAAAGCAAATGATAATACTCTCAAGGCAAACAAACAAACAAACAAACAAAAAAAAACACACAAAAAAACAACTTGTGAATATTTCACATAAGCCAAAGATATTAATAGTGCCTTCTAATTCAGTTAAAGACTTATCTCATTTAAATCCATATTTTTGTCCATTCTTTACTGAGGTAGTAAAATCTAATTATTAACAAGGGTGATGGAGTGCTCTGGCAACCAGCTGCTCCAGCTTCATGTCAAGTATAAGAGGAACAGTTTAGAAAGGCTCTGAGGAATACACAGAGAAACTCTTACTAGCATGAACACCTGACAGTATTCAAAGTGCTTCTCAAAAAGACAGATGGTTAAAGGAAAACTCCGCCATAGTCAAGTAACAACAAAGAGCAGGACTAACAAGAAAATGTCTGAAGTCATACATATGGGTGGAGAAAATGAACTGCATTCAAATGGAAATATTGGGAGCAAGCAGTTTTCTAACAAACAGGCTAGTTCTAGCTAATACAACTGAAGTCAGCTGAGCTCTCCTGAGGACAGAGGGGAATGAGTCCCCTCAGTGAGGTGAGGAAAAGCTAAAAAGTTCAAATGGAGGTTAAAGCAACTTTTTGACATGACAGCCCAGGTTGCAGCCTGCATTTGAGAACTGCATAGCTCAGCATGGGAAAGCGAGATGCAAAGGCTGCCTTACCCTGCTTTGATCTCCAGCTGACCAAGTGACCCCATCTTGTCCTCCAGCATTTGGAGCTCTCTGGGATTGGATCCTGTAGGCTTTTATATTGACCAGGGAGTAAACTGAAAGCAGGCAGCAACGTTTTCTAAGAGCTACATGCACACTTCCTGACTCCCCACCTGGAGTTGCCTCCCTCTCTGCTATAGTGGTGATCACCCCCTTGTCTCTAAGGACATGACAATGGCAACAAGGAAAACAAGAACATATTAGACACCTGATGACAATATCAACACGGCAATCTGAGTGAAGGGGAGAGCAAAAGCTGTATGATGTTCCCCCCTTGGAGAGCTGCAGCAAAAACAAGAAGTTCAAACGAAGGCTACAGCACGTTTGTTTTCTTCAGTGGGGTAACTTGGAGGTAGTATGTAAATGGCAAAATCCTTTTACCCTCAAATGAGGCATTTATTCCAGCCCTACAGGCCCCAGACTGATGGACCTGAAGGAGAAGATACAATTTCCTCTAGCTCATTGATCCACTGAGAGTTTTACCTGCCAAGGAATGAGAAACCCCAGTTATTCTTTCATAGGGATCTGTACAGTTATGGAGTTTTGATATGAAACAGGTTGCAAGTATGCAAGCCTGCCAGACTTTACTACAGAAATACTCTTGATTTCTCTCAACGGATCTTATTTTCCTAAATGAGAGCCCTACAATCACTACAGTATGAGCAGAAAGAATCAAATCCCGCCAGTTACACAGCATAATGATATTGTAGTGGTAAAAAAAAAAAAAAAAAACACAAAAAAACAACAAACACAGTGTAAGTAATTATTAATTTTCATCATTACACTAGCTATAATAGTCTATGTTACATTGAATTTGAAGGAAAGTTGATGGAAAAATTAAATTCAAAGCTTAACATCAGAGTAGCATTTATTTTTTCCCTGCAATTTTTTGTGCATGGAGGTTGCTAATTCACACTGCTGTGCATTTCTTTTGATAGCAGAAAGGCTCATTCATGCCACTGTCTTGAATTTAAATTTAGATTGCTTATATGTGTTCATATTTTCAATTTATATTATTACATCCACTCCTGCTCTATTCTTTGTTCATTAGGGACCTCTGAACACCAGCTCGAGGAAGTTCTGTTAAATGAATCGCATGCCCTTTGCAAGAGCTCTTTGAATGACATGTGTAATTATCAACAATTAACAAGATGCTAATTATACCTTCAAATTATAATCCTACTGAGCAAAATAAAAATCCTTTATGGAAGAAAAAATTGTTAAAGGCACAACACTATATTAAACCAAATGACAAAAAGTTTGGCAACTTCTAACAGTATAAATCAAACAAACTGCTGAACACATCACACAGCTTGCCAGAATGGCTCTCTGCCAATTAGCTTTTCACTGCATATTCAATAAGTTGGGGGGGGGGGGGTAGAAAAGTGAGGGAGGAAGAGGATTTAACTGGCGTGTCACTGCTCAATCAATAAATAAAAGTCAGAAAAGCTGTAACCATTTAAACTTTGTAGAGTGTGTTGTCTTTCAGTCACATCAAATTCACTGAAAAGAAAGATTTGTCTAAAAGGTTTAAAGTTACAGTAGCTTTAATATATTCTACATTTGCAAGACAAACAGCAAGTAAAAGCCCCCTTGGCAACTTGGACACAATTTCATAAATGCTCACCATTGTACAACTCTGATTTTTTTCAATAATTTGCACTGACAGTTTTGAATCTTTATCCACACATGAAGATGGAAAACTTTGTAAAATTAGAGCAGCTGGAATTAAAACTCTATGTTCATACACTGTCAGTTTTTACAATTTTTTTTTTTTTTTTTTTTTTTTACTCCTGCTGCAATGTAGCCTAAGTAAAAATCATCAAGAACAAGCTTAGTTCTGGTAACAGATTAAAGTATTCACAATTCTAGAATTTTGTTGACATGAAAAATAAGAAAAATGGTCCCAATCTGTTGAAAACCTGAAAAAATCCAATGGTTTTCTCTAGCAGGAAGGAGTGCACTACCAGAGAGTAAAACATAGCTTTGAGATATTATTTATGTTATTTAAAATGCCTGAGTTTTGTACCATTTGTATGGTAAAAGATGTGATGTAACTCAGAAAGAAATACTATACAGAAAATTCTCCCCATAAGGTGCCACTATCAATGGTCTACACTACAAGCAAGTCTGTGTTCCTTGTAATTTGGGGCATTAAATACTAGGTAAAGAATATGCTCTTCTGCTGTTTTTATTATTGTTAGTTCTGTTGAAAATATTCAGTGAGGCATAGTTTTGTTTTTTTTGTGGGCGGGTTTACACCCCCCTCATTTTTTTTTCTTATTTTCTTTTGTTCCTTTCAGTTGACAAATCCCAAAAAGGTTTATAAACCTTACCAAAAATAGTTTGCAATCACTCGCTGAGTTATATTAGGTGTGCTGGTTGGCCAAAGTAGTGGTTGGGATACATGCCATGTGGCTTCTGGAACTGTTTTCAGGTCATGAAGAGTGATCTGCAAATGCTCTAAGTCAACCCTTCACAAGCATTTGACAGGATGGAATTCACACATGGCTGATTTGCCAACCTCCACAAAAGGCTCATTAATAAGCTAATTTGTTTCCAGTGAGTACCTGAACCAGATGAAGTTCTGAAATTCAGAAATCCTTGGAAGTTGTTAGTTGTATTCTTCATTTTATGAAGAGGAATTTCCGTTGGAGCCCCTCCTTTTTTATTTACTTCAGAAGTTGCTTCCTTTTCTACTATGCAAAAGGATGTATTAAAGCTTTTGTGTCTTAAGAGAAAGTGGAAACTACATAGAAATTACTTTAGAAGACTAATGTCATCAGTATAGCAATGGGAAATCAGATGACAGCATTTGTCATATACCATCTGTACTTAACTTCTCATAACCTATCTTATCTACACATGGAAAGGGAAAACATTGTTTAATTTAGGACTGATACTTCAACCTTTTAATAGCCATTAATTACTTGCTTGTCTAAGAGAACATGGAGAAAAGCAGACTCATAATTAATCTAGATTTAACTTTCCAAGAAAAGACACATCCTGACTTGACAGGGTTGTACGCAGCACAGTGAAAAGTGTCCTATTCCCTGCAATTTTCTACTGGAGCCTGAAGAAGCTGATGATAGTCAACTGGCAACTAATCTTTTCTATACCACCCCACACAGTACCTTCTGCTTTTCTGAGACACATTTAATTTTCTGGACTCTTCAGATCAGTATATACACTAACATAATTTTCCAAAACACATTAAACTTTATGCATTTGTTGCTTTCTCTCTCTCTCTCTCTCCCTCTCTCTCTCTCTCTCTCTCTCATTTTAGATGAGAGAGAGATACTCTGATGTGGTATGCCTGGACCAATAAGGAAAGATAAAACAATTTCCAGTCTGAGAAACCTGAGTAATTCCCCACCCCCATTTTATTTTTTTATTCTTTTTCTCCAAACCCCATAATCTACTTGTATTCTGGTAAGAAAATAGGAGTACCCTATTTACAGAAATCTGCCAATCTGCCTCTAGGCATTTTAGAAAGAGCAAATCAAGGGAAGTGTGGCATTAAGTAGTAACAGCATCCTCTCCACAGAGCAGGATATGTGTAACCATTGAGCTGGAAGTTCCCGTTTCCTCAGTCTTAGTAGAAATAGAGAGATTTTGCCTTCTAAGTAGAAAGGTAAGTGTAGGAAGATTTTGAGCTCTTTTTACAAAATACAGATACTTTCCAGCAAGGGAAAACATAACATTTTAAATATTTTTTCCCAAGAAGGAAGAGGCGAAACATGAAAGTAAAAAGTATAAATTAAAGTTTAACTCTATCAACAGAAAAATAACAAACCTGAAGTTTAAAACAATTGTTCAACTACTATACTGTTTGTTCATAAATTGTAAATGCAGAAAAAGGAAATGTAGATCTTCCCCCCCCCCCCCAAAAAAAAAAAAAAAGAAAAAAAGAAAATTGATGTATGAACACAAAAATCCCTCAAAATTTGAAATATTTAAATTACTACAAAATAACAAGAAAGAAGAATGAAAACATAGGTAAACATAAAATAATAATCGAACAAGGCATATGTCAAATTAAAATATTAGGCAGCAAAAATAAGAAAATGAATTAGAGAGTGTTCTGCTAAGCAATGACAAAAACAAAAACCACAACATTTTGGCAAATTCCATCTGCTAACAGAAATAAAAAATATATTACCAGTAAGATTCAGAGAAATAATATAAGTAGTAGTATGAATTGACACAGTACTAGTTATACTATATAAAACCACAGGCCACAATGCAGCAAAGAGCTTTAAACATGTGCTCTGCAGTTTCCCGTGATGATGTGTAGTAAATTGAACACATTTTCCTCCCTAACTTCTTGTTTTAATAGTAAGTTCTACTTTTAAGTTACTAAGGGCTTTTCTCACAGATTTGGTTTTGGGTCATGCTATGGACATCTGCCTTTTCTAAGATTCTTGTAAATGTGTGATAAGCACCTAAGTGAAGGATCAATAAGGAAATTTATCAATGTTACTTTATTTTCAGGAATAGATGCACCAAGGAAGCTCCCCTTCTAGGTCAGCATAGCATTATATAGGGAAGACAGAATGAGTTTAGGGACGTTTATTGAGGTGTCTTCCTGAGCAACAAAGGAATAAATGTGTCAGTTTTTGAGCTGGAAAGGGCCTGGGGGTCTGATCCAGCAGCATGCTGTCACAGCAAACATCCTCCTGGGCTGTGCTTTGAACAGCACTGTCTGCAGGCTGAGGGAGTTGATCCCCTCTGCTAAGGGGACATGGTGAGACATCTGAGGTGCTGTGTCCAGTCATGAACTTCCCAGTACAAGAGAGATGTGGAGATATCAGACAGCCCAGCAAAAGGCCACTAAGGAACTGAAGCATCTCTCCTATGAAGAAGTATTGAGAGAGCTGGGATGGTTCAGTCTGAAGAAGAGAAATTTCATGGGGGAATCTTCTGCATAAATAATGGAATGATGGTGATGAGTATAAAAGAAGGAGACAGACTATTCTCAGTGACACCCAGTGATGAGATGAGGCAACAGGCACAAATCGAAGTACAGGAAATTCGATTTAAACTTTTATATATTATTACATTTTTTTTACTCTAAGGATGGATGGTCAAACACTGGAAGACAGTTGCCTGGAGACACTGTGGAGTCTCTGTCCTTGGAGGTATTCAAAATGTGACCAGACAGAATTCTGAGCAACCTGCTTTAGGTGACCTTGCCTCAGGGGGAAGACTGAACTAGAAAGTCTCCAGAGGCACATACTCACATAAGCTGTGCTGATATCCTGTGACTGTGAGATGAAAATGAGAGAGATTTAAAGAGTACAGAGTCCTATTAGGTCAGTTTGTCTTTTCATGTGTCTGTGTAGGCATGTTCATGTGAAGGGTAATCAACTGTAAAGGACTTTCACAAATTTCTTGCTTTTGTGGAGTCCACTTACACAGCTGCGAGTTGAGAGGTTTTAGAAATTGTTTCCTCCATATTTCATATGTACGAATGAGTAGATATCTTCATGTAGTGGGTTGGGTAGATCAAATCTCTTCTTAGATATTGTAATCACAAAGCTACTCTAAAAGTTAATAGCGTGTCATTGTTAATCTCAACAAATAAATAAAAAAGGGGGGGGGGTGGACACATAATCAGCAAGAGAAAAAAAATATATATATCTATGAAAGAAAACATAGCCTTACATGAGGAATCCAATAGTACAGATGAGTAATAGAGAGTATCATGCTTCTCTTTTCGGCTCACTGTAACCTTAACAGCCAGTTAGAAAAAGGCTGGAGGAAGGGTGAGTTTGTGATACTTCAAAGCCCTTGCAAATGGCTAATTCACCTACCGAATTTAAGACAGAAAATCTGCTGTACCCTCTTTAAAACCAGCTTTCAGGCACTATATGAAAACAATGAAAGCTTTATTAATGAAAAAGTGATATAGACATAACTTAAGATAATAAATAAATTCTAATCCTGTAACTTTAGAAGCCATGAATTTAACCCCTTCTCCCCACTGTCCGTATGTATCTTCGAAGCAATTCTTTCACCATACCATATTACCTGCCCATTGAACCTCTTTCATTAGAATGATAGGGGCAAGGGCATTTTTTCATCTTTGTTTTCAGAGTGGTCTTGAGGATCTAGGTGTTGCCAGCTGGCAAGTCTACCCAAATTTGTCTGATTAATGTGAAATTGCTTGCTAAGCCAGACTTACTGTAGATCACTCCATTCTCCTCTATCATATATCTAACCGAATATTTCTGTATTTTATCTGTTCTGTCTCTCACAATAAAACTGAAATATTTGTGGCCATTTTTTATTTTATATTTTATTATTTTATATTATTTTAATTTATATCTGCTTGGATCTTTACTTGCCTGTGGAAACTCAATGTTACTTCCTTCCCCTCAATGTCTTACAAGCAAACCTTGTTTCTTCCTATTTAATAGTGGCTCCTGAGGTTACGTGCTAGGATCATAGGTCAACAGCTTATGCAAAGAGGAATGTCTGGCATCATGCTGCCATTTTCAGCAGACACTTTTTTCTTCTCTGTTTAGATCTGGAGTTTGGGGAATGTTTGGGTGGAAATTGTTCCAGCTCCTCCCTGAAATCCTACAGCAGGATTAAATACATACTTCTCTTAGGCTTATTTCTGTAAACACTTTATGCATCTGTTTAACAGTTGTGAGTAGTTCCACTAAACCCATAAAATTATTCACAGGAGTAAAGTCAAATGACAGAGGATCAGGGTGTGATTTAGAAGAGTGTATACAATGGTTGCTTCCCCCTATAGATCCCCCTATAATCTACTGGGGTAGGTGTTGTTTTATGCTTCTTAGTGTGCTTGGAAACTGTTTTTTTCTCTTCTACCATTGTACTCCTGTTAATTCCTTAATTAAAGTCAATCCCTTAATTATGATTGTGGAGACAGGTGCTAAATTAAATGCAGAATTCTTTTTTACATAGAGTTATACTAAATAGTTTGCAAAACCAACTACTTAAACCAAGATGAACTCAGTAACTAATTGTTTTATTTAGGAAAGTAACTGGAAAATTTAAAATAAAAAGAGAAAATTTCTAATCTCTAGTTCCTAATTCTCCAGTTTTGAATGAATATTTTGCCTTCAGAAAAAGGAATGGTACAGTGAAAAAGAGACAGACTTCTTAGTCATATGAACTTCTGAAGAGACTGCTGTGTAAGCTACTGCTATCTGAACCAGAAAAATGTGTTGACCACAAAGGAATCAGCTATCAATTATCTCCATATGTAAGCACCACATGTAACATTCCTCTGTCTCAGTGTCTTTTTGTCATCCTTTGAAAACAGTATTTAAACTGTTTATTAATTTCCATATACATATGCATGCAAACAGGCATTTTTTGCTTTTATATGCATCACACTAGCCAGACCTGTTTAGACATTTTGTTCAGCAATGTCATCTTCATCACATAGCATTCACTATGATGTATTCATCAGTGCATATCATTCTTGCATGATATTCAGGTAACACAGAGCCAAGAAAAAGCATGAAAAGAAATTCCACTTTTAACTTCAGGTCAAATAGCATAAGGGAGGAAGAGAAATTCTGCATCTGCTAGTACATGAAGAGCTGAATTCTCTGAAATAGTATAGAAAAATTGGGAAAATAGTAGCACAAAGTGTTGCAAAAATAATAAAGTAGAAAAGAATACATTGAAAATGAAAAATCAGAGAAATAGCATAAGTAAGGTTAATATATGTGTCAGAATACGAGCAATATTATATAGCACCAAAGCTACTAGCATCAGTCTAATTTCTGAAATGTCCAGGGTGATCAAGGAAGCTTAATATAGCAGAATACTGGGGAAAAAAATAGAAGCAAGCTGTTAAATAAACTTTGTAATGTACATATACATTCACAGTCTCATCTGTTCTACTTAAAAACATCCTTTCATCTCTAACTTAAAACACCTATGGTGTTCCTCAAATTTCACAAAATGCTATTCAAAGGCACCCACTTTGAAGTTTGCCCTCACCAAGTGAAGACAGCTAATAACTTAGCCACCAGAAAGATAAACATGAGGTCAAAACAAAGACTGTACATTTTTTTGAAGAACTGAATATGAAGCTTGCACAAGGTTGTATGCTAAAATTAAAGGGCTTTTATTATCAAGCTGAAGGCACTGAAAATAGCTATGGGTACAGTAATGTTTGGGTGGTAAGATGTGTAAACTGAGGTTGGTTAATGCTGGCTCCACTAGTGGTTTCCTTGATTTGAAATGGTTGTGCTGATGGGAAGTGCACTTGAGCAACCTAACTGTAAATGCAGAGTTTTGGAGGTTTGGGGATTTCCTTTGGTTATTTTCCTTCTTTTAAGTTTAAAGAAAGTATTTCTGATCTCTCAACATTTGAGCTCCAGCTTACCACACAGTCTTCCTCTATGCTTACTGCCTTCCTTCCCCTTCTACTTGAAGTTATTTCCCTTTCCACTCTGCTTTTATCAGTTTCCTTTCCTCATTGACTGCTCTTCAGATATCATCCTTCCCTATCAACCACACTGTATCTTTCTCAGTAGAACTTCTATCCACTAAAAATATAAAAAAAATCTCCATTCCACCTCTGTATAGACTGCAATATCCAGATTTATGAGTAGAATTGGAACATTAGAGAGCCATGGACAGGGAGAGAAAGAAGCCTGGAAAGGGGAGGAACAGTAGGGAAAGTAGAAGATAGTAATGGTTGCAGACTTTAGCCTGTATGAAACCAGTAGGCTTTAGAAGAGCTTTCTTCTGTGTGCAAGATACTACTACTATATTCTATATTCTATATTCTAATAAATAAATAAATTAAATAAAAAATATGTATGAATGTATATATTTGTAAGAAATAGAAAAATAAAAAATATATTCTTTAACACTTTATTTCACTGCAGCTCCATCCATGACATCCATCCAGCTAGGATGAAGAAATCTCAGGGAGTCTATTATTAGAATTTTGACCACAAACCACTTCTTCAAACCTTCAAAAAGAGCTGATACTTGTCTCATCAAAGTAATTTTTCAGCTATACTTTATTGCACTTATTTCAATTACAGTCAGGCCTAGAAACCTCAGCCTGCCAAGAATTAATACTCAATTGTTGTTTACATTGTTAAAATGTCTCTTTTTGTATTGCCTCAATAAACAGAACAATAAATGGCTTACTGGAGGTTGTCATGGACTGCCAAGTCAATACAAATGTAGGATATTTTAAGGTTGTTTTTACCTGATATCACCTTTGGTAGAAAAGAGCTGTCTTCCTACTATTTTTGAGTGAGCTTTATACTATAATCCTAAATACTTAAAAAAATATACTACTGGAAGTTATCTGTCAGCTTATGCTGCATCTCTGTTCAGAATAACTTTGATTCTTAATGAAATATCTTCAGAAAGCTTATTCACATTTTTTCAAACATATATGGAAAAGCCATTATTGGATTTTAGAAACTTAGCCAGTTTTTGTTGGGTCAAGCAATTCTAGGAAGGAGGTTGATGCTAAGAACACAACCAATGGCTATGTTGAAAAGTGCCAGCATGTACCTCCATAATTAAATCTATTTTTAAAATCAAAATCCCTGTCAATCTTTAGATGTTCTCCTGCTGCGATCATAAAACATAGAAAATAAGTAAGTATTTAAAGTGTTTTTTCTTGAAGTGCAAAACAGGACTAAAATAAACCTTATTTAAAGCCAAATGCTACCAACCTCACTGAATGTGAAGTGTGTAAACCTAATACATATTTTCTTTGCTTTAGCATGGAAATGTTTACAGAAATAGGTCAATATGATGAAAACATCCCGTGAGCCTTCCAGAGAATCAGTCCATCACCAAACATAAAATAAAGAAAGACAAGGTACATCTTTTTGTGCAATATACAGGCACAATCCATTTATAAAGTGGAGATTTCTGTTTGAATTTTAGGCATAAATATTACAGTTGTCCTGACCATTTTTATTCTTATTCTTCTTCTTATTATTGTTGTCATTGTTGTTGTTTTGCTTTGTATGAGGAGAATGTGTATTAGACTCAGTGCTTTCACAATACCCATGATTAAAGATTTATACACGTACAGAGAAAAGGAATGCTAGAATTATTTCTGTTGAAGACCTTAGGGATCTTGACTGGACAGAACATTTGCATTTCAAGCCAAACACACCCAAGCACAGGTCAAGTTAGATGTAATTTGAATTCCAAAAGGCATAAAACAGCCTGTTCAGCAATAAGTGGAGAAAAAAAAAAAAAAAAAAAAGAAAAAGGAAAAGTGTCTAATGTAATCCTATATTGTTATTAAATACGCTCCCCTCACTCAGTGCTTAAGCACTGTTTAGATTGTGACATGAACTGACAAAAGCCAGAAAATTCAACATTACACTGACACCTCATCCCTTCCTCGTGGCTTTGTGAAGAGAGGGGGGAAATAGATATCACAGCATGCCCTGAAGACAGTATCAGACTTAGTTTTGAATTTCTTGGCTTGCATCACAAGCTTAATGTTACTTAAACATAAGTTTCCTTAGAGTTTAACTTGAGGGAAAGAAGACATTAAGAAGCAAACATGCTTATATTGCCTCTGAGACCAGAATAATTTTTACAACTGTTTTTGCAGATAAAATGATAGTTAAGTGATTTTAAAAGAATTTTTTTTTTTTTTTTTTTTTTTTTTTTCTGGTGTATATATTTATACTGTAGTAAGTTCTTTCTTATAAAAATATTTTTATGGCCACTTACTGTCTATCAGGTAAATAGATATTTTGGTAGGTGTTAAAATTTTCTATGTTTGCATAGTTTATATATTAATTTATAATATATATATATATAATTAATTAATATCAGGTTCCTGCAGACCTCATATAATCCATTTATGCAAATCTTCATTAGTTCTTAACTTCATAGGCCTTCTTGGCTACAACCTATTGTACTGATCCACCAGTCACACATGCATATTAAACTACTGAAAGGATGTGTAATAAGGATTATCAAGAAATGTAAAAATAAAACAACTTGTTCATCCCCATTCTGTTCTTCAAACAGTGTCGTGTCCCGTCCGTCCGTCTGTCCCACCTGCCCCCCCCCCCCCACGGCCTACACATGCTATTCTAAGCTATTAATTAAATGTTTATTACAAGCATGAACTTTATTTAGTTATATGGGCAAAAAAAACATATTTCAAATTTTATTATTTTAACACCTCCAAGTTTTAAAAAACAACCAAGAAACAAACAATAATAATAATAACAATAAATAATAAAAAAAAGAAATTACTTCCTCTCCATTTTCAAGTGTCATCTAAAAAGCCATACAGTTTGTAAGCTAAGTACATTGTACAAAAATACAACAGATTACTTCTGTCTTCTTAGCAAAGTGCCTGTGTAGTACTACCATACATCCCTGTAGCATTTTCCTTCTAGTTTTCCAGCAACTCTTTACGAAGGTCTGTATTAGCACATAAAAGAGGGGCAGGACAGACAGGAGCTTGAGCAATGACCTCTGCTTTTAGCTTCACCTCCATACACACTTATTCAGGTGCAACTAGCATTCTCCCAGACATGCCCAGGTACCATTTGGGAAACAGTGTGTGCCTGGGACCATTCCCAGTGGGCATTTGGGAGGCAGCCATTTTTTGTCATTCTTTAGAAACAAACATTATTTAACTTGTGGGTGGAAACGCATCCATGCAATTTGACCTCACAAAGAAAGCAGTGCATCCCACTACAGTAGTATAGAAATAGCTTAGCCTATATGGGTTCCCTCGATATAATACTCTCTTCCTGACCTCAACCAACCACAGATGAAAGGGAGTTTCCAGGGAAACCTCACTGGTGATTTTTTCCATTATCTCATTACAGTATATGTATACACTAGTCTCTCTTTTTATACAAATGTATAGACTCATGGCTATAACATAACCACCATATATCAGAACCACCACAGGTTGGCCTCAGGTTACAAAGAGACCTTGGCATGTCATCTGGTCCAACCCTCAGTTCAAAGCAAGCCAACTTTGAAGTCACATCATTCTCCTCAGGAGAGATAAGATATTTTCTTCGTTTATGGATTAAAAAAGAAACATTTTTATTCAGTTTGAAAATACCCAAATTTAACTACCAAAGAGTAAACACTATATGATGAATCCTTTTGCTTTAGAACAGAATAACTACTTCACAAAACCTATATATGTTTGAAATATGTTATTTAGGGGAAAATTTACAAACCACCCAGCAGTGGTCCATTGAAGGGACAGAGAAAAACCTTAGTGCTTGAATTTCCTCAGTGTAATAGATTGCTCTCTACACTCTCCAAAGAGCACTTTACCTCAAGGTAAAGAAAGACGGTAGAGGTCTCAATCAATCTTTTGTTTATAGTAAGTTGCTCTGGTGTGGGGGAGTAACAATGCCTTTGAAGAGATGACTTTCAGTGTGTCCCTCTACCTGGAGAAATACAGGAAGGATGTCTAGAGAGAATGCCTTCCTCCTCCAGAACGGAGAATGCTTAATGGAGTTGTTCTTGACTGATACTGTAGAGGTGCAATTATCTCCCAAATTGTCTAATGCTAATCAAAAGTCCGTCATGACATTGACATAAAATATATAACTGTTATTTTTTTTTTCTCTCATAAAGAAATGCATATTAATATAATACACGTCTATATTTTAATGACAGGTGTGAATTTGGGTTCTAATTCTTTTCTAAGAAAAAATATTTTCCAAACATAAAAGTTTTTGAGTGGAAAGAAGTATTTACCTCATTTTTTATTTATATATATATATATATATTTTTTTTTTTTTTTCCTAGATCATCAATAGCAAAGTAATGTGTCACTGTAGAAATTTGCACTCCTCTAAACTCTGTACTTCAGAATTCCTGAGACTTTGACAGAAAAGCGTGCTGAGAATCTAATGAAACTCATACAAACCCAGTTATACAAAACATATTAAAATTAGACAGATATTAGAAGCATTTAAATCATGTTAAAAATGGAATGATATCAGACTTCTGAAGACGCAAGGTATTGAAGATGCTACCAAATGCAATCACATTCAGAAATACAAATAATGTATTTTTGCTTTTGTAACCTGCCTCCAGCACTCTAACAGTAGAATATTTCACAAGATTTTTCTTTTTATTTCCCAGTTTGTCCCAAGAGAAACAGCTTGATTGGTATGTAGTTTGGGTATCTACTGTTTCTTGTGAACAACAAGTAATTGTTGAGCAATAAGGTTGAAGAAACCAGCTCTTAATTTGAATCAGAAAGGAGTTATAATTTTCAAGCACTTCTAGGTTTCAAAGCTTATGAAAAGACTATGAAAACTTCACAGGCATTACATAGATGTTCCCAATAATTCTGCAAGTGTGTGTATGTGTGTGTATGTAACCATATGTGCAGTCTGAGGCATGAATCAATTTCCCAGAGCCAATAATACTGAAGTAGCCAATTCTGAATACCCTGTATACTTAGGTGCTTGTTGTATGTGACTGAAACAACACTGGTGCAATGGGCACCAGTCTGTTTGGTGCAATGGTCCTAGTCTGTTTGCTTTTCAGTGTGATTTTTTGAACTTTTAGAGGCAAAGAAAGAATAAAACAGACAACAAAAGTATAGATGTTAAGGATGAGTATAGAAGTCTGAGGACAATGGCTTTTCATGGCAGAGGACACTAGAAAAGTAGCAAGCCTACCCAGATTGCTGCAGTTTTCCTATAGTTATCACTGCAGTTTAGTTTGGACCAGATGCTCTTCATCCAGCTGCTATTTATCCAGCTGCTGATTTGGAAGAAGAGTCAGCGAGGAAGATAGGAGTGACTATATATTTACAGTAGAAGTAAGTAATGCAAAGTGGCTTCTCCAGAGCTGGCTATCATCATGTTGACATTGGCTAAACATTCAGTGAGGCCAAAATGGGCAATATTTGATAGCCCTTAGGTGTTACACAACAGAAACTGGAACCAGCTGAAATATCTTTGCTGCAGAATCAGTCCAGGATCACTGCTCTTCCTGCCAGTCATGCATTTCAACAAGGAACAACAGTGGTTAAGGTTCCTGCATATTATGGAAAAATTAATTATAAAAAATGAATATGATCATTATATCAAACTCATGAGATAGATGCTGGATGGGATGGCTATGTGTTTAATTCATATAGTGCAAAGGTTTTACTTTATAAACTCACTAGGTAAATGCAAAAAAAAATAATAATCTAATGTAATATTTTAATGTTTTAGCAATTTTCTGAATATCTCATTGGTTTTCTCTATTTACCATAACACCCCATAATTTATGGTCATGTTGGACTATATTTGACAGTTATTTTCAGAGAAACTGCATATTTCCTGACAATTAGCAGGCATTTTTCATGCACATCATGAGAAATAAAGCAAGAGTCATCCTAACAGCATTTAGGCAACTGAATTTAGTCGTGTTGAGGCATACAGTCTTCCTCAACAGCCAGTGAAGATTTTCCTGTTTCGATTTCTAGACTCAGACAGCCAGATTTCTCATAGTGCATTTAAAAACAGAGGCCACAGGATTATTAAACCTAATAAATGATGGAAGAATTAACCTCAAGCTACTAATGAAGCAACTCCCATGAAAAATTCTACTGGCTAGAAACATTTCTTTCCATTCTTTTCTGCAGAAAAGGGAACAGATATAAGGAGAAAGATGACTTTGTACTGCATGATACTTTGAGTTATCTATTTTTACCATGTAAAGTCATTTTCTAGTTTCATGCTGAAAAAGTCTACAAGGTTCTAGGGATTTCAAACAAAATTTCATCTGCCATTTGAACTAATATTTTAAATTAACTTACCCCACACATACTTCCCACACCCCCAAATGGAATGAAAAAAAAAAAAAAAACAGTTTGTAATTTATAGCTCTGAGAAAAATTGCTTTCCAGTCTCAGAATAAAACGATAACGCTCATTAGAAACATGGAAAAAATGTAACAGTATCCTAGAATATGATTATGTTCTTCTGCTACCCCTGCTGCTGGCATCCCAGAAAAATCAGGAATGGATGAAGCAAACTCATAGGAGACATATCCTTTCCTTGTTCACCAGAAAGTCAGGAAAGGAAGGGAAAAGGATGAGAAGAAAATGATTTGTCTCCTGTCCTTCCGTGAGAATAAGGAGGATCCAATAGATCACATGTAGATTTTCACTAGTTCAGAGAACATCCTTCCCATTTGAGGAAAAGACATTTCTATTAATACTAATTTCATAAATACTATCTAGCAGAGATCTTGGGTATTTGGCAAAATGCCTGAACACTAGCAATAGAGATGCTCATGTTTTCCAAGCAAGGCACTTGCTGCAACTGCTTGCTACATCAGGCCCACTGTAATATGGAAATTGTCAAAAGTTACTGTTCCTGCTGGCATATTGTTTCAATTTCTCCTTCAAAAATTAAAGAGAGAAACAAGTGGCTCCCTGTTGGATAAGTAACAGATCTACACTGTCAGAAAGACTGTCTCAGACCTCACAGACAGAGCCAGTCTGGGACATCCTGCAAATTTTCCTAGACACTATCCAAAATATATGGTGCCCTGTTTTTCAAATATCACACCATTTATCTGTGCTTTCTGGAAACATTTCAGACACACACACAACATACCAAGATGATTGCTAGAAAATAGAATATTCTTTCTTCCTATCTAAATGAAAAATGTTGGCAGCTCTTTCTTTGGAGCAAAATTAATGCTCACCAGCACGGCACATGCAGGAAGATCAAGTCATAGCTCAAATTACAAAGTGAGTGCAAACATAACAGGAGTTTAGCATGAGGAGGGAAAGAAGGATGGAGATGATATTTGGCCAATGTTCAGATGGGCCTCATTATCAGAATTAGGCCTGCAATTTTACATGTATATGCAATTTTTCACATTCTTCTGTGCTTCAACTGTCAGGACAATTTTTGAGATTACTTTTGGGAAAGTAAACTACTGAACACAAAGCATAAAATAGAGTACAAAAAGGAAACTAATGTATTAGGCTAACTTATAATTTATTTTCAAGATTTTGTTCTCATTGTTGTATATTAAAAATCAATAACATTGAGGCTGGGAACAATTCAGTAATATGTTGAGAACTCTGCCTAATTAAGGCAGAATCAAACAGGCTTAATTCCAGCAACCAGATACCAAATGCTCAGAATGCTTCAAGAAAGTAAGTCTTAGGAAAAGACCCTGTTATTACTAAATCCAGCCACCACACACTTCAGTCTGGGAGGAATTCACAAGCCATCCAGCCCTTGGACAAACCTTGTAATGGAAAAATCCTGTGTGAAAATCATGCAGACACTTTCCCCTTATAAACAGTGTTGTTATTTCTTTGTGAAAGACTTATCGCATTGGAACTTTATCTTAATTTATTTCTCACACAAGACAAGAAATAGTTGTGTACTTAATAAAATAAAATAAAATAAAATAAATCAGATTGCTACATTATTTGAAACTGTAACGAACAAGACAGTGACTAAAATTAAAATGGTATGTAAGAGCTTTCACAATGCTAAACTCAGGTGCATAAGTGGGGACCTTGGCATCCTTAAGCCTTTTATACAGTCAATGGCGAAACAGAGCAGTTCCCACCAAGCAGTGTTTCAAAACAAGGATTAATTTTAGTGTTCTGAATTACACTCTGGCAAAGATCCTTAGAGAAATTCAGAGAAGGCCATGAAGGGTAAGTAATGCTTTCTGTACTAGGACTAAATAAGTATGCTAGGGCTCTTCTATGTGGAAAATAAATAAATAAATAAATAAGATAAGGTGCAAATATAACAAAGGCCTATGAAATCATTAGTGACTTGCAAAGTTGGAATTGGGAAGGAATGTTTATTTGTGTTCTCTGCTTTATGAGCTGGTTGCCATCACATAACAGTTGGTAAATTTGAAATAAAGACAAAAATGTGATTCCTTACCCTCTGGCTTGGAAGCCATGAAACTCATTTCCACAGCATGTGAAGATTACACATAGCAAAAAGTAGAGTGGAAAAGCTGATAGAAAGTAATGTTTTTTCAGCTTGTGGGACTTATCTTTGTCTCAAGATGTCTGTGAATCACAATTTACTGGAGTTTGAAAAATAATCGAGGACAAATAATAAATGTACCTTTGCCCCTTCCCTCAGTTTTTAGGGTTGGACCAGATGACCTCTAGAATTCCTTTCCAACCTAAGCCAGTCTGTGATTCTGTCCTTCTGTGATTCTATGGTGTCTATGTTTGTCCATTGCTAAAACTGAACAGTAGGCTGAAAGAACCTTTGGTCTAATTCAGCTTTGCTGCCCTGTTCCTACATCTTAGATTAAGTCCTTCTCAAACTCACCTTTTGACATAAAATACAGTGTTAAAGACAGAAAAGTGAGTTTTGAACTACTAATCAGTAAATGCACTCTGCTGCACTTCCGTGATGGCAACCTTGGAGACAGATTGGCATTCTGTTAGTGACCCCTTTACTTTTAACAGGGAAATATCTGACACCAGGTTTGTGTTTAGAACAACATACTTTCTTTGCTGAGTCAGCACACACAGGTTGGATAATCTGTTCTGGTGCAAGTGGCAGGGGGAGAATGTATTTTTTTTTTTTTCCATCAGTCTCAGTCCTGGCAAAAACACAGGTGGGAAGTAGTCAGTCTCTGGAAGTTATTTCTCTTGAGCTTAAAACTGAGATGCCTAGGGAGTAAGGGAGCAATTTATGACTCTCTATATTCCTGTGTGGCTGGAAGCCAGGCTGTGATCTGGACATAAGTTTAATGCTGTCTTTTCTCAGATAAACTCCAAACTCCTGCAGCCAGAATTTGTCTGAATAAGAATAACAGTAAGATGAAACATTTCACATCTTTAGCTTTAAGCAGAGTTAAATTGACTTTAAATAAGTGGTTTGGGTGTTTGGGTTCTCTTTTCTTTCCCTGGAAAGATAATGACAATATATATTTTTTTTTCTTTGCTTCTGAGGTACTTCATTGATAAAATAATCTATCTCTGTTAGTTACTTTCTCTGTAGAAAATAGGACACAGATTTAGGAGAGCCAGCAGGGCTGGGTCACATCTTGAACTCTGTAAGTACTTTGCTATGGCTTTGGTTAGTGAGGAAGCTATTTGTGATTAATGATTTGTGATTGTATGTGACTAATATGAACTTAGGCACCTATTTTCCCTAAGAACTATAAAGTCCATTTCTCAGTGGTAGCAGTTTCAGCTGCATATTAATAAAAATCTTCCTCCTAACTTTTGGAGAAATGGCAGCAATGATTATTTATTTCCTGTCAACCACAATGTTGTAAGATATTTCATTTTGAAATTTTGGAGTAACAAACTATTCTGAGTTTTAACTTTTGTGTGAAGGCAAATGAACTCTGTAGCCAGAGAAGGAAAAACTTACTAATCCTGACCAGTAAAATTATAGAAAAATTAGGAATCCTGCTAGGGGATATTGTGAAAAAATAATAAAAATAAAAATAAAATAAAATAAATAAAAAAAATAAAATAAAATAAAATAAAATAAAATAAAATAAAATAAAATAAAATAAAATAAAATAAAATAAAATAAAATAAAATAAAATATAGTAGAATACTTTTAAGAAATTCCAACGTGGTTCTCTATAATCATATTTACTTCACAACAACAACAACGAATTAGAGTAAAAGAGACATTTCCAAAATGCATTATTCCATTTTAAAATAAATGTGTAATTTGGATGTAATGATCCATCTCAAAACTGCCTATATCTTCCTATTCACTGTAGGAGAAGCCTAGATTATTGAAACTAGATATATAGTTTTTAGGTAGCTGAAGATAGAGGAGTTCACTTTGATTTTCCTGTTGCATGGTTTAAATTTCGATTTATTTTCAATGTGAATCTTTCTGTTCTCTTGAGCTGACATCTACTGTTCTCCCCTGTCACAGGGGACGTGTCATCATCATTGTCACAGTCCCTGGAAGGCAATTTTCACCTGTGGCAGCTAACATGAAAATCCAGAAGCATATGTTTTAACCCATATTTAAGTAAAATCTGCAAAACATCTGACATTTCATATGCAGTCCTTGCTAAATTAAACTGTGTGTTTCCATCTTGCTTTTTATTGAAGCTTCAAAGAACAGTTAGAAAAATGTTGACATCGAGAAACAAGCTGAGAGCAACTAGTGCATGTTTCTCTGTTTGCTGTGTATATGCAATAAGACCCTCTCACTTTATGGTATTGTGAATTAAGAAAACAATATTAATGGTGTCAATAAACACTATAAGTTCTTTCTGAGCCTCAGAATACATATAATAATAATTAAATTCTATAAAGACTTTGGCTTGGCTGAGTTCATTCATTTATGGTGTCGTGTGCTTCATGAAACAATTTAAGTATCTTTTTGATTGCAGAAGGTAAAAACCAAAGTAATTCTATGTCCGGAGCTAACCATGAATGAGGTTAATGTATGGCAAGTGATAACGCTAAAGAAAGAACTGGCAGTAGTACCATGTGGGCTTTCTCCTTCTCTATGAGATTCAGTCATTGGAAGCCATAAAAACTGGCTGGTATAACAGAAGTGTTTGTAATTAGAGTTAATGGAGTTAGTTGAGACCACAGGAGGGGGAAAGTAGCTTTGATCCCAGGTGGCCTCATAGCAAGAAGACTCACAGCAAGGGAGCACTCTGAATTGGAAAATATTAGAGGCATTTGCTGCAAAACCAAGAAGTCACTGCTGGAAAAGACCTAAGAATATAATTTACAAGCAGCACTAATTTAGTTTTCCATCTCTATCTCCTCAGCAACTTTCTCTCTAGTCACAACATTCAAAATAAGGATGAATTTGTTTTTGCCATTTTTTTTTTTTATTATTTTTTTTTAAGCTAAAAATGCTATTTGTTTCTAATTATTCCTTGAAGTTTATATTGTCTTACACAGGAAAGAAAAAGGTAGAATTAAAACAGATCTACAAAATCATTCCTGAAGGGGAAGAAACATCACATTAATTATTATTAATAAAGTAACAGTATTGTTTCATAATAGCTAAAATATTTGATTTTGTGGCTTTTGAGGTTTTCTCTTGTCACTGTTACTGAAAGGACACTTTTGGAAAGCCTGTGTAATAACTACCTTACTTAACAAATTTATTAAGATTTCATCTCACTTATAAAGAATATTTAGAGTCTCTCTATGGTGTGATTATTCTTTCGTGACAGACTTTTGGAACATCACCTAAGAGATTTAAAATTACTCATTACTTAAAGACATTTGTGATTTACAACAATAAACTAAGCAATCATCTCAGTTCAAGCAGATGGAAATTACATTTCATAGAATCATAGAATCATAGAATATCCTGAGTTGGAAGGGACCCTTAAGGATCATCAAGTCCAACTCTTGACACCGCACAGGTCTACCCAAAAGTTCAGACCATGTGCCTAAGTTCACAGTCCAATCTTTTCTTAAATTCAGACAGGCTCGGTGCAGTGACCACTTCCCTGGGGAGCCTGTTCCAGTGTGCAACCACCCTCTCTGTGAAGAACCCCCTCCTGACGTCCAGCCTAAATTTCCCCTGCCTCAGCTTAACCCCGTTCCCACGGGTCCTGTCACTGGTGTTAATGGAGAAAAGGTCTCCTGCCTCTCGACACCCCCTTGCGAGGAAGTTGTAGACTGTGATGAGGTCCCCCCTCAGCCTCCTCTTCTCCAGGCTGAACAGGCCCAGTGACCTCAGCCGTTCCTCGTACGTCTTCCCCTCAAGGCCTTTCACCATCTTCGTAGCCCTCCTCTGGACACTCTCCAACAGTTTCATGTCCTTTTTATACTGTGGTGCCCAGAACTGCACACAGTACTCGAGGTGAGGCCGTACCAGCGCAGAGTAGAGCGGGACAATCACCTCCCTTGACCTACTAGCGATGCCGTGCTTGATGCATTTGCAGGATGCATTTTATTTTTCATAGAAAATGATTTCCAACTATGTTAACACTTATTTTTGCTTTCATCTTCCCATAATCAATGAAAGAATTTAAAAGTCTATTGCAACTTATTTGGTTTAAAAAAAAAAAAAAAAAAAAAAAAAAAAAAGAGAGAGAGAGAAATCATAAGAAAGAAGAAATTAAGGAAAAAACGACAAATTAAGGAAAAAAGTGTCTGGGGACTTCTGCACTTCTGCTTTTAACTGATTACTAATGTTGCAATGTGAAACTGCTGAGATGGAGCCACATACTATATTGCAAATAGTAAAATCTATCAAGACAATCCATTCGTAAGTTCTAGCAGTCTTCTGACATCATTACTTGAGTAATAAAAAAGGAGTTGGGGAGCATATCAAGAGAAAGTTATGTAATGCTATTTCCGGATCATAGATTTTCGAAATTGGAAGGTGACTTTTAATCAGATATAGAGATATACGGGAGAGGACAGTAGTTGTGATCTGATTACACATCTCTGCACAAAAAGTCATGATCCTGGGCTTTGAGGAGCTTTCAGATGGGAACATTGTAAGGAAAGCATCCACAATATCTTGCAGATGAGACAAAAACTTGTGTAAGGATTTTAGGAGAGCAAGACTGATGATTTACAAGGGAAGAGATGGGTATATGACTTGGGTATAAAGTAAGATCTAAGTTTGCAGATGAACCCATATGTACGGATGTTCCCTGTGAAGGAACAACCTGAGGCTACACACTAACCAGGAACAGATAATGATAGGGATGTCACTGGCACCTTTGGAAGCAATTTGGCAGCACAGATAATGGAAAACTGGGGAGTCACTTGGCTCCGTTAGCCACAAGTGAAGGGCACGTG